>NC_134706.1:164688246-165288246 GCF_043290135.1 Rhipicephalus microplus | reverse complement strand
GGGCTCGAAGAGCGTGGGACGGCGCCACTGTGGTTGGTCTCATTAAGACTATTGTCATCTACGCGAGGCCATCGCAAAACTCCATCAGTTTGGAAGCGTGGGAAGGCGTCGAAGAAGCCATTCTCAGGGATCAAGCGTTTGGACTGCCATGTTCGAGAGAGCTCTGGAAGCCTGTAGCTTAAAGCAGCCATGGACCGCGGCTGACGTTCGTGTCAGCGGCCATCTCCCCGGATGAGCTCAACTTTCACTCTCCAGACTCTACCTCCTCGCCCTGCGGTGCCTTCAAGGCGTGGGCCAAATGCGTCATTGTGTGGTGCACTCGTGATGAGCATTGGACATTTTCACCCACGTTCTTCCTCTCACAAGTGGCCCAATTTCTGCACCCTTCCTGGCGGGTGGACCACTGGGACATCGCGTCACCTTGGCAAGAGTGTTTGTGGCAAGAGTGGTCCCCGCATTCGTCGGCCCTCCATGTAAGGAGTCGACTGGCTATAAAAGTTGATTTTGTAAATAAGCGCTGAATCATGAGCGGAATCATTGGCTGAATCTCTGTACATAGCTGAATCTCTGTTAAGTTCTATCTTTCAACTATCACGTAAATAAGCCTTCGTTTTTTCTCTCTTACGAACGCGCCTCCCACTGGCGAAGATTGGCTATGCGGACGACGGCGAGGGGCCAGCTACCTTGAAGAAACCCGCCGTACTTCCCATCGACCTCGATCCCTTTACAACTGGTGGCAGCCGTGGGATGCCATCATCAACCTCATACCCTTAACAGGGTGGGGTGGGGAGTTGGCAGTCATTCCACAGGGCGCGTCTCACCTTAATTGAAACACCCTTTTGCAAACAAATGGGAAGGACACACAGGGCGCACTCTGCTGAGGAACGGGCTTCATTCAAGCAACAGAACCGAGAATTCGCCAGGGAAAGCACTCAGCATTATTTTGCGCACTCTGCAGTGAGTGTTTATGAAAACATGGACAGGAAAGCACCAGCAATGAGCCATACAAAAAGTAGTAGGAAAGCACAAGCTTTGCATTCCCCAACTTTCTTTACAAGGAGATATTTTGTGTTGTACGTCTACACTCGGGAACAACTTTCTGGGGCAATGGAATGAGAGCTATGTGGAGGAGGGGTGGAAGCGGAGCTAACTCATCTGTTACTGCGCTAGAATAGTTCCCGATACCACTTTCAGCGTGACAGATATGCATTGGCTATAGTACATTCTTTCGCATGTGTTCCGTGGTTCAGAGTATTAAACAACGATCTCCTACGCACAGACTCTCCATGCACTTCATTTGCTTTTAACCAGGGTACGTTCGCTTACGCAAGTAAGCTGGCTCACCAAACGAAAGACAGAAGCAACGTAATCTCTATGGCGAACACATTGCAGACCACTTGCTTCATTTCTTTCAACAAGTTTTGGTTCTCGAGCTTCTCGAGAATCCTACATGACGATTGTAGGGGTGAACTACACTAAGAAAGAGATGGGGATAGATGGTTAAACTTTACGGGAGCCCTAACAGGCACAACTAGGGTGCAGTGGGCTTCTCCCACATTGGGACAGCCAAGAGGCCACGTTTCTAGGGGCAAACCATGTTGGGGGGTCCGTTGGTTGGCAAAGCACATGTAAGGTACCAACTATATGGCCATCGTATAGTTGCATGTTTGTGTGTATGCTGTGCTCTTTCCTCTTTCTCTTCTTGTTCCAGGAAGGGGGAGATGACACACCCATTTCTGCCATGAATGAAAATTAATGCAAGCTTGCTCTCGTCTGCAAAAGGAAAAACCAATGCAGAAAAGCAACCCTGGAGATGAGACAAGGCAAGCAATGCTTAATTCCACCATGGATCGGGTTCATGAGCATGAGGTGTTTAACTCACGGCAGCAAGCTGTATGGAATCAAAGGTGAAGTGGTCAAAGTCCTGATAAACATACAGCAAACGGTGCGATGCTTCACTAAAAATGTACACGATGATGCAGCCATCCACAGCACATAAAGCAAAAGCTGATAACAGGGTTCGTACTAGTTTCCCAAGCAAAACTTGGAGGATATTCAAGGACTTTCCAGGACCTGTAGAAAGTTTTCCAAGGACTCAAAGCGGCATGCTAAGTTGGAATTTTTCACTCTAAAATTTTCAAAAATGGCCAATTTTATTGCACTTACAATAAATATATGGATATCACAATTATAAAAAAAATCTTGTTTTATTACCTTCTTGCACCCTCTCCCTTAATTGCCATTGGGAGAGGGCATGATGCCGTGCCAGAAAGTTACGCGCTGGTGGGTTTCAATGCATATGTGTAATCGGGCGTTAAATGGGTGGTGTCACAGTGTTTGTGGCTTGCGCACTCTTTGCTGCAAGCGTTACCTATAGCTACAACAAGCATAATACACGCACCAAGATTCATTTATTCTCGCTAAATAATTTATCCCCTCAATGAAATGGACAATTTCCAGTTCCTATTTGTGGGCACCGAGTTGGGCGGGTGCGTAGCAGTGTAGCTGACTTAGTCACGTGATCACAAAGCTTTGCACACGACATTCCGAGTATCGCCTGCTCTCGCACACATGTGCCACACAAGCACCTGCAAAACATACACGCTTCTAGCTGCAACAGCAGCAGTGCTTTCCCAGTATGTACGCGGCGGAAGTCCGGAGGTCACTCGCCTCGCTACAGATATCAGGTGTGACGTCACTACAGCTTTCATTGCCCTTGCTATAGAACGACGTCAGTGTTGGACGTGCTTGAGATTGGCCTCGATTATTTTTAAGTACGCTTGGGAAGTGCCTTGAAATAATATTCTAAATGTTTTCTGAGTGCCACCATGTGGAGTGCCTTTGCCTATATAGAGAAAACCCACACATGCCTCAAAATTTGATGGCACCACCCCCGGCCATTAAAGGAATCTTCGATTTGGCTTGCACTAGTTCAGAAAAGTGCAGGTGCAGAAAAAGCGGTGCCAAGCGGTGCAGTGAGCGTGCAGCGCCGGTCGAGCAAGTGCAGGTGCAGCCTCAACCACGCCTCGGCACTAGCCGACACTAGCGCGCGACGGCTACAGCCAAAACGAAGGCGTGAGTTGACGTGAGTGCAGGCCGGAGAACACCTTGTAGTGTAAGCCTAAAATAGCCGCCTCCGCCGCCTTGTCCGATCAATACACGGCCGTGATGGCACTTCTTGTGACTGCGATGGAATTGCTGGACTCGAGCAGCGACGACGATTCCGTCAGCGGTGCCGTTTGCAGTGACTGCGACGATGAGTACGACGATGCGTGCATCTTGGTCGCGTGCGCGTTGGTGCGCGACGATGCCAACCGTGTACCCGGGTACGAAAGCATTATCGGCAGGTACCATGAGTATGAATTCAAGCGCCTCTTCAGGCTGTCCAGGGAGACTTTTGATAGTTTCAGGGCCAAGTTCAAGACTTCAGCCTTCTACCCAAGGGCAGTGCAAGGCCGCCAACAAATCAGTGCCGAAAAAACATGCCTCATAGCGCTTGTGTACCTAGGCTCACAAATATCTATGTACGCCATAGGCGACAAATTCGATGTTACCGAGTCGTCTGTTCATGTTTGTGTGACACGGGTCGTTCACTTCTTACACGCTATTAGCGATGAGATAATTTGCTGGCCTAGTAGCGCGGAAGTGACCCGCATAAAGAACGGCTTCCTCGCCAAAAGTAAAGGCAAGGGCCCAAGAAACACCATCGGCTGTATCGATGGATCACACATCGGGATACTCACTCCAAGCGAATCTACGCAGTCTTACTTCAACCGGAAAAAGTGGCCTTCGATAATCCTGCAAGGAATCTGCGACGACAGGAACAAGTTGCTGAACGTGTTTATTGGGTTTCCAGGTTCGGTTCACGACGCCCGTGTCCTGAGGGAGAGCCCCTTCTTTGCACGCGCAATTCAGGAATGTGAAGACAATTATATACTGGGTGACAGTGCATATCCACTGATGCCATGGCTCATGACCCCATTCAAGGACAATGGAAGTTCTTTTCCTACGTGGAAAAAGAGCTTCAATAAACGACACAGTCAACAACGAGTGCTTATTGAGAACACCTTCGGCCTGCTTAAACAGCGTTTTAGGAGGCTCTACCTTGTTGATGCAAAAAGTGTGCAACAGTGCTGCTATATAGTTATGGCTGCGTGTGTGCTACACAACATGTGCAACGATGAAAGGGACTTCCTTGAGGAACTTGCAACGCTTCCCCAAGAAGAAGATGTGGGCAATGATGAAAGTGAAGGAGATTTTGATTGCAGTCTGCCAGGCTACAGTCAGTCTCTGCGAGAGTTCATTGCAAAGGAACAGTGCTAGAAGTTCATCTTTGCTTCGCGATTTATTCAGTGTGCAAATGTTTTGCGAAGTGGGGTGCCGCGTCTAGAAGCAATGTTTTTTTTTAACAAATTAGATGGAGTAGACACTGCTAGTGTTATAAAAGTTTATTGCCCATATTATAACCCGTCCTTATTTGAGAGTACGTCGATCAACCGATCGAATCGCTGCATGCGCTCATCATGCCGCTTTGCCTTTGCCTCTTCCCATTTTTTTCTTTCCTCCAGTTGTTTCACTGCTGCCTCCTCTTGCTTAGCTCTCGAAGCTTGCATTTTTTCTAATGCCTCCAAGAGCGGCGTGACTTGGGACCTACTCTGGCGCTTCCTTTTTGGCGTTGTGCTGCTCCGAACTTTGGATGCTGTGTTGCACTCGACTGGGACTGCTGCATCTTGAGGTGCTTCAGTGATGCTGGTGCTGTTGAAAGTAATTGTACAGGTGCCATGTCATTTCCAGGCTACAGCACAAATTAAGTAATTTTTACTTACTCTGGACTTGCACTAGGCAGGATTGTTTTTCCAGGCTCCAAGAGCAGCCTTGGATTTACACTATGTTCTTTTTCCAAGACTTCTGCCAGCTCTCTGTAATAGACACTATGAGAATCACTGAAGATATGAAGACACAATCGTAACTTACTCTTCATATTCACAGTTCACACGGTGGTGACCTGAAGAATTGTTGTCTTTTTTTGACTTTTTATATGCTCTGTCCAGCGACTTCCATTTGTTTTCCACTTGTGTGGCAGTCACGTTGCACAAGAACTCCGTATTGATGGCCTCAGCCAACTTCTTCCACAGAAGCCTTCTTGTGCTAAACAAAAAAGCAAAGCACAGTTAGTAGGAAAGAAGGAAGCGACGTAACGTGACCCAAGTCTTGCAGTAGCACATGAACCTTTCCTTAGTACTTCATATGTGTAGCTTTCAGGGATAATTGCTAGGGATGTTCGATTATTCGAAAATTTTGGATAATGAATCAAACAGCACTGTATTCGGTTCCTAAGTCGAATCGAATTGCACATATTCTAAGTAACAAATATTCTTTTAATAATCGGCACTGGCGGGAGAACCCCAAAACAACGAAACAGCTACAAGTCATTCTTTCAATCCCTAATGTGACCTGTACGCAGCCCAAGCTTTTGCAAGACTACCTACACTATATTGATTGTCGAATGAATGCGCTTCTGAAAGCTCCATTCTTGCTCAATTTTTACTGCACTTTAGCTGTATCGCATTTATCAGCTCCTGTCTTCGTCTTGTAATAACCAAAGGTGGGAACTACGAGTGCTTGCAGCTTCACGACTAGCAACAGATACAAGTTTTGCGTTTGCGTAAATTGTTCTTGCAGATGTAAATTTCAACGCCCATTGTTATCCGCTTTTAGTGCGCAGGCCATGTTGTGATGACGGGTTGATCTGCTCCGTTACATATTTAGTTGTATCTGCAATGTTTGGTTGTAAATTGTTTTGTTTTTGTGTCCCAATTTTATTTAAAGTGAGGTGACAAAGTCTCACGTTGATAACGCTAGTCAATGCCGTAGTTGAACCTACAATTACAAAATGTTACGAATATTCTAGTTCCTGCTGCATACGAGATTACCTTAGTTTTCGTAATTGTGGTATTTTGAGTAGATTCAAACTGACTGTAATGGCCTTTGTCGAAAGTTTGTGACTATTTGTTTCAAATAAAATGTTCTGTTCTAAGGCTGTTTTGAAAATGGTCTACTTACTATTCAAACAGTATTCAATTACTATTTGTATTCTATTTGGTGCCATTACTATTTGACTCTTACTTGATTAGGTTCCGAAATTCACTATTCACACACTTCTGATAACTGCGAACGTTCTTTTTGTGCGGGAAGCATTATGTTGGAGAAGTTGAACATTGTGTAAATCACTCTTTTGGATCATAAAGCTTCACTAAGGAGACAGCCATATTCTAACCTGTCTTTGCATTGTAAAACATGCAGCTGCGCAACCTTGTTTGCTGACACGACGGCGCAGTCTAGGTTCAAAGATAGGGTAGCACGTGTCAAGAAGCATATCTCTTTTAACAATGAGCTGCACCATCTTGAAAAGTGGCAGTGCGAGAGAAATGCGGACAGACAGTGAAGACACAAGGACTGCAGGGCGAGACTTGCTAGAGATGTGCCTCAGAATAACAACATGCAATTCCCTCTAGTGCAAATTCTCAAGGCAGCACTACACTTGCAACATGGCTTGAGCTTGGAGGTGCTGCACCTTTTCGGCAAGACAGCGGTTGTGCAATGCCCAACACAAAAGCACCGTCGCTGTTTTTGAAGATCACTTGACTTAATGAAACATTACGAATGCCTTCGTTGTGTATATATGTGCGTGACTATACATACTGTTTGTGTGTATATGTAAACGTATATGTCACAGTCAGGCGCATAGCCAAAATTTTTTTTCAGTGGGGGGGGGCAGTAAAATGTAAATTGCTGGCAGTAAAATGTAGGCAACAATAACCATCGCCATTGTGAACTTCATGCGCCCTTATCTTGTTGGTGCTTGCCTAGAGTGAAACGGAATAATAAAAAGCTGCAAATAATTTTGGACATAGGATGACATACCGAAGTGCCCTGGTTTTTCCCACCAAGTCCTTCATTTCCGAGTATTTGGCGATGAAGAACCTTGTTTTTCGGGCGCTCCAAAGCTCTTCCACATCTTCAGCCGACGCGGCTGCTGCTGGAAATGCGGCTAAAGCCCCATCGCTGTCAACGTCGCCGTCGCAGGCAGGAGAAGGCGTCGGCGGTTGTGCCGGAGGGGGGTCATTTTCACGATTCCCTGCCATGAACCGCAACGTAACGCGCTTGCCGTCTGCAAGGGCGAAAACCAAGATTAAAAATACCGACATAGCATAAGCAATGCTACGAGGCTGTTTGCTGACCGACTACGACTCCTGGCCGCTAACCACGTTTTTTGGCAATGCATGCAGCCTGACTTACCTGATGCCTCATAGACGTAACCGTTGGCGTCCGTCATAAATGACCCGTCGGGATTGTGAAGTGCCTTAACTTCCTTTTGAACGCCCTGAACAACTATTTGCAACGTCGTCTGCTCTGGCCTTGGGGGGACGCCCGCCATGCTGCACTACTCTGCACCTGCTTTGGAGTGCGTGCACGCCGGTACAGAACTCGTCAGGAACTAGGCTTACACCTAGACAAAACGAGGGAGCCAGTGCAGAGGGTGCGACAGAGGGCGCGCGCTGCTCCGGCAAAACGAGGACGAAGGTGCTGCACCCTTTGAACTGGTTCAGCCGGTGCAGCCAAAACGAAGAGACCAATAAGAGCATCGGCTTGTGCACACTTGCAGCACGGAGCTCCACAACCAAGAAGTAACAACGATGACAGTGGTTAATTTACACTTTTGCTGTGGTTACATACGTGTTCTTTTTTTAGCATCTTTCTTGGTGTTTAAGCAGCACGCTTTCACTGTTAAGCTGTGGAAGTTGTTCATCAGCACTCATCCTGTGCACTCTTTTTTCGTGCGTCCTTTGTGCTTGAACGGCGCATTTGCATGTATGAAGTTGCTTGCACTTCTTTGTGCGACATTTAAATTTTTTGCTATCGCCTTTTCACAGCTTCACCGTTGCCACGAAACAAAATTTTTACAGCGAAAGCTCTTACGAGATCACAACTCGGATCACGCGCCGCCATAGTTGTCTGCCCCGCCGCCGGTGTCCGTAATCACATCGCACAAAATTGGGAAAAAAAAAACCTAGTACCAATGACAAAGTGGGGCTCAAACCTGGGACCACTGGGTGCCAGCCCAGTATTCTACCACTGAGCTACGCCGGTGCTTGGGACCTGTTGGCAAACTTGCCTTAGGCAGGCTTCATGTCGAGAATGATGATGCTGTTTGATGTTTTGTGGCGCAAGGGCCATTTCACGGCCAAAGAGCGCCAGTTCATCTTACTAAAGATATGGACAATGATTGTGATAAGCGGCTGTATAAGGGCCATAAAATTCCTCGCGGTAAGGAGGGTAAAAACATACAAGTAATAATATCATGACCATTCCGTGGAACGTGTGTGTGGTGTGAATAGATGACAAAAGTTGGTGATAATAAAAAACGATGGTGGACATGTATGGCATTAGCACAAGTGCCTCACTCCTTCATACCTTTGCGTCCAAGGGTTGTGAGGCAAGTGCTTTGTTATGTAGCAACCGCAGCGAAAACCTCTCTGGAGAGGTCGTGCTACGAAATGTCCGGGTATATGATTTGAAAACTATTAATTTCCTTTAAAAATGCTAACAATTATTTATGACTAAAAAGCAGTTCCCTACCGACAAACACTGCAGGGTGTAAAGGTATATGTTGTCGGTAGGGTAATAGAAAGTTTTTTGGAGTTTCTAACTGTTTGCACTAGATTAACATGTGAAGAACCATTACTGCTTGACCACATCTGTCACACAGTGGTGGATCGCCACCGTACAAAAGATATGTGTCGTGTACGTGTGTGTCGTGTATGTGTGTCCTATCCCGAGCGTCGTTAGTATTACCTCTGTATGACGCGATTTCGATACTGGCAGCCTATGGCCAAGGCGTGGCTTAATAATGTGTAGTTTGTTTTGCGTGTGTCTATCCCACTTGCTCTGCCAGTAGTCCCCGAGGTTTCGTTTGAGAGACTGCTTAAGATCAAGGGCCGGGATTGATATGGGTGTAGTGGCAGTGCTTTCGTGGACGGATGCAGCAAGCTGATCCGCCCTCACATTGCCTTGGATCTCACGGTGCCCTGGCACCCAGCACACTACAACATGTTGTTTGAGTGTGTAGTGTGTGCATAAAATGGAGTAAAGTGAGACGCGGACAGGGTTTTTTTTTTTTTTTTAAGAGTGTGCAGAGCCGTTATCACACCGAGGGAGTCCGTATAAATTACTGCTTTTTGTATTTGTAATTGCTTGATGTGTTTGGCCGCCACAAGTATCGCATAAGCTTCCGCTTTGAAGATACTTGTGCCTGAATGTAGAGGGCCAGCATCCGAAAAGGATGGGCCGACAGCAGCGTAGGACACAGAGGAGTTAGACTTGGAGGCATCTGTAAGGAACTCAGGACGTGTGTGTTTGTGTTGAAATTCCAGGAAGTATGTTCGGATATGGGCAATAGGCGCATGTTTTGTAATTTCTTGAAAAGACACATCGCAGTCTATAGTCTGCCACTGCCACGGTGGCGGGTATGCTACAGGAGCCATTAAACTGTGTTCAAGTGACACTCCAGTTTCCTCAGCTAGACCCTTCAGGCGAACTGAGAAGGGCTGCCTCATCGAAGGCCTGTTTTGAAACAGAATGGAGCTCAACAAATCATTAATAGTAGAGTATGAGGGGTGCTTCTTGTCTGCTTTCACCTTAAGGAAATATACAAAGGACATGTAAGTTCTCTGCAGATGAAGCGACCACTCGTTTGACTCAACATAAGGCTTTCTACAGGGCTGGTGTGAAAAGCACCCGTAGAAAGGCAGATGCCCAAATGGTGCACGGGGTCCAGCATCTTCAAAGCACTTTGAGTCGCAGACTGATAAACAACGGCCACATGATCTAGGCGGGTGCGAATGAGGCTTCTATACAGATTCATGAGGCATTGCCTGTGACTACCCCGCATAGTACGTGACAACACTTTTAAAACATTCATGGCTTTTAAACATTTAGTTTTTAAATACTTGATGTGCCGTACGAAGTTCAACTTGTTGTCCAAGATTAAGCTTAAGAATTTATGTTCCGCATTAACAGACAGGCGTTGACCGTTCAGTTCAATGTCGGGTTCCGAGTGCATGCCTCTCTTTTGGGAGAACAAGACACACGTGCTTTTTTGTGGGTTCAGTCGGAATCCGTTTTCCTCTGCCCATTTGGAGGTCTTGTTTAAACCTAACTGAACCTGCCGCTCACAGATTGCCAGATTGCAAGATCTAAAGCCAAACTGGACGTCATCAACATATGTACAATAAAACATACTGCGAGGGATGGACAAGCGCAAGGAATTCATTTTGATGAGAAAAAGTGTGCAGCTAAATACACCACCTTGCGGCACGTCTGTTTCCTGGACAAATGCTTGGGAAATAACGCTGCCCACTCGGACACGGAATGTCTGGTTTGACAGGCAACTTTCGATTATGTGAAACATTCTTCCGCGCACGCCAAGGTGGGACAGGTCTCTTAGAATTCCAAAGCGCCATGTTGTATCATACGCCTTTTCGATATCGAGGAACACAGAGAGAAAATATTGTTTATGGACAAAAGCGTCTCTCATCTGTGCCTCGATACGAACAAGGTGGTCTGTAGTGGATCTACTCTCTCGAAACCCGCACTGAAATGGTTCGAGCAAATTGTTTGTTTCAAGGAAATGTACAAGTCGGCAATTTATAATTTTTTCGAAGACTTTGCACAAGCAGCTTGTAAGTGCAATAGGCCTTAACTCGAAGCTAAAAAGGGTCCTTGCCCTCTTTCAAAATGGGAATAGCCTCTTTGCATGTAGTAGGGATAGCACCAGAAAACCAGATAGCATTGTACAAAGTAAGGTCTTTCGCGTTTCGATTGGTAGGTTTAATAACATTTCATACATCACACAGTCAGAACCTGGGGCAGAAGTACTGCAGGAGTTTAGAGATGTTCGGAGCTCGGCTAGACTGTAAGCTTGGTTATATGCCTCGTATCTAGTGCATTTGTGTTGAAGTTTCTGCTTTTCTATTCTTGTTCTGTATTTTTGGAAAGTGTCAGTATAGTGGGATGAGCTGGACAACTGTTCGAAGTTTGCACCGAGGAAGTTTGCCTGATCTTCCAAGGTATCACCCTAAGTGTTAACGAGTGGAAGTGTGTCTACTCGTTTTCCTGCTATCCTACTGACCATGTTCCAGACTTTAGCCTCCTGTGTGTATGAATTGATCCCTGACAAAACCTTCTGCCAGCTTTCTCTTCTGGCCTGCTGACGCGTTCTCCTGCCTTGAAACTTTATTTTCTTGAAGGTGTCAAGATTTTTGGCTGTCGGTGAGTTCCGAAGCAACCTCCATGCTCTGTTTTGCTGTTTGCTCACGTTTCGGCATTCAGCACACGCCGTTTTCCATTTGTTTGTGGGATGCATTTTGTTGCAGCATCAATCAAAAATGCTGTAAGTAGTTGACAGCAACATCAATGTTCAAAGTACATATGTCACTCCAACCTAGACGAGCGATGGTGTAAAACTGTTCTCAGTCGGCTCTGTTTATGAGCCATTTGGGAACACGTGGTGGACACTCGGTTGCTGTAGTTGTGCTCAAAACTACGGGGAAGTGGTCACTTCCGTACAGATTACTGACGACTTTCCGTTGGAGTAGAGGCACAAGAGATGGAGATACTGTGCTTAGGTCTATGGAGGAGTAGGTGTTATTAGCGAGATTATAATAGGTTGGTTCTTTATGATTTAGGAGACACGCGCTCGACGAGAGAAGGAACTGTTAATCAGTCGACCTCGCGCGTCGCACCGAGAATCACACCATAGTCTGCTATGCACATTAAAGTCTCCAATGAGAACATAAGGCTCCAGAAGTTCATCAATTAAAGAGTGTAAATCACGTTTTTGTAGTTAATAGCTAGGAGGAATGTAAATAGTGCAGATTGTGATCAGTTTATCAAAAAGAACCGCTCGAACAGTCACTACCGCAAGGGATGTTTGGAGTTTCAAGTGTGTGCATGCTATGCCTTCATTCACTATGATGGCAACACCTCTGGATGATGTCATGGCATCATCACGGTCCTTTGGGAAAATAACGTACTTACGAAGAAAATATGTGTTTTGAATTAAGGTGTGTTTCGCGTACACACAGCACTTTTGGTGAGTGTTCGTGTAAAAGTTCTTGGATGTCGTCAAGGTTTCTGAGAAGGCCCCTGACGTTCCATTGTATAATTTGAGTGTTCATGGTGAATGTAAAATAGTGCTGTGTGTATGAAAAGCGAGTGGCTGTTTAGACAGGGAGTTCGAGTTCACGTAATAGGGCCGTCACCAGGCCCTGTTATCTGCTTTTTTGTTTTCTTGGCGCGCTCCAAGGAGCCACGCCGCTCTTTCGGCACCAAGTGTACCGACGTATCCATTGCCTCCTCGGAGGCATTAGATGCCCATACATGCGGGCTGTTCGAATTTTGGGCCTCGCCTGGTGAGGTGAGGCCTTGAGACCCGAGGACTCTGGAGTCTCCAGTTTCTGTTTGGAAGTAGGCGGTGTAGCCTCAACTACAGCCGCCTTGGGGGCAGGTGCCACAGCCGCCGGCTCGGTATGCGCGGGCCGAAGGAGTGGCGAGGGCTGGTGCGACGCTGCCCCCCGACGCGCCGCATCAGCATAAGATGTGTTGTAAAAAGGAGAGACCCTCTTGCGAGCTTCCTTGAATGATAATTTTCCGTGACTTTAAGAGTGATTATTTCTTCTTCTTTCCTCCAGTTAGGACACGAACGCGAATATGCGGCGTGTCCCCCATTACAATTCACACAGTGAGGCATAGTAACACAGTTATCAGATGGGTGGCCGTGGCTACCACATCTTGCACAAGTTTCCTGACCCCGGCAGTTCTGCGAGCCATGACCAAATCGTTGACATTTATAACACCGTCTTGGATTGGGAATGTAGGGATGGACAAAGAGTTTGATGTAGCCTCTGTCTATAGATGAAGGCAATGTGCTAGATGCGAAAGTGAGTATTAAATGTTTGGTAGGTATTTCTTTGTTGTCACGTCTGATGACGATTCGTTTCACATTCGTGACATTTTGCTCTTTCCACCCTTCAAGCCGTTCCTGTTCAGACATTTCAAGAAGGTCTGCTTCTGAAACAACTCCGCGTGAGGTGTTCATTGATCTATGAGGTGAAACAGATACTGGGATATTACCAAATGCTACGAGACTGCCAAGTTTTTCATAGCAATGTTTTTCAGGCAGCTCAAAGAGAAGGTCTCCGCTAGCCATCTTTGTAACCTTGTATCCTGGGCCAAAGACCTCTGTCAGAGATTCGGCAACAAGAAATGGAGATATGGCTCTGGCTTGTTTTGTTGGATTTTCGCTGTGCACAACATGGAAATTTGAAAAGCATTGTCTGGGTTGGCTGAAAACTGATATTTCATCAGTGCGTCCCCTCTTAAGCGGAAGACAATCTAGGAGACGGGGAAATGCAGGTGTTCCCATAATAGTGTACTTTTTTTCGGCAGCAATTGCGACCACCCACCATGGAGTCCAACCAGGGGACGCTGAAGCACTTAATAGCATAAGGCTGCAGACGCCAGCCGTATATTGCCACTATAACCAAATATAACTACTCAAGGTTGAGTAACTACACAAGGTTAAGGGGGGACGTGGCAAGTAAAACTAATTTTTTTATTAATGTACTGTTTGTGATGAAATTTGGTGTGTGTATGTGGATGATTGTGAGGATTCCAAATATGAAAACCGTTTTCAAATACCTCTTGTACTTTTTGAGTTACAAGCATAATTATACTAATTAATGCTCTTCGCACTTAAAGAGATAATTATTGCTAAATGAAATTATTTTTTCATATTATTATGTTCCCAAAGCATCAACTTGTGCAAAGAAGCTATTAGTTGATTTTTCTAGTTCTTGTAACCATAAATAAAATTTCCAAAACATGGATGTTGTTTTGCGCACACATCGCAGTAATTATAAAATGTGTTCTAAAAATTTTAAATGATGAGTAAGAAGAGATATAAAGCTTTATTGCACTGCTAAAGGCCTCCTGAGCCTAGTGCAAAAAACGGAACGACTCTATCAGTCTTTGTTAAAAAATGACAGATGTTCTAGCGAAGGCACATAGGCGAAAATCAAGAGTTGAGAAAACTGACTTTGAAAGTTCACTCTTGTTTGGAAGTTCACAACATGCCTAAAACACTCAGAATCCTCCTGGGCAGTAATCCTGAGATGCTGTGGCCTTGGCCTCTGTAGAGCGCAACCCAGTTTTGCGCTTCTTTGTCGTGGAACAATGCGTCTTTTGAGCCCTCTTCACCCTTTTGGCATCCTTTTCGGCTGCTCGCCGCAAAGAGCAGTCTCCTGGATTGAAGCCCAGTTGAGCAGTGATCTCTTGCAGCGCACTCTTGCAGCCACCATTGAAACGGCAGACTGCATCTGCAACTGCACTTTCCACACTTCGAAGGGAGGCGAACTGGCTCTTGGACTGGAGTGACCAAATGAGGCTGTTCATACTCTCCACAGCGTTCTGGGTTTTTCCCTGCGCACACCTTTCAGGGAGCTCTTTGTTCGAGAGGCGCTTGTAGATTGGCAGCAGTGCCACTCGCACGTGAGGGGGCAGTTTATGTTTGTGAGGCGGCAGCGGCTCTCCCTTGGCCAATGCCTGATTGTGCGGGCACCAGGAGTCAGTCCCACTTGGCCACAGGTCGTGGTGTGGATCCTGGTCTGTGGATGTTACATGGTAATAAGTGGCCATGATGGCCCTCTCCATGCCAGGAACATCGTTGGGGTGGCTCTTAATGGCCCAGCCATAATAATTCGTCAACTTCTTTATAAGGCCCTGCGTCAGCCGGCCTTTGCCACCCATGCTCAGTCCTCGGCCTTTGGATTTGTGCTCATCAAGAAGGTTGCGCAAGGAAGTGCCCATTCTTTTTTTCACATGGTTCACACACTCCTGTTTCTTAATCAACATGTAGCCATACACCTTGTCTTGCGTGAGGGCAAGGTACGTACGGCTGTCACCGTCGCAGAGCACATTGATGTATCGAAGCTTGTACTTGGTAAACGATCTTTCAAACATGATCCTCGCTGCTTCTACTTCCATTTGGCCTGCATTAGCATCGGTGTTCTTTTGGCACTGTGGCTTGTGTTTCTCAAGCCACTCCTCATAGTTGTCGTCACCAGGCTTGGGACCAACAGCACAGCCTTGGCAGTAGTTGGACAGGACACAGTGGTCCAAGACCAAGCCTGTGTACAGCTCGATTACACAGCCCACGCCAATATGACTTCTGTGCCCCCTCGTCATCCACGTGCCGTCGTAAATGACGTCAATGTTGCCTGGCACTCCTCCTAGGTCCTTGTAAATGTCATGCACCTTCTGTGCACTTTCTGCTTCAATGCGGGTGGCAGCTGATATGGTGGCAGGGTGGCTGCACTTCCTTTGCAGTCTCTGGTAGGACTTGTGGTGCAGTGCTCGATGCGAAATGTCCATCGCAGAAAAAATGTCATTTATGGCAGATTGTTTTCTGCCAACTGACTGCACAGCCCTCAAAGCACGCACGTTTACCTCAAAGGGGTTCGTTTTTTGTTGCCCGGAGCACCTCGGGGACGACCACGCACTGTTCACTATGCCACAATTGTCACAAAAAAGTTCCATCCTCGCCGCGAGTCCAAGGCAGTGCGTAGTCTCGAGGCGTATCGACCCTTCGTCGCACTTGTTGCACTTTACTGACGAAAGCAGACCGTTCAGCATCTTCTTATTTACAATGAATAATGTGGAGTCCTTACCGCCGTCATTTTCGTCGCAGCCTTCGTTCAGAAGCTCGAGCTTCCGCTTTGAAGCGGATTTCGATGCTACGGCATCCAAAACATCCCGCCTTGTCTGCGCCCGCTGCGCGATTTCTTCACTGCTCGGAATCTGGGCCGAAACTCGCGATAGAATGTTCGACGCGCGCACGCCCGGAGTTGCAACGGCTGCCGACGCGGTGCCACCGCAATCGGGTTCGCGAGAGCGTCCATCACGGTCGACGGCATCCGGCGGTCTGACATACGACGATGTGGCACCTTCCACACTCTCGGCCTCACAACAATCAGCGAAGGGTCTGAGTAGAGGCTCCGTGACGCTTGAAGAGCATGCTCCGTCCGGAACTGCGACTGGGACGGCAGCCGCAGTCGTCTGCCCTTTGTTCCAAGCTTTCCGACGCTTGCCGTACTTGTGGACGCTCCGGAACTTTTTTTGCGACAACATAGCACCGCAGTATGAGCAAGCACTCAGAAGAGACCACCGATGTAAACAAAGCTTGGTAAAAAAAGCACGCGAACTATCACAAAAACAGCCAACTGGCAAAAAACGAAGCGCACACCGGATGATTCTCGACTCGGCGGCCGCAGATGCGCTCGCGCTTCCAAGGTTGCCAAGGTGCGCGGCGCAGCTTTGACCAGTAAGAGGTCGCGCCTGCTACCACGTGACCCGCGCAGCCAATTGCCGTTCTTCGTTTTCGTTTTTTTACTTGCTCCTCGCGCTTTTATTTTCACTCGGCGAAATACGAGACCGCGACCATCGGGAAGCCGGCTTTCTCCTCTTTCCAAAGCTACCAAAATGGCGGCCCACGGTCAACAACTTGGCGCGTTTGTGCGGCGTGAACAACACCGTTTCAGGGGCTTTTTTTTCGCACTTTTCGGCGACTAGCCTCGGCAAAAACACTATTTGCGGGATTTGTAGCGCACGTTTCGCTGTAATATTTTAGAACAAGGAAGTTGAAGGTCTGAAGATTACGAAAAAAAATAAATCAGAAAATCGCATATTTTGACCAAAATCGGCACTTTACTTGCCGCGCCCCCCCTTAACCCTTGCCACCAGGAAAATTGGAAGTAAACAGAAGAGAGAAGTAGACAGGACAGACTAAAAGTGAAAGATAAAGACGAAGTTGTAGGGAAGAGAGATAGGAAAAGGTGACTGCCGATTTCCCCTGGGTGAGTGAGCCCAAGGGTGCCGTCTACGTGAAGCCGGGACCAAAGGGGTGTGTTGCCTCTGCTGGGGAGCCTTAAAGGTCCAATCACCCAGCGTCGGCTCAACCCCCAGGATCCCCTTTTCCCCAGACACGGCTCAGCCACGCACGGCTAGGCCTGGGAGGGAGCCAAAACTCCCCCATTAGCTCGGGTCCGTGGTGTCGCTACACACCAAACGCCTACTTGCGCAAGCGCCCCTGCAGGGTTCATGTTGAGAAAGCAATCACGTTAATAGGACTTATAAAGTGCTCTAAAACAGCGAAAGAACAAGCAGCCGTCGCACAATGCGAATAGCGTCCAATGCTCCAGCCCACTACAAAAGCTTGTACTTATCACCTATTACTGTGGCACATACCCACTTTAGGCATAATTCCTCATTGTCATCAGCCACTGCATGAGCAATTGGCACAAAATTCCTTTCAAGTGTTTAGCGGATACCATGCTTCTCAGAAGAATGACGAAAAATAGCATTGCAAATGCCGGCCTACTACCAAAAAATTTTTATTCTTAATGCCGTAGTAGGTATCAAGCAAGTGTGCTTGCGTCAGTTATTCAATGAGAGTTCAGAAAAGGCTCTGAAAGGTTGCTCTTCAAGCTTCCGCTGTGACTGTGCTGCTCCTTCCGCACAGGCCTGGCGTTTTTCGGAGTCTATGGCGCCAACTGCCTGTCCCATGTTTGATTACATGCCACTAAAAAACTTCCAATGTCAAGTCACACCCCTGCCAGAGAAAAATCTAGATGCACATATGTGGGAGAACAAGTAACGATAAAACATGCACGTCACATTGGCATAACAGCGAAATCACTCTTTTATTGTGCGCAAACTTACAGAATTTGTCCCTGAAATCTCAAAATTCTTTCAATCCTGTTACATCATTTTTCACATACATCACTTCCAAATACAGATGAGTTCAGGGCTCACACTCTGAGCCAAGGTTTTCGAGCTATGCCAAATCTGGGTTTAGCATGTGAAATGTGGCCAATGACACAAGAAGCTTACTTAAGTGATGAGCACTTTCATCAAAACAAACTGACACGCAGAGTTCTAAGGAGAGCTCACAACAGTGAGAGAGGGGAGCGACACACAGAGATGGGATAGCAAAGGAGCATCTTTCGTAACAGCAGAAAACATATTTAAAAGAGGGCAAGTTTATAGAATAGCAGTTGCAGCTGTGGTCACGTCTTCTTCCCTAGTGCTCTGTTGATGCTCTCTGCCTTCGCCTTCCGCTCGGCCTCTTTTGCTGCACCAGAAACGAGAAAGAGCATTTTGACCACTTGGTTCGCACCAATGTTCGAATTTCAAGCAAAATAAAAAAAAGTTTAGTGACTTTTCAGATTGCCACTGCAGTAGGTGAATAGTTCTTCCACCAAAAGCAAGATTTTCACTACATGCACAAATAACAGTCTTTTTCATGAGTCTGAAAAACATAAATCGCGTTCCTGTTTTTTGGAGGGTAAATTGGGCGTCATGAAAAAACTGGCTCCACAGGAGAGCCTATATGTCTGCGGTGGAACACCAATCTTAAGGACCTCTTTTTCTTTCTTTGTTAGACACAATATTAATGAGAACAGACAATAATGCCAAGCCTTTTTAGTTACTGAAAGTACTGTACCTACTTGACTTTAACACGACCACAACTCAACGCGAGGCATGACTTTTCATTGCATATGCGAAAAAAAAAGATAATTGCATCCATCACTGAATCACAATTTGAATGTTGGTATTACAGTAATACCTTGTTAACTCGAACTCGCATATCTAGAAAAATTGCCTTAGTCGAAATTTTCTGCAACAACAAACACGTTCTTATACAGTCCTAGGGGAACCGGACAGTCCTAGGGGAACCAGTCCTGAAAAAGGGAGCCTTCAAGGCCAAGCGCATGCGAAAAAAAAATGAATGCAACGCAACCTCGAAACAAAATTCGAAGAGAGATTAACGTAAATCAAAGAGCTAATCATGGCAAACATCACATCTGTAACAGCAATGAAACCAACAGTGGATGCCTACAAAGCCGAGAACACGAACAGAATTGCCCACTTTGAAAGGATCCTGCAGCCAATCGTGAGGCACCCGATGTATGCGCCCCTACTCACACTACAGCCACCGAACCAAGAAACACCGTACACGGCGACGCAATCAAGGCCTCCAGCACATGAGCAACAGGCATAACAATGTGGCAGTGGAACTGTCGCGGCTTCGGAAGGAAAAAGTCAGTCATCCAGCCGGACGTGACACTACTACAAGAGACACTCACCGTGACAACGACACTCCTCGGCTAGTGGACAAAGGCCCGCCTGCCGGCAGAGGCCTGTGCACCCTGGTCAGGAAGGGACTCACGTTCATTGAACACAAGCTGCACAACACTATCAAGATCGAGCACACTCTCACAGAAATCATCCCGGGCAAGAAGAGAAGAAAGGCCTGTTTCTGCCCACCCAACGTGTACAGCAACCCATCAAAAAAAAAAAAAAAAAGAGAGGTTAAGACATTGTTGCAAAGAGCAAGCACTGCAGCGGGTCACAACACGCTGATCGCGTGTGGCGATATCAACGCGATGAATTCTGCCTGGGGCTACAACAAGTACACAGCAAATGGCCGTGACCTGCACCAAGACACCACGGAACTCGACTTTACCCTCATCACAGATGCGACACCACTCTGGACCTCATGTTCATCAAGAATGATGTTTGGGGTGCGATCACGTAAAGAAACACGGGGACCGACCTTGGTAGCGACCACACCATCGTTGAAGACGGCATACCAGAACACAACGACATCAGCAACAGAACACACAAATGGATAGACTGGGATGCCTTCCGAGACACCAGAAACCAGGAGAGAGACGATGACAACGAGATCGAAGACATTGACTCGCGGGTTCCCGGAATCACCAAGAGTGTACGCGATGCGACCCAATAAATTGAAAGAGACGCGGAGATCGACAAAGTACACAGCCGGCTAGCGCATCTCATCGAAACCAAACAGTCGATACTCAATCGATGGAAAAAACAGCGGCTATACAGCAGTCCGAGAAACAAGGCAGCAGAGCTCAACTGTGCAATTGAAGATCACTGCCAAGTGCTATGTGTGCAACAGTGGAACAAGATCTGCAACACAGCAGATGGGCAGATGCACAGTGGGAATACGTGGAACCTGTTGCGGCACCTGCTATACAAAACCAAGACCAAGTCACATCAAAGAGACAGGCTCGCCAAGCTATACATTGTGCGTTCTCTGCACACGGCGCCGATGAAGCCATCAGGCGCATCAACAACAAATACCTGCCAAGTACACCTACCGAGCAACACCTGCCGTTCGGCGGCCTACCCAAGGCGAAGCTCGATCGTGATATCGACGTCGAGGAGGTCTGCGTGGCCCTGCATGACCTTAACCTTGTTTGTTTGGCTGTTTTCCATTGCTTCGGCAGTGTGCCCTATCTCCAGCACTTGTTGAAGTATTTTACTAGGTTCTCAATCGAGCCGTCATCGAGGTTCTTAAGCGCCTTGTTTGTGATGAAGTCTGGGCCAGTCGCCGACCGGCGACTGGCCCAGACTTCGCAACGAACCGCTCAACTGGAGCGGCTGTTCACAACCAAAGCCGGTAGCAAAGTACTGGGGGATTTGGGAATAGAATGCCTGAGTGTAGCAGATATAAAGCTCCCTGTCCCCGGAGAGGTCTGACGCCAGATTAGAACGGACCCCATTTCAAAGAACACGAATCCTCAGAACAAGGAAAGAAAAGCAGGGGGGGCCAGGGCTATTATCGATCTCCATGCCAACGACGCACACGCAGTGCAATACCAACACAACACATTCGCAGCGGTCGTCATCAAGGCATCGACCAGTGCAAGAAGGATGGCAGCGAGCGAGAAAAATTCCAGAGCTGAACAAGCAGAGGAGGTGGCCATCGCTCTGGCCGTCGCCAACACAGCCTGCCACACAGTGCTGAGTTACTCTAGACAGGCGGCGCGAAACTTCGCCAAAGGCCAAATCTGTAGAGAGGCCGAGCGTATATTGAGTGCGGCCAAACTACAAGACAGACAAATAGGGATTAAGTGGTCCCCAGCGCACGTGGGCGATATGTCGGAACGTAATGACAACCACAATGAGACGGCGCACACAGCGGCGCGAGCGCTAACCGACCGCGCCCGGCGACAGACCGTGCAACGTGGTTCGAAGCCAAGGACCACGAGGCAGACTACAACGTCATCCCGAAAGCCTACCGCATGGCTCGCAGGACTTTACCATTCCCGCACCCGCGGCTGGGTCGAGCGGAGGCGGTACTACTGAGAATGAATCACTACCGAGCCCGGCACTGATGCACCGTATGTACCCCGAGACATACCCGACCAACAAGTGCAAGGTCTGCTGCAGGGAGACAGCAGATCACATGCACATCTTGTGGGACTGCATCGAACACCCAGAGGAAGCAAGATCAAGAACAATGGGTCGCAGCTCGAGGTGGCCGTGAAGAGCTACAACCAGAAAGAACAGCTCTGAGCTGTTCAGCAGGTCCTCGGGGCGCTCGAAAGGCAAGGACCCAGCGAGCCGGCAATGGCGAGCGGAGACCTGCGCCAAGTAACGGCAACACTGAGAATGACGTAGGCCCCCATCAGGACGCGCGAGCGCCCAACTACAGGCACAAATAAAGTTTCTCCAATCCAATAGAAAATTCAGGCAATGAATGGGCAAAATACCGAAATTTGATGCCGGAGAGTTTAGAAGGGAGGCTGACTTTTGAGATGTTACACTAATGGGGTTTTTTTTTTGCTTGTTTTAGCCTACAGTGAAGATGAATGATTTCTCTTGTCATCCACGGGTTGTTTTTGTTAGTGCAAACATAGTACTTAAAAGAGACAGACCATTCAATGTAATAATGAACAGTGTCTTTTAGAGGATCCGAGAGGATCATGCACAGCCCGGTATGTAACCACAAAGTTCCCACAAACAGTCAAGTATTGCATGATCATCAGCTTTAGCGCAATCCTTATTTTTTCCTTGTTTTTTATTTATTTATTATTCAAGTACATCCCAGGTTCCCATTTGGAACATTATGTGAGAGGGGTCATACATCATAAACTAAACAGCACAGATCGTGAGTCAGTGAATGCAGGAACAGGTAGTTGTACAAAGTCAATACTACATACAAATCTTTCAATACACTGAACAATTTAGTAGTACGGTCGAGCACACATATAAAGGCCCCACTTAAAAAGAACTTTTGCTTAAAACGAACAATACCCGCGGAATCATGAAAATATACATTGGTTCAATGGCACAAAATCGCACTTATAACGAATGTCTCCGAGCGTCGCTGATCGGTTACAGCGAACGGAGTCAGCAGTCTGGCAACTACCGGGGAAACCATACATTCTTATTGTTAAACGCCGAACGCGCCTTCGCGACCCTATAGCTGCCGCTCTCCCCAACCCATAGAAGAATGAAAGTTGTTTCCTTCCTCCATGCCCCGACTACTTTTTGTTGCGCACCCCTTTGTCCCCCCACTACTCTGAGCACCCCACATCACCAGACGAGGCCCGTGTTTGCACACTGCCACCGATATTTCGAAGACCGGTCGGCCTTCTACACTGTTTTTGATCTCTGGTACTGTCGCTGGCGTCGCCGGCCTGGAGTGAGCAGACCATTTGCCAACATCGTCGGCCACTGACTTTATCCGATAGTCTGCATCTAGTGCCCGCGTCTACGCTACCCCACCGACTCTGATAACTTGTGATTCGTTTCGTGTTTAGGACTTGTTCTCCCCCACTTCGCACTCAACTCAGCATGCCTTCCACGTGCGTGCGGAAGCGCGAAAACGGCTGTTAATGGAAGTTTGGGAGGCCACGCAAACCCACCGGCGCAACAAAACGATTTTTTCACCACGGCGGCTGATTCTTCGAACACCGCTGTGCACACCAATCCAGGTGGCCATGCTTTGACTTTTGCGCACGCAGGCACTCTTTCCAAGTTTTTCTACGTGGAAGTTTTGCGAATATTTCAAGCAAGCTACCCAACCTGCCTCCTCGTGTGTTTTGGTTTTCAAGGTCGCCCTCCCACCAAATCTTCCCCTCTCTTTATCGCAACTACTTGCCCTTCTCTCGCAAGTCTGCTTCCTCTCCTCACAACCCCTTCACCCGTCTCCACCGCTCCGCGACGCCTGCCACGCTGGCTCGAAATAGTTTCGTTTTCTGACTGGAAACGGGCCCAGAGCTGTTCCATGCGTCCTGGCATATGTGTCGCGTGTGCGCGTCTTGCTCGCTCTTGGTGTGCGTATGTGGTCATGATGGCCGATGGGAGGACTAGCACGCTTTTTCCTGGCGCTCAACAAAACGTCGAAAGTGTGACTGCTTGGCTTGAGCGTAATCCGCACATTAGGTGCCGCGTTGCAGAGTGATTGCTCATAGCTGTTCACCACCTAGCAGCCAACTTGCCGCTTCGGGCGCCCCGGTATTCAGCTGTGGAGATGGCGATTATTTCGTGGGCGGCGATGATGACTACATGCGCGCAAAACCGTTTTCGCAAGGCTGACTTCGTCGACGTCGGGCCCGATGCCGAGCCTGAAGATGCCGAGCCTGAAGCTACCGAACAGCGGCGGCATTTGTAGCAGCGCGTCGTCGACTCCGACCTGGGACATCTGTTGCGATGGTTTAATTACGGCCAATGATGATGCCGACACTGTGGAACCGTGCATGGATTGGGGCATTGTGAATGAAGTACGTGGAGAGAGCGATTCGGAGGGATCGGATTGCGAGAACGATGAAAATTTGGAGCCAGTGCCTCATGCAGCTTATGCCACGGACCTCGGTGAACGAGCACACTGCCATTTTAAATGAACTAGAGACCGCCCATATCGCTTCTGCTCTTCGAAACACGTGCATCACGGAATTTTTGGGGCAAAAAAAAGTTTGTTTTCACTCGCAATTTTTTTTAAAAGACGTGTCTCATTTACTACGAACTTCGAGATATAGAGAACGGATGCCGCGTCACGCTCAGGTTCGTTATTAGCGGGCTCGACTGTAATAAGGACGAAGATGACAGACAAACTGTGCAAAAAAAAACTAAACTTGACTCGACCATACCAACTAAACAAGAGTCAGCATCCTTTGCACAAGCCCAAATTTGAGGCCATGCGAGAAAAAAAAAAGACAAACATTAAAAAAAAAGCTATGAAAACATAACATGTTCTTTTTTGAACGTTTCAGGGTCACGTATACTAAATTTTATCTGGAAGATTGTTCCAATATTCTATGGCACGAGGTAACGCCGATGAATTGAAAGCCCTTGTTTGACCTAACGGGTGTTGCCAGCTTCGATGATTGTGAAGACGACAAGATATACGATGCGCATGGGTAAGCGGTAGCGTAGATGGGTGTTGACTGCAGATTACTTTATGAAAGAGACTGATATGTGAGATGGTTCTACGAGACTTCAATGATGGAAGTGAAAGCTTCGATTTCATATCAGACATGCTTTATGCGCGCTTGTGATCACCAAGAATGAAGTGAGCTGCACGATGTTGTATAGATTCGAGTGAATGAATCAGTTATGCTTGGTGTGGGGATCATACGGACGACGCCAGTTCCGGATGAGGACGAACTAATGATAAATTGGCAAGTTTTCGGGTCGTTGACAAAGCTTCCCGGAGATTTCGTTTTAAATAACCAGGTGTACAAGAAGCCCTTGGGGTTATTTTCTTGATATGATTGGACCAAGACAGGTTTGATGTCAGATGAATACCTAAGTATTTGTACATAGATGTCTGGCTTATGGAGTGATTGCTAAGCGCATAATCAAATGCCCAGTTGGTAAGTTTACGACTGAAAGTAAGTAACTTGCATTTGTCCGTGTTAAGGGTCATTTGCCAGGATGAACATTATAAACTGATGCTATCAAGATCCTACTGTAAGACAATGTGGTAAGTACTAGAGGAAATTTTACGGTAAACCACACGGTCATCCACTAATAACCTGATGTTAGATGCAATGTTTTGTGCTGCTTCATATCACCAAGTGCAAAGGAAAGGCTCATGGTCCAAAACACCATCAACCACATATACAGAGTATGCAGAAATGTAATTACTAATCAAAATAAAGCACTCCTCGCAGCTGACAAAAGAATTTTTTGTAGCAGGCTTTAAGCAGCCAAAAGGGCCTTTCAGAGCAAAATAGGGCATTAAGATTTAGTACCGTTCAAAGCACTTGCGAAGCTGCATCTGTTCCATGCTGCATTTTTTAAACACTCTGCTAAATTGTGCAATAGCCTCATTATTGCGATAGAAATTATATGTAAACTCTCGAAAGGTTTTCCCCGTTGGCATCATGCCCTGTATGAATTCTAAAATGATAACATGCTCCCGTGCATCATGTGTTCTATCCACGACTAAAAGCACCCGAGTGAGGGCGACGAACGTGGCTAAAGCAGAGGTCAAACAATCCGGCCTATTTCTGCCGCTCGGAGAGTGCGTGCAATAGCCGCCGATAACCCTGCCCAGAAGGCCTGTAGTTGAAGCAGAGAAGCAGAAAGGAAGAATTCTGTCCGTCTTGGAACAGCATAAAAAACTAGCAAGGGAGCGACGAGGGGGGGTGGGGGGTGGCAAGTGTCATTCGAGCAACAAATATAAACTTTGCTTCTAGGGCCGTGGTACTGCTCGCTGGTGCACAAGCTAGCTCAGCAGCCATGAGCAGGCGACTTGTATATGCTTCTACATGCCCCACTCTCATTGCACAGAGAATGTGCAAGAAGTGCTGCTCCCCTTGAAGTGGTCATATTCTAGTACACCAGCGTTTTGTACAGTTAGGCGAGATCATATAAAAATGAGTTAGCTGCCATCCTCAGTTTGTATAAGCTTACAATTTGCTGCTATCGTATTCATTGCACCACACTTGCGGTGCAACTGCAACCCTTTTAGCTATGTACAGCCACCCATGTTACATTTTCTATTTAACTGAAAGCGCGAGCGTCAACCACCGAGTCGATAAGCGTGAATCCTTGATTTATTTTCCAAATCCTGCCGTCACATTATAAAAAAAACAGTTGCACCGGAATGGCGAAGCAACAAGTCCGATTGCAAGAAATTGCAAAGCAGAGGGGCAACTCTTTTAGCTTCTACAGGGAAAGCTCGTTATTTCGAACTTCAATAATTCGAATTTATGGATAATTCGAACTGTAAGTTATGGTCCGGCCAAGCTCCATACAAGCCTATGAATAAAGAAGCCTGTTGATTCGAATGCGAGTAGGTTCTGCCGCGAATAATTCGAACTACACACCACTGCGCCTGCAGCTTGGCTAGTCACTCGATAGGGCAGCTGCCGCGTTGACAGGGAGCAGAGAGAAAAACGGAGAAACTGGCACGGAGGCCAGAGTGCAGAAAATCGCGCCACTTACTCTTCACCACCTCCCCCCTCAATCTCTCTCTCGGTAGCTGCCTGCTCTCCGTCCTACGTAACCTCCATGATTTTTCAAGCGCCAATCTCGCAGCTTTTGAAAATCCTGCGTAGTTGTCGCGGTTAGACGACATATGGCATGACCAGCACACAGCAAATCAGGTGCGTCAGACACCTTGGTTATTGGTGCTGGGAGTACCGTATAGTGCGGAACATAGGTCTAGGTTTTTCCCAAAAAATGTCAATGAAAAGTCACCCCTCGACCTATATTCCGGCCCTTGGCATAAACCAAGTGATCGTCTGGCAACAAGAAGTGTCACATGCTTTTTGGGCATCAGCATCGACATCGCCTCTATGGGCCGACGCATTCTCTGCCGACGTCATTTCTCTTTTCTTGTTCATTTAGTGTTTGTAGCGAGTGCCGACGTTACTCTGCGACTAGCCATGAATACAGGGACGCAGCGCCAGTTCACCGCCGCGTTTAAAAAAAAAAAAGTTATTGAATTTGTGGAGGCGAATGGCAACATGGCGGCACAGCGGCAGTTTGGAGTGTCTGAGAAAAGCGTCAGCTACAGGCGCAAACGAAAAACCAAACTGTCGGTGTGTAACGAGAGGAAAACGTTGTTTCGCGGTCGCCGAGCTGTGCACCCGGAACTCGAAGACAAAGTGGCGGATTTCGTTAGTGAGTACAGTGCCAGATCCCTGCCGGTGAATGCGGAGCTCATTCGATCAAAAGCTATCGAGCTCGCCCGTGAAGCCGGTCTATTAAAGAAAGACTTCAAGGGATCCATTTATTGAGTCCGTCGCTTCATGCGACGCAAGGGATTTGCCCTTCGACGGCGCACGTCGATATGCCAGAAGCTGCCGGAGGCGTACGAGAACAAATTAATAGAGTATCAACTCTACGTGAACAGCCTCCGGCGGCAGCATGGCTACATGCTAGGCCAAATCGGCAATTCCGACGAAACACCGGTGTGGTTTGACATGCCGTCGTCCATGACTGTTTGCGAATGTGGGGCAAAAGAGGTGAAGCTTTTGTCGACCGGAAGCGAGCATTCGCGCTTCACCGTTATACTTTCCTGCACGGCCGACGGCAGAAAGTTGCCCCCCTTCATCATCTGCAAGCAGAAGACGATGCCGAAGGAGGCCTTCCCGCGGGATGTCGTCCGCGTCAACGAGAAGAGGTATATGGACGAGGCCCTAATGCGCGAGTGGATCCGGATCGTGTGGAGCCGGCGGCCTGGAGCACTCCTGCAGCACCGGAACATGCTCGTGTTGGACGCGTTTCGCGGGCACTTGACCGCATCGGTGAAGGAGAGCCTTCGCGACGGGAAGACGGATCTTGTCGTCATTCTGGGAGGGATGACGTCAACACTCCAACCGCTGATGAGGAGGAGGACGAAGCACCAGTGCGGTTCTCTGCTGCGGAAGTCACGGCCGGATTGAATGCCGCCCGTCTTTTCTTAAGTTTTGGAGAAGGCGGAGAAGAGGCCTTCCGCCAAACTTGCTCATTAGAGCAAAAAGTGCTGGCTGTCACCTTAAAGGAAAGAAGGCAAACCGTGATCACAGATTTTTTTCAAAAAATGAATTTTTATGCCCTACTCACAGTGTACTATTGTTCATCAATTTTGATAGTTCGAACTTTCGTTAATTTGAACTGAGGCGGATTCCTCTTGCGGATCGAATTAACGAGCTTTTACTGTATATTGCGTAACTCTACAAAACGAGAAGAGATGTTCCTCTCGCAATCCCTTCGCATTAAGAGAGCATCACGTGGAAGGGTTGACGAACTATGTGCACTGATGCCTGCCGTGATCGCGCGATGTTATGTTTGTCCCAGCAGTTCGTCATAGCAGACGCCATTGTGCCTGAGGCTATCTGAAAGAATGCTTTCACCCTGATATCAGCACCTGGCCAGAAGCCAAAGCACGATGCTGTCCGGCAGATGGGCCAAGCAGTTTGCTATGGTCGGGATACAAGGAACTACATGGAGGCATCGCAAACAACCCTTTTGTTGAGCGGTTTATTAGCGTGAAACATCTCAACTCGGCCATTGTCGCCTATGTGGGGTCGGTACAAAGCACCGACGGTTCGAAAGCGTGGATTGGTGTTGCAGTAGCAGTTCTCAGGAATCGAGCACCTGAACTGCCGTGCTCTAGAAAAGTCTAGAACACTGTACCTGAACGCAGCCACGGATTGCTGCTAACGTTAGTGTCAGTGGCCCTCTTATCTCCTTGCCCTGCAATGTCTTCAAGGCATGGGCTGGGTGCGTCATTGTGTGGTGCGCACATGTCAACCATTGGACATCTTGGCCCGTGTTTCTCATGAGCTGAGTGACCGAATATCTGCACCCTTGCTGGTGAGTGCACCCCTGAGACTTCGTCCCCTGACTCGCGGCAGCAGTGGTCATTGCCTTCTTCGAACTGCCGTGTATAGGAAACGATGGGCTATTATAAAAGCCATAGACATTTGTACATAATCGCTGAATCACTTTATGGTTGCATTTCTCTTCCACCATGCAAATAAACCTGTGTCCTGTCTCTAAGAGCGTGTCTCCTCATTGGTGAACATCAGCTGTGTGGACGATGGGCCAGCTATCACAAAGATATACGCCGTACCCCGCACCCTTTACAACTAATGGCAGGGGTGGGATGCCGTGAACACCGAGCCCTTTACAGCGCGCAGATAGTGATCGCGACCACGCGCTTAGGATCAAAGTTCACAGCTTCTCCTGGAGCAATCAGAGCCTTTACGAAACAGAAACTATACCAGTTCAATCAAACCAAAAAGACAATGTTTCAGCCACGCTTCCAGGCACGACGTCTGATAGGCTTTCGCATTTTGTGGCTTAATTCTGATGCTGCAGTGCAGTACGACCCTGATAGGAGAGTTTGGCGCAGCAGGGGTGGTTCGGTGCAGGAAGGATGGCACAGGTAGGTAAGTTTGGTGCACAATGGTGCAAATGGCACAACTGTTCCATCTCTGGAAAACATTAAAGGGACAATGAAGTGCAACAATTAGTTTTTTTTTTAAATTCTAATCTAAAAACTGTGTTGTAAATAATTTTGCCACCACAAATCTAATATATATATATATATGTGTGTGTGTATATGTGTGCGTGTGCGGTTGTGCATGTGTGTGCAAAAAAGGAACAACAAAACTTTCACGAACGCATCCTTACTTAATGTTTTCAGCTGATCCACCAGCTGAAAATGTAACAGAAGGACGATTTTGTGAAAATTTCGTCATCCCTTCCTAGCATACAATACCTGGCCATATACAGGTTGTTCCAGGTAACTTTAGCCCGAGTTCAAAAATATGCCGGCACACGCGATTATGACGCGACCAAATGCATTTTGCTCACTGTTGCCTGGAGTTATACTATTTTCTGTATTCTCAGATATTGTCTACTTAGATACATTTAATTAACTAACATTTCAAGAAAAAAATATTCATAAAAAATTTCAATGAGAAAGTTGTAAATCGGTTTGCAGAACGTCCGATTAGACAGTTTCAAATTTTATATTTGTTAGGTAGTGGTGTTTTTCAGTTAATTACTAATACCCACGAAATGCAAAACCACGTGACAAACCCGCTGATGTGCCAGTGCGCACAATTATTCTAGTGCTCCCCAACGTTCCGCGTACGAACGACCATAGAATTTGTCCCATTGTGCTGTCTCGGCAGGGCCGCAACGATGGCGGTGGCTTTACGATGAACACATTTTGCTGACGGCCACAAAAACAATAACCGCTGTGACGGCTTATTGCTGTCATGAAACGGAGCGAGGGAAGAGTGTTGTTCGTGCGCAGAACGTTACAGAAGTTGAAGGTGCAATCACTAGACACGCCACTGGAAAACTAGCTCTTATCAAGAGACGACAAACCATGAGAGCCTCAAATGCAACAAACCATATAGTCCGCTAGTGGAGCTCTCGAAGTTAATTGATGGGTGTAAGGCAGCTGACATCTGAAGGTATAGCATGGAGGGAGTCGAGAAGGCTGTGAAATGTGGCAAAAGCCTAGAAGCTGCGAAGAAAAAAATTGAACGTATGCAGAAGTTGGATGTATGAATTAAGGGACAAGGAGGGCAATGTTACCATCAATAGGGATCAGATAGTTGAGGTGGCGCAGGAGTTCTACAGAGAGCTGTACAGAAGCCAAAGCAACCAGAATATCATGTGAAGCAATAATAGTCCAGAGGAATTCAACATCCTAGCAGTAACAACAGAAGTAAGGAAAGCCTTAGAAGGAATGCAAACAGGCAAATCCGCTGGTGTCAATAAGGTAACAACAGACCTCCTGAAAGATGATGAGGAAATTGTGTTAGAAAAACAAGCCACATTATATACGAAGTGTCTCTTGATGGGAAGGATACCAGAATCTTGGAAGAACAGCAACTTCATCTTAATCGAATAGAAAGGAGACGTCGGGGGCTTGAAAAATTACAGGCCGGTCAGCTTACTCTCCGTTTTCTACCAACTCTTTACAAAAATAATAGCTAATAGAATTAAGGTGACCTTAGAGTTGAATCAACCAAATGACCAAGCAGGATTTCGACAAGGCTATACTCCACAATTGACCATATTCATACTATCAATCAGGTAATAAAGAAATGCGTGGAATACAACCAGCCTCTATACATAGCTTTCATAAATAACGAGAAGGCATTTGACTCGGTCGAGATATCAGGAGTAATGCAGGCACTACCGAATCGGGGCATCGACGAACCCTACATAAACGTACTGGAAGAAATGTGGAGTGGATCCACAGCCACCATGGTTCTCCATAAAGAAGGTGACAGAATTTCAATAAAGAAGGGTGTAAGGCAGGGAGACTCGATCTTTCCAATACTATTCACCGCATATTTACAGGAAGTTTTCAGGACCCTAGATTGGGAAACGTTAGGCATAAGAGTTAATGGAGAGTATCGTAGTAACCTGCAATTTGCTGATGACATTGCCTTTATGAGTAATTCAGGAGATGAATTACAGCTCATGATTACAGAACTGAACACAGAAAGCAGAAAAGTAGGTCTGAAAATTAATATGCACGAAACTAAAGTAATGTGCAACACTCGTCAGAAAACAGCCCTTTGCCATAGGTGAAGAAACGCTGGAAGTTGTAATGAAATATGTCTGCTTAGGACAGGTAGTAATCGCAGAGACAAACCATGAAAGTGAAATGACTAGAAGAATAAGAATGGTGTGGATCACATTCGACAAGCTTTCTTAAATCACGAATTGCAACCTGCCACTAACCCTCAAGAGGAAAGTATATAACAGCTGCATCTTGCCAGTACTTACCAAGGGAGCAGAAACGTGGAGGCTTAAAAAAAAGGGCTCAGCGTAAATTAAGGACGACACGGCGAGCGATGGAAAAGAAAATGATAGGTGTAACCTCAAGAGACAAGAAGAGAGCAGAGTGGGTCAGGGAACAAATCGGGGCTAAGGATATCATAGGTGAGATCAAGAAGAAATGGACATGGGCCGGGCAGTAGAACATATATAGGCAGTATATAACCACTGGTCATTAAGGGAAACTGACTGCATTCCCAGAGAAGGCAAACGCACGAAGGGGAGGCAGAAAGTTAGGTGAGCCGATGAGATTAAAAAGCTCGCAGGTGTAACGTGGCAACAGAAAGCAAAACACCGGGTTGATTGGTGGATTATGGGAGAGGCTTTTGCCCCGCAGTGGGCGTCAGGCTAATGATATTATGATGCTTCAGACATTGATTATATATATATATTCAAACCTCAATATATCGAACACGGATATATCGAATTATTGCCTATATCGAACGGTTCCTATATCACGCGGGAAATCGCAGGCATTATTGATTTTTTATTTCGAACAAAGTTTGACATATAATGGATATATCGAACTCAGCCACCCCAAACCGCCCGCGCTCCATTGACAGGCGGCGAGCTTTCCCGCAACTCTCGAAAGTAGCGGTAGAGCGGCGGGCGTTAACGAATGCTGCACACATCGATGGCGCCGAGAGCGCCACTTTAACGTAGCAGCGTACGCGCGCCGCAGCCTTGCGGTAGAGGTTCTTGAATGAGGAAAGTGAAGAGAAAAGCGCCCAGCTGTTATTGTCCTCCAATACGAAGGCACCGACACGGCTTCGCGCGGGGGAAGATTGAGTGGGAGGTAAAGATTGAGGAGGAACGTATAGGAGAGAAAGGACGCAGACGACTGTCTCGGACGCGGCTCGCGCTGCCGCCGGGAAAGGGAAAGCAGTCAGGCGAGCCAGCATGGGCGCGCCATGTGCGCGCTTTACACCCGGACTCACGCCGCAGCCTTGCAGCTTGCAGTCGTTGCAGTCTCTATGGTGTCAACGGCACACTGCGCACTTGTTGCAAGCTCCTCCCCTGTAGCATCGGCAGGCATCGGTCGTTGTGCTCGCAGTGTTCGTGCATTCGGAGTTAGGCCTGTCGCACGCTGTGTTCGTGCGTTCGGAGTTAGGCCTGTCGCGCACCACAGTGCGCGACAGGCCTAACTCCGAACGGCGGAGCTTACGGCGGAGCTCACGGATGTGGAGATTGTCGCCGAAGCTACTGCTAAGCAGCCAAATGAAGACTCTGCCGAGGTGGATCCCGCAAGCGCTGATGGTGCCCCACTCCTGACATCAGCTGAGGTCGTAGCTGCCTTGGCCCTTGTGCGCCACCACTGCGGCGCGATTGAAGGCATCGGCCTATCACTTATGGATCGCCTGGACTATATTGAGGACGCAGTCGTCAAACACGTCATGGCCAACAAAAAGCAGGCTACTCTTTTTCAATATTTTAAATCAACACAATAAATACTATGTCTGAATCTTCAAGTGAGTATTTACTGTACCACGCTTGGTGCAACCACGCTTGGTTGTTTTCAGCAAGCTGTTGACGCATTTTTTTCGTGATTTTTTTATATCGAATTCTGGATATATCGAACTATTTCGCGATTGCCGCACCATTCGATATATCGAGGTTCGACTGTGTGTGTGTGTGTGTGTGTGTGTGTGTGTGTGTGTGTGTGTGTGTGTGTGTGTGTGTGTGTGTGTGTGTGTGTGTGTGTGTGTGTGTGTGTGTGTGTGTGTGTGTGTGTGTGTGTGTGTGTGTGTGTGTGTGTGTGTGTGTGTGTGTGTGTGTGTGTGTGTGTGTGTGTGTGTGTGTGTGTGTGTGTGTGTGTGTGTGTGTGTGTGTGTGTGTGTGTGTGTGTGTGTGTGTGTGTGTGTGTGTGTGTGTGTGTGTGTGTGTGTGTGTGTGTGTGTGTGTGTGTGTGTGTGTGTGTGTGTGTGTGTGTGTGTGTGTGTGTGTGTGTGTGTGTGTGTGTGTGTAATAACGACAGGAGCATCCTTTTTAAATTTTCTATGTGCATCATTGAAAAAAAGAAAAGCATCTGCTGTGGCAGCCACTTTTTGGGAGATTGGAGACAGTATTCCTACGATGGGAGATTAGGTCGAAGTTCGAGAGTCTCGCGTACATTTCAGGAGAGTCGGCAGGTAAGATGCAATCACTAGCGGTGACGTCACGAAGTTTGGGGCGAGGCTTTCAAGGTTTAAAGTGATGTTGTCACTGGCACTTTCTTATTACCAAGCGTCTGATTGCGGTATGCATGGTGATTTTGGTTTGTTCAAGAGTAGTTGGCTAATATGAGAAAAATGGTTCTTTTTAGTGCAATGCCATTATTTTAAAGATGTGTCCATTGGTATCAAAGCTAAAAAAAAATTGATCTCACTGTTTCCCGAAACAATGGAGCAAGGACTATTCATCAATGTCTTGCTTTAGGCATATAGCTGGACATTAGGAAACAGACCTCGTAGTGATAGGGATACTCTTTAGGAGCAAAGCTCCTTAGGCCCACACCCCACAAATCTTCTGCAACATCCACAATGCTCGCTTTTCTTGCAGAAAGTGACATAGGGCCTTCGCCTGCGATGCACAGTGTCAATTGAAAACACGCGAGTGCATAGCCTGTGCGCTTTGGTGGCTACTTGCAATGCGTTCAAGTGGGAGCGAGAGTAACCACAGCCTCTTCTCATGTCATCTGGTGACGAGCAAAACAACCAGGGAGTTGCCGCCTGTTCCTTATCACCAATGACTGGTTGTTTTGTTCGCAAAGAGGTAACACAAAAAGAGGGTGTGGTTAATCTCGCTCCAGCTAGAATGCGCTGCCAGCAGCTACCAGAGTGCACAGGCCACGTTTCCCTTCATAAAAATTGAAATTGTACATACTAGTGGCAATGCAGTGGGACGCTGCCAACTCGGACGAGCACTTACACTAACTTTAAAAGCAATTTACAATGTCTCAAAGACAACGTTCATCAATAATAATCAGCCAAGAATGCACTTATACAGTACAATCAAACAATGCAAACATATCGAGGTATTGATATTCGTGTCAGAAGCCTTTTCGAATGTCCTCTAGGAGGTAACGACACACTCGGCCCCCCAGAGTGAATATTAAGTAGCTTGCATCATGATCTCAAATAATTATCCAATTCAATACAAAAAATATCTATACCAGTGCCACATGATGGCAAACTATATGTCCTGTGTATGATGATGCTAATAAAGTTTTTATCATTAAATTCAGACCAATCTTGATATTGTTAAACGACGACAGCAATGAGAGAGCATCAGGTAGATGACGAAGACGAATACAATTGCGTTCAAGTTTTTGTTGCGGTTGTACCTCCATCTTGGCTGCAGCTGCCTCTGACTCTCCCTGTATATTTTGTAAATAGTGTGAGCGCTGATTGTGTTGCTCATCATTTTCACTTTCACCTGCGCATACAAAGCACCGTGATCATCATCATCGTAGCGGCTCGCTGCTTGTTCGGTTGCTGGCTCGCGCGTCTGGGTTGACAATAAAACGGTCGCTCCTTCGTACCTGACGTCGTCTCACAAGTGGTGGAGCGTGCTGTGATTCCCAAGTCCTCGTGCACTACCGGTCACCCCTGGAGCTCCGATCAGGTCGACGGCTGTGCTTGCCAACAGTGATGGCGCAAAACGACCCACCCCCTACCGCCTTCTTCGCACCACCCGCTCAGCCTGCTGGGCCTCACCACACCGTGAGTACCTCGCAACGAGACCCTCCAGTGTTTTCTGGCCTTCGCGGTGAGGACGTAGAAGAATGGCTGGACAGTTACGACCGTACCAGTGCTTGCAATTACTGGGATGAGGCACATAAGCTGCGCTATGTACCCTTTTATCTGAAGGAGGTTGCTAAGACGTGGTATCATAACCACGAACGCGACTTTCCTGATTGGTCAGCATTCACGGTGCAGCTGCGTCAAATATTCGGCACTTCTACAGGACGCTCTGAGGTAGCTAAACAGAAGCTCGCTACCCGCATCCAGGGGCCTGACGAATCGTACACATCGTACATTGAAGACGTTCTGGCCCTCTGCCGCCGCGCCCAAAAGGACATGCCGGAGGCCGATCGTATTCGGCAAGTAATGAAAGGCATCAACTCCGTCGCCTTTAATGCTCTTGTCATGCAGAGCCCGACAACAGTTCAGGACATTATTACCACCTGCCAGCGCCTGGACGCACTTTACTCAATGCGCCTTCCACACGCCTCCTATGACACTCGTCTTACTGGCGAGCATGAGCTGCGAGCTCTAATTCGCACCATAGTGAGAGAGGAACTTCACAGCCTTGTTCCTGCCAGCGCACCGACTTCACCTGCCCGCTCACCCCCTCCTAACCTGCGGGAAATTATAAAGGACGAATTGGCGTCGATGACGAGCGTCGCACGTGCCCCGCCTCCTGTGCCCTTACATGTGCCTACGTATGCCGAAGTCGTGTCACGGCCTCCTCCACCTACTCCACCTGTAACTACGGAAGCCGTATACGACCATTTGGCCGCGATGGCAGCCAAGGCACCACCACAACCACACTTCCCTGCCTGGCGCCCTACGCGCCCCGTCTGTTACTACTGTGGCATAAGAGGACATATCTCCCGCTTTTGCCGTCGGCGCCAGCAAGATGAACGACGAGGTTATTCTTCGTACGAGAGTGACCGGGCTGCGAGGTCTGACCCCTACGTTCCAGGAACCTACATTCCCTCGTCACGACGTTCGCCTTCGCCTCCTTTGTCCCACGGTGAACCTCGTTCTTCCCGCTCACCCCGCCGTCGTTCACCATCGCCCTTCCGCCGTACTACTTCGCCTTTACGTTCTGCCCTGATGCCCCTCGACAGCCACTCGGAAAACTAGCAGCTGCAGTTTTTGGAGGAGAAACTGCCTGTCGTCGAAGTGTCCCAATTCCTCCTGCGCGCCCTGCAAATTTACTAACTGTTTGTGTAGAAGGCATTTCGGTTGACGCACTCGTGGACACTGGAGCAGCCATTTCGGTCATTGATCGCGAACTATGTCATCGTCTACGAAAAGTGCAAACTCCATATGTTGGTCCGGTGTTATGTGGTGCTAATGAAAATAGAATTTACCCTATTGGACAATGCACTGTTCGTGTTCTGATCGACGGAATTCGTCACCATATACAATTGGCTGTGCTTTCTTCATGTGCTCATCCGATTATATTGGGCTGGGACTTCCTGTCAGCCGCTTCCGCTGTCATTTCGTGTGGTCCGCCCGTTATTCGCATTACGGACACTGAAAATTCTAGTGCTTACGATTTTTCGTCGCCTCACCTTGTTGCAGCTGCAGACTTTGTACTGCCCCCGGCCCAAGAACGTATCCTCACCATTAGATCCAGCGATACCATTGACGGTGACGCAGTGGTTGTCCCCGATCAGCGCTGCATTTTCCGAGGAATCGCCATCGCATGTTGTCTAGTGCGGTTTTCGCGTGGTCATGCCAGTCTCACCGCCTACAACACGACAACAGAGCCACAACTACTGCCAGAGGGGTCCACTGTTGCCAGCCTTATCGACATAGCACCGGTATGTGTCGTCACTGTATCGTCTCCGCCGTCAGTCGCTAAGTGTACGCCACCAGGAGGCTCATCTAATGCGCTTAAAGCCACTTTGAGTCCATATCTCACTCCAACGCAAACTAATGACTTAATGGCCCTTTTAACAAAACACAAGACTTGTTTTGACGTTTGTTCGGATGGCTTAGGTCAAACTACGGTGACCTCTCATCACATCGCCACAGACGGTTCTCGTATTATCCGCCGTCGCCCTTACCGCGTGTCGTCTTCAGAACGCAAGGTCATCGAGGAACAAGTCAATGACATGCTCGCACGCAACGTTATCAGACCTTCCACAAGCCCTTGGTCTTCTCCTGTTGTCCTAGTTAAGAAAAGGGACGGATCAGTGCGATTTTGCGTTGATTACAGGGCACTAAACAAAATTACGCGCAAGGATGTATATCCTATGCCTCGAATTGACGATGCACTTGACACCTTACAGGGTGCAGAATATTTCTCAAGTCTCGACCTACGATCTGGGTATTGGCAGATCCCGATGCATGAGTCTGATAAAGAGAAGACAGCGTTTGCTACTCCTGATGGTCTCTTCGAATTCAATGTGATGCCTTTTGGGCTCTGCAATGCCCCAGCCACATTTGAGCGGATGATCGATACGGTGCTGCGTGGCCTAAAATGGAAGACCTGTCTTTGTTACCTGGATGACATCGTCATCTTTTCATCCAGCTTCTCGCAACACCTAGAACGTCTAGACGAGGTGCTCACATGTCTAGCCAAAGCCGGTCTCCAGCTAAATACCAAGAAGTGTCGGTTTGCGAGCCGCAGCATCAAAGTGTTAGGCCACGTTGTCAGCAAGCTTGGCATCGAACCTGATCCCGACAAAGTGGCCGCTGTGCTGCACTTTCCTAAGCCCACCACGCTCAAAGACCTTCGCAGCTTCCTCGGCTTAGCCTCTTACTTCCGCCGTTTTGTCCGTGATTTTGCCACTATCGCGGCTCCTCTTCACAAACTCCTGACCACAAGTGCATCATTTCTTTGGACAGATGACTGTGAAGCTGCTTTCCAGACCCTGAAGCGATGCCTCACGTCAGGGCCAGTTCTTCGCCATTTTGATCCCACAGCCCCTACTATATTACACACTGACGCAAGTGGGCACGGAATCGGCGCTGTTCTGCTGCAGCGTGACCAGGCTTCACAAGAGCAAGTCGTGGCTTACGCGAGCCGTACTCTCTCCCCAGCGGAACGCAATTACAGCATCACTGAACAGGAATGTCTCGCTATCGTATGGTCCGTGCAAAAATTTCGCCCCTATTTGTATGGCCGCCGCTTCACGATCGTCACGGATCATCATGCGCTCTGTTGGTTGTCATCATTAAAAAACTTGTCAGGACGCCTCGGTCGTTGGGTGCTCCGACTGCAGGAGTATGACTACAGTGTCACATACCGGTCGGGCCGCAAACACCAAGATGCCGACGCTTTGTCACGCTGTCCGCTGTTGCAAAATCATGACGCATCTACCTGCTGCGCAGCACCTCCCAGCCAAGAGACCACGCAGATGACCAGTCTTAGTCCCATCGAGCCCACTGCACCGGATGACTTCCTTCAATCCGCAGACCTCACCTCGCTCCAACGTGCAGACACATACTGCCGTACAATCATCGATCGGCTCACCGGCTCATCTCGTGCTCCCAACAGCCGCTTGCGACGACAACTCACGCGTTTCAAACTTCATGACGGAACGCTACTTCGACAAACTTACCATCCTCTCGGTAGCCGATGGGTCCCGGTCATACCTCGCTCACTTCGACTCCAAGTCTTAGAAGCCTTTCATGACGACCCGACGGCTGGCCACTTGGGTTTTCATAAAACCTACGATCGCATTAAGACTCGCTGCTTCTGGCCTGGCCTCTCCACTAGTGTTTCCAGGTACGTCACTTCCTGTTCATCATGTCAACACCGAAAACGTTCGACATCTCTTCCCGCCGGCCCTCTACAGCCTCTCCCGTGCCCATCCGCTCCCTTCGAGTTCGTCGGCATAGACTTATACGGACCCCTTCCGCTTACCGCCGCCGGTCACCGCTGGATTGTTACTGCCGTAGACCATCTTACTCGCTACGCTGAGACGGCAGCTCTTCCTACTGGAGCTGCCAGCGAAGTAGCCGACTTTGTTCTGCGTGCCATTATCCTGCGCCACGGCGCCCCTCGTGTTCTCCTAAGTGACCGTGGCAAGACATTTCTTTCTCGTGTGCTCGCTGAAGTTTTACAGGCCTCTGACACAATCCATAAGACCACCTCGGCATATCATCCGCAAACCAATGGTCTTACTGAGCGTTTTCATAGAACTTTGTCAGACATGATCTCTATGTATGTCCAACCCGATCACAAGAACTGGGACACAATACTACCTTTCGTCACGTTTGCCTATAACACTGCCATACAACGCACTACACGTTACAGCCCGTTTTTTCTTGTGTATGGCCGTGCACCATCTTTTGTTCTAGACACCAGCTTTTTGTCCACGCCTTCTGTCCCATCTGCGTCCCTTCCGGAAGAATTCGCTGCCCGTGTCAACCACTGCCGCACAATCGCCCGCGCCAACACCTCTACCATTCAGGCCCAGCGAAAAGTTCGTTGTGATGCGACACGTCGAGTTGTGTCATTCTACCCAGGCGACGAAGTGCTCCTCTGGACACCTGTTCGCACACCCGGCCTCTGTGAAAAATTCATTCACAGATACCTGGGTCCTTACACCGTGCTTGAACGAACATCGGCCGTAAATTATCGCGTCGCGCCGGTTACTTCGGCTTCTGATCGCCGTCGTCGCGGGACCGAGATCGTCCATGTGTCTCGCCTGAAACCTTATATCCAGCGCTCATACACTTACTAAATGAACGTCTTGCAGACCGCTTTCGTGTAGGGGGGAAATAGTGTGAGCGCTGATTGTGTTGCTCATCATTTTCACTTTCACCTGCGCATACAAAGCACCGTGATCATCATCATCGTAGCGGCTCGCTGCTTGTTCGGTTGCTGGCTCGCGCGTCTGGGTTGACAATAAAACGGTCGCTCCTTCGTACCTGACGTCGTCTCACAATATATTTAAATTATTCATTCTCTCACATTTGTGACAATATGATCAATATCTTAGCAGATTATGCTTACGCACAGCAGAGACAACGCATGAAAATTCGGGAGACCACAACAGACAGGAGAGAGAGGTGCAAATCCAAAATTACTGCGACCAGCTGTCATTGCTTCCATCCACTGCATGCGACTGCGAAAGCACAGCGTTTCAGAGCAGCATCTGCAGCTATTTTTCCAACAATGGCAGGTGTTAGTACGTCCGCACCCGTACCGCTTTGCGTCCTGGCGCTTCGAGAACATTTTCCGAAACAATGATCCTGCGTGATCACCAACGCTTGGCGGCAAGTTGTGTTCCACAAGAAACCCCATAAATCGCACTGCCTAGGCAGCACCTCTGAAAGAAACTTCTGATATTGCCCTGTCCTTCAACAACATGAACGTAGTTCACATGCTTCAGTGAAGCAATGTGCATTTTAAGGCGGCCTTGCCGCCGTTTGAAATGCTTACATCACAGGCGCGCGTGGTACAGATTGAGTACTTCTCACCTTTCCGTGAAGTCATGAAGCACAGAAACCCAGCTGGGTATACGTCCATAAACACTTGCAAGTACTTCTTTGCTCTTGACACCACCACAAACCTTCATTGATTTTATTGATACTTGGGGTTTTACGTCCGAAAACCTCCACATGATTATGAGAGACGCCGTAGTGGAGGGCTTCAGAAATTACGACCACCTGGGGTTCTTCAACGTGCACCCAAACCGGAGCACACGAGCCTACAGCATTTTGACCTCCATCGAAAACGCAGCTGCCTCAGCAGCCGGGATTCGATCTAACAACCTGCGGGTCAGCAGCCAGAACCTTACCCACTAGACCACCGTGGCAGGGCCGCCACCAACTTTCCAACTAAACTCCGAAAGAACACAACCCCCCCAACTATTTAACACTACTGGTACCTAGAGCGGCGATGTATCTATGGGCCTAGTGTACAAAATGTGGGGGCCAAAACAGGTACAAAAGTTGTGGTACCTTTCCCTCACTTTTTTTTTGGTATGGTGGCCAGCGTGTCCCATGTCTGCTGGCTTTCGCCCAGATGAGCAGTATGGTTATAGTGACCTAAAAGTGAAGCAGCGAGTGCTTTTCCAAAGCACCAAACTGTCACAGCAGAAAGGGCCGACATTCCCGCGAGTAAACAAAAAAAAAAAACGCTTCTGCTGTGTGGCGGCCACTTTTTGGGAGACTCGACATAGCATTCCTACAAAAGGGAGATTAAGTCAAAATTTGGAAGACAATTTCTAAGAGTTGGGAGGTTTGCAAGGCTGCACAGAACGAAAACTCAGATGCTGGCCCCAAAGTTTCAGACTACTTTGGCTGCACCCCTAGCTTACACAATACAGCACACAACAGCTAAGACATAAAAGTCCAAAACAGCACCTTTGAGTTCCTCCTCTTTTTTCCGCGCTTGCTCCTCGCGCTGCTTGCGGATGAGGGCGAGGCGCGCAAGGTCGGCCCGGGCCTCTTCAGTCTTGCCCGCTGCATGCATCTTCTGGTAGTGCTGCTTGGCACGCTGCTTCTCCAGTTCCTCCCTGCGCCAACAGCACGAGAAAGAATTAGCTGTTTCGCATACAGAAAAAGCTAAGACATTAATGTACACAAACAGTTGGAAGCACAGTGGACTCATCAAATAAAACCTGAAGGCAGCAGGAAACATGGTACAGCTTAACAGTAATTCTGATGAACGAGAGATGAATGGGGGTGCAGAATTCGAAGTATAAAAACAATCACATTTGAGGCAGTCATTCCACATGAGCAGCAAATACATTCAAGAGATTTCTACATTACACCGAGAGTTTACTGTGCCAATTTTCCTTCAAACTCTTGTTGCTTAAAGTTGTAGCTATGATATCTGGGGTTATCCATGTCAAAACCACAATGTGATAGTGATGCACATTGTAGTGGTGATCCTTCACGTGCTTCTCATGGCGTATTTGGTTGGGCGTTTTCGAGCGATCTGAAAAGTGGCTGAGCCTTCGGTTGGGAGTATTTGAGCGCTCGGACTACCTTCGGTTGGCTCGTTTAGAGCATTGGCCTCTGACTCGGAGCGTTGCCGATCGCTCTGACTTCGAAGTGGGAGCGTGGCACGATCTGACCGAGAGGACGGATCACGTGACACAAGCCAGCCAATCACGTGGCTTCCAGCAGGTGAACGAGGTCACAAAACACCCGATGAGGTGAGGTGAGGAGCGCGAGCGTGCATTTTGGATGAGGGCATCGCCAGGCACGTAATAGTTCTTGCCCGTGCATTGTTAATGGTGTTTTTGCATACGTGTGGGGCTAATTCCCATCTACGAAGTCATAAATGCACCATGTCAATAACGAGGTGGCTAGCGAAGGCGAAGGAAACGTCAGTGCTGTCGTTACAGCAGCTCACAGACAGCCTGCCTAGAAGATAGCAGTTCGGACGAGGACGATCGCCAAATTTATATGCACAGCTCAGAAGGCTTTCGCTGTGCCCAGACATGTCAGAGAGAGAGAGAGGGAAAGAGTATAAGAAAGGTCAAACATGTCAGTGATATCCACTGAACTTATCGGCACCATTTGTTGACTTGGCGCAGCAATGTTTACCCGGCAGCTTCCCGCACTGGTTGCACGGTGGTGCTTCGGGCCAACAAGTTTGCGACAAAAAGAGCTCGCGACATGATAATGCACAATATGCTGCAACCATGACCGTCCGTAGGAAAAAGACCCCATGAATTTGGGCGAGGCGTAACAGTGTGCATATGGGTCCATCGTGTTAGCGACCCTTTGAAGGCGTGCGCGCAATGCAGGGAACACATTGGAATGATTCGTATAAGCACGGGCCGGCATAGCAGCCGCGGTTTGCCAACAAGCATGCAGCTGATGGAGTCGATGGTGGGACGGAGTCGCAGAACCGGAAGTAGACGGTGTTTCTAGCAGCTTGTCAGCGATCAGAAGGGGCATGAGAGGAGCGCTCGGCAAGAGGGCAAAGCGCCTTCGGAAGCGGATATCATAAAGGGTAGCACATAATCGCCATGGTTGCAATAATTAATCACGTCTGACTCCGCTATTAGAGCACAGTTTCGAAAAATTTTCACGGCACGGTGTTCCTCCTACACTTGTACAGAATTTTCCCACCACAACTGAATTTCGACCTATGGGTGGTTTAGGAGCCCTTTATATGCACTAGCAGTTAAAACGTAGTTGCGACGGATCCCCGACTAAGTCTTATAGAAACTGATCCATTCAAGAACCGCTTAAGCTGTAGTGGTTCGTCTTATGCCAACCAGTTGGTGGGTACCAAGTGTGTACAGCAATAAAAATTTGTGGCATAAAAGTTTACAGCGCAGCTGAACTTGCACATACCACAATGCACAACAAATGATTTTTTGTCTTTTTGATATAAGCTGAGATCAGCCAATCAACTATTCTGACTTTTGCCCGATTGCGGCAGTAGTCGTAGGGGGGAAAACGAGGGGGAGGTGGTGACCAGTGACAAACAAGCCAGTGTGACTTATCACCGACAAAGTAATTTATCATTGTAAGACTCTCCAGCTATCTGCTCGGACACGCATGGCGTAGCGCCACTTTAACCCTACTGCATGCTTTTAATAGGCGACTACCTGAACACGCACAGAGCTATTCGATCATATGAGTAGCGACACTACCCATTGGCTCCATGTATCAAAATTCAAACACGGCATGGGCCGAAATAGCGGGAGTGAAAAGATTGTCGCACCATCTCTTGACCACAAATTTAATTAAAAAACACACTATTCTGTGTTTTTGCGTTTAGCAGGATTGTGAGCGTCACAGCATTCTGCCAAACAGCACGGCAGCGCCTAGAACTTGTTCTTGGGTGAGCTGTGCCTAAGTGTATGGAACATGTTACTTTGACGCAGTGGTGGAGACGTGATAAAAGACAGAGGAGCTGCTCTTTCTCTTGATGCTCTGTTCTTTTTCATGTTTTCCGCATTACGCTAGAAGTGACGTGGCTATAAGCGGCGTGTTCGTGAGGTGAACATGCTTTTTGTTATATTTCCATTGCATAGCATCCGTCGCCGCTCAATTTCATTAACCGCACAGTGTAGTGGATAATGCAGTGATGTCGGTAGTTTACCAGATTCATGTGGAGAGCCCACGATGTTTACATTTCGGCAAAATAGTGACCGGTAAGACATGAAGCAAGCGGCATGCAGCGCCGATCCAGGTTGATCGAAACTGTAAGACTGTCAATGGCAGCAGACGGTGCTGTCCGAGCAGTTAACGCTGGTGCCATTCGAAAGAATCCACAAGCATCGCACCTGAAAACAAAAGAGCACTTGCAGTGCTAGTTGCCAGGAAATAGGAATATTCAATGTTCCCACTTTCTTGTCATCGTGCTTTCATGATTATATGGTATTCCATCCTGTCTCCCACTGGTTTTGCGATTAGTGGAATTCGACCGCTGCGTGCAGCAAGACAAAGCGGCCAATTCATGGTAAGTACTGATCGGTACTGTTGTGCTTTGATTTGCACTCTACCGTATCAGTATCTTGTTTATGCGACCATCAATCACGCTGTGTTTGTGAGACACATCCTGCGAGCAATCGGTCTCAAGCGTGTATTTTCAAACGAGCAAACGAGCAAACAAGGAGTAACAGAAAAAATCAGGGTGCAGCGTTAAAATCATCGTAGCACGAACTTGCAAGCACCACCTTCGACAAAATGAAACTGGACGCTCTAACACAGCTTCTATTACGTCTTTGCAAAGTGATAACAGCCGACAGGTGCGGCGGGCACCACGCAAGCAGGGGTAGCCAGGGCCATTGAGGGGACGATGCCAGTGTTGCGTGCAACGTCGAGCAGCCTTAAGGAAGTGCACGCACAGGTGGCGATGCAGTTTTGTATTGTTGCTCCCAGATGGCGCAACAATCTGCTCACTCCCGCAAGGTCGGCCAATTGCGTGTCCATGTTTCGGAACAGAGTTTCGCAACTCATGATTCAATAACTCTGGTTCACCCATGCAGTGCTTCACAGATACGCAAGCAGCTCGCTGCTGTGGAGTTGAGTGTTGAGAGTAAGCATACTGCGCGCTTATTTTAAGTGACAGCCCAAAAACGCCTCTGTCCGCTGCCAGGACTTGCAAAAAGCTCCTCATCGTTGCATTAACCCAGCAAGCTACTAACCGCATCTGTGCAGCACAGCACAGCAAGGGCTTCATTTCCGGGCCTGCTTTATGAAACCGGAGCCCAGCTTGGGCCCATGGCTCCAAGCCCGGATCTGGCCAGGGCCTGGCCGTAATCTGGCCAGGGCCTGGCCGTACATGACCAAACCCAGTCCGAAGCCCGTGTTTCCAAGCTGCAGCCTGACCCGTGCCCAGGCGTTCACTACTGAACCCATCCAGGGTACACGTATTCATTACCAGGCTCAGACAGGGCTGCTAGAGGTTATTAGTTGTTGATGACCATTATTAGTGATGCTCTGTGCTTTGTAGTGCATGATTAGACAGAAAATCCAATGTCTACACACATATAAATGCTGCTTTGGTTGCGTGGGTAGCTCAGCAGTGAAGCTGTTTTGCTGTTAACTCCTGGGACACGGGTGCGATTCTGGCGGCAGCGTATCAATAGGGCGAAACATGGAGGAAAGAAAGTCTTCAGTTTTGAATATTACATCAATACAAGGGGCAGCGTTACTACTTTGTCCTGCTCAAGCTTTTCGCTGGCGTCCTTTAAGGGCTCCACGAATTTGTCGACCTCCGTAAACATGGCCATATCGACGTCTTCCAAAAGCAGATTTCCTCTTGAGTGCAGGAGATTCTTTATCGCATTGTACTGAGTTAGCACATACTTGATCATAACAAGTTTTGAATGCCTCCGACTCTTACCAGGTGCCCCTCCAGTTCGGCACAGAATGCCTTAGACCATGCAGTGCATAATGTTCACGTGAGCTTGAAGGCCCAACTTTGGACTTTAAATGAAGGGCTTGACTTCGGACCAGCCCAGTCTCAAGCCTGGCCCAGGCCCGCAGCCTCAAGCCCAGCCCAGGCCCATAGCATCAAGCTTCACGCAAAGCAGAGTCATGAACTTTCAAGCCCGAGCTTGGCCAGGGTCCACCAGAGAGTTCTTCGGACAACCCGGCCTGCGGGCCAGGCCAGGCCCATGTAGTGCTCTACTGTACAAAGTCGGAAGCGTAGTGGGTGCATTCTACAATAAGCGGGTAGATATTCACAGTCTTCGTTGAGTAGGCAAAGCGCTGCACGCAACTAGCCCGCAGACGATTTTGTTCTCTAGGGCAGTACCGTGTTTCAATAAACCTGTGTCACTTTTCACTTAGTAGTGGAGTGCAGAACGTATGTATCGTGGAACTGCCAATTATTTCCGTTATGTCACTAGACCACATTACATATCCCAGACGCCACTGTAGTTTCGAAATGCTCCTTGGCGTCGCCATCGCGTGCTATTGGGCGGTTATGCGAGAGCACAACCGGTAGATTAATCTTTTCTGTGGCATAAAATTTATTCATGTGTTTATGTTTGCAGCGATGGCACTCGTCAGGAGATTCAAATTCGTAGGTGGTGGTTAATACACAATACACTTTTGGCAAATTCTATTGGGAGAGCAGGAGCACTCAAAAGCATGCTTAAAGTGCTCTCTTCAGAGCTGGCGTGTTTCAGTGGTTGAACAGGTGCAGGAGCCCTGTTATGCATTGGTAGAGCAAGAGTGCTTTTGCTGCGCCGAGGGCAGCCGGGAGCAGTTTGCAGTGCTCTCGCCTGAAAAGCGGAGTAGGCGCAGTACGAGTCACGTGGTTCTTGAACGTCACAATCTCCCTTTTTTTTTTCCAGCCGGCGAGCGCGGCGGGAATGGTAGCAACCATGAGTAGTTTGATACTGCTGTTTTGTACAAATAGCTACGATGAGAGCTGGCAAGTTTGCCAAATGAGCCATTGCACAAGCACACTGGGTATTAGAATAATGAAGAATATGTGGCTGACACATTTCACGCGTACTTTTCTGCTGCCCCACAAAGAGTATGCCAGGCTTGGAAAGTTTCAGTCACATGGTCTCCCTACTCGTCACCTTCTCACCTGCCCTCCGGGAGAGCGGCGCATTCCAGTGGCAGGTTGAGAGGCCCTGCTCTCAGTGCTCTGCCACCCACCCACTCCTCAGTGCCCTGAACCTCTATTCCTGTTCTCGCAATGGAATTCGCCATTAGTGCGTAGTTATACCGCCATTCCCGGAAGGTACGCATCAACGATGTTTCACTGTATCACACTAAAAAAAATGCAGAAAGTCGCGAATTCAAAATAAATATTTTGAATGTCAATGTTTTCTGATAGCTCATCATAACTTCATAACTAAGTCACACCTGCAACAAAAATAAAAAATTTACTTCAGAAATTGATTATGAATGTTTATCATTCACAGTGTACTTCTGGCAAGCCTATTCTAATCGGTGATCGTGACGAGTTACAGGAGATCAGATGCAAAAGAATTTGCAGCCAGCCTCATTTCGTACATTACAACTTGTTGCTATCACATTCACAGTTTCGCCCTTGCGATAAAACTGGCTTTCTAGCTACGTACGGCCACTCGTGCTTTCTTCAACCTGGACACACTGGCACCAACCACCGCATCGATAAGTGAAGCACAACGGCAAACTATATGCCAAGCTGTTCCAGATACCATCATCCTTTTTCCTTTTCTGAACACTAGCATCAAGTTATAGAAAAAGACCACAGCTATACCTTCACAGTGTAGTTCTGGCAAGCCTATTCTGATCGGTGATCGTGACGAGTTACAGGAGATCAGATGCAAAAGAATTTGCAGCCAGCCTCATTTCGTACATTACAACTTGTTGCTATCCCATTCACAGTTTCGCCCTTGCGATAAAACTGGCTTTTTAGCTACGTACGGCCACTCGTGCTTTCTTCAACCTGGACGCACTGGCACCAACCACCGCATCGATAAGTGAAGTACAACGGCAAACTGTCTGCCAAGCTGCTCCAGATACCATCATCCTTTTTCCTCTTCTGAACACTAGCATCAAGTTATAGAAAAAGACCACAGCTATACCACAAAGACAAAGCAAAGAATGCGCTAGCAAAAACTTGTAAGGCTGCCATCCAACTCTCTTGGATACTACATCGCATGACTCGACAAAAATCTGGTGTAAGGGAATACAGCTCCATTAGGGAGAGATGCTCTTATTGCATAGTATTTTCACACTAAAAGTGCAGAAATCGGAAGTGTTCCGAAGCCATTCACGGTGATGCTTGCCGAGATATCGCGCGCACCAGTGAACGCGACCACCCCTTGGAAGCAGACTTACAGCTGCTGCTCGAGTAATCACAGCTTCGACGAAACCGAAGCTATAAAAGGTTCAATAAAACGTTTCGGCCATGTGTTGAGGCACGAGGATTGATGGCTGCCGCACCTTGCAGCTGAATTGGGGGCTGCTGCGCAGTACGGCGCTGATTAACGAGTTTGGCGCAACAGGGTGGTTCGAAGCACGATGGCATAGATAAACACGTTTGGCACACAATGGAGGAGTGAAAATGGTACAGGTCTTCTACCCCATCTATAAGAATGGGGTAGCCAGCAATGGCGCGTGTGCTATCTTGGGAGGCATAAGCAAACAGCTGCATTTTTCATGAGATGCAATTTTGGGCAACTTCTTAAATTAGAACGTCATGTTCTGGTACTTCTGATGGCCAGACCGAGATGAAACTTTGGTCACATATCTCCTTTAAGGAGAGGCGTGGGTCTTCGTCCCACGTCATAAGACGTGGACTTCGTCCCACATCTTATGTTCAACGTCGACGTACATAGGCAGCATACAGCATATCCGCGATTGTCTTATTCAGCCGTTCCGTTAGTCCGTTCGTTTGGGGGTGGTACGCCGTCGTTCTTCGGTGATCCGTGTTGCTGTAGCGTAAGATTCCTTGCATGAGCTCCGCAGTGAAGGTCGTTCCGCGGTCCGTGATTAGGACCTCAGGAGCTCCATGTCTCAGCACAACTTGGTTAATAAAGAACTTTGCAACTTCTTGTGCAGTTCCCCTCGGAAGAGCGGTGGTCTCTGCGTAGCGCGTCATGTAGTCTGTCACTACGACAATCCATTTGTTCGCGAATCGGGATGTAGGGAACAGGCCCAGAAGGTCCAATCCGATCTGTTGGAAGGGCCTCGTTGGGACGGCGATCGGCTGCAGAAGTCCGGCGGGTCTCATCGGTGGTGTTTTTCGTCGCTGGCAGTCAGGGCAGCTCCGGACGTAGTGGGTGACATCGGATGTAAGGCGGGGCCAGAAGAATTTCGCCTTGATTTTTGTAATCGTGCGAGCTGTTCCAAGATGTCCGGAAGACGGGTCGTCGTGGCACGCTTCCAAAATTTCGTCACGAAGGTCTGCGGGGATGACAAGTAGATAATTCGTTCTCGTTCGGGGGTTGAAATTCTTCTTCACTAGGATGGAGTTTTTGAGGCTGAACGCTGGTAAGTTGCGCTTGAACGCCCTAGGCACGGCGACGTTGCGTCCTTCGAGGTAGTCGATCATGGCGCGGAGGTCAGGGTCGGCACGCTGCTGGGCGGCTAGGTCGCTCTCTGTCACGACTCCGAAGAACGCACAGTCTTCATCGGAGTCCTGTAGTGGTGGGTCGACGGGGGCGCGGGACAGGCAGTCGGCATCGGAGTGTTTCCTGCCGGATTTGTAGAATATTGTAACGTTGAACTCTTGCAGGCGCAAGCTCCACTGCCCAAGACGGCCAGAGGGGTCGTTCAAATTGGCGAGCCAACACAGCGCATGATGGTCTGTCACAACCTTAAACAGTCTACCATAGACGTATGGGCGAAATTTTGAAATGGCCCATATGATAGCCAGGCACTCTTTTTCGGAGGCAGAGTAGTTTCTCTCCTCCTTCGACAGACCACGGCTTGCATAGGCGATTGCCTTTTCGTAACCGCTTTGCTTTTGGACGAGGACAGCACCCAAACCGATATCACTGGCGTCCGTGTGCATTTCCGTTTCGGCGTTTTCGTCGAAATGAGCGAGCGCGGGCGGGTTTTGCAGGCGCTGTTGCAGCTCGCAGAATGCCTTTTCTTGGTCGTTTTACCAGCTGAAAAGGGTGCTTTCTTTCGTCAGGCGCGTGAGTGGCTCTGCAATGCGTGCGAAGTTTGCGACGAAGCGCCGGTAGTATGCGCACAGTCCGAGAAACCTTCGCACACCCTTCTTATCTTTCGGCCTTGGGAAGTTCGCAATGGCTGATGTTTTTGACGGGTCAGGTAGCACTCCCGCGGCGTTCACGACGTGACCCAAGAACTTGAGTTCCTCGTACGTGAAACGGCACTTCTCAGGCTTCAGCGTTAACCCCGACGTACGAATGGCCTCTAGTACAGATTCCAACCTTGTGAGGTGTTCGTCGAAAGTCCGGGTGAATACGACAACGTCGTCGAGGTATACGAGGCAAGTGTGCCACTTCAGGCCTGCTAGCACAGTGTCCATGACTCTCTGAAACGTTGCGGGCGCCGTGCACAGCCCAAACGGCATCACCTTGAACTCGTATAGACCGTCCGGGGTTATAAATGCAGTCTTCTCTCGGTCTCTCACGTCAACTTCAATTTGCCAGTAGCCGGTCTTCAGATCCATGGATGAGAAGTACTTGGCGTGGCAGAGGTGGTCGAGGGCGTCGTCGATTCGTGGCAGGGGGTACACGTCCTTTTTGGTGATTTTGTTTATTCTCCGTTAGTCAATGCAGAATCTTAAAGTGCCATTTTTTTTCTTCACGAGTACAATCGGCGCAGCCCACGGACTTTTCGATGGCTGTCTTATGTCGTCGCTGAGCATGTCATCAACTTGAGTCCGGATGGCTTCGCGCTCGTGTGAAAAAACGCGGTACGGTGACTGTCTGGTAGGTCGGGCTCCATCTTCGGTTATTATCCGGTGCTTCGCCAAAGATGTCTGACGTAACTTCGAATTCGAGGAAAAACACTCGCTGTAGCGACGGAGCAACTCCAGTAATCTGTCCCGATTTTCTTGCGACAGCGCCGGGTTCACGTCGAAAGGATGTGGCAGCATGGAAGCATCTGCGCGTGCGCGTTCAAAGGTGGCGACCGCGATCACTTGACTCGCTTCTTGCGTTTCTTCGAGAAACGCAATCGCAGCGCCCTTGTTTAGATGCTGGTACTCCTCGGTGAAATTGGTGACCAAAACGTGGGATCTGCGTTGCTTAAATTGCGCAATGCCTCTTGCGACAGACACACCGCGGTCCAGAAGCAACCTTTGGTCAGTCTCCACGATAGCGTCGACGTCAGGAGCAGCACCTTCACAATAGACGGCGATCATCAAGCTTGCGCGGGGTGGCAGGGTAACGTGATTGTCGGCGATCCTTACAGCAGCACCGTGTCCGAGGTTCGGCTGCGGCGTCGTGGAGTGATCGGAAGAAAACGTTATCGACCTGGTCTGCAGATCAATTATTGTGCCATTGTCCGTCAAAAAGTCCATTCCGAGAACTACGTCGCGGGAGCAGTTAGACAAAATGACGAACTCCGCAGGGTACGTAGTGCCGTCTATGGTGACGCACGATGTGCACATTCCACTTGGCGTCACGAGGTGGCCTCCTGCTGTGCGTATGTGCGGACCGTCCCATCTGGTCGTAACTTTCTTTAGCTTGAACGCGAATGTCCCGCTCATGACCGAGTAGTCGGCTTCCGTGTCGATGAGGGCGACTACGTCAAGGCCGTCGATGGACAACTGGACGTCCGATGCCGCTTTTCTCGAATTTCGGGTGCGTCGGGGCGTCGTATCGCGGCTTGCGCGTGTTGATGGTTGGGCACTATGCGTCGTCATCGTCGTCTTCTCAGCGGCAGGCTTCGTCATTTCGGGTACGCGTCGCGCAGCGTAGCTGTCGTCGTTTTCGGGGGTCTCGTCGGGGTGTCGTCGGGTCGTTGGGATGAGGCCATGTCGTGAATCACGGTCTTGCGTCGTTGGAGGGTTTTAATTTTTTCGCCGTTGTGCGACTTCACCTCCAGAAGTTGCTGCTTTTAGTTTCCCCCTCGTGGACTGGGGGACCGTCCACGGGCGAAGTCAGCATTGCTGCGACCGTTGGGGGATTGGTACGGGTAGGGCGACGGCGAACGGTTGAAACGGGATGGTCCACGGCTGGTGTTCGACAGGTATTCTTCGATCTCAAATGGGCGCTGGCCGGCTCGCGGGCGGGGTGCGTCGACGGAGAACCCACGCAAACCCAGCCTCTTGTACGGGCAGCGGCGGTAGACGTGGTCGGCCTCTCCGCAGTGGTAGCACAGCGGACGATTATCTGGCATTCGCCACACCTCGGTCTTCCTGGGCGCCTGGTTTCGGGTTACAGGGGGTCGGGCGGGCGACATTGGGCGGCGGTACGGCGGGGCCTCTTGATAACGGGTTGGGACGGGTCGGGGTTGACAAGCAGCAGCGGAGTAGGTCATCGCTTGTGGTTCGTAAGATGCTTCCGACGGCGTAGAAGTCCCCAGTGCTTGCTGAACCTCCTCGCGGACGACGTCAGTGAGGGAGGCGACTTGGGGCTGCGGCGTTGCTGGGAACAATTTCCTCAGTTCCTCGCGAACGACGGCGCGGATGGTCTCCCGGAAGTCTTCCGTCGGCAATCCAGGGGCGTTTACCGGGTTTACCGAAAGGGTGTTGAGTGGTCTATCGTATTGCCGCGAACGCATATCCAAGGTCCTCTCAATCATCGAAGCCTCGGTGACGAACTCAGCGACGGTCTTAGGGGGGTTGCGGATGAGTCCAGCGAAGAGCTCTTGTTTAACTCCCCGCATCAGAATGCGCACCTTCTTCTCTTCTGCCATTTCGGGGTCAGCTCTCCGAAACAGCATCTTCATCTCCTCAGCGAACAGTACAACACCTTCGTTAGGGTGTTGCATTCGCGTCTCCAACAAAAGGGCGGCTCGTTCTTTCCGCACAACTGTAGCGAATGTTTTGAGGAATTCGCTTTTAAAGACAGTCCAGTCGGTTAGGGAGCCTTCATGGTTCTCAAACCACGTTTGAGCTGCATCCTCCAAATAGAAGAAGACATGACGAAACGTTTCTTCGTCATCCCACCTATTAAAGATGCGGATGCGCTCCAGCTTCTCCAGCCACTCTTCCGGGTCTTCACCAGGAGATCCTCGGAATGATGGGGGGCTCACGAGGTTGTTGCAGAACGACGGGAGGGTTGGTAGCGCTGGTCATGGTGCCTGCGTTGATCATCGTGGTTTTTACATCTTCTTTCCTCTTTTTATCTGGGAGCAGTCCAAACTCTGGCTGATGGCCTTGCTGTCGGCGGCTGACACGAGTTTGGCGTGCTTGTCGTGTTGGGCTTGCTTGTCGGCTTGGCAATGGCTTGGGGTTCATGTACCCCGCACCTCCACCAGATGTCACGCAGCAAAGGACGACGCAGTTGTCTATAAGGAAAACAAGTTTATTGGAGCGAACTTGTGCTCCCCTAACAACTGAAAGAATACACAGACGGCGAAGCAGCGGTCGGCAAAACGACGTGCACGCTAGTGAGCGTCGGCGATCGAATGTTGCGGCATCGGCTGTGCGAGAATTTATATCCCTCGGCGCGAGGGTTTCTCGAACAGTCGAATTGTATCGAGAACGCTGTGATAGCATTTGTTCGAAACGCTGTTTGTTCGGAACGCTGTTCGATAGCGTTTGTTCGAAACGCTGTGAAAACAGTGATGGCACAGGCCGGCGCAGCCAGGCTGAAAAAACAAAACACAAATAAAGCCAATGCATGGTTCGCGGCAATATAGAAGAAAATGAATAGCATCATCGGCCAGATCTATTTAATACAGCCACATAGGTATCAAACTTGTTATTGTGAGTTGATAAAAACATGTGAAAATGTCCTGTGAGGCTATGTGTTATGTCTAAAAACATGAAAGTGAGAAAAATGCATTTGAAGTTTTAGTTTCTGATAAATTTATGTGGTATTGCAACATAACTGTATAAATGGCATTATTATGTAGCTTTGCCCTTCAGGAAAAGATAATGCCATATATGTTACAACAATGTCACAGCAATCATAGAAAATTTGCTCTATCGGCGTGTATAGTGTCTGAAAATATTGCAAGAAAGCTGCTACCAAACACTTCACACTTTTTTTTTTTCGAAACAGCTCGAAGATCATCATTGCTAGCACACTTCAGGAGGAAGCTGCTAATCTCAAGCGAAGAATCACTAAGCTGACCCTTGACAGCAAGTTGTACAAGGTGAACGCATACGTAGCGACGCCGGACGAAATGGTTTGCGGAGTCGTTCACGGCATCGACGCGGGCATACCACCTGAGGAGCTCATGGTGCATCTCCGAGTCCTCACACAAGGGGTCAAGATCTCACAAGCCAGAATGCTAGGAAAATCCAAGACAGCGGTGATCACTTTCGATAGGAAGGAAGTACCGAGGTTCGTGAACTACTAAGGAGGTGAAGAACCCTGTCACGTCTACCGCCCCGCAAGGCAGGTCTGCCATATTTGCCTCAAACTGGGTCACCGTTTGAACGTTTGCTCGACCCCAGAACTGCGTATGTGCCGAAAGTGTGGATTGCCCAACCCTGAAATGGGACATACTTGGTGTACCCAAGTGCACGGTATGCAGTGATGTTTATCTCACTGGTGCTCGCGAGTGCAAAGACCGCCTGAAAAGGGCAACATGCCTGCCTAATCACGACCAAGAAAATGACGGCGGGAAGAATACCCGGCGTAGCCGCAAGGACAGCAGCAATAGGAAAGACAGACGATGGTTCAGCTCTGAGGGGGACACCTCCGCAAGCCGCAGCCGATCCTGTTCGACGTCGACAATGAGGCAGTAGGACGAAAAAACCCAAACCAGAGGAAAAAAAAGAGCAAGAAAATCAAAAAGTAGGCTGGGCAGAAATAGCTGCCAATACCAAATCTCCGGCGGACACACACAAGCCATAAACAAATGTAACGAATGCGCAAGCATCAGGCCGGGGCTCGAAGTTACGCATGCCAAATGCAACAAACTCACTCGCAAGGTAGATAATTTAATGAAAGTTATCAAAGATAGAGATATCAACGCGGATGGCCAGGGCGAAATGCATGCTACAAGTAATGTTGTTATCCCAAGGGTAACAAGTGGGTGCCAGTCCTTCCCCGCTGCCTTTGTCTTCGTGTTTTAGAAGCATTTCACAAAGACACTGCTGCTAGTTATCTAGGTTTTTGCAAGATCTACGACCGCATCAGAACCTGCTATTTTTGGCCAGGCTTGTCCACATCCATAGCCAAATATGTGGTCTTGTGCGCATCATGTCAGCACTGTAAACGATCTACGTCCCCACTTGCCCGTTTCCTGCAGCCTCTTCCCTATCCAACAACACCTCTTGAATTTGTTGGAATGGACATCTATGGTCCCTAGCCATGGACGTCACCATTGGATCGTCACTGCAGTCATTTCACAAGGTACGCCGAGACTCCGTCTCTTTGGTCGAGTACTGCTACCGACTACTCGCCGGCTTTTTCTTGCAGTCCATTGTCTTGCGCCAAGGATCTCCTTGCGTTGTTCTGAATGACTGGGGCAAAGCCTTCATTAGGCACGTCTTCGAGGAAGTCCTAAGGGCTTGTAGAACGACGCATAAAACCACTGCTACAAACCACCTACAGAGGAACGACCTTACTGAGTGCTTTCACCAAACACTCTCTGAAACACTCTTCATGTGCCTACATATCGATCACAAGAACTGGGACAATGTTCTACCATTAGTCACCTCCGCATATAATACTGCGACACAAAGATCTGTCGGTTACAGCCCTTTCTTATATATGGGCGGTCTGCATCCTCGATCTTCGACACGGCCTTCTTCTTTGCTCCAGCTCAGTCCAGTACTTCTCTACCAGAAGAGTTCGCAATTAAAGTCGCGCAATGCCGTGAAATTGCTTGGCGCAACACGGAAGCCACCCAAGAAGAACAAAAACGTCGCTGCGAAAGCAAAAGATAGGACGTGACATTTCTTTCCAGAAATAAGGTCTTTCTGTGAAACCCGACTCGAGCGTCGGGACTCTGCGAGAAATTGCTCCACTGGTACATTGGCCTATACACCGATCTACGACAAACTTCCCCAGTGAAATATCTCGTCACCCCACTTCAGTCACTGGCCACCATCGTTGCAGCACAGAAATCGTTCAAGTCTCACACATCATGCCTTTTATTACTCGTTCAGCTGATCTTCGAGTTGCCCCCCTTTGAAGAGGGGGGAAATTAGTATAAGCACATTTATCCCATTTCATCGTTCTTCCTTGTACATAACCATTATCATCGCCATTGGTTTCGCTCGTTGCTGTTCTGAACTGAGGCAGACATCGCAGAGTCATCGCTTCTGCTGGCCTTGCCTGGTGAGGTCTTCCTACGTCTTTCTGTATACCATATTTACTCGCATAATAGGTGCACTTTTTTTTTTTTTCAGGAAATCCGGCTCGAAGTTAAAGATGCGCCCATTATGCGTGGTAAAATTTTTGAAAATTTTCTGACTATGTTCTTGCGCTTTAATCTACGCATTTGTCAAGTAAAAGGCGACTTTATCATTCACTAATTAATTCAGCTTAAAACAAACATACCTACCGTAACTACTCGAATCTAACGCGCACCTTTTTTCCGGTTAAGGGGAGATGCGAGTCGAAAAAATGCGTTTTTAGCGAAATTTCTCGTACTTCTGATTTTTATTGCATTGTAATCTTCAAACCTTCTTTCATCTGTGAAAATTTCAAAACTAAATTCGAACCGCAAAATGCAAAAAAAATGTGTATGAAAGCATCGCGGTGGCTCAAAATTTCGTGAATTTACGCCGATATTAGCCATCTTTGACTGCGCGCTGCTTCCCGTCGCAGTGCCGCCCGCCATCGCGATTGGTTGGGAAAGTTGCGTCCGGCCTTCTTCTTACAGCTCCGACGACCGCCAGTTTCGTACAGGGCAAAAAAAAAAAAAAACGAGGCCTTTTTATCACGTGGTTTGAGCGGTTTGAAATGCGCGGCACCCTAAGCCGCCATTGGCTACTGAGTCACTGTCAGCTGTGTTGGTGGCGGCCATCGGCATTTGGTCCGTCTGCTTTTATGCGCGTCTACGCATATTTTCGCGATGACAAGCCCGAAAAAGCGGCGTAAAGCGCCCCGAACGACGACGACGTACGAGAACACGCCTACGTGTGCTAGGCCTGGCGGCGGCATCGACGAGTGCACGAGCGACAGTGGCTGCGATGAAGGGATTACCGCTGCGCTTTCTTTCGTCAGTGCTTCCGAAAAGAAGCTCGGCTTTTTCGAAAAAGACGAAAGACAGCGCGATGAGCATTGTGCAACGACAGTTTTGTGCGACACCCTCTTGCTGACGGCACTTGTGGCAGGTGCGGCATGCCCTGCTTGCGGTATTCAAAAACTTGCCGTTCGGGAGCCGGCAGGAGAGCGCAAGGGACTTTCGTCGCTCCTCGAACTTCATTGCGAAAACACCGAATGCTCAGCGACTGTTCTTTCGTGCTCCTATACGTCACTGTGTGTTACGGCGGACGGCAGCAGCCGATGAGCCAACGGTACGACAGTGGGAGCTCCGGAGATAGTTTCGCTGTAAATGTGAAGGCGGTGGTGGCTGCACGCGCTGTCGGCATTGGGCATGAGGAATTGTCGAGATTTTGCTCCATTATTGGACTCCCAAAGCCAATGCACCACCGAGGATTTTGTTTCGATAGCAAAGAAGGTGCACACCGCTGCCATGGCAGCTGTGAGTGAAAACTTGCGCCGATCCAGAGAGTTGACGAAAGAAGTAGCAGGCGAAACTGATGTGGCAGTTATGTTCGACGGCACTTGGAAGAAGAGGGGCCACAAAAGCCACAACGGGATTGGCGCAGTTTTCTCCTTAGATACTGGCCTCTGCTTAGACTTCGAGGTCATATCAAATTACTGCCTGACATGCAGTAGGCACGAGGATATGGGCCCAGACGAGGAAGTGTGGCAGGCATTCCATGGCCCAGTCTGAGAAAAGAATGCAGACTGTTCCTCCCATGCCATGGAAACGGAGGCTGCAATGCGCATTTGGCAGAGAACATTGACTTATGACACCCCACTGCATTTCATGACATTCTTGAGTGACGGTGACAGCAAAGCATATAGTGCAGTTGCGGAGTCAAAAGTCTATGGTGCTGTCAATATAGAAAAAGAAGACTGCACTAATCATGTGGCCAAGAGACTTAGCCCCGCGCTACGGAAGCTGCATGTGCCATTACCACAAGGGCAGAAAATGAAAGAGCCAGCCATTCAGAAGCTCCAAACATACTATCAGATTGCCATACCAAGCAACAGGGGGAGCGTACGGGATATGTACACTGCAGTATGGGCTTCGTACTTCCACTCATGCTCTACTGACAATGCTGGCAGCCACAAGTTTTGCCCTGCAGGAACAGAGTCGTGGTGCAAACATCACCGCGCTGAAGCACTTGGTGAACTTGCACTGCACCACGCCACACACCTCTCCTGACAAAAGCACAGGGATTGGCTGCTTTGCCCATTTATAAGCGGCTAACGGATGAGAAGCTCTTTGTTCGATGCATCAAAGGGAAAACCCAAAACGCATCAGGATCCCTGAACAGCAAAATTTGGCTACTTTGCCCCAAGACTAAGTTTGTCTCCTGAACGGTTGTCGAGACTGCCGCAGCTATGGCAATCCTGTGGTTCAACAAGGGTCATGCTACTTTCGAGCACATCCTGGAAGAGCTCAACATACTGCCATCTAGAGATCTAGTTACTTTCAGTGATTCCCGCGATGCGAGGCACATCAAGAGAATGTCCGAGCGTCTGACAGCGGAAGCAAGGGCCCACCGTCGTCGTGGAGTGAAAAGGGCACGGCTAGAAGAAAGTGCTCGCAAGGACCGTAAGGGCACAACCTATGCTGCAGAACAGTTCTAGTAACTTGCAGTGCTTTTCAAAGTTCTGTTGAACATTATGCCCTAAGATTATGCATTTCTAACAACTCTGTGATAAAAAAAAAGGTTTCAAACTTTCAAATGTGTTTTTCTCCTTTTGCAGTTTTGTGTGATCTGTGCTTCTTTATACACGCTAGTTCGTATACTTAGAATTGTCATACCTTTATGAAATTTTGCACATAGCATGATGAAGGCCCATAGAGTGCAAGTATCCATTCAGATTGTCAGTGCTGCTTGATTATGTTTTTAAAAAATCACATAACATTGAAAGCCCTTGGCAACTAGAGCCATAGTAAATTTTTCAATTTTATTATTGTATTTCACCTTTTTACACACAAAATTTATATAGTTTTTTGCACTCTACAGTTCCAAAGGATCATAGTCAGCCATATGCATGCTTTATCTCAAATTTTTATAGATCAGAATTGTTGCATAACAATGGCCATAATTTTGCAGTATCTGACCTGCAGAAAGAAAACCAAGCAATCTACATGAAAATAAATGACATATTGGAAAAGAGGAGAAAAAACTCTATTAGCATGCCAATTTGTGTTAAATTCAGACCTTTATTAAAGAAAATCGTTTTTCGAGTAGCATCTCCCCTTAAGCGAGTTCATAAATTGCATGCGCGTTAGAATAGAGTACGAAAAAAAATGAATATAGTCATTCTATTGCCATCGGCATTTCCAAAATGGCCGCCCTTCACATGCGTCGGCCTGGCGCATCGGCCATTTCTGCCTATGTGTTTCCCATGTGCGGCACTTCGTACGTGTGCTGAGGAGTTCGTCATCTTGTAGTGCATTAGCATCGACGGCATGGAAGGGCCGACTCCAAAAACTCGTGTGCACCACGATGCCGCTTTTAAAAGAAAAGTCATCGCGTGTGCAGAAACGGACAAAATCGGGCCGCATCGCAGTCGATCGGAGTTCCCGAAACGTGCGTGCGGGACTGGCAGAAACAAAAGCAGAAGATTTTCGACAGCAAAGCTTCACGCAAAGGCTTCAGTGGACCACAGCAGGGTCAGTTTCCGCAAACTGAAGAGCTGCTCGGCGAGTATGTGCTTGAGCAGCGAGCGGCACAGCGGCCTGTAACGATAGAACTGCTTAAGTGCGGGCTATGCAGTTAGCCTTAGAAAAAGGTCTAATGTGGAGCCAGTTTAAAGCGTGCAGGTGCTGGCTAACTAACTTTATGAAAAGGAAAGGCTTTTCCCTCCAAAGGCGAACAGGCATATGCCAAAAGCTGCCGGAAGAGTACGAAGTAAAGCTTCACAGTTTTCAGAGGTTTGTCCTAAACTTGCAACACAACAACGGCTACCTGCTTGGGCAAATTGGGAATGCCGATCAGACGCCTCTTTACTTCGACATGCCTGGCACCACAACCGTCAAGAAGAAGGGGGCGAAGCAAGTACGCGTGCTGACATCGGGCCACGAAAAAACCAGAAGGACGGCAATGCTCTGTTTAACATCAGATGGGCACAAGCTTTCCCCGTACCTCATATTTAAAAGGAAGACGCTCCCGAAAGGAGTCGTTTTTTCGAGTGGTGTGATCGTGCGGCCAAGAAGAAAAATGGGTGCGCGTTGCAATCGATGTCTTACTTTTCTTTTTTTTCGTCGTGGAAATCGGGTGCGCGCTACAATCGAGGGCGCTGTAAAATCGAGTAAATACGGTACGTACCTTTCAATAAACAAGTGAGAGCGTCAACTGCACACACGCATGTAAAATTTATTTACACAAAAGTCGTAAGTGTTCCTACTTTTCCGTATTCGGAGAGCACACGTTCATCCTCGCCGAGCGGGGATTCCTTTTCGGTGTCTGAATCATCCGCACCCCACAACATATCATCCTTATTCGCATCCAGTGCATTCAAGATACCCATTTTCTTGAAGCTTTTCCTGGCGACTTCGTCAGAGATTGCCTGCCGCGATCCAAGCGCACAGCATTTCCACAGGCCGCCTCTTAATCTTACCACCTGGAGTCAGCTGATGTTGTCCTCCAGCCAACCAGGTGGTGTACAGCCTTCTAACATTGTCCTTGAAAGGCTTATCCAAGGACACGTCCAAAGGGTGCAGTGCTGATGTGAGGCCGCCCGAAATCACTGCCAGATCTGTGCGCAGCTCCTTTAGCTCATCTCAAACGTGGTCTACTAGGTGCCCATGAACACTGTCCAGGACAAGCATGGACGGGAACAACAGACCACTCAGCCGCCAACCCCATACTGTTTTCACCCAATCCACCAAGAGTTTTGCACTCATCCAGCCGTTTTTTCTGGACTCTTGCGTAGATGCCTTAAGGGAAATTTCAAATCTGCCTTTGGGAGTATCTTACGCTTAAAAATAAGGTAAGGCAGTAGCTTTTGCTCATCCGCTGTCGCCGTCAGCATTACGGTGCATCCTTGTTTATCAGCGCCCGTTGTTCTGACGATGACACTTCATGCACCTTTCTCCTCCATTGCCGTGTTCCATGGCATATCAAAGCAAAGGGGGGTCATCAGCTTTGCCGATCAGGGACAAAATGAAGTCTTTCTGCTCTCGGAGCTTAATAACGAAATGGTGGGATTCCACCACTTTGTCCTCATATGCTGCGGGCAAGCACTGGCACAAGGTGGTGCGCCTTCGCAGTGTGACGACATGGTGCCACATGAAATGAGTTCTCCATCCGGACCGACTTTGAACTCTTTTGCTTCGATGCGCTGCGCTCGCGCTATTCTGCGCGCCTCAGTCTGCACAATATCCAATGACACAGCACAGCCATCTTCTTATAGCTCCCGTATATGCCGGACCAGTTGCTCTTCGACGTTCAGATACCTGCCGGTCTTGGCACCACGAAAAGCTTGTCGTGTCTTCTTCGATGCCTTAAGTTTTTCTTCTTGATCCCTCCAGTACTGCATACTGGTTTCTCCAACACCGAAATGCCTGCTTGCAGCCCGGTTGTCGAGCTCCAGTGCGTACTGCACTGCCTTCAGTTTAAATACAGCCGTGTAGCTTGCTAACTGGTGGATCCAATAGTTGAATACACGGCCACAACAAACGCACATTGCTTGCAAAATGGCGTTTCTTTTTCTCTGATGGTGGTGATGGCAATCGAGCCTCCGGCGTTGTACACGTGACCTCCAAGGAGCGGGGCAATTTGGGGAGTATCAGTACAGTTAAAACTCGTTATAACAAAATTGGAGGGCTGCCGCTATTTACTCGTTATAACCAATATTTCGTTATAGCCGTAGCGGGCACTTACCGCAAATATTATGCATGGTACTTACCCCCAAAAAATAGCGGGCGAAATAGCATCCCGCCGCACGGTGGTATGCAACAAAATAATCGCATTACCAAATAAAAAGGAAAAAGTCATGCACCTGTTTTAATGCACTTCAAAATACACAGCCTGCATTTCAGGCAGACTTAGCTGCAAAGAAATCCGTAATTGGACGTTGATGCATCTTCCTGATGCGAACGATGGCTCGCTCAGCTGCGGCCGCAATGTTCAAGCCATCTTCGCCGCCCTCGTGAACGCCAGAGTAGCGGCGCAGTACGTCCACCGCGTCTAATGCCTCCGACGTCGTCGGCACGTTTGTCTCCTGTTCGTCGACAGAGTCATCGTCACTGGTTTCGTTACGATCACTGACAGCGCGCACAATATAGTCATCCATGAGCTGCTCTGTTGCCACCACTTCCGAGTCCGCACTCACATAGTCGCAAAACGACTCGCTGTCAGGCACGACACCGGCGTCACGAAGTGCCGTTCATGATGCAGCGACTTCGTCTGATGTGGCAAAACCGTCCGGCACAGTGGGCTCGTCTGATGGCTCATCGCTGGCGTCTGGTGCGGCGGCAAATGAGGCATGTCGAAAGCAGTTTGCGATCATGGTCGCCATCGCACTCATCCACGCCGCCTGAAGCATTTCGAGTGCAGCGTACAAGTTACATCGGTGTCTCGCTTCGTCCTCATGTTGAGCAGGAGCTAGTCTATCACACGCTTGCGGTAACCTGCCTTCAGCGACATAATCACGCCTTGGTCAAGCGGCTGTATTTTTGCTGTGCAGTTGGCAGGAAGGAACAGCAGCTCGATGTTTTGAAGCACGGCAGCGGTATGGTGGGCGGTGCAGTTATCTAAAAACAAGGCACGCCTTGCGGTTCGCCTTTGCCAGCTTCTCGTCCCATTCGCAAAGCCATTTTGAAAAAATCTCCCTGGTCATCCAGGCTTTGCGATTGGCTACGTACTTGACTGGGAGCTGCCTCTTCCCTTTAAAGCAGCGAGGGGATGCACTTTTGCCAATTACGAAAATTGGCAGCTTCTCAGAGCCGGTCATATTTGCACAAAGTAGCGCAGTGATCCGCAGCTTACTTTGTTTGCCACCATGGCACGGCTCGCCTTTGAGGGCTAACGTCTTGTGCGGCAACATCTTGAAAAAGAGAGCGGTTTCGTCCGCGTTAAAAATATCCTCCGCGCTGTATTTTTCTAGCAGCCGCACGATGTTTTCTTTCGCCCACTTGGTAGCCTCTGCTTCGTCGACAGATTGCGATTCGCCGCAGACCGCTCTCCCGACAATGTCGTGGCGCTCCTTGAAGCGTTGGAGCCAACCCGAACTTGCTACGAAGTTGCCATAGCCCATGATGCAGGCAAAGTCTCTCGCTTTTCTTTGCAGCAAGGCGCCGCTCACCGGCAGATTCACGGCTCGCGTGTCCAAGAACCATTTAAAAACGGCCCTTTCGACCGTTTCAAAGGCAGGTGCCCTCATCCTCTTAGCGCTTCCTTTCACGCCACCTGCAACAGCATCGATGATGGACTCCTGCTTGCTCAAGATGGTTGACAGTGTGCTCGTCGATACGCCAAAATCTCTTGCCACGTTGCCTTTCTTGGTCCCCGATTCGACGGCTCTTATCATAGCCACCTTCTGATCTAGCGTTATGCGCTTTCGCTTCCCGTCTGGCGCATTCATGTTGCTGGAATCACGAGCGCAGCGCGATAAAAGATAAGGCGGAAGGGGTCGAAAAAGAGAAGAAACACGCACGCAAAAGCAACGCGGCTCGCGTCGGCAAGCGACAACACTTGCAGAGAAAGTGACTGTGAAGAGGAAGGGGCAGAAGGGGCGCTCTTTTGCGCTGCCCTCTAGGAACCGGTTACTCAAGGGGAAGGGGGTATGTAAGATTAGGAAGCGCGCCTCAGCACCATGAGAAAGGGGAGAGGGAGAATATAATGAAGACACAAAAGAAAAGAAAAGGGCGAGACGTTCGCGGAGCTGCGGAGCGCTCCGCTGTCGGTGGTAGCCAAGGGGCGCATGTGCAGCGACCTCTCCTCCGGAAACAGTGTGTGCCGTCTGCTTTGCGCGCATTGCCGGAGGGCGCGTGGCGGGAGTTTTGAACTGCTAAATACAGTTCTCGCGTTGCGCGCCGTCTCAAATTCGCGTTGTGCACTGTCGTGACATCGGCTCAAAATATTACTTCCCAACAAAATTTGTTCGTTATATCCCATAACAGGCAAATTTTGCCTTGTTAAAACGAGGTTTTGAATACATTGGTTTGTATGGGGACTTTCAAGGGGAATTAGGATTTGCTTGTTATATCCATTATTTCGTTATAGCCCGTCTCGTTATCACGAGGTTTATAATTGATGAAACAGCCATTTTTCTTTCTCAAGCTTTATTTCTCAAGCTTTATTTTTCTTTCTCAAGCTTTATTTAGAAAAACACGTTGGTTAGGTTGTTGCACTTCGAATTTCTTTCACTTACTCGTCGATTTGCCTTCTTTTTTTCTTCAGGGTATGGGGACCGCGTTCCCACTGTACCGCTCGGAGTAGAATCGTTTCTGATGACAGCCAAGTTAGAGGTGCACCTATTATGCGCGGAATTCAAAAATCGAATTTTTCGAGACCAAACTAGATGCGCGTGTTATGCGAGTGCGCAGATTATGCGTACAGTGCATATATATAGTATAATCTCAATTATATGAATCCGAAGATAGCACGCAAAATATTCGTATCATCCTGAATTCGAATGAACCAAAAACAACTTAAAGCCGATCATGAAGATGAACAAGAACTTTATTGGGGTCAACTACTACTTGCTGAAATGAGGTCCATGATATTTTTTTTAACTTTCCTGCTTTCGACGCCTCACAATAAATAAAGGGCGTTCACATTTGAAAGCGACGAAACTTGATGAATATTCACTCTTTGCCGCGGAAAAACGCGCCGTGAAGTCGTCACGAAAAATGTCAGTGCTGAAAATTTAACCAAAAACGCCAGAGCGGCCAAAAAACCACGTCCACACCCGTTGAAAATGTTCACATTAGTTCTGCCCCTCATATACATGCCACCGCCTGAGAATTTATTCCTGACCATTAAGATCCGAATGGAGTTCTAGTTATGCAAACAAAGCATTGAAAAAAAAAAACAGTTGACACCTTTACAAATGTTGCATCGGGAAATACGTCAGAAGAAACGACACGAGCTGAGACACCGGAAGCGGCGGCGACGAATTCACGATTCAGCCGTCAGTGCAAAAGCGAGACACATAGGGCATCTTGGCTTGCTGCTGCTGCACCGCCTACTACTTCTTGTGTGCGCAGCATTCATAATTCAAACCTGGCTCCCTATGAACACATCTTTTTCAAGGCTGTGAGCTTTGTCGTGCTATGCGGGTAGTTCACACGATTGTGTCAACGCGAGCCACTGCCGACGCCTTTGCTGTCATGTTGAATGTGTGGCTGATTGTTTACATCACGTGGTTTGAGAGCTAGTGTCGCCGATGAAGCCAAATTAATAGCAGAAAGGCGATCCACTGTGGCGTGGCAGCAAAATTTGTCTCTGGTAGATTTTTTTTTTTTCCGGGTTGGCCTCACACCATGGTTTTCGGGCACTTTTCTGACGGTGAAGCAAAAAAAATTCCGGTGAGTTTTGCCGCACTCACTCCCTTCAAGACCAAGTGTGAACGGGCCTTGCTCCCACAGACAAGCCTTGTTGCGCTGCTCGCGTGCAGCAGTCAATTGCACGCTTGTATCATCCGCCGTTGCTGGGGAAACTGTTCGCATAACATCGAATCACGGCATATTTTTTATAATGTAGTTCATCTAAAAACTTTAAAAAAGAGATTTTACTGTGTGTGTGTGTGTGTGTTTCTTCATACGGAATGAAGCTGTAGCTGTAAGATGATGCTTGGTCCGCCACTGTCCTTTTGTTCGGTGCTTCATGCTGTTTTACATTGTCTAGAAGTACCTTTTTTCCCCCACCCCTGCCGGTCTGTATTGCTGCTCACGAACATCTCTTTCAATTAATGTAACGAATTCTGGCCCCTCAATCATTGTTTTCAGGACTACTGTTTCGCAAACTTGGCACACAGACAAATATCGCATAACAGTGGTGCAAAGAGAGCTGTACTCACCGCTCCCTCCGCGAAAGCTGTGGTGCCTCTTCCATGATCTCGTTCAGCTCGGCTACCTTCTTGGGCTTCTTCTCGACTCTGTTTGGGTTCTGCACCTCAATCAGGTGCTCCACACCCTTAGCCTTGGCCTGCAGACACATGAAGAGGCTTTACATCTCTTGCATGCAACCAGTTCTCAAGGGCGAGGCAGGTGATATGACACAAAGTCACGCATCTGAAGATAAGATTCAAAATCCTAGACCGAACTCCAGGAGAAAATAGTTTTTCAGGAGCTATATTTGGAGTAGAAGTAGCGAATACATTTCAACAAGGAAACTCAATAAATAAATGCAAAAGCCATTTAAAAAACACCATAAATGAAAATAATATTGGCCACATATCTGCATGGTTCCCTGCAAATGTTACTAGAAGACGATAGCCTTCTGCAGGCTGTACTACATGAGGACTGGTCTCATCCACAGCCACTCATGATGCTGTTCTCGTAACATTCCCATCCTAAGTGGCAGCACCATATCGTTGGCAAAGAGCATTTTGTGCATAGCGCCGCATTTTCAGTGCAGCATAAGAAACAACAAAGTCTTTGTATCTATGTATTTCTAGTAGAGGAACTACGTATCTATGTATTTTCTAGCAGAGGAACCAATACATACGTATTGTGAGGAACCGGTTTATTCGGCCAGGCTCGAGCTCAATCACGCCGGTGATGATATTCTTAGATGAAGAAGATGTACAGGTGATGATGATTACAAAGAAAATAAAGAGTCATTCGCTTGTCGCGCTCACACTAATTCCCCCGCGCGGTGAAAGCGGCCGCCTGGTCGCTTGACAGTATTATGAAATGTGTCGCGCATAAGGCTTTAAACGAGATACGTGCACTATCTCTGTTCCTCGGCAACGATGATCAGGACTAGCGCTAAGAGGAGAAACGCGGTAATTGACAGGAGATGTCTGTTCGACCACCGTGTATGGGCCAATGAAGCGACTGATGAATTTGTCGCATAGGCCGGGGACGCGTAGTGGAGTCCATAGAAGAACTTCGTCACCAGGGGAAAAACTCACAACACGACGAGACGAGTCGTAGCGAGATTTTCGAGTGTCTTGAGAGAGGCCGGTGTTAACACGGGCCTGGTGACGGCAGTGTGCGAGACGAGATAGGAATTCTTCAGAGAAAGGAGCCGTCGAGGGTGCAGGGGCCGAAAGGAAAGAGACATTTAGAGCGAAACTCGGCGAGCGACCATGGACGAGAAAAAATGGAGAAAAGCCGGTAGTGCGTTGAGCAGCCGTATTATAGGCGAATGTCACGAAGGGTAGAACTGCATCCCAGTTCGTGTGGTTGGGGTGAATGTACATGGCGATCATGTCCGATAGGGTCCGATGAAACCGTTCAGTCAGTCCGTTGGTCTGTGGGTGGTAGCTAGAAGTGGTCTTGTGAACAGTGTTCGAGGCACGCAAAACTTGCTCGACAATGGAAGATAGGAAGACTTTGCCACGATCACTGAGGAGAATGCGTGGAGCTCCATGACGCAAAAAGATGTGGTGAAGAAAGAAATCGGCGATCTCAGTGGCAGTCCCAGATGGTATAGAAGCTGTTTCTGCGTAGCGGGTAAGGTGGTCGACTGCCGTGACAATCCAGCGATTCCCATTGGATGATATGGGAAGAGGGCCATACAAGTCGATTCCAACGACTTTAAAAGGTGAGGCGGGACAAGGAAGAGGTTGCATTAAGCCAGCCGGAGCAGTTGTCGGTCGTTTTCGCCGTTGGCAATGGACACAGGAGGCGACGTACTTAGCGACGGCTGAAGAGAGGCCAGGCCAAAAACAACGACTTCGTATTTTGTCGTAAGTCTTGTGGTAGCCTAGATGAGCAGCGGTTGGATCATCATGAAAGGCTTCCAGAACTTCACGTTGCAGAGAACGTGGGATGACGGGTACCCACTTGTTGCCATCGATGTGGTAAACGTAGCAACATAAAGCATCACTGACAAGCTTAAATTTTTCAAGTTGTCGACGGAGTCTGGCGTTTGGAGGAGTAGTAGAGCCGGTCAAGCGGTCAACAATGGTGCGGCAGTATGGGTCGACACGTTGTAGTGAAACAAGGACGGATAGGGTGGCAGGTGATGAACTTAGCGCTGCAATTGGAGAGGTGCTGTTGTTTTGGAGTATCGATGGTGAATTGCTTCCGCTGGGCAAAGGACAGCGCGATAGAGCATCAGCATCTTGATGCTTCTTCCCAGATCTGTAGGTGACATCGAAATCATACTCCTGTAAGCGAAGCGCCCAGCGACCAAGGCGACCCGATAAGTTTTTCAGCGATAAAAGCCAGCATAGGGCGTTATGGTCGGTCACGACGGTAAAATGACGGCCGTGAAGATATGGTCGGAATCTTTGCACTGCCCAAACAACAGCAAGGCACTCCTGCTCTGTGATAGTGTAGTTCTTTTCTGGAGCGGTAAGAGCACGACTTGCGTAAGCAACGACGCGTTCGCGTGAGTTTTTGTCACGCTGCAAGAGTACCGCACCGAGACCATGACTACTTGCGTCGGTGTGAAGGATGGTGGGTGCGGTGGAATCGAAGTGGCACAGTACCGGATCCGACGTGAGGGCTTGCTTCAATGCCGTGAAAGCGCTTTCGCAGTCTTCGGACCAAATGAAGGGGACGTTCTTTGCGAGGAGTTGATGGAGCGGAGAGGCAAGTTCCGCGAAACCACGTATGAAGCGCCGGAAGTAAGAAGATAACCATAGAAAGCTGCGCAGGTCCTTCTGACGTAGTGGACGAGGAAAATCGAGGACAGCGGCAAGCTTCTCGGGGTCGGGCCGAATTCCTTCTTTGCTGACAAGATAGCCGAGAACCTTGATTGTCTTGCTAGCAAAGGTACATTTCTTGGTGTTAAGTTGTAGACCGGCTTTTGCAAGGCATGTGAGGACTTCGTCAAGACGTTGTAGATGCTGGGAGAACGTGGATGAAAACACTACTATGTCATCGAGATAGCACAGACATGTTTTCCATTTCAAACCACGCAATACGCCGTGTCTATCATGCGTTCGAAGGTGGCGGGCGCATTACAGAGTCCAAAAGGCATCACATTGAACTCGTACAACCCATCTGGCGTTGAAAAGGCGGTCTTCTCTTTATCAGACTCCGACATTGGTATCTGCCAGTAGCCTGACCTAAGGTCGAGGCTGGAAAAATACTCTGCGCCCTGTAATGAATCCAGTGCATCGTCGATCCGAGGGAGGAGATAAACATCCTTGCGCGTTATTTTGTTTAGCGCACGGTAATCGACGCAGAAACGCACTGTCCCATCTTTCTTTTGAACGAGAACAACTGGGGATGACCAGGGACTCGAGGAAGGACGTATGATGTTGCGCCGTAGCATGTCTGAGACGTTTTCCTCGATGATCTTGCGTTCTGCCTGAGACACGCGATATGGACGCCGATGTACAATACGAGAGCCGTCAGTCTGGATGCTGTGAGTAGCGGTGGTAGTCATGCTGAGGGCGGGCGAGTTCACGTCAAATAGAGAACGGTGTCTATTTAACAGGGCGAGCAAATCTTCAGTTTGATCAGGTGTTAAGTCATTGCTTATTGTCGCCGACACAGGTGTGGCAGAGGCATTGAATGGCAATGATTGCGACTTCGGAACATCGTTGTGGTTGTTGTTCGGAAGAGTAACAATCGCAACAGGCTCACTGTCGACCGCGAGAGATACTGTTGAGCCACAGGGGAGCAGTACACACTCGGGCGTTTGATTTATGGCGGTTAGGTACGTACACCCATCAAAGAAGCGAATAAGCCCCGGTGTGATCACAATGCCCTTACGTAGGGTATGACCGTAAGGGAGAATTAGTACGTCGCCATCCACAATGTCGGTGCAATTAACACTTATAATTTCTTCGATGTATGGCCGAAGTACAATATCTGACTTGGTGACAAGGCGGATGCGTCCATCTTGTTCAAGCGGAGAAGAGTCAGTGGCGTTTAGATGCAGGAGACACTGATCACATGATATGAAAGCGGACGCAGAAGACAAGAAATCCCACCCAAGAATGAGAGCGTGGGTGCACTCACGAAATACCGCGAAAACAATGTGATGACGAATGCCTTCTATGCAGACACGAACGGTACACTGTGCAAGTGGACGAATGAGAGTGTTGGTCGCCGCACGTAGAGGTGGGCCGCCATAAGGTGTGGTGACTTTTCGAAGGCGGGAACAAAAATCAGCACGAATAATCGAAACGGCAGCGCCAGTGTCTACAAGAGCCTCAACACGTACACCTTCTACAAACACTACTATCGAATTCGATGGCCGCTCTGGAGGAATTGTTAGCTGTCCAAGGGATGCAGTTTCCCCTTCTAAAACTGCATCGGGGAGTTTTCCGCGTGGGCGTTCGTGGAATGGGAGGCGGGTTCGTAGAGGCGACACTCAACGGCGACCTGGCGAAGGCGACCTGCGGCGAGACGTACGGGAATTCCCAGGCATGTCCGTATGGTAAGTAGGTGACGGTGAACGGTAATAGGACGATCGGGGGGGTGGCCGTAAGTAGTTCATGGTCGGACGGAAGCTTCGATGTTCTTCGGGAGCGTAGCCCCGTTGCTTGTCTTGTTGGCGCCTTCGACAAAACCGAGCGATATGTCCTCGATAGCCGCAGTAGTAACAGGTTGGCCGAGGTGGGCGCTGAGGTGCGTAGTAAGGTGGTGCACGCACTGGCGGTGATAACGAAGCCACAGGCGTATGGTCTGCTGTTGTAGGCACAGAAACGGTGGGTACGGCAGAGAGCGCGGCAACTTCGGCGTACGTGCACGTCTGGCGCACGCAGGGACTGTTGGAACACGTCGCACGCGATGCGGAGGCGATCTCTTGTTTAATCAGGTCTCGCAAGCTATCTTTTTCAGGAGGTGAAGTAACTTCCGCAGCACAGGAAGAGCAGCGCCCGTGCAGCTCTTCACGAACGATGTCGCGAATAATGATGATGTGTGGTGTTTTATGGCGCAAGGGCCAATTGATGGCCAAAGAGCGCCATTTCAATGAGTATAGAGATGCGGACAATGATATGTTTCGTGGCTGTATAGGGGCCTTAAAATTCCTCGCGATAATGCGGGTAAAAACATAAGTATTAAAGAGATGACAGTGGCGTGATATGCATATTAAAAAGGTTGACAAAGGTTTTGATAATAAAAACATGTAAAAATATTTGGCACTAGCACACTTGCCTCATCAGTGCCCTTGTGTCCAAGGGCTGCGAGGTAAGTGCTTTTAAATGTAATCACAGCAGCAGCGACCTCTCTTGAGAGGTCACGCTACGCAATGCCTGGGTATAATACATGGTAAAAATTAACATCTCTTAAAAAAGCTAACAATGATTTATGGGTGAAAAGTGGTTCCCTACCGACAAACATTGCAGGGTGTAAAGGTATATGTTGTCGGTAGGGTAATGGGAAGTGTTGTCTTCTTAGAGTGTCTAACTGTTTACATTGGATTAAAACGTGAAGAACTGTTAAAGCCTCACCACATTTACCACACACTGGTGGATCACCACCGGATAAAAGATGTGTGCGTGTCGTGTATGTGTGCCCTATCCTGAGTCTTGTTAGTGTTACCTCTGTTAGACGTGATTTTGATACTGGTGGCCAATGGCCAAGGTGTGGCTTGATAACGTGTAGTTTGTTTTGTGTGTGTGTATCCCACATGCTCTGCCAGTAGTCCCTGAGGTTTAGTTTGAGAGACGGCTTAAGATCAAGGGCCGGGATTGATATGGATGTAATGGCGGTGCTCTCATGGACGGATGCAGCGAGCTGATCCGCCCTCACGTTGCCTTGGATCTCACGGTGCCCTGGCACCCAGCACACTACAACATGTTGTTTGTGCGTGTAAAGTGTGCACAAAATGGAGTAAAGTGAGAGAAGGACTGGGTTTTTTTGTTTTTTAAGACTCTGCAGAGCCGTTGCCACACTGAGGGAGTCTGTATAAATTACTGCTTTTTGTATTTGTAATTGTTTGATGTGTTTAGCTGCTACCAGTATCGCGTAAGCTTCCGCTGTGAAGATACTTGTGCGTGAATGTAGAGGGCCAGCATCCGAAAAGGATGGGCCGACAGCAGCGTAGGACACAGAGGAGTTAGTCTTGGAGGCATCTGTAAAGAACTCAGGACATGTGTATTTGTGTTGAAGTTCCAGAAAGTATGTTCGGATATGGGCAATAGGTGCATGTTTTGTAACCTCTAGGAAAGACACATCGCAGTCTATATTCTGCCACTGCCACGGTGGCGGGTATGCTACAGGAGCCATTAAACTGTGTTCAAGTGACACTTCAGTTTCTTCAGCTAGACACTTCAGGCAAATTGAGAAGGGCTGCCTCATCGAAGGCCTGTTTTGAAACAGAGTTGAGCTCGACAAATCATTAATTGTAGAGTATGAGGGATGCTTCTTGTCTGCTTTCACCTTAAGGAAATAAACAAAGGACATGTAAGTTCTCTGCAGATGAAGCGACCACTCATTTGACTCAACATAAAGGCTTTCTACGGGGCTGGTGCGAAAAGCACCCGTAGAAAGGCGGATCCCAAATGGTGCACGGGGTCAAGCATCTTCAAGGCACTTTGAGTGGCAGATTGATAGACAACGGCCCCATAATCTAAGCGGGTACGAATAAGGCTTCTATAGAGGTTCATGAGGCATTGCCTATCACTACCCCACGTAGTACGTGACAACACTTTTATAACATTCATGGCTTTTAAACATTTTGTTTTTAAATACTTGATGTGCGGTACGAAGGTCAACTTGTTGTCCAAGATTAAGCCTAAGAATTTATGCTCGGCTTTGACGGACAGACGTTGCCCGTTCAGCCGAATGTCAGGTTCCGAGTGCATACCTCACTTTCGAGAGAACAAGACACACGTGCTTTTTTGTAAGTTAAGTCGAAATCCGTTTTCGTCTGCCCATTTGGAGACCTTATTTAAACCCATCTGAACCTGCCGCTCACACATGGCTAAGTTGCATGACTTGAAGCCAAGCTGAACGTCGTCGACATATGTACAATAGAACATCATGCGGGGAATGGACAAGTGCAAAGAATTCATTTTGATGATAAAAAGTGTGCAACTAAGCACACCACCTTGTGGCACGCCTGTTTCCTGGACAAATGTTTGGGAGAGCGCACTGCCTAGACGGACACGGAATGTCCGGTTTGACAGGTAACTTTCGATTATATGAAACATTCTTCCGCGCACACCAAGGTGGGACAGGTCTCTTAGAATTCCGAAACGCCATGTTGTATCATACGCCTTTTCGATATTGAGGAACACAGAGAGAAAATATTCTTTATGGACGAAGGCGCCTCTTATCTGTGCCTCGATACGAACAAGGTGGTCTGTGGTGGATCTACTTTCTCGAAACCCGCACTGAAATGGGTCGAGCAAATTGTTTGTTTCAAGAATATGTAGAAGTCGGCAGTTTATCAATTTTTCGAATACTTTGCACAAGCAGCTTGTAAGTGCAATAGGCGTATAACTTGAAGCTAAAGAAGGGTCCTTGCCCTCTTTCAAAATGGGAATAATAATAGCCTCTTTCCAGGAGGTAGGGATAGTGCCAGAAAACCAGATAGCATTGTATAAACAAAGTAAGGTTTTTCGTGTTTCGGCTGGTAGGTTTTTTAACATTTCATACACCACACAGTCAGAACCTGGGGCAGAAGTACTGCAGGAGTTTAGAGATGTTCGGAGCTCAGCTAGACTGAAAGCTTGGTTATATGCCTCGTATCTAGTGGATTTATGTTCTAGTTTCTGCTTTTCTATTCTTGTTCTGTATTTTTGGAAAGTGTCAGTATAGTGGGACGAGCTGGATACCCGTTCAAAGTGTGCACCGAGGAAGTTTGCCTGGTCTTCCAAGGTATCACCCTGAGTGTTTACGAGTGGAAGTGTGTGTACTTGTTTTCCTGCTATCCTACCGACCATGTTCCAGACTTTAGCCTCCTGTGTGTATGAAGTGATCCCTGACAAAAACTTCTGCCAGCTTTCTCTTCTGGCCTGCCGACGCGTTCTCCTGCCTTGAGACTTTATTTTCTTAAAGCTCTCAAGGTTTTCCGCTGTCGGCGAGTTGCGCAGCAACCTCCATGCCCTGTTCTGTTCCTTCCGCGCATTACGACACTCAGTGTTCCACCATGGGACGTGTCGCTTGCCGGGCTGTCCAGATGTTTGTGGGATGCATTTGGCTGCTGTGTTAATAAGGAGAGCTGTGAAGTACTGCACAGCTTCATCTATGCTTAGCGTACATATGTCAGTCCAAGATAAGTGAGCTTTGTTATGAAACTGTTCCCAGTCGGCTTTGTGTATAAGCCATTTGGGAACTCGTGGAGGATATTCGTATGATGTTTGTGTACTCAAAACGACAGGAAGATGGTCGCTTCCGTAGGGATTATTTAGAACTTTCCATTGGAGTAATGGTACAAGTGATGGAGATGCGATGCTGAGATCTATGGAAGAGTAGGTTTTGTTGGCAAGGTTATAATATGTTGCCTCTTTCCTATTCAACAGACAGGCGCCGGAGGAAAAAAGGAACTGTTCAATGAGACGACCTCGTGCGTCGCAGCGAGAATCACCCCATAGACTGCTATGAGCATTCAGGTCACCAAGGACCAGATAAGGTTCGGGTAGTTGGTCTATTAAGGACTCGAATTCTCGTTTTCCAAGACGGTGGTGTGGGGGTATGTACAGAGAGCAGATGGTGACGAGCTTGTTGAAGAGAACTGCTCGAACAGCCACTGCCTCTAGTGTTGTTTGCAGTGGTAAATGTGTGCATGCTACTTTTTGATTAACAATAATGGCTACACCGCCGGATGATGCCGCAGCATCATCTCTGTCCTTTCGGAAGAGAACATACTGACGCAAAAAGTTCGTGTTTTTAGATTTTAAATGAGTTTCCTGTACACACAGCACTTTCGGCGAATGTTTGCAAAAGAGCTCTTGAACATCATCGAGGTTTCTGAGGAGTCCTCTGACGTTCCAATGTATTATTTGTGTTGCCATATTGGAGGTAACGTAGTGCTGTGTGTAAGGAACAATGGGTGTGTCTGCTTCTTAAGCTAAGCGTTAAGACTCAAAGAACAGGGCCGTCGCCGGGCCCCGTTATTGGCTTTTTATTTCGTTTGGCGCGCTCCAGGGAGCTACGCCGATCTTTCTGCACCAGGGGTGACGTGGTGCCCATTGCCTCCTCAGAGGCACTGCATGCTCGCATTTGCGAGCTGATGTTTTGGGCTTGGGACCTCGCCTGGTGAGACGAGGCCTTCATATCGGCCGACCCTGGGGTCTCCTTCACCTCGGGGGGCGAAACCTTCGGTCCTCTTGGGCTAGAGGTCGAAGGAACCTCCTTTGGTGCTGGAATACCCTGGCCGCTGCAAGAGCTTGCAGCGGCCTTGGTTGTCGCCGTGGGGACGAGTGGCAGTGCAGCCTTGGCTGTTCCCGCCGTGGGTGGGGGCATTGGCGACCGCCTGGGCACACTGTGCCTGGCATGGGCAGTTGCCGCAGGCCGTTGTAGTGCTGCCCCCTGTTGCACTACATCGGAAAACGATGGTTTGTTTGTGAAAAGCCCAGATACTTGTTGGCGGGCTTCTCGGAAAGTAATGTTTTCTGTGATTTTGATTGCAACAATTTCTTTTTCCTTTTTCCATGTTGGACAGGTTCGGGAGTATGCGGGATGGGCACCATCGCAGTTTGCGCAGTGGGCCCCATCCTCCACCTTACACTCGTCTGTAGCGTGTCCTGTGGTGGCACACTTTCCGCAGGTGAGTTGGCCGCGGCAACTCTGAGAGCCGTGACCAAAACGCTGGCATTTGAAGCAACGTCGTGGGTTGGGAATGTAAGGTCTCACATTCAACTTCAAGTATCCTGTTTCGAGATGTTCAGGCAGGGTGCTGGTGCAAAATGTCACAATTATGTGTTTTGTTGGGATTTCCTTCTTATCATGCCTAATTTTGATTCTTTGTACGTGTGTCACCTGCTGGTCCTTCTAGCCCTCGAGGAGCTCACCTTCAGTCAGGTCAAGCAAGTCTTGATCAGATACAACGCCTCGGGAAGTGTTGAGTGAGCGGTGTGGTGTAATTGAGATAGGTATGTTTCCAAACGATTCTAGTTTTGAGAGGTTTTCGTACTGGCTCTGACTTTTTACCTCGAGGAGGAGATCCCCACTGGCCATTCTTGTAGCCTGGTAACCTGGTCCAAGTGTAGTGGTGAGGCATTTAGAAACAACGAAAGACGAAATAGTTCTGGCGTTCTTTTCAGCGGTTTCACAATGGATTACATGGTAGCGGGGAAAGGTTTCTTTCGGTTTGCTGAAATACTTGCAAAAATCTTCGGTGCGCCCTCTCTTCGGGAGAGGACGATCATGCAATGGAGGGAGAGAAGAAAAAGCCATAAACTAAATGTGAGTTCGGCAGCCATGCCAGCCGCCCACCATGGAGCCCAACACGGGGACGTGACAAGTCCTAAATATATATGAGGCATGTCAACGTCAGCTGTACACAGCCGCTATAACCAAATGTATTGTGCCCAAGACAGAGCACATACACAAAGTTAACCCTTGCCGCCAGGAAAAATCGGAAGTAAATGGAAGAGAGAAGAAGACAGGATAGATTTAAAGATGAGAAAAGACTAAGATGTAGAGAGAGAGAGAAATAGGAAAAGGCGACTACCGATTTCCCCTGGGTGGGTCAGCCCAGGGGTGCCGTCTACGTGAAGCCGGGGCCAAAGGGGTGTGTTGCCTCTGCCGGGGGGCCTTAAAGGTCCAATCACCCAGCGTCAGCTCAACCCCCAGGATCCCCTTTTCCCCGGACACGGCAAAGCCACGCACACGGCTAGGCGTGGGAGGGAGTAGAAACTCCCCCGTTAGCTCGGGTCTGTGGTGTCGCTACACACCAAACGCCTGCTTTAACAGGCGCCCCTGCGGGGGATGTCGCGAATAAGCGCACGCAAGTCGAGGTGTGCAGGCAAAGGAACGTCGGTGGCATCGTAGCAAAGGCGAAGAGACTGAAGCTCGTCAAGTCGCTGACAGATGGTTATCACGTCCTGGGTGGTGGCAGGATTTTGCGTGGCGAGGGCGTTAAAGGCGACGGTGTTAATGCCTTTAATAATGTGGCGTATTTGGTCGTTTTGAGACATGCCGGTGTTAACGCGCTTGCACAGTGCAAGGACATCCTCAATATAAGAGGTGTAAGATTCACCCGGCAGCTGCGTGCGTTGAGCGAGTTTCTTCTTTGCTGCCTCAGTGCGAACTGCAGGGGCACCAAATACCTGACGAATTTGCTGCTCGAAAGTGTCCCAATCGGGAAGATCCGGGTGGTGGTTCCAGAACCAAGTTTTCGCAACATCGGACAAGTAAAATGGGACGCTGCGCAACTTGTGTGGATTGTCCCACCTGTTCAAATCGCTGACGAGGTCGTAGTTCTTGATCCAGTCTTCGACATCATCGCCTCGGAGACCGGAAAACACAGGTGGATCACGCAGGCGAGTGTTGTTGGGCGGAGCGGGGGGCGGTGGCTGCAGTAGGACGGCGACGTTGGATGGGCCAGGGTTTTCTTGGGCCGCCATGGCAGGGGGTTGTATGCGACGACCCGAGCGGAGCTCCAGCGAGAACGGGCGAGAGGACTTGAGGGAACGAAAAGCACAGTCCACCACTTGTGAGGAACCGGTTTATTCGGCCAGGCTCGAGCTCAATCACGCCGGTGATGATATTCTTAGATGAAGAAGATATACAGGTGATGATGATTACAAAGAGAATAAAGAGTCATTCGCTTGTCGCGCTCACAGTATTGATGTTCCACCTCAGATATGCACAATACAGTCGATCTCGGATATATTGAATTATTGGCTATATTGAACAGTTGAGAAATCCCCTTTAATTTGCTATGAAAATATAATGAACCGGTAGAACCGCACACCAGGAACTCTGCTATCTTGAACGCTGTGCCGTGCCGAAGCCCAGAAAGTGCACTATTCCTAGAAATATTGATAAATTTTTGGCCGTGTGTTTTGCACGAAGGAGACAAAAAGTCGGTGTTATTCCATCACGCTGCTCGGTTTAGTTGCGCGGCGCTTGCGAGTGCACCGGTATGTTCGATGCGCAATCTGCAGGTCTTAATGCGCGCCCAGTGCTTTTCGAAAAGACCCACTGCCGAAGACACCAAAATGAGAATGCAAAGCGACTCGGCGATCTAGTTACAATGCTCGCATTCACTTCCTTGTTCGTGCACAGTGGCCTGTGAGCCTGAAAAGCATGGCCTTAGAGGTGTCCAACCTCATGACTTTTTTAGTGTTTTCGGTTTTGAAACGCATGTCTCGGAGGCTACGTTTTTTCTAGTTTTTCGCACCAGCTACAAAGCCACAAGCGACATCGATATCGCCAATATGTCAACCGATGGCGATGATGGGAACTCAGCCTCGGTGTTGTCTTTCGCGCCTTGTGGAGGATGTAGTCGCTCACTGTCCGAGGCACCATTTCGGACAGTGAGCGACTACTGGAACTTGACGGCACGCAAGAACAAAGGCAAGTTTATGGATTATTTTTATGTGAAATAAAGTGCGGTAACTAGCACTTCACACCTTCTTTTTCATTATAGTGCGAGTGAATCATTATGTTACCACTTGTAACGATTTCAGAGGCCTGAAATGCTTTAATTTAGGCCTTAAATATGCATATTTTGTATTTAAAGTTCTCGATATATCAAACTATTTTGCAATCCCCTTCGAGTTCAATATTGTCGCAGTGCAACGCGAACAAAAGATGACAGCAGCTTACGGCAGCGAAAATAGCGTGTTCAGGATCAGATGTACAGCAAGACGCCTGCTTCGTTGTCGTCCTGCAAACCGCCTTTCTCACTAGCTGGAATCTACAAAACATTCCTATCATCGTTATTTTTCATATACACACGTGTCACTTGCCCCTACTTATAGGAGCATCGCCCCAATGCTGATTCAGACCCACCGTATTAACGTGCAGTCAGTCGCTCACACACGGCTTCATACGCACTACATCCGCTAGTTTAGGCTGCTGCTGGCGACGCCTCGGGCAATGGGGACTGTCGGAGACCACCTTGTAGGTGATGTCACTTAGCTGGCGCAATACTCGGTATGGCCCGAAATTCGCCTTAGCAGCTTCTCGGACAGTCCACGTTTTCGTATGGGTGTCTAAACCCACACTCTATCACTGATTTTGTACGTTACTGTTCTATGGCGAGCATTGTAGCAACCTGCGTCGTAGTCTTGTCGCTGGCGAATCCGTAAGTGGGAGAGCTGCCTAGCTTCTTCCTCGCGTTCAGTGAACACATCAGCGCCTGTGTCGGTGGCGTCCCATTCATGTGGCAACATCCCATCCAGCACTGTCCGTACCTGCCGTCCGTGAACCAATCTGATTGGAGTCATGCGAGTCGTTTGTTGTTTAGCCGTATTGTATGCGAACGTGATATAGGACAAAATTTCGTCCCAATTCTTATGTTGGACATCGACGTGCATCGACAGCATGTCTTCAATCGTCTTCTTAAGGCACTGTATTAGTCCATTCGTTCGCGGGTGGTACGCAGTGGTCTTACGGTGAGTCGTTCCACTTAGCATCAGGACATGGTCTAAAAGAGGTGCCGTAAATGCTGTTCCGCGGTCTGTTATCACGATAGCCGGGGCACTGTGACGTAGCGCAATATTTTCTATGAAAAATCTCGCCACTTCTGCTGTGGTGCTCTTTTGGATAGCCTTTGTTTCGGCATACCTGGTTAGGTTGTCTGTTGCGACTATAACCCAGCGATTCCCTGCAGTAGAAGTAGAAAGGGGTCTCAAAATATCCATTCCTATCTGATCGAACGGTGTACATGGAACCTGAACTGGTTGCAGCTGACCGGCGGGTTTCTTTGGAGGTGACTTGCGTCGCTGGCAATCGAGGCAAGTGTGAATGTGGTGCCTGACGGCTGTTGTGAGTCGGGGCCAGTAATTTCCCTGCTCGACTCATGCCAATGTGCGAGTGTAGCCTAAATGGCCAAATGTCGGCCCGTTGTGACATGCTTGAAGCACTTCAGTACGAAGGGGTGCAGAAATAACGAGAAAATAGGGAGCTCCGATCGATGAAAAGTTTCTTTTGTAGAGGACGCCATTGCATAAGCACAACGATGATAATGCCTTTGCATAGACTCTGGGTGACCTCGAAGAACGTCCGTCCGCGAAATCAATCAAATCAAGCAATCCAGGGTCGCCTCGTTGTTGGGCAATCGTGGATACGTCGAGAACACCAAGGAAGGCCATATAGTCCTTGTTAGAAACAGAGGCTGACTGTACTCGTGATCGAGACAGGCAGTCGGCGTCCGTATGTCGCTTCCCAGACTTGTGTATGACCGTCATATCAAACTCTTGTAACTTCAGACTCCACCGCGCTAATCGGCCAGTCGGATCTCTTAAACTAGTCAACCAACAGTAAATGATGGTCACTAATAACTTTGAAGGGGCGGCCATACAAATACGGGCGAAATTTCATAAGTGCCCAGACCACGGCGAGGCATTCTTTCCTCAGTTGTTGAATAATTGGCCTCAGCACGTGTTAACGTCCCGCTTGCGTAGGCGATCACTCGTTCCGTGTCTTCTTGCCACTGCACAAGCACAGCTCCGAGGCCTACATTGCTTGCGTCAGTGTGAAGCATTGTTGGCGCTTGCTCGTCGAAGTGGGCAAGTACTGGAGATATTTGAAGACATTGGCGGAGGTCATTAAACGCTGCTTGCTGTTCTTCGTTTCACTCAAAGGTGGCGCCATCTCTAGTGAGGCGAGTTTTGGTTCGGGCTGTCACGGTGGATGGACGTGTTTTTTGAGCGCTCCGGATCGACTGCGCAGATAAGTTTTTTCGCATGTTTTGAGCTTGTCTTCATATTTATAAGGCAGCAGTTGAAATCTCCGTAGCACTTATTTTATGGTACGGCTTTTTCGGAGGCCAGTCACCAGGTATTTATTAGTTAGTGCGGGTGTGCGTGTTTGAATTTTTTGTTGTTGTTTTTTTTCCTTTGCCACCCCGTGGGGGAGGTGCGCGTACATTGAACACGCAAATTTTTGTAGTAGAGCTTAGACTTTCCTTTTTTCGTAGTGCAGGGCTCGAATTTAGTAATTATCGAGTATAGGGACAATTGGTGTCAGAAAGACATGGTTAAAAAGACTGTAAAGTGTTCAGGATGTGGAGTGGGTTTGAAAGTGGACCCAAGCATAGAAGCGGATGGAGAAGAGGCTGACGCAAAGTGTAGGCAATGTGAGGTCGAGGAAAAAATGGAGAAAATGATGGTTGCCCGAAGTGAACTGCTGGTGAGAATCGATGAGCTCGAGACTGCGTTGGCGACAGAGCAAGAGAAAACGAGGGCAATGAGAGAAAGACTGAAGTCCACCGAGGAAGCACTAGCGAAGCTGAACAAAGAAGCGTCCTACGGAGAACAGTAGAGAACCGGCAACCAGAACGGTGGAGAAGGAAGGGCAAGCAAGTTTGGAAAAAACAGGTTTAGCCGGTTCAACTGTCGCAAGGCCCAGCTTCAGCGAGGTAGTGGTGGTGCTGGGAGGGGACAAAGCAGCCGGCGTCACAGGTGCAAGTAGCCCCCACGTGCAGGACGCTCCAGCTGAAAAGTCACAGAATGTGATTATCGCCAGGGACTCGAATTTATATCGATGCACAGAAGCCATCAAAGAGAGGGTAAGAGGTGACAAGAGGGTTGCAGTAGGGGCGTTCCCAGGACGCAAGCTTGAAGCAGTCATGAGGCAAGCGAGCGCAAAACTCAAAACTAAAGCTGATAGACGAAACCTCGTGATAATTTCAGGCGGTTTAAACGATGTCTTAAATGAAGATACAGCAGGACTAGCAACCACACTGGCGAAAGGCGTCGATGACATGCGCGCCACTTCTCCTAAGGTACAGGTAGCGATATGAACGATACCCGAGGTACCGGTGCGTGATAGCAACCTGCAAAGAGCGGTTGTCAACGCAAACCAAGAGATATGGCGGATGAGTCGAGAGAAAGGCTTTGAGGTAGTTGAAATAAACAGAGAGGTGCATAGGTGGGGTGGTTTTCAACGAGACAGAATTCACTTCGATGGGCGGCTAGGTCATGAGGTGGGTTGGCGACTTGCAGGACGCGCAGTAGCTTTTTTTGGGGGGCAAGTGAGCCCTTCGGGGTGCAGGATAACTAGTAATGAGGAAAACAACTAGGGAGACTCTTTGACAGGTGGTATGGACAGATACGATTCCAAAGTGGCACCAGTCTCTATGATAGATAGAGTCCGGGGCATAAATAGACGTAGCCACGAGCGCCGAGCCAATTCAGACATAGGGTATATTAACATGCAGGGTGGTAGGAACAAGCTGAAGTGGGAAGAGATAGAAGAACAGCTAAGGGAAGAGAAGCCGATGGTATACGGTTTTGTAGACACATCTCAGGGACATGGAACAACCTCCGAATAATACGGACCACGCATGGGAATATTGTAATAGAACAGAAGGCAGCAGAAAGGGGGGTATTGGGGCATTTATTCATAAAAGTACAGACTGGCAAAGGGTCAAGCAGGAGTGCAAGGAACATTTATGGCTGAAAGGGAAAGTGGCAGGTCAAATGACACTCCTTGGTTTTGTGTACTTGTGGACGGGAGCAAAGGCCAGAGAGGAAAACCAGGCAATGGTAGAGTGTATATCAAATGACATTCAGGAGTTGGGAGGAGAGTGCGAGATAATTATACTAGGAGATATGAATGCACACATAGAAGATATAGATGGGTATACCGACCCGACAGGCGAAATGATCATGGATATGTGTGAAAGGCTTGATTTGATCATTTGCAACAGTACCGAGAAGTGTGAAGGTCAAATAACATGGGAGGTAGGAAGGCTGCAGTCAACGATAGATTATGCTTTGATGTCACATAAGATGTATGATAAGCTCAGGGGAATGCACATAGATGAAGGTGGCTCCAGAAGTCTGGGTAGTGATCACATACGTATCAAGCTAAGTTTTGGAAGAGCAGTGAAAGTGGGAAGGAGACAAGATGAGCAACTATAGAAAAATTTTTATCCAGAAAGGCAAATTGAAATAGTCACTAAACAAATTCAGTAAGTAATCACGAAGAATAATAAGACAGTGTGGACATACACGAATCTAATTAGACTGTTTGAGCTAGAGCTTGTTAAGACGTGTGACAAGTCACCCCGGAAAAGAAGACACAAACCCAAAAGTTGGTGGGATAAGGAAGTTAAGAGAGCCATAGCAAAACGTCAGGAAGCCTCTAGGGAACACAGACATGCTAAGCAGCGGGGTGAACCGACAGATGATGTTGAAAGAAAATGGGATACCTTTCCAAGCTGTAGAAGGGATGCATCCCTTCTGATCAATGAAAAGATTAGAAGAAAGGGAGCTCAGTGGCTGCTAGAAGTACATAAAAAAATAAAAAGGCAGCTGCGAAATTTTGGAACCATCTAAGCTCCCTAAGAAATGAGACGAGCCTAGAGCAGAGGTTTATAAATACAGCCCAAGGTGCTAGGCTAGAAGGCGACGAAGCTATTGAATATATAAGAACAAGGGTGGTGACAGAAAAATTTCAACAAAGAAGTGCTTTATGCACCACAATAGACAAGGACGAATCAAGTAGTGCAATGGCTCCATTTTCACGAGAGTGGGAAAGGGCTGAGAAAAGGGTTCCTAGTAGTACATCAACAGGCCCAGATGGCATTCCAATTATGCTGATAAAAACATTAGGTCCGAAGTCTAAGCAGGCTTTGAGAGAGGCAGTGAGCAAAACAATAATCGATGGTGAAGTTCCCGATGGATGGAAACTTAGCAGGATGAGCATGATCTATAAAGAAAAGGGGGACAAAGCTGGCATAAACAACTACCGTCCTATAACAGTGACATCAGTGGTCTACAGGCTGGCGATGCAAATTATAAAGGAAAGACTGCAGGCATGGATAGAGGAGCATGGAAGAGGATGAGGGGGTGCTGGGGGAACTGCAGAATCTGTTTCGGAAACACAGGAGGTTGGAAGACAATCTGTTCTCACTGACGCAGTGCATCGAAATAGCAGAAAAGGAACACAGGCCCCCGTGGCTAGCATTTTCGGATATTAAGGGAGCGTACGATAGCATGGTTCAAGAGGAATTGTGGGGAATACTGGACACAATAGGCGTGGAACATGTAGTCACTAATCTTTTAAAGGATATCTATAAAGGTAACAAGGTAGTTATAAAGTGGGAAAAACAAGTATCCAAGCCTGCAGAGGTAAAACGGGGGCTTAGGCAGGGGTGTCCCCTGTCACCCTTATTATTCATGATGTACCTACAAGGATTAGAGGCCAAATTAGAGGGAACTGGACTGGGCTTCAACCTTGCTTTCGTCAAACAAGGAAAACTCATTGAGCAGGCACTACCAGCATTGATGTATGCAGATGATATAGTGCTAATGACTGACAACAAGAAAGTTTGCAGAGATTGGTGGATATCTGCGGTAATGAGGGAGATAGGTTAGACTTCAGATTCAATAAGAAAAAATCAGCAGTCATGATTTTCAATGACAATGAAGGTAGTAGTGAGCTAAGAATACAGGAGGTCACGCTAGAGATAACAGATAAATACAAATATCTGGGCGTATGAATAATTATTGGGAGTACCTAAGGGAACACGAAATATACGTGACGACTAAAGGTATCAGGAATGCAGCGGTAATGAAAAACAAGGCACTGTGGAATTACAGTAAGTATGATGTTGTCAGAGGAATATGGAAAGGGGCCATGGTTCCTGGTCTGACGTTCGGCGATGCGGTCTTGTGCATGAGATCAGAAGTTCAAGCAAGATTAGAAATTAAGCAACGTGGAATAGGTATGCTTGCTTTAGGAGCTCACGGGAATACACCAAATCAGGGAGTACAAGGTGATATGGGATGGACATCATTTGAAGGCAGGGAAGCTAGCAGCAAGATAAGATTTGAGAAGCGATTGAGAGAAATGAAGGAGGAGCGTTGGGCTAGGAAGGTTTTCAGCTACTTGTACATGAAGAATGTCGATACAAAATGGAGAAAGCAAATGGAGAAAGGGATACAAAATGGAGAAATTGACTGATAAATACTTGGAAAACAGCAGGTGGCCAAACCAAAAAGAACTCTCGGTTAAGAAGAAAGTGAAGGAAACGGAGACTGACATGTAGAGAATGGGCATGATTAAGAAGTCCGCACTAGAGATTTATCGAACTTTTAAGCAGGAAATTGCCAAGGAAAGGATCTATGATAACACTCGGGGTAGTTCTCTACTGTTTGAGGCCAGGACGGGAGTACTGCGAACCAAAACATATCGGGCCAAATACGAAGGGGTAGAGACAGTATGCAGTGCGTGTGGAGAGGAAGAAGAAACTGTCGAATACTTGATAATGTTCTGTAAAGGGCTTCACCCTATAGTTCAGGATGATGGCGCAGAGTTTTTCAAAGCACTGGGGTTTAGGGACAGGGAGGGCAAAATAGACTTTAAGTGGGTAGACTTAACTAGAAGGAGGTTATCTGATTGGTGGCTAAAGTCAAGGCACGAGTGAAAATTAAACCCTTCACTGCAAAGTACGAATCCTCAAACTCACTTAAAAAAAAATCTAGTTTTTGGTTCATTAAGTATTACGGCTTGGTGGCGCAAGCCACTGCCCGATCTAAAGGGTACAGCCATATCCATCCATCCATCCATCCGAGTTAACGGCGACACCATCCGTGCGAAGTCGGCGATAAAGCGGCGATAGTAGGCGCATAGGCCCAGAAAGCACCCGACGGCTTTCTTATCAAACGGTACTGGGAACTGTGCCACGGCCGCAAGTTTTTTGGGATCAGGCCGAACGCTGGTGCAGCTGACGACATGACCAAGAAACAGCAGTTCTTCCAAACAAAAGTGACATTTCTTTGATTTCAATGTGAGGCCTGCGAATCGTATAGCTCGTAAAACAACTTCTAGCCTTTTGAGATGCTCGTCAAAAGTTGGGGAAAACACTATGACGTCGTCTAGATAAACTAAACAGGCCTTCCATTTTAACCCTGAAAGTACAGTGTACATGAGTCTTTCAAAAGTAGCGGGTGCTGAGCACAGACCGAAAGGTAGAACTTTAAATTTATATAAACCATGAGGCGTCACTAAAGCGGTTTTTCCCGATCTCTTGGGTCTACCTCGATCTGCCAATATTCGCTTCTGAGGTCCATTGAAGAGAAGTAGCGAGCGTTTTAAAGCCTATCGAGGGAGTCATCAATACGTGGAAGCGGATACACATCTTTCTTAGTCACTTGATTCAGCTTCCTATAGTCCACGCAAAAACGCAGGGTATCGTCCTTTTCATAACTAGTACTACAGGCAATGCCCACAGCCTCTCTGATGTGAATCACATCATCTTCAAGCATTTTAGAGACTTGTTGCTGTATCGCTTCCCGTTCCTTTGGAGCCACACGATAAGGACTCTGGTGTATAGGCCTTGCTGCGTTGTGGGTAATTATTCAATACTTTGTTAGCGGCGTTCGACCGACCCGTGATGTTGATGAAAAGCAGTCCTAGTATTCAGCTAGCAGCTCAAGAAGTGTCGTTCACTCGTCCCTTGACAACGTAGTACCAACGTCAAGATTAGGTACTGATTCTTCTTGAGGTGCTTTGTCTAGGGCCGATAAACTGCCTTGGATTTCTGCAGTATTGTCAAAGTAAGCGACGGCTGTACCCTTTAGGAGGTGTCAGTGCTTTGCACTGAAGTTAGTGAGCAGCAAGTTCGTGCGTCCCGCAGTGACAGCGACAAGACCTCGAGCAATTGAAATACCGTGGCTAAAGATCAGCGAGCTTATTTGGTCGGCAATACCATCAACGTCAAAAGTCTCATCCCCTGCCACCGAAACAAGTGTGCAGGATCGTGGCAGCATGACCACATCGTCATCCGTCAGACGTAAAGGGTTACGTCTCAGCTCTGAGCAATCGACTAAAGCAGGGCTGTTGTTGCGAAACGTAATGACACTGTCAGGGACGTTGATGACAGCGCCATGTTCTCTCAAGAAATCCATTCTGATAATCAGGTCTTTACAGCATGAAGCGAGAACGACGAACGTCGCCACAAAAGTAGAGCCACCGATGTAGAGCCTTGCTGTGCACATTCCGACAAGCAACAGTAATTGGCCGCCTACCGTCCTTAGGTGACTCGTCCACGCAGCATTTACTTTCTTGAGGCATACGGCAAGGTCATCACTAATAATAGAGAAGTCGGCCCCGGTGTCAACTAAAGCTCTGACTTGCTGTCCGTCCACAAGAACGGTAAGGCCTGGGGTGACAATTTCGTCGGTATTACGTCTTGTCGGTTTACAGCGACCTGACAAGGGAGTAATGGGAGCTGTTTTTCTTCGTCTTGACAGCCTGCAACCTTACCCGGTCGTCGCCTTCAGTTTCCCCGGTGTGGGCTGGGTGAGCTCGCTCCTCTGGTGTCGGCAAAAGAATGGCGCTGCAACGAAAGTGACTGGGCAGGAGAAAGAGAGCGTGGTTGATGTCCGAAGCACGGCTGGTAATCAGTTATGATCTCGTCATGATTGTTACGGCGGCCGTCAAAGGGGGTCGAGGCACCAGAGGTCCTTGACAACCGACATAGCCACGGCGGCATACGTAGTCGTTGGCATGTCGACTGTCAAACCGTGGCCTGAGAGGGCAAAACGAATCTGCACGGTGCCAGCAATAGCGGGCTATGTGGCCCACACCTTCGCAGTTGAAACAGAGTGGACGCCTGTCGACAGTGCACCAGGTGTCTGTTCGGCGAAGCTTATGATGCTGTGACGACTCCTCACGTGACGAAGGCCATGGCAGGCCAGAATACGACTGGTCATATGGGGTCTGGATGGGTGGGCGCAACTATGTCTCCCCCTGTGGTAGTGACCTAGGAACGGTTGCAGGTGGCGGGTAGTATGAAAACGGAGCTGGTGGGGAGCTTTGAAGGGCGGCGACGTACGTCATGGGACGTTGCTCGGGGCACGATCAGCTGTCGAGAATGCTTGGCGGATCTCGTCGCGGACGACTTGAGCGACAGATGCCGTGGGTGTATCCACTACCGGAGTCCGCAACCTTTGCAGTTCTTCACGAACGATCTCTCTAAATCATGTCACGCAAGGAGCTATGATTGTCAAACGTCACAGCGGCGGCCTGAATTTTGGGGCTGCTGCACAAGCAGTCATATTGTCGGCAACGTTGGTGAAGTGCCCGCTCGATAGCCGACGCTTCTTTGATGAAGTTCTCTACAGTGCTTGGCGGGTTGCGCAGAAGTCCGGCGAACAGCTGGTCTTTCACGCCGTGCATGAGGTAGTGCAACTTCCTATCTTCAGTCATATGTGGGTCAGCTCTCCGAAATAAACATGTCTTGTCTTCGGCGAACATGGCGATCCTTTCATTGGGTTTTTGGACCCTTAGCTCTAGTAGTTGGTGGGCGTGGTCATGTCTGTGGACATTGGCAAAGGTTTCAAGGTTTTAACCATCTGCTCGTGAAAGTCGGTCTATGTGGACAGGCTGCCTTCTCTGTTCTCATACCAAGTACGAACGCTGTCATGAAGATAGAAGTAAGCCCGGGAGAGCTTTTCCCGAGCGGACCACTGGTTGATCTTCGCAACACGGTCATAGTGATGTAACCAGTATTCTACATCGTCATGTGCGCCACTACCAAAGCGTTCAGGCTCCAGCGATTGAAAAAACGTTACCTGGGATGGAGCGGGAGGACCGGTGCCGAAAAGTACAGGCTGGGAGCTGGTGTTAGCCGTTTCTAGATCGCAGCCGTTTTCAGGGCTTCTGCTAGGGGTTGAACTCTGGAGGAAGACCTCGTAGCCGACGACTGAATCAATGGACAGTTGTTCCAATAGGCACGTCCGGGCTGGATAAACAGCTCCCACTAGTGGTGTGAAGCATCGGGCAGCGTCGCGGCCCAGCTCCTCCACCAATGTCGTAGTGCAATGTGAACAAAGGATGACCGCAGCTTACGGCAGCGAAAAGAGCATGTTCAGGATCAGCTGTACAGCAAGTCGCCTGCTTGGTTATCGGCCCGCAAAGCGCCTGTCCCACTAGCTGGAATCTACAAAACATTCCTATCATCGTTCTTTTTCATATACACACGTGTCAATATATACGGGATAGACTGCATGGCCGACGTCCGACTTCCCGGGCCTTCAAGGAACCGCGAAAACGTTCGAAAAATCGAGCCGTCTAGAAAACCGAATGCAAGCGAAAACAAGCTTTTTAAGGGGAGATGCTACTCGAAAAACGATTTTCTTTATTAAGAGTCTGAATTTAACACAAATTGGCATGCTAATAGAGTTTTTTCTCCTCTTTTCAAATATGTCATATATTTTCATGTAGATTGCTTGGTTTTCTTTCTGCAAATCAGATACTGCAAAATTATGGCCATTGTTATGCAACAATTCTGACCTATAAAAATTTGAGATAAAGCATGCAGATATGGCTGACTATGATCCTTTGGAACTGTAGAGTGCAAAAAAAATATATAAATTAAATTTTGTGTGTAAAAAGGTGAAATACAATAATAAAATAGAAAAATTTACTATGGCTCTAGTTGCCAAGGGCTTTCAATGTTATGTAATTTTTGAAAAACATAATCAAGCAGCACTGACAATCTGAATGGATACTTGCACTCTATGGGCCTTCATCATGCTATGTGCAAAATTTCATAGAGGTATGACAATTCTAAGTATACGAACTAGCGTGTATAAGAAGCACAGATCACACAAAACTGCAAAAGGAGAAAAACGCATTTGAAAGTTTGAAACCTTTTTTTATTTTACCACAGAGTTGTTAGAAATGCATAATCTTTGGCCATAATGTTCAACAGAACTTTGAAAATCACTGCAAGTTACTAGAACTGTCCTGCAGCATAGATTGTGCCCTCACGGTCCTTGCGAGCACTCTCTTCTAGCCGTGCCCTTTTCACTCCACGACGACGGTGGGCCCTTGCTTCTGCTGTCAGACGCTCGGACATTCTCTTGATGCGCCTCGCATCGCGGGAATCACTGAAAGTAACTAGATCTCTAGACGGCAGTATGTTGAGCTCCTCCAGGATGTGCTCGAAAGTAGCATGACCCTTGTTGAACCACAGGATTGCCATAGCTGCGGCAGTCTCGACAACCGTTCGGGAGACAAACTTAGTCTTGGGGCAAAGTAGCCAAATTTTGCTGTTCAGGGATCCTGATGCGTTCTGGGTTTTCCCTTTGATGAATCGAGCAAGGAGCTTCTCATCCGTTAGCCGCTTATAAATGGGCAAAACAGCCAATCCCTGTGCTTTTGTCAGGAGAGGTGTGTGGCGTGGTGCAGGTTCACCAAGTGCTTCAGCGCGTTGATGTTTGCACCACGACTTTGTTCCTGCAGGGCAAAACTTGTGGCTGCCAGCATTGTCAGTAGAGCATGAGTGGAAGTACGAAGCCCATACTGCTGTGTACATATCCCGTACACTCCCCCTGTTGCTTGTTATGGCAATCTGATAGTATGTTTGGAGCTTCTGAATGGCTGGCTCTTTCATTTTCTGCCCTCGTGGTAATGGCACATGCAGCTTCCGTAGCGCGGTGCCAAGTCTCTTGGCCACATGATTAGTGCAGTCTTCTTTTTCTATATTGACAGCACCATAGACTTTTGACTCTGCATCTGCACTATATGCTTTGCTGTCACCGTCACTCAAGAATGTCATGAAATGCAGTGGGGTGTCATAAGTCAATGTTCTCTGCCAAATGCGCATTGCAGTCTCCGTTTCCATGGCATGGGAGGAACAGTCTGCATTTTTTTCACAGACTGGGCCATGGAATGCCTGCCACACTTCCTCGTCTGGGCCCATATCCTTGTGCCTACTGCATGTCAGGCAGTAATTTGATATGACCTCGAAGTCTAAGCAGAGGCCAGTATCTAAGGAGAAAACTGCGCCAATCCCGTTGTGGCTTTTGTGGCCCCTCTTCTTCCAAGTGCCGTCGAACATAACAGCCACATCAGTTTCGCCTGCTACTTCTTTCGTCAACTCTCTGGATCGGCGCAAGTTTTCACTCACAGCTGCCATGGCAGCGGTGTGCACCTTCTTTGCTATCGAAACAAAATCCTCGGTGGTGCATTGGCTTTGGGAGTCCAATAATGGAGCAAAATCTCGACAATTGCTCATGCCCAATGCCGACAGCGCGTGCAGCCACCACCGCCTTCACATTTACAGCGAAACTATCTCCGGAGCTCCCACTGTCGTACCGTTGGCTCATCGGCTGCTGCCGTCCGCCGTAACACTCAGTGACGTATAGGAGCACAAAAAAACAGTCGCTGAGCATTCGCTGTTTTCGCAATGAAGTTCGAGGAGCGACGAAAGTCCCTTGCGCTTTTCTGCCGGCTCCCGAACGGCAAGTTTTTGAATACCGCAAGCAGGGCATGCCCCACCTGCCACAAGTGCCGTCAGCAAGAGGGTGTCGCACAAAACTGTCGTTGCACAAACCTCATCGCGCTGTCTTTCGTCTTTTTCGAAGAAGCCGAGCTTCTTTTCCGAAGCACTGACGAAAGAAAGCGCAGCGTCGATCCCTTCATCGCAGCCACTGTCGCTCGCGCACTCTTCGATGCCGCCGTCAGGCCTAGCACACGTAGGCGCGTTCTCGTTCGTCGCCGTCGTTCGGGGCGCTTTACGCCACCTTCCCTTGAACTTGTGCTTCGTTCGAAACTTCTGCGGTCTCACGTTGCACTTTTTCGGGCTTGTCATCGCGGAAATATGCGTAGACGCGCAGAAAAGCAGATGGACCAAATGCCGATGGCCGCCACCAACACAGCTGACAATGACTCGGTAGTCAATGGCGATGCGGCTTAAGGTGCCGCGCGTTTCAAACCGCTCAAACCACGTGATAAAAAGGCCTCGTTTTTTTTTTTTTTTTTTTTTTGCCCACGTACGAAACTGGCAGTCGTCGGAGCTATAAGAAGAAGGCCGGACGCAACTTTCCCAACCGATCGCGATGGCGGGTGGCACTGCGACGGGGAGCAGCGCGCAGTCAAGGATGTCCAATATCGGCGCAAATTCACGAAATTTTGAGCCACCGCGATGCCTTCATACCCATTTTTTTGCATTTTGCGGTTCGAATTTAGCTTTGAAATTTTCACAGATGAAAGAAGAAGGTTTGAAGATTACAATGCAATAAAAATCAGAAATACGAGAAATTTCGCTAAAACCGCGATTTTTCGACTCGCATCTCCCCTTAATAATTCTTTTTCGCTGAGGAAGAGGGTCACGGCAGGAGCACAGGGTTCTTTGTCTTCGCAATTCAGCAAGTGCATAATTTAGGTGGCTCTAAAAAGAAGAGTACCAGAGTCTTGGAAGAACGCTAACATCATCTTAATACATAAGAAAGGAGATGACAAGGACTTGAAGAATTACAGGCCGATCAGCTTGCTCTCTGTAGTATACAAGCTATTTACAAAGGTAATTGCCAACAGAGTAAAGAAAACATTAGAATTCAATCAACCAAAAGAACAAGCAGGATTTCGAACAGGCTACTCAACAATTGACCACATTCATACTATCAATCAGGTAATAGAGAAATGCTCAGAGTATAACCAACCACTATACATAGCCTTCATAGATTACGAGAAGGCGTTTGATTCAGTAGAAATATCAGCCGTCATGCAAACACTGCGGAATCAGGGCGTAGATGAAGTATATATAAACATTCTGGAAGAAATCTACAGGGGATCAACTGCTACCATAGTGCTTCATAGAGAAAGCAACAGAATACCAATCAAGAAGGGTGTAAGGCAGGGGGACACAATCTCCCCAATGCTGTTTACCGCGTGCTTACAGGAGGTTTTCAGAAGCCTAGAATGGGAACAGTTAGGGATAAGAGTCAATGGAGAATACCTTAGTAACCTGCGCTTCGCCGATGACATTGCATTGCTGAGTAACTCGGGGGACGAATTGCAACTCATGATTACGGAGTTAGACAAGGAGAGCAGAAAAGTGGGTCTTAAAATTAATCTGCAGAAAACGAAAGTAATGTACAACAACCTCGGCAAAGAGCAGCGCTTCGAGATAGGTAATAGTGCACTTGAAGTTGTAAAAGACTATGTCTACTTAGGGCAGGTAATAACCGCAGAGCCGAACCACGAGATTGAAGTAACTAGAAGAATAAGAATGGGGTGGAGCACATTCGGCAAGCACTCTAAAATTATGACAGGTAGATTGCCACTATCCCTCAAGAGGAAGGTATATAACAGCTGTATCTTGCCGGTACTTAGCTACGGAGCAGAAACCTGGAGACTTACAAAGAGGGTTCAGCTTAAATTGAGGACGACGCAGCGAGCAATGGAAAGAAAAATGGTAGGTGTAACCTTAAGAGACAAGAAGAGAGCAGAGTGGATTAGGGAACAAACGGGGGTTAAGGATATCATAGCTGAAATCAAGAAGAAGAAATGGACATGGGCAGGGCATGTAGCGCGTAGACAGGATAACCGCTGGTCATTAAGGGTAACTGACTGGATTCCCAGAGAAGGGAAGCGGGTTAGGGGGAGACAGAAGGTTAGGTGGGCAGATGAGATTAAGAAGTTTGCGGGTATAAATTGGAAGCAGCAAGCACAGGACCGGGTTAACTGGCGGAACATAGGAGAGGCCTTTGTCCTGCAGTGGACGTAGTCAGGCTGATGATGATGATGATGATGATGAAAAAGAGACTAAAGAAAGAAAGAAAAAAAATCGATGTGGCCAGCGCTACTGCATTTAAACACTTAAGGCTGGTGCACACCGGCGACTAGCAGCGGTCGCGCGACCATTTGCGACTGGTCGCAACCAGTCGCGAACGGTCGCAAACGGTCGCAAAGCGACTGCGTTGGCCAGTCGCTTCTTGACCGATTTTTCAGTCGCACGACTGCAGTCGCAAAGCTGCTTAACCAATCAGCGATGCTCAATTTTTTTTTCATTGCGCTGGCTTCCTGCCGCCAGATACAAACGAGTGCGTTCCTCTAGGTCTGTGGCACCATGGCCACCACGGAATACTTGGCTTGGAGATGGCGGGCCGCAGCAACTCGAGCAAATTGTCGAATTTACGTGGTGGCATTCGCAAGAAGCTAAACACCGTCAAAGTAAAGAGAAAATGAATTGTGCACTGTCTTTTCCCCGTATTCGGAAACTTTTTTTTGTCTTGAACTTGACGTGTCAGCGCATTCAACGCAGCGTGTTTGGTAGGCGTTTGTACTTCATACCTTGGCAACAACTTAAGACTCCACGTTCGAGACGCATTTGTGCTGCATTGTAGGCTGTGGCAAGTCAAGGGAAATTTAAGGATGGTTTCTGAATACGTACGACTCTCGGAAATACTCCTCGTCGTGTCAGCGCAGCTCTGAAGGTAGGCGGCTTGCATGGCCGGTCAATTCCCGCGATCGAAAGGATGGTCACATCCACTACCGGCTTTTTTTTTTTCCTTGGAGGCATCTGTGATGCCAGCGCTGACACCATGGCACAGTGCATCAGCACCATGAAATTGTCTTGTTCTTCGCTTGAATCGAACTTGACGCTGTTGGGAACGCTGTGCGAGAACGAACTCAGTTGGCGGCGATCAGCTGATCGCGCCGGTGTCAGGAGTTCTCGCTCATAACGAGATCCGGACGTGACTCTCCGGTTTTGCGACTTCCGGTCGCTCGCATGCAGCCTCTGTCGGTGTGAACATCAGTCGCTTTTTGGTCGCCAGTCGCGAATGGTCGCGCGACCACTGCTAGTCGCCGGTGTGCACCAGCCTTTAGGCGCAAAAATAGTCCTTTATTTTCGTTTGCATGGCATTCCACTTGCCCGTGATGACGTCTGCCTCAATTTCAGTTTATGTTGTGCTGTCACTGTACACCAATGACAGTGTCAGTGCTTGCCTCGACTCCGAGCTCGTTGGCTGTGTAGGAGCTGCCTCTCCGATCTCCGTGTCAGAGTCGCTGGAATCTTCCGTAACTTGAAGAATGATTTTGTCATCAGTCCACTCCCCACACAGCTCCAGGTCTTCGTCAACATTGGCGAAACTCTCAAGGGTTAAACACCGGCAGCATTTGGATTGTTAAAGGCAACAACAGTGGGTGAAAGTTTGTCGCACACACTGTCCACTCCCTGCCTCAGCGTACAGTATCAAGCTCGCATAGCGAAAACAGTTCCAGAGGGTCCGCGTGACTGCCTTCCACGAGCCTGCAAGCGTGCCGACCGGAGACCATAGGTCAACTGTGGGCAGAGTTGTATATGGGTCTGTTGCCAGATTCAGGGATCAGTGTTGCCAGACAGCTGCCAAATTTGGCGGATAAATTTGCCCCTGCAGCTCTGCCTTTCCCATGATAGCTCTGTGTCGTCTGCAGTGCATTTCGCTGCCTTATTACCGCTGCTGAAGCGTTCACACATACAGGCTTGGCATTTTTAATCTTCATTGGTACACGAGTCCAAACGATATGTATTGTGTCGACACAACGAGCAGAAGCACTGTATCGTGCGCACTGTCACGGCACGGGTCGACACGGCACAATCAGATAAAGGAAGCACACCGCCTCCTGTAGCTGTGCGCACCTTGGCCCTTATGCACAACGGCACGTTTTCTGGAGAAACTGAATAGAGTGGCAGCAGGCGGTGTGCTTCCCTTTTCTAATCATGTTTCAGAAGTAGGGAGTCTCTCTATGCAACACAGCTGATGGTGCATAACCTGTCGACCACGTGCAATGATGGGGACACTACTGTGCTTCCGCTCGCGGTGTCCAACAGAAATACATATTGTTCGGACTCGTGTACTAATGAAGATCAAAAGTACAAAGGTTGGAGTTGCGAATCGCGTTTCGCTCCACCAGCAGCGATAAAGCAGCCTGCCAGGCATATTCTGTGCTTCGACGAAACAAGCCCGATGTATTGAAACGCGGGGCTCAATTCAGTTCCCCTTGAGCATGTAGCCACACGCGTCGTCGCGCATTGATTCCATAATTATGAGACACGATAGAGTCCGACCTTTTCATTGCAGAGCTGCACACTCAGCAAGAAAACGCATTATTGTGCGTAGTACGCACAGCTACGGAAATATTCCATGCTTCGGCGACAAGAGTTCCATGTATTAAAACGTGGCGCACAAATTCAGTTCCCCTTGAGCCTGTACTCCTACACGTCATTGCGTGTTTGATTCCCTAATTCTGAGACACAATCGAGTCCAACCTCTTAATTTCACAGCTGTGCATACGTCCCGACTTCTGCAACGTGGAGATTCCGTTCGTTAAAATGGCCGACATCGCAAGGGCGTCTGCAGAATGCACTGTGGACGACACAGAGCCCTCAGAGAAAAGGCGCAGCTACAGGGGTAAATTTATTGAAAACAGACTAACAAATCTAGCAACAAACTTGTGCAACGCCAAACAGAACCTCGCCGATAGCATAGCTTTTGCCACTCTCGAGACACAGCACCATGCGACCTAAGCAACGGCTGGCAACAAATTGGCGTGCGTTGAATTGCAGAATTCTCTGTTTCGAGGGTACGGCCGCCACGGTGACCAAAACCGCGCAGAGGCGCAGTGATTTCGAGGGTCCGAAAATAACCAAAATGGCGGTGGCGGTAGTGACTTTCAAGTTTGTAGCTAGCGATAAAGAGTTCGGGAAATCGGCTAGAACTGTGCGGAATTTTTTCAAATACACTAACTCAATGGGGAACTTGACGGTGCCGCAGACGAGCCCGGGAAATCAGGCATGTTTAGAATTTCGGGCGTCCGAGCAATCGGCCGTCGACTGTACTAGCTTTTCAATCAATGATGTTCACAAGCATGAACGCAGCCACCAGTTCGAGATGGCTGGGTGTTCAGCAAGTAGGCCAGGTGGCTGATTTGTGAGACAGACACACAGACAGAGAGACCCAGATTTCAGCGTTGAGTATCCCAAGAAAGACTAGCAAGTAGGCCAGGTGGCTGAATTGTGAGACAGACACACAGACAGAGAGACCCAGATTTCGGCGCTGAGTATCCCAAGAAAGACTATCGTCTTTAAAATCAAATAGTAGTGAACAGCACAAAATTTTGTATAAATGCTTACACTGTGCAACATTGCCTGGTGTGATTACAGCTGGACATTTCTAGAAGAGACACTGATATAAGGGACAAATGTGTATAAAAGACACGAGTGTGCCTACAGTAAAATGCAGTTTGATAATAAAATGCGTACAAGGTACTTATAAGAGGCATCTTATATAATACACAAGAACTGCTGCCCAGAGCATGCCTCTTATAAAGGGGTTCAAGTGTACTTACGTTCACTCAGCCGCAAAAGTTTTCGAGCAGGTGGACAGTGATATATTTCTCCTAGTTTTCCGCGATGTGCTTGTGTCCTTAAATTTGGTTTTTTTTTTTTTTGCGACTGCAGTCACTCTGTGTGAAGAATGTACGGTGCGGTGCTAGAGGCCTAGTCAGGTGACTCGTAATGCCACCTTTCATCTCCTGCACCACAGCAAACATGCATTGTCACACAAATAAATAAAAATCCTTGTAATAAATACGGTGCCATTATGGCCTATGGCAGTGTCGTAAAAATGGCAGTGTCGTAAAAATGTGCCAGCACTGGAGCTTTCTGCAGTCGATTGTGTAGCTCTACGAAAGCTTGTTATTCTTCCGCCCATACGAATGGCACATCTGGCCGGGTTAAGTTTTGTAAGAGGTTCCGCAATTTTTGAAAATCCTTCGACAAAATGGAGGTAGTAGGCACAGTGTCCAAGGAATCGCTGAACAGCCTCCTTGTCTCCAGGACGAGGGAACTCGGCGACGGCAGCCAACTTCTCCGGACCTGGTCGAACACGCCTCCCGGGCTCACCATGTGGCCGAGAAACGAGTTCCTAATAGCCAAAGTAGCCCTTTTCGGGCTTGATAGTAAAGTTTGCTCTCTGTATTGCAGTGAGGATGCTTTTTAGCCTTGAAAAACGTTCGTCAAACGTACTTGAATACAAGACATCATCTAAGTATACAAGACACGTCTGCCACTTTAGTCCAGCGAGTACAGTGTCCATCATGCATTTAAATGTGGCAGGAGCGAAACAGAGACAGAAAGACAGCACTTTAAATTCGTAGAGCCCGTCAGGAGTCACGAACGCGGTTTTCTCACGTTGCCTTCGTCAAATTAAATTTGCCAGTACCCTGACTTGAAATTTAATGATGTAAAGAACTGGGCATGACGTAGACGATCTAAGGCATCATCAATGTGTGGCAGGGGATAAACGTCGCGTTTTGTGACTTTCTTGAGGGATTAGTAGTCGACCCAGAAGCGTAGTGTGCTCTCTTTTTTTCTTTACTAGGACAACAGTTAATGCACATGGACTTGTCGAGGGTTGAATGACGCCATCATTCAGCACTTCTTGAACGTGACACTTAATCGCCTCTCTTTCTTTTGGGGACACACAGTATGGATGTTGGAGAAGAAACCGCGCCGACCCCTCGGTAACAATGCGGTGTTTGGTAACGGTACTGCATGGAACTTTCGAAGCTGTGGAGAAGCAGTCCGAGAATTCTGTCACAAAGTTTAGCAGCTGCTCTTTTCATGGATCTCACAAGTGTGGATTAACGTGAATGTGGCTTCCCGGGTCAGCCCAAGCTTTTGAATCCGGTCACGTCGTCTCCAATGTGCCGGCATCGAAAAAGTCGGCTATTTCGCTGAGAAAAGCGACAGTGATGCCTCTAGGAACTAATGAAACTCATTGCTGAAGTTGGTCAGCAGAACTCGGAGAGTGTTCGGTAACCGAACAAGGCCTCAGGCTATGCAGATGTTTCGTTTGAGAGCAATGGGATATTTGCCTCTGCAATACATTCATAAATGTTGAATTCATAGGAAACGCCGCAGGTTACAATGTCAACACGCTACTCTTTGGCGGTAACGTGGCGTCATCATCAACAATCCTCAAAGCATTGACATAACTGTCGTCAGGGTTGCGAGCTAAGGTGTGTGCCGTGGAAAATGTCACCTGCAACTCTTGCAAGTCAATCACGGCTCCATTATATTACAGAAATTCCAGTCCGAGAATTAGATCCTTCAAGCAACTTGGCAGTACTACAAGATCACCAAGATATGTAAATCCGTGAATACTAACTCGCGCTGTGAATCGTCCCACTGGAGTGAGGAGATGGCCTCCGGCCATGCGTTTCTGGGACCCAGCCCGCTGGATAGAAACCTTCAGCCTGCAGGCAAGGCCCATGCTCATAACGGAAGTGCCTGCTCCAGTGTCGATTAGCGTCAATACTTCTTCGCTGTCTACGGTTACCGCAAATCTACAAAGAGTGGTGCATGTTTAATGCTACCACTCTTTGTACAGTACCACGTTTGACTGCGTCTGTGCATCTTTTTGCTGCCGTCGCTGTCGTTGTAGTGGAGGATCTTCCGTACAGTCAGCGTAAGCGGCCTCACTTCCGGAGGTTGCTGTACTCAGTTTTCCTGACATGCAGGACTGGGTGAGTGGCGTCTCAGAGTGCTGTGTGAATAGGCTGGGTTCGGTTACCTGTAGCGAGCAGGCGCCGGCGAGTGAGGCTCATGCAACTGATGTTCAGTAATGCCTCGAATCAAGATGAAGCTCTCTATTTCCAGTGGTTGTTCCCCAGGTCGTGGATGAGGGGCATTTGGCGAAAATCCACAGAGACCCACACGGCGGCATGGACATGTTCAGTAGACGTATCGGGCTTCCCCGCAGTGAACACAAAAGGGCCTGTGGTCGAGTGTACACCGGATGTCACTCTTCCTCAGTCCTGCTTTGGCGACCAACGACGGGCTACGAGGACTGAAGCCTACCTCCATTTGATGAGCGCAACGCTCATTGGGGTAAAACCCGCTGGGCGAACTGCACGATAGAGGACGTCGCACTGCTTCTGCGTAGCTAAATTCGACGCAATGCCGCTGTTGCGGTGCCTCGTACTGTTGGCGAGCATGAATGGCTTGTTGTAGCTTGGCACGTACCATCTCAGCAACGGAGAGCTCACCTATGGGTGAAGCTGTCACCTGCGTATTTTGTAGCTCCTTGATGACATCTCTGATGAGCTCTCGCAACGCACTGACGTCATTGCTGAGAGTGACAGAAGTGACTTCACTTGGATGTACAACATCACGGTTATACTGCCTAGCACACGCTGTTGAAGGGCCCTCTCCATGGCAGTACCTTCCTCAAGGAACTCCGCAAGTGTCGCAGACGGGCTTTGAATCAGGCCGGCAGAAATACCTTCTTTGACCCCTCGCATTAAGTGAACGTTCTTGAATTCGGTCACAGAGGGCTCTGCACGCCTGAAAAGCCGATCGATGTCCTCTATGAGAGGACGTCGCACTGCTTCTGCGTAGCTAATTTCGACGCAATGCCGCTGTTGCGGTGCCTCATACTGTTGGCGAGCATGAATGGCTTGTTGTAGCTTGGCACGTACCATCTCAGCAACGGAGAGCTCACCTATGGGTGAAGCTGTCACCTGCGTCTTTTGTAGCTCCTTGATGACATCTCTGATGAGCTCTCGCAACGCACTGACGTCATTGCTGAGAGTGACAGAAGTGACTTCACTTGGATGTACAACATCACGGTTATACTGCCTAGCACACGCTGTTGAAGGGCCCTCTCCATGGCAGTACCTTCCTCAAGGAACTGCGCAAGTGTCGCAGACGGGCTTTGAATCAGGCCGGCAGAAATACCTTCTTTGACCCCTCGCATTAAGTGAACGTTCTTGAATTCGGTCACAGAGGGCTCTGCACGCCTGAAAAGCCGATCGATGTCCTCTATGTAGGTCGTCACCCTTTTGTTAGGGCCTTAAACGCTTGCCTCTATAGCACGCTCCGCTGTCTCCTTCCTGTCCGTTCGGGCAAAGGCCTTGAGGAACTGCTGGTGAAACTCACCCCATGACGTAAGCGTTGCTTCGTGATTCTCAAACCACGTTTTTGCAGTCCTCAAGAAAGCAGTAAACATAGCGTAGCTTACACTATGTGTACTCAGTCGAAATGCTCAAGCCAATCGTTGGAATTTTCAAAAGTAGCTCAATGAAGTGCCTTCTCAGTCTTGGGTTGGTTGACAATCAGGTGCTCTGGTGCTGGCGCGGTGACGTTAAGGGGTGCTTTTCATAGTCCTCTGTCATTCAGGCAGCGTGCTGTGGCTCGAGTGCTGTGGCTCAAGTGCCTGGAGACTGGAACGTATGTGCACAGGGGTAAGCTCGGTTGAGCGACTCGATGGACTTGCGAATGGGGTGCTCACTGGGGACTGTATCATCTACCATACCCAGCACTATCACCAGAAAATGTCACAAGGACACACGAACGCGGGCACAAAACAGGGCGGTACACTCAATAACAAAAGGCCAAAAAACAAGCACCAGGGCACACGCACACCGAACTACTTCGTTATCCTCCTCCGAGAGGCTGGCCACTGTAGTTGTCAGTCTACCTTGCGTTAATATTGGCAGGGTTCTACCGTTAAGGGTTTTAAAGAAAGCCAAAAATTCTTGAAATCAGGAAACTTTATTACATTGCAGGTTTAATCAATTAACAAAGCAGTGAAACCTTAGTTGATTGAATCAGTGCCCAGCCAGAAAAGTACAGCTCATTAGTGAGGTGTCTCACTCACCTGCTCCTCGCCACCGCCTCCCTCATCCCCAGACTCGTCACTTGAGCTCTCCTCCTCCGAGCTGCTGCTGCTGCTTTTGCCCGAGCCACTCTCGTCATCGTTGCCCTCTCCCCGCTGAGCCTGCAAGGACCGAAAACCACCAATCAGGGTGACTTACACGGCCGCTACGCTTTTGACAAAGAGCAATCCAAAATAAATTGCGCGGAACATCCACAAGACACGAGTCATTTATGTACAGCGAGGGTGTGCTGGCGCCAACAGCTTTACAAGCAGACTTGTCATATTCAAATACACTCTTGAAGAAAGCAAAGCCGCTAGTCAAAATGCCTGAACATACCCCCGTTACACAAATCTTTCATTGCAAGCTTAAACCTTCCCTTTCTATCGTCTTTCTCTTTTTTTTTTTTTAAAGGTTGATAAGGGACATTACAGGGTATCTGACCCAAACGCAACTAGATAAGGTGGAAACAAACACCATCAAAAAAAGAAAAAAATCAATCTGTACTGAACAAAATCATAATTTTATATTACCGAAACAGCACATTATTCCTAGGTAGCCTTAAATACATTATTTACTCAACTGCTGCAAGTGTTTTCTTTCAAATTCTTGCTACCTGAGGTCGACCCTTGCAATAATATCAAATAACACTTTGTTTTATATTATTCTAAACGGATGTAATGAAAAGTAAAGTTACAATCAAGCAAATATAGCAAATAGCCGACCCAATAATTCGCACTTCCGATACGTTTAAACAAATCTAAAATCTTTAGTTAGGCAGCCATGCTTTCAATGCATCTTGAAGATACCAACTAAGACTGTTCCATTGCATAAATTCGTTTAATTCACACTCTTGCTTTGTCATTGGCCAAAAATATCTGCTGCCCTTTGTCTCTTCCAAGTAAACATTTAAATTTTCACATCCTTAATAGTTACAAGTAACACCAATGTCCTGCCTAAATAAAAAAAAATACTAGCTGAACCACCTCCACAAACTACATGTTGGCTGAGCAAGGAAAAAAAAAAAGCATTGGTCTACCATGAGCAGAATGCCTCTCAAGACATTTTCACCAACCCCACTACAATGGTGCAATGCGGAAAAGCGTACTAATGGCGAATTGCACTCGCCGAGCGGGAGCAAGCTTTCTTGCTCCCCAGCCGAGAATCTGCATTCCACTGGTAGATTCGAAGCAAGCTGCGTTTTCCACAGGCAGGTTTAGAGCAACTGACTCTGTGATGGGAGCGTTCCGCGTGCTCCGTCTTGCAGAAACGGATTTCCCTGGAACTCGGAGAATGTGTTGCTGTAATGTCCGTTACAATCAGGCTGTTATGTTATTTTCAGCATTTTTTAAGGCGGTGTCGATCTAGTCACCCTGTGCCCTTGTTTACATTCCTGAAATGGCGTCGTTTGACTCTGCTGGATGTGCTGATGCTGGTTTGCTTTTCGCTTGGAGCAACAGCAAGAGCCCTAGTTCTGCTAGCAGTGGCAGCAGGGAGGACAATGAGCCATACAGGCTGTACGAAATGATGTATAAGGAAATGTTTGCTGGCACGCCGTGTGCACTGTCGAAGATAATCTGCTACGACGAAGAAGTTTCCGGTACTGGTTTAGTGACGTATGCGTACACAACTTGCGGAGCGACCTCACACAAGGCATCCACGTGTTCCACACACAAATCTGGCTTGGCGCATTCCGAGTGCTCTCTCCAGGATTTCGGCGGGCGCTCAGGCTCTACCAGCGGAATTCACCATAAAAATGGGAAGGGGCTAGCGGATGTCACAGGAGAGATTAAACATCTGTGCGTGTGCTCTGTACTACCAAGTAATACCATCAGCGCTGATGTCTAAAACTTTTAATGACATTCATACAGAGCTGTTTATGATCATTGTCTCCCTGAGCAACAAAAAAATATTACAAAACTAGTTGGTATGTTGTACCGAGTCATATTTGGGAGGTCTAGTAACTCGAAACGCTACTGATTGCTGACATAGAAAAAAATCCCAGGGTTCCCTTGTGTAACCATTCAGTGATTAAACAATGTGACTAGTAAGCTCTCCACTGCACACAGAAAAGAGCTGCCACAATAACTGACAGTCAGTGTCATTAAATTAGCACACATTTATATTTAAGAAATGCTAAGCAATAAAAACTTAGTGCAATATGGTGCAATTTATGTGGAAAATTTTATGCTCTTCTTAACAAGCAAATTGCAAAAGAAGGGTGATGAACATGCGACTGTAATGGTAGCACAGGTTCCAGTATCAATCTAAACTTGGAGCACAACACAACAGCAATAGTAACATAAGATACATGGCAATGGGCATTAGTAGCACCAGTGGCAGAACTCAAGACGTCACGGTAACTTAAACCACACTGCTAACAACATCTTAAACCTTGTTTCTTTGAGAGTGAAGCAGCAGCTATATAAGCTGCTTAAGGAACGCATGGGTCGATATGAAAGCCTTGCTATCACGCACACTGGCATTTACTCCCCGAAACACCTTTCATGTGCAGACATTGAGGAAAGTAACAATTAGTAGATCCCTAACGGAAGCCCTGAACGCATTCCTGAAAACTTTCATGAAATGCTGCTAATCTGAACACAAGGCAAATACTTACGATCTTACATCACAAATTGCAAATAGTCACTCTCGTTAGCAGGGATTTCTGGTCATCCCTGGATAGACATTCTAGAGCGCTAAAGAGCCGTTTCTTTATTCAATTTCCCCTACAAAAAGTTTTATGCAACTTTGAATTTGATGTAGCCAGTAGGTATGACATTTGTCAAAAATTAATTGTTTATTAATAATTATTGGCACCAATTTTCAAAAAAAAGAAGCTTGTTGCACTCTGGCAAAATCATCCAGGAGTAGAATAAAAGAAACGGCACACAAGTCTGATAAGCAGTTTTTGAGAAATTGCTTTCCTGAACACCACAACTAGCTAAAAATCCATTTTGAAAAAACGGGCTATGAAAGTTCAGCGCATGTGTTTTTCTCAAAAAGCTCCAGCAGAGTAGCTTAAAGTATCCTTGTGCACTTTTTTCTTCTTTCGTCTTCCCACAACCTTCTCTAAGTGCCGCTTAGAATTTTTTCTTCAGACATAGGGCATCTTTTTCAAGAGCTGGCTGCATCAGTTAAAATTTTTTCTGCGTCGCTGGCGTAGATTCGAGTTCAGCGCGAACGGCGTCTTGTCGCCTCGCATTCGCATCGATTTCTTCCTAAGTTAGGAAATGCGTCCGCAGATGAAGGGTTGACAGGCCATGCACGTTGTTGGCCCCGATGCAAATCAAGTGCTAGGTCTGGCGATCTTAGCAACACTCGGTGTCACGCTCGATGGTACCGATTCAGAGCACGTGCTGGATCCGGCGATCTCGCTCGGACACGCTCGATGCATTCACGGCTCCAAGTACGCACGGTTTGTCGGATTATAGACTGGTGGCAGCCGACAGCACAGTTTTTTCGCCGCAAGCATCTATGCACTAGGCACTTGCAGCAGAAAAATGCAATTCGGATTCTCGTAGAGTCCGCATAATGCATTTCCGCGCTCCGAACTAGTGCACCGTCTCCGGCTTCGTTGCCGGCATCACGCACAGCAACAAAGATAAAGGGCACAGAACTTGTGCGAAAAGAAAAAAAGAAGAAAAGAAACTGATCGAAAATACAGAGCATGGCAAAAAAGAGGCCCGCAAGCAAACGTCTATCGAAGCAGACGGAGCAGAAAACAACAACGAGACGAGCGTGCTGGACGTGTCATCGCCGGGAGGGACCGCCCCCATTTCAAGTGCAGCAGCCAATGGCGGGCGCACTTTCGCCTGCGAGATATGAATGAGCTGCTCTAGCCAACCAGCGCTCCACATCGCATCTTGGGGAAACGCTGATAGCATCTCAAACACGCCGTAGATGCCATTTTGAAAGGCAGCAAACGAGAGAGAAAGAATTCACGGTCACAACAAGACCAAGATGGTGCGGGATGGCCGCATGGTTTTGGAATGGCGCGCGCGAAGTTTGGTTTGTTTTTGCCATTTGTGTGCGTTTTGGGCGCTGCGACAGTCTCAGAAATAGCATCTTTTTTTATTTTTGGGTTAAATTAGGTGCTGACATTTACAGAATGGGTAGTTTATGTGACATACAACCAAACAATATGGTTTTTAAAAAACAATTTTTCGCGATTTTTCGGTTTTCAAGGACCCCGTCCCCCCATAAATGGAACTGTCGTTCCTGTGACTGGTTTCGTGCTCCACATCTACAGGCTTCTGCATCTCTCAATAAATGGAACTCTCATCAAACAAAACAAATTTTCTTTGTCCCTCGCTTTACTATGTACCAACAGCCTTGGTCAATGTGTTATCTGTTAGGTGTTATTGAAACAAACAAATGAACACTAAATGAAAAACACAACTACTAGCCTTGGAGCTTCGCTTGAGTGACTGTCAGAAAAACAAAATGCGGGTGGCCATGCTCCCTTGAGGTTTCTGCAGCTCCTTACCATTATATCCCAAGTTTTAACAGTGCCTGCTGGGGCCCACGTAATTGTTTTCTGACAAAGTTAGATCGCACCCAAGGGGTGCCACAAATGTAACTTTGAAAGCCTAACCCGAACCCTATCGAGCCAATGTGGCCAGAATACTGCTGGGTAGCGAGGATTGTGGCATATTTTTGGGTTATCGAAAAAGAGTTTGGCTGATCCTGTGAATGCACGTCACCCCCCATGTTTGCTTTCACCCTCACCCATCTTTATTTGAAAGAACCTTTTGCCTTCCTTTTGCTCACCGATTCTGTTTTTACAGCAGAAATATTCCAGCCAGATATTCACCAGACATGTCGTGCATATTTCTCGTGCGGGCCGTGAAATATTTTAACTCAAAATTTTTAGCAGAGCTGTGCTGCTAATGCCCAACGTGTTGCCGCTGATACTATTTCGTTGATTACTAGCAGCATTTCTTCTGCGGGCACAGCAGCTGCTACTTTGCTTGTTTACAACAAATAAGTGTACTGTGAATACATTTCATAGATACTTATGAACATATACTACACTCTCCAGTCAGCTGGACAAGGTAGGGGAGGCAGGTTCATAGCACCGGAGTGAAACAAATCTCGAGGTTTTTGAAGGTCTTTGAAGGACATAACTACAATTGAAATAATAATTGAATAACACACTAAACTTCAATAACACTTCAAACCACAGAGAATGACAACACCACTTTTTACAGCATAAAAAGTTATACTTTATTTCAACAATCATTATCTAGCTAACAAAGGTTAATCAGCTATATATTTTCTGCTTACCACAACAACCATATTTACAATTTTCTTGACAAATTAAGACATATTGAAAACAGTACAAAAACACACACACACATAAACAAAAGACCCTTTTTCGGCAGTGGATCAAGTTCATGAAGTTTTCAACTTCTCGTCCACTTCTACAAGTTCCAAAGACTTTTTTTTTCGCTGTTTTTCTCAGACTGTTGCACTTCCCGATTAAAGAGATGTCACTTGCAGCTTCTGCCCATTCAGCATAGTTGTCAGCGCAAGCTGTCAAGTCAGCGCTTGTTTCTTCAGACCTCTTCACTTTGATACTGTGAATTGCTTCCTCAATGTGGCTTCTCCTTGATGTCTTTGCCTGCTTGGTCACAAGAGAAGTCGTACAACTTATCACAGGTGAATATACGACTAACTTCTATCAGCCTTTAGGAGCTCAAGACAAAATTCATCCAGACTAGTAGAGTTTTTGTCAAACTGTTAGACTACTTCTCCTGCAGAAGTTCCGGGTATTGACCAAGCACCGCATCGCGCTCATCTAACCGACCAATCGCATGAGTGCATCTAGGACTTTCCTAAAGCCTTTAAGACACTCATCTGGCTTAGAGGCCAATTTCCGGGGGTCGAGCAAGGACAGTCTCCTAACCAGCTGATTTGCCTGTGGGCTCTTCTCCAGAATTTTTTGTTCTGTAGCTGTAAGGAATTCTTCGCATTCCATTTAAGTGGCAAATACTTCTTTAGCACTTCCCTTTGCAGCCTTGATTATTTGTCTAGCAGCATGCCCAACGTCCACCTTTTCAGCAGACACATTCGGGTCTGCAAGGTCTATTTTGAGTATTCCAGCAGAAGCTGTCAGCGCTGTGCATTTCATGAACCTCATGAGTAGTTTCCTCACAAGACTCTCCAGATCTTTTTGTAGAAAGAAGATCAGTGGTTTTTGCAGCTAATGCAGTGAGGAATGGCAATCGCAAGTGCAAACTTAAGGGTGGCCAAAAAGCTGATATCTGTGTGTTTGATGCAGACCTTGGCATGTTCAAATCTTTCCTTTTCTGCATTTCACATATTTCTTCAAATCATCCCACACTACAACGGCACGTCCCATCACGGTAACATTGCCATGATAGACCAGCAACATAACATTGCCATGATAGACCGGCAACATTGCCCATTGATGTGGAACAAACTTTAAGGGGAATTTCTCTTGGTTTGGACAGTGGTACAATCTTCTCTTCGTGCTGGCGCATCGTGAAACATGGCACGGAGGCCTGCCAAAACATTTTTCTAGGCCCACATGCTGGCAACAACACCTGCCCTGTAAGTATCATGAACAGTGTGAAGACCACAGGTGCCCAAGTTCAAACATTGAACTTGATCATTTTTCTGCAGGTAATCTTGCATTCCCTTAAAACATTTTAGGTTTACGTTGTGACCATCCATTGACAGCTTTCTCCAGCAGCAAATTTGTGAATGTACCTAATTTCTCCTGGAGCTTTTCAGCGGTCGAATGTCCCATGAAAACTGATGTGAACCCAGGGCTGGGCAAAGGTACATTGAAATGATATCGCCATACAATACAAGATAATCAGACAAAAAGTATAATACAGCTACAAGATACTGCCGCAAAAATTGTATCCGATACGATACTTGCCAATTGTATATTAAGCTACTTCGATACATTCCCAATATTATTGTTTTAGACCCCAACAATCTAGTGGCAAACGCGTATGTAAAAAACAATGACTTGAAAATTTCTCAAATGATCCCAATTTTATTTTAATTAAATTAAGGTTTTGGCCAAAGTAAATTAACTTACTTACAAAGAACTATTCAGGTTTCATTTAGCTGCTTAACAGGGTGGCTCCATACACACTTCAGTGACAGCGTTCTTGATTGATATGTGGGGTTTTAACGTCCCAAAACCACCATATGATTATGAGAGACGCCGTAGTGGAGGGCTCCGGAAATTTTGACCACCTGGGGTTCTTTAACGTGCGCCCAAATCTGAGCACACGGGCCTACAACATTTCCGCCTCCATCGGAAATGCAGCCGCCGCAGCCGGGATTCGAACCCGCGACCTGCGGGTCAGCAGCCGAGTACCTTAGCCACTAGACCACCGCGGCGGGGCTGTGACAGCGTTCTTGCTTGTCATTTTTGTAATTGATGGGCGTCACTGCTCAGCTTGCCGACCAGCTAGTAGATTGTCATGTAATTATGCGAGCTTCAATAGGAAGCCTTCGCACGATGGCGCAAATACCGGTGTGAAGTTTCAGCTTGTTCATAAAGCTATATTCACAGGACAGGCAAGATCACAAACGAATCAGTGACGTGGCATGTGACGATTCGAATCTTTCCCCAGCCAGCAATCTCACAACAGGGGAGAAGCCACACTGCAAGCGAGAATTTCGACATTGCTCCCCAAGTATCCCAACTGTGATTTGGGCTTTCGTCTTTTCGCAAATGGCTCCACGCAGACCGAAGCAGGAACAGGGAAATGGGTGACGTACGGTGACATATAGTAGAAGTTCTCCGGAGTAGAATCGCGATTCTGTCCATCATGTTAATACAACTTTAAAGACCGTTTGCCAATACCAATTGACTGATATGTGAGGTTTAAAGTCCCAAAACCACCATATTGTCACGACGTCAAAACAGAGGTCTTGCCGTAGAGACTGAGACACCAGAAGCAGGTCGATCTTTTTAATTAGAACGCGCAAGCGTGTTCTTCTTCGTCCAATTCGTAGTCCTTCGTGGCACATGCACAACTGTCATCGTCTTTCTTGAACAAGCACGTGACATTTGCCTCCCTCCGAAAGAAGCATCGTCCCGATGCGCAACTTAGGTGCTCTACCAGGCGTATGAAGTGGTCGTAGGAAAACGGTAACCGGGAGCTAATTAACTCGATAAATACGGTTTCAGTCGCACGACGTGCACGACTTCGGGCAGATGCTTTTGGCGCTTAGAACTACAATTAGTGTCGGGAACGACTTCGTAGTTCACGTCGTTCAAGCGTCGCGTGACGCTGTATGGACCAAAGTACCGTCTTAGCAGTTTCTCAGACAGTCCACGTCGACGTATCGGAATCCAGACCCACACTTTGTCGCCTGGTGAGTAGCTAACAAACTTGTGTCGGGTGTCGTAGCGTTGTGCATCTTGATGCTGCTGATGACAGATGCGCACGCGCGCGAGCTGTCTGGCTTCTTCGGCACGCTGAGTGAATTCTTCGGCGTCTACATGGATGTCGTCACACTCATGCGGCAACATGGCGTCCAATGTTGTCGTGACTTCGCGACCATAGATCAGACTGAACGGTGTCATTCCAGTGGTTTCTTGTCGAGCAGTGTTATAAGCAAAGGTCACGTACGGCAATATCTGATCCCAGTTTTTATGTTCCGTGTCAACGTACATACTGATCATGTCTGTGAGGGTCCTATTGAGGCGCTCCGTCAGTCCGTTTGTCTGCGGATGGTATGCAGTTGTTCTCCGGTGAGCTGTACCGCTGAGTCTGAGAACCGACTCCAAAAGCTCTGCGGTGAAGGCAGGTCCTCTGTCTGTGATCACTGTTGTCGGAGTGCCATGCCGAAGGACGATGTTTTCGATGAAAAACTGAGCGGCTTCTGCTGCTGTGCCGCGCTGCATAGCTTTAGCCTCCGCATAACGGGACAGGTAATCAGTGACCACAATAATCCATCTGTTTCCTGTTGTGGAAGTTGGAAAGGGACCCAGGAAATCCATTCCAATCTGGGTGAACGGCTTTTCTGGTGCTTCGACTGGATGTAAAAGACCGGCGGGCTTGCTGGGGGGCGCTTTGCGTCTTTGGCAGTCGGTGCACGTTCGCACGTGATGGTTAACAGCAGCAGGTAACTTTGGCCAGTAGTACTTGCATCGTAGTCGGCACAATGTTCGGGTGTAGCCTAGATGACCAGAAGTTGCTTCATCATGACACGCTTCCATAATTCCTTTCGAAGAGAGGCAGGCACGACGAGCAAGTGCGGGTTACCGGTTCGTGAGAAGTTTTTCTTATAGAGAACATCGTTTCGCAAGCAAAAAGATGGCAGTCCTCTAGCAAATAACCGCGGCACGTCTTTACGTCGTCCTTCTAAATATTCAATGAGTGGTAACAGCTCAGGGTCACTGCGCCGCTCTCGTGCAATAGTGGCCGTGTTGACAACTCCCAAGAATGCCGCGTCGATGTTTTCGTCATCAGGAGCGACAGTTTCCACTGGCGACCGTGAGAGACAGTCGGCGTCGGTGTGCCTCTTCCCAGATTTGTAGACGATGGTCATGTCAAACTCTTGAAGTCTTAGGCTCCAGCGCGCCAAACGACCAGATGGATCTTTAAGGTTGGTGAGCCAGCACAAAGAGTGATGGTCGCTAACAACCTTGAAGGAGCGGCCGTACAAATACAGACGAAATTTGATGACTGCCGACACCACGGCGAGACACTCCTTCACGGTGGTCGAGTAGTTCTCCTCCGTGCGAGAGAGAGTTCTGCTGGCGTAGGATATTACTCTTTCACAGCCGTCTTACCACTGCACCAGAACGGCACCTAGACCTACATTGCTGGCGTCAGTGTGAAGTACTGTAGGGGCGTCCTGGTCGAAGTGCGCAAGGACTGGAGGTGTTTGTAAGCGTTGTCGCAGTTCATTGAATGCCATTTGCTCCTGTTCACCCCAAAAGAAGGGGACGTCCTCACGTGTGAGTCGTGTCAATGGCGCCGCAATAGACGAAAAGTCCTCGATAAATCGTCGGTAATAGGCGCACAACCCTAAGAAGCATCTCACAGCCTTTTTGTCACGGGGTGCAGGAAATTGCGCTACGGCGTCTATTTTGGCCGGGTCAGGTCGAACACCCTCGTGACTGACGACGTGGCCTAGGAAGCCGAGTTCGTTGAAACCAAAGTGACATTTTTCTGGTTTTAAAGTCAGGCCGGCTGAGCGTATGGCTTGGAGCACGGTGGATAGACGGCTGAGATATTCCTCGAATGATGCTGAGAATACAACAACATCGTCTAGATAGACCAAGCATGTTTGCCACTTCAGGCCCGATAGTACGGTGTCCATGAGACGCTGAAAAGTGGCTGGCGCCGAGCACAACCCAAAAGGAAGCACCTTAAATTCGTAAAGGCCATCAGGCGTCACAAAGGCCGTTTTTTCACGATCTCTCTCGTCGACTTCTATCTGCCAGTAGCCGCTTCGGAGGTCCATTGAAGAGAAATAGCGCGCATGACGCAGCCGATCGAGTGAATCGTCTATGCTAGGCAGTGGATAGACGTCTTTCTTCGTGACTTGGTTCAACTTGCGATAATCAATACAGAAACGCAAGCTGCCGTCTTTTTTCTTGACCAAAACCACGGGGGACGCCCAAGGACTTTTCGAAGGTTGTATGACGTCATCCACGAGCATCTTCTGTACTTGCTTTTGAATCTCCTCGCGTTCTTTTGGAGCCACGCGGTAGGGGTTCTGCCGAATCGGTCGCGTGTTGTCTTCGGTAATGACGCGGTGCTTGGTCAATGGTGTCCGCTGGACCTTTGACGTACGCGAAAAGCAGTCTTCGAATTGGTGCATAAGTCCAAGCAGACGCTTCCTATCAGAGGGCGGTAGCGTGGAGCAGATGTCCACCGACAAAGTTGTCGAGGCAGGGACTGTCACGTCATCTGGTTGCAAAGCACAGAAATCCCCGGCTTGGTCTATATCGTCGAAGTAGGCAATTGCGGTACCCTTCTGGATTTGACGGCGCTCGTTGCTGAAGTTTGTAAAGAGCACTTCTGCCTGTCCACCAGTAAGCGTTAAGATGCCTCTCGCAATGGAAATGCCTTGCGTGAGCAAAAGAGCGACAATGTGCTCCACTATCACATCGTTATAGGAAGGCCACCCACTGGACACAGACACAAGGCAGCAGGATCTCGTTGGGAGCATCACATCGTCGGCTGTTCGCAAGCTGCCGCGTAGTTCGTCGCTGCTGTCGTCGACGTACGGATGTGCGCAAAACGTCACCATGCGTTGAGGGATGTTGATAACAGCGCCATGATCTCGAAGAAAATCCATACCCAAAATTAACTCTTTACAGCAGTCTGGCAACAGGACGAAAGTGGCCACGAAGCTAGAATTCCCAATGCGAAGTCGAGCGGTGCATTTACCCGTGGGAATCATCAGCTGACCACCAGCACTCCTTATGTGTGGCCCTGTCCACGGTGTCTTGACCATTCTAAGCCGGTCGGTGAGCTCTTGTCGCATGATAGAGAAGTCGGCGCCAGTGTCGACCAGTGCTGTAACGTAATGTCCGTCAATGAAAACGCCCGTCAATGAAAACGCCAAGATCAGCACGTACAACTTCACCAGCATTAGTATTCGTCATCGTATTCGTCGTCGTATTCGTCGTGGTTGTCGTCACATCTTCTTGCGATGATAGGGGGAACTTTTCGGTGTCTCGACGATTGGCAACCTTGCCCCCGGAGGTCGCAGCAGTTAGTTTCCCCGGCGCGGGCTAGGTGAACGGCCTCTGGTGACGTCCGCGTAGCTCTGAGGGAAGTCACGGTGACGCGCAGGAGATGGAGATCGCCAGCGACGCGGTGTAGTTGCTTGGCCAGTCGACAGTTGATCAGCATTGTGGGCACGACGGTCTTCAAAGCGGAAAGAAGCGGGACGAGAAAAGTTCCCGAAGCCGGAATCGCTATGACGGCAATAGCGAGCAATGTGACCTGGTTCTCCGCAGCGGAAGCAAATAGGTCAACGGTCGGTATGCGCCACAAGTCAGTTCGGCGAACTGGTGGTCGTCTCATGGAATCCCGTTGCCACCAAGGTACGGCCGTGGGTCGTGGCTGGAAGGGTGTCGCCACAAATGACGGTGGAGGACGACGGACCACATCAGCGTAGCTCGCTGGATGTGGCTCAGGACTTGGCGCCGGTGGTGTAACGGCTTGCCTCAACTCCTGGCAGACGATTTCGGCAACAGATGCGACGGGCGATTGGGTAGGTGGGATGCAGAGGGCCCGAAGTTCCTCACGCAGTATTTCCCTAATCATTTGTCGTAGGGAACTTTCACACACGGCAGTGTTCTGAGCTGCAGCACTTACTGCCGTGTAGTTCGGCAGGCGGTCAAAGTGTCGGTATCGTTGTCGCAGTGCGCGCTCGATGACAGTCGCCCCTCTTAAGAATTCATCTACCGTATTTTCCGGTTCATAGGTCGCACCCTTGCATAAGTCGCACTCCCCTCAAAATAGCAGTTTTTCTGAAAAAAACATATATAAGTCGCACCGGTGTAGAAGACGCACTTGCTCATCCGACTACCGACATTTAAGTATCTCGTCGTGACAATGCATTGCAAAAATGCATGCTTGCGACGGCCAACGCTTTTGCACGTTTCTAGCTATCGGCAGTCACGCGTGCGAGCGCTTTTAAACACACATAAAAACAATACTTTCAGAAGTACCTTTATTATTCCGATAGCTTGGTGACGTTTATTCAAAGCCACCGAAGTCGTCTTCCTCCGAGTCGCTCACGAACAATGCAGCTAGTTCTGGTTGCAGTACTGCTGGCACATCACAGTCGTCCTCCGACTCGCTCGAATCGGATTCTTCAACGTCGCCATCGGCCGCGCAGGGGATCAAACCGGCCTTGCGAAAGCCCGCCACAATGGTCTTCGCAGAAATTGACTCCCAAGCGTCACTCACCCATTTCGCCACTTCGCCGAACTCTGCGCGTCTCATGCGCCCCGTTTTTGTAAAGCTGTGTTCTCCCTCCGACATCCACGTTTCCCACGAACGTCGCAGAACTGCCTTGAAGCTGCGGTTGACAGAAATGTCAAGCGGCTGAAGCATCTTCGTCATGCCGCCGGGAATAATCACTGGCATACAGTTCTTTGAACTGATCTTTTTTTTTGACAATATCGGTGATGTGTGCCCGCATACTGTCCATTACCAGCATTCCTGGCTTCACGTGGAAGAATCCGTCTGGTCGACGGGAAAAACAGCGGTCAAGCCACACACTCATCATTCCCTCGTTCATCCAACCTTTTGTGTTCGCCTGAATCACCACTGTAGGAGGGAAATTATCCTTCGGCAAGGTTTTCCGCTTAAATATTAGCATGAGAGGCAGCTTTGTGCCGTCCACGCAGCAGGCGAGCACAACGGTGAAGTGGGACTTCTCGTGGCCTGTTGTCCTCACCGTGACAATTTTCTGGCCTTTTTCGGCGATGCTTCTCCCAAGCGGGATGTCGAATGTCAGCGGCACTTCATCCATGTTAACGATGTGGCTCGCGCTGACATTCTTCTTCGCAACTTCCTCCCTCACGAATGAGCTGAAGTTGTCCAGTTGCGCCTGAAAGTCGTCGGGCAGCTTCTGGCACACTGTCGTCCGGGCTCTCATAACCAGCTGATTCCGTCGCATAAAGCGGAAACACCACGACGGACCACCATTGAATCCCGTAACATTGCTCTCCGCTGCCAGAGCCTTCGCCTTCAGGCGCAGCTGCACTGTTGACAGCCCTCTTCCTTCGGCTCGTTGTTGCAGTACCCACGTGCGCAGGCTACGCTCGAGGTCCGGCCAGCGCGCCTTCTTGCCGCGGTTGGCCTTCTTTGTCGACTTCATCGTCCGGAGGACGCTGTGCGCCTTGCGCCAGTCACGGATTATTTTTTCACTGACGTCGAATTGCCTCCCTGCTTCTCTGTTCCCGTGGTTTTCGGCAAATTCAACAGCGCGCAGCTTGAACTTGGCGTCATAGCTTCGCCGACTTGCGCTTTCCAAGCGGCGCCATGGTTCGCGAGGTTCTACGGCGCTACCGGCTTTATGCTACGACGCACAACACAACACACGAGACGCGCGCAGCAACAACGACACAGCGAGTGCAATGAAGACGTTATGGCGGACGGAAGTGACGGTAAAAGAAGTGGCTCTGAAATCCAAACTTGCTTTTCATAATTTATAATTTAAAAAATACCTCCACATTTTCACCCCTATGATCATTTTTTTGTGCAAAACTACATAGCTGCGTTACCTTTAGGGTGTTAACTTACCGTTAATCTTACTTTCTTTTTAAATGTGGTTTCTGTGCATCGCAGAAGGCCGCGGAGGAAGGAAAAAGGTGGCGGTGAAGCGCCGTAGACGCCATTTTGATGGATGGATGGATCGATGTGGCTGTACCCTTTAGATTGGGCGGCGGCTAACGCCACCTAGCCGTAATACTTAGTGAACTAATCATTACATTTATCTCTTTTTTTTTCTTTAAATAATAAAGTTGAGGATTCGTACTTCACAGTGAAGGGTTTAATTTTCACTCGTGCCTTGACTTTAGCCACCAATCAGATAACCTCTGCTTGACGTAAACAGCGCCACCCAAGCCGTGGCATCCAACTCGATTTTGAATGTATATAAGTCGCATCATTGTATAAGACGCACCCATGAAAAATTCAGAAAAAAACCGCGACTTATACACCGAAAAATACGGTACTGTTGTAGGTGGATTTCGTACGAGGCCCGCAAACACTGGTTCTTTGACACCCTGCATTAGGTGACGCACCTTCTTTGCCTCGGGCATGTCAGGGCCAGCTCGTCGAAACAGACGGATCATATCCTCTGCGTACATGGCGGCTGTTTCGTTGGGTTTTTGTGCGCAAGCCTCAATCAGTTGCTGTGCGCGATCCCGTCGGTCCGTGTTCAAAAATGTGGCAAGGAGCTGTCGACGGAAATCTTCCCAAGATTAGAAAGTAGCCTCGCGGTTCTCGTACCGCGTGCAAGCGCTATCTTCCAGGGCGAAATATGCATGGCCAAGTTTGTGCTGTTCGTTCCAGTGGTTAGATACAGCGACCCGTTTGAACTGTTCGAGCCAGTCCTCGACATCCTCGTACTCTTCCCCATGGAAAACCTCAGGAACGCGAGGATGTTCAAGAGTCACCTGGGAGGGAAGAGTGGTCTGCGATGGGAGGGTAGCCGTGGATGTGGTAGGAGCTGCCATGCTGGTTAGAGGCGGAACAGGTACAGACTCCGGACTTAGGCCTAGTAGGCGCCGACTGAATCGGTGCACCGGAGTCGTGACGAGGGGCCGGGTCTCTGGACTAGGTGCGCACGCACCTAGTCCTGGACTAGGGTCTCTTGGGCAAGCACATGACAATATGTTTGAGAGACGCCATAGTGCAGGGCTCCGGAAATTTCGGCCACTTGGGGTTCTTTAAAAGCCAAATCCGGCAATTTTTTTTTTAACATGTCAGAACAATGCTGCTTTCATGTTTTTTAGGCACTCTTCTAATGTGCCCCTAAACTAAAATGCTCGAAAAATTCGAGAATAATTTTTAATTACCTGAAAACCGCAACACCGAAACCGATACCCAACCGAGTGCACTTCTATCTGTGATGTAAAGATTTGCCTTGACGCTGCTGGAAGCCGCCTGATTGCACATAACGCCCACCAGATAGCACTACCTGTCCACGCTGTCTGCGGCAATCGGGTAAAACGCTTATACTGTTATGGTGAACATATGACGAATCGTGTGTGGCTCACAATGCAACACCACTTGGTTCCTATCGCACGCCCAGCAACACGGAAAAAGAAATCACACTATCATTCAAGGAAGCACCGGCCAAACCCACACAATCCATAGTAGACAAGCAGACGCTGCAGTGGCACATCGGTTCGTCCCTTCCGCCAGGCAAAACTCAACGTCTCACACACAATGTTGCCATTAATTCTGGCAAGCGAGGTGAGCGTTTCGAGGCAAGCTATAAAGTTCATTTGACAAGAATCTGCGAAATTCTCAAGCCTGCAATTTAGTATGAATGGTGCTAACGTGCAAATTAACGTATTGATTGGTTGATATGTGGGGTTTAACGTCCCAAAACCACCATATGATTATGAGAGACGCCGTAGTGGAGGGCTCCGAAAATTTCACCCACCTGCGGTTCTTTAACATGCACCCAAATCTGAGTACACGGGCCTACAACATTTCCACCTCCATTGAAAATGCAGCTGCTGCAGCCGCGATTTGATCCCGCGACCTGCAAGTCAGCATCCCCAGCCACCTTAGCCACTAGACCACCACGGCGGGGCGTTTTGCAATACCAAACCACTGGTTTACAGCAGCAGCAACGCTGCTAGTGGCATTTTCTGGAACATTGTGATACAGGCCAACGTAGAGCACATAAAGCTGCTGTTACATTTTTATTACTTTCATTGATTGTACGTGAGTGAGTATACAGATAAATAGTTTACACCGGCAGATAAGAAGAATAACTTGCCTGCTGGCATAAACCAATCGTTATCTATAGAATCACAAACGTGCAGTCAATTTTCGTAAGTGAGAGGACATGTGCACCTCAGAAACTCTTCAGACCTATTGTATGTCACGCAGTGGTGACTATGAAGTAGGCGGCAGTCACTCTGCATCATAATATTGAGAATAATTTCTGCCAAACTAAATTGGGTCATTTTACCAAGCAGCAAGCAGAATGATTGGTGCTGTATAATCAACGCACGCCCAGATGACATTTTCCAAGTTGCCTTGGCAGAAGAATAAACTAAATGGAATATATATGTGTAAGTTGGAGCAAGAATAAAGCAGGCAATTAGGCTAAGGATAAAACAGAGAGCTTATCTTGGCCTGCTTCGGTTTTGAAATGTTGAAGACACTAGTCTCAATCTTATCAAGGCTGTCCAGGTGCGACAGCCCAGTTCCCTCCATGTGACCGATACAACGGCGAACAATGCCGAACACTGCCGGCACTTCAGCGACTAAGTATGCGCAGCTAACCAGCGCCTCATCCGGACAATCCTCCTCATCACATGAGCTGTCAGCCTCGGCATTGCAGTCCGCTTCCACAAGTCGTACGCAGACACTTCGTGTGGAACTGCTACCGGGAAGCGGGACGACAATTCGCGAAATGCATCATCTATGTGCACGTCGTTTTCGCTGGTTTCCGCAAGTTCCGCCCCCTCGAAACCTGCCTTGCGGAAGCAGTTGACCAATGTGTCTGTCTTCACGTCTCGCCAGGCATTGAAGATCTCTGCAGAGAAAATGTGGAGATTTCCGGCTACTCCTTTGTCAGCCGCTGCTGGATGTCCTGGCTACTGACAGCTTCGCTTTCACCAGAATTGGTTTTGCCAACGATGTTGTTGTAGCACTGCTTAAATCGGTGAGGCCACCGGTGTCGTTGGCGAAGTTGTTTCACCAAGTGCAATGGCAAACCATTTGGCCATGACGATCAGCGTCGGGCCATCCACCAAAATGTTCTTAGCGCGCACCTCTAAAAACCAGGCATAGAATGCATTTTCTACATTCCTGTGGCCAGGAGCAACCACATGACAGGCTCCTGACATTCGCTGCTCCGCCGCCTTTGCCTTGATACCTGCTTTGTTCTTCAACAAGGTACTCAGTCTCCATGGCATCCTGAAGTAGCCCGCAACGATTGAACATTTCTCGCCCGCCTCAAAACACTTCAACTTCGTCGCAAAGTCGAGGGTCTTGCGCTTCTTGACGCTGCCCTTAGCTACACGAGAAGTCGACAATTCAAGAGTCCACAGTGGCTTTGCACATCACGCACGCAAAAGTGGAGATTTCCGGCTACTCCTTTGTCAGCCGCTGCTAGATGTCCTGGCTACAGACAGCTTCGCTTTCACCAGGATTGGTTTTGCCAACGATGTTGTTGTAGCACTGCTTAAATCGGTGAGGCCACCCGGTGTGGTTGGCAAAGTTGTTTCACCAAGTGCAATGACAAACCATTTGGCCTTGACAATCAGCGTCGGGCCATCCATCGGAATGTTCTTAGCGCGCACCTCTAAAAACCAGGCACAGAATGCATTTTCTAAAAATTCCCGTAGGGAGAAGCACGCACATGACAGGCTCCTGACATTCGCTGCTCCGCCGCCTTTGCCTTGATATCTGCTTTGTTCTTCAACAAGGTACTCAGAGTCTCCGTGGTAACCCGAAGTCGCCCGCAACGATCGAACATTTCTTGCCCGCCTCAAAACACTTCAAATTCGTCGCAAAGTTGAGGGTCTTGCGCTTCTTAACGCTGCCCTTAGCTACACGAGAAGTCGACAATTCAAGAGTCCACAGTGGCTTTGCACACCATGCACGCAAAAGAGAAATGCTACACATGCCGTGGTATGTAATCGACGCGAAAATGGAAGCAACTTAGCGCTCGGGAGGCGATGGCCACTCTCGAAGGCGACAGCAAAAGGCGGAGCTGTGGTTGGCTGGTCAAAACTCGCAGAACACCAACAAAAAAACAAAAGAAAAGGCGAGAGAAGGAGGACGTCAGCTCCTTCGTTCCTGCTCTCCAAAGGACGGGTGAAAAAGAGAGAAAAAGAAACGAAAAAAAAAAGCCTTTCCACAAGTTGCACATTGTGTTGTTCGAGCTCTCACGCCCTTACCTTTTTTCGAGCGTTTCGAGTTTTGGCGGACGCGTGGTGCCGCTCGAAGGTCACCGGGCGGTGCGAGTGCCAAAGAACACCTTCCAACTCCCGCGCGGAGCTGTGGTGCCGCGGAGGATCAGGAAGCGCGGCGAGTGCCGAAGCGCTCCTTCCAATTCGTGCAGCATTCAATATATCCGAAGGCTGGTAAAACCACCGTTTGATATAAATGTGGGAATTTCTATACTTTTGCAAGATTACTTCAAGGGAGTAACTTACTAGTTTGACATACCTGAAAATTTGATATATGTGGGTTCAGTATAACCATGTTAGACAGTACGAGGCAAAGAGGCCCTTCTGGCCTGCTAGCACTATGAATATTTGCTCCTGTGATGCCCTTCTCAGCCATGCTGAAAAGAAAGAGACCCAGGAGTGTGTTTATTCAATGGTGGACACTAAGATCACCATGCCGGACTAGAGAAGAAGAAACCGTATTCCACAAACCCTGCAGCAAAAAAAAAAAAAAAACACGGCTATGCTAGACTGATAGCGCCTTTGTACCATCATAAACTAAAACATTTCTGTTTGCTTTCTTGTCGTAGACATAGACACACAAGTATTTCTTTGAAAATTTGAATTGTGTCAAAATTTATTGTGCCTATATTCACGGTTTTGGGGGCCCCACCTATTTTTGGCACCTAAAAAGTGGTTCTTCAGTGTCTAAAAATCCAGCCTCTAATCATCAGCTATGCGTGAAGTATTTTCTTTCTCTGTGCCATCCCTCCCGACTTAGCTCCCAGCACTTTTGTCAGGACGACGAGAGAATGCAATTACACTGTGCGACAAATCTTGGTCGTACTGAACATATTATATAAATTCTTGTGGCAGTGGATTTGTGAGGCAATAAGCCCCTTTAGTGAATCCGTTCCATGGCAACTTGGAGAAGTGTTGCAGGGCCCTTTTAAATCTCAGCTGCTGAAGGTGGCACATACCCCAGTATTGCTTCTCAGTCTTTGTGTCACCAATAAAGCCCGCGAGGATGTCGTGCATGTCCTCCATAAGTGAAGCTTTAAGCTGTATTTCTGTGTTTCTACCACATCCAAGTGGCACATGTTACGGACTCGAAACTGCCACAATCACTCATAACGACAGTCTCCCCAAAACAAGGTTCCCCAGTGTGGTGTAAGCTCTCCCGTAGACAGATTGTGATGATGTGTATATTGGTGAAACTGCTGACATTAAACAGCATATCAAGCAGCACAATTATGATGTGAAAATAATAAATGTGAAATACAGTGCTTTGGCTGAGCATGCATCAGATGGACAGCAGTCAACCGGAGGAAGGCCCGTGTTTTCACTAGAGAAGAAGGTCTTTGCGTTGAGTCACTCGCGATACAAAGCAAACCGCGCATTCTCAACCGGAACAACGGTAATCTGCCATCAGTGTACGCCTGTGTTCAAGCGTACGTACAGTGAACTGCTTGAACAAGGCTCCCGTAAGTGTAGTGCGATAAGACACTGACCCTCCACTGGCGATTCCTCTCCTCCTTTTCCTTCTCCCTCTCGAGCTCTTCCAGGTTGGTGAAGTGGCGCCGCTGTCCCTTGTGGCCCCCACCACCACGACTGCCACCTCGGCCTGAAATTTCAGCCAGTGCGAGCACCGTCTGTAAACTATGCCACGTTTGCACTTTTGCCCAATAACCACAAATGCTCCACAGAGCTAATTACAAAACAAAACTGACCCCCCCTTTACCCTGGTAAAACAGCAGCACTGCAGCTGCCCACATACAACTTAAAAAGTCAATTTGTTGTTACTGTGCTTAAGGCCCGCTCAGGTGATATTTCAGCCACATCAATGGAATGGGATAACAAAAGCCAATGATATAACAGAAATGCTCAGATTAAACAACTACTTCAATTGCACAAAAAAGCTCAAAAATGAAACCATTACACAACTAAACAGTACGACATACCCAAGCGTAGAAGCTCAAAAGGTGTACCAATTGTGACGGGGTTTGGCCACTGCAGAGAACAAAAACAGCGTGCTACTCACACTGCGTATTAGTGGCAATACCGTGCTGCAGAACCATGCCTTAAGGGGGGACGTGGTTCTCAGGGCTCTCTCATTTATTTTTGAACCAAGTGTGACAAAAGTTGGCATGCTTACTTAGTTTGTTCTCTGGATTCTAAAAATGTAGTTATTTTTCTGTAGCTTCATTAGTTAATTAAATAATCAAGATAACAATTTCTATTGTTCTTACCATAATAGAAAAATAACCATATGTCAAAAATTTCAAATAACATAGGGATTGACAGTAGAAAGCATAAGACATGCAACGTAAGAAGCACTTTTTTCAATGGGTCATTATTTCTTACTTTACAGTACACTAAACTTCACAGCCCTGAACGTGGCCATTGTGTGGTCACACAAAAGACTAGCTTGAAAAACTTGCATCAAGAGAAATCAAAATATGCTTCCTGTGTTGTGTGCTCCAAACATATAGCTTCATGCTGCAAAATAAAATATTGTGCTATCTGTAATTGTTTCAGATATATTGCAGTAATTTTCATGCAAGGTGTACAAAATTGCCATTTTAAAAAAATGAAGAAAACAAAGAATTCTGACATTTTTAACTGTAAAAATGTATGCACTTATAATTACATAACCATTGACTTATAAATGAATGCTAGAAAGCCTAATGAGTGCAATGCTGCAAGCTGATCGAAAATTGAACGAGTACTTCTCGAATTACAGCACAGTAATGTTCATTGCATGTAACCAAATACAGAAATTTTTATCTTAAAGTAAAAAAATTAAGCTGCCCATTAAAAATAGGCTCCCAGCATTGTTTTTTGTGCACATTTAGCTACATTGTGCAAAAACAATTACAGCTCTAGTTGTCCTAGGTCCACTTTTACCGAACAAGCAAAAGAAAGTGGTCAAAATCTGTGCTTCGAGAATAATGCAGTTAAAACGTAATTTCGTTGTTCCAAGAGAAAAATATCAGGGCACACATACTTTTAGTCAGTTAATATGCACCGGGAATGTAATAGGACTGATTGTTTGTACGAGCGTGTCGTTTCTTCTAGTCCTGTAGCAAGTTGTCGCCGTGTGCTCGCCTGCCGCGAGGCCACTTATCAGTTCGGTGACTGTACTGACGGCGATGTGCGACAAATGTGCGTGCGTCATCGACGATCCGTCCAATAACGCGGCGATGTTTTCCGACTTGTCCCGAATAAGTTACCCGTAAGTGTCACGAACCAAAGTTGCTCCCTCGCCCATCAATTTCGAGGCTACACGAGTGCCGAGGTGTTAGTTTCCTTTTCACGTAAGACTGCCGCATTTTCGAGCGGAGATCGCGACAACGTTGCGAACACGTCGTTAAAAGCAGTCTACCTGTTGCCAGTAGCCTCCATTGCGAGGGCCGCGAGCATGTTCACTGCGAACGGACTGACTTTCTGTTGTTGGTCGATGCGCGGCGTACTCCACTCTGACGGCCCGTCGCGCAGTTCACGGTATTTTCGTCAGGCGGGGAGAACCACAACATCGGCGGTTTTAGCGATAAGACTGCACTTCCGTTCCATCACTACAAAGATTGATATCTCTGGTAGCTTCACTTCTGCTTTTTACTTGCCGTCCTTTAACTGATGAGGCTGCAAAACACAGCCGTTCTCAGTAACATTGTTGGCAACCAACGGGCTCGTACGTGAGTTAGGCCTCCACCAGTGACTCGGCGACCGCCGTTGACCGCGTCGGGTTCGTTATCCTCGTTGTCTCGAGCCATAGCTGGGATCTTTCTGAAGTTCACAGCGAACGAACCACCACCACACCCGCTTCACAAATTACTGTAGCACGGAACTTCTTTACTGCAAACACGCAGTCAGTAGCACCATGACAAAAGGGCGCATGTCCGTGCGCGTCGCGATGGTGAAGCAGACGCCGAAAGCGCCCCTTGGCCTATCGGATGCCTTAATTTGGTCACGTGCCCCAAGCAGCCAATTGAATCGCGCGCTAGTGCTTCTCAATGACGCGTTTTTGCTAAAAAAAACCAATGAGCAAGGTGAGCCAGCGGTGGCGGGAAATTGAAGATGAAGAACAACCCTTCCAAATGAGGTTGCAGGATAATAATTTTCGTTGTGATAACTCTGGACAAGTTACCTTTCTACGCGGGATAGGCTCATCAACATTAGACCTAACATTTTCGTGTGGCCAGTTTATGATTTCATCGTGGGAAACGTTTGATAATGGGACGAGTAGCGATCATGTACCAATTACCTATGAAATAATGTTACCACAACTTACCTCTGCTATCCGGCAACAACGGTTCACCAACTATAAAATTTATAAAACTGTTTTAAACTCCGCGCTCTCATCATTGAGAGGACGCGTCGGACAGCAACGAGCTGCTTCAGTCGTAGCATGTCTAAGTGACTCTGTCCAGCCGGCAGAGTTTTCTGTTAAGCATGGCAGCACACCGTCAAATTCAGCTTGGTGGAATGAAGATTGTACGCTTGCGTATAGGCGACGTAAGGCTGCTTGGAAACGTTTACGCCGCAACCATATTCCGAAAAATTGGGTTGACTATAAATTCCACGCAGCGCTGTTTAAACGTACAGTTGCAATAGCTAAATATAAACACAATTCTGACTTACATTCGCGTTTATCAAAACCTAATAAAAGATATGCCCTGTACAGGTTTCTACAAAACAAAAAATCGACGCAGGTACCAGCATATTCGCATTCAGTAGTGCTGTCTCCTAAAGAAACAACAGATTTGTTAGAGGGCATCGCGAAAGGACTTGAAGCGCGTTTTGCTTCGTCATGCTTGAGACCTGTGACATTCAAAAGCGCAACCTCGGACTTTCGGGAAGTCACTATGGCTGAACTGGCAGCTGTCATACTAACTGTAAAGCAAGCGGCTCCCAGTCCACATCAGATTACAAACTCTATGATTAAATTGATATTTAATTCCCATCCCGAGGAGCTTTTGAATATTGTTAACTGCTCCTTACAGCACACATGGATTCCAAGCGCATGGAAAATTGCTAAAGTTGTGTTGCTGCAAAAAAATCCAAGCCTCGGATATGTCCTGGATAACATTCGGCCAATTTCGCTTACTTCAAACCTAGTTAAAATAATTGAAAGAATTCTTCATAGAAGGCTCAGTGAATTTATCGCTCGTCAGGACATCCTTTCACCTAGGCAAGTAGGATTTAGACAGGGGTGCTCTATATGGTCGGCTCATGTTGATTTGAAAAGCCGAATTCGCCTTGCAAAAGTATCTGGTGAGCTTTCTGCATTAGTCACGTTAAATATCGCAAAAGCCTACGATAGTGTGGAATACAGTACATTAATTTCAAGATTAGTGGACTGTGAGGTTCCCAAGTACATTATATCTTGGGTTCAGGAGTTTCTCTTTGAGAGAATTTTTTTTGTTGCCACGAGGGAACTACTTCTGCCTCATATAAGCAAACAAGAGGTGTTCTGCAAGGATCAGTCCTGTCACCTCTTTTATTTATTATATTATTATCATCTATTCCCATTCATAAAAATGTTCCTCTTTATGTCTACGCCGATGATATTGCTTTTTTCTCGTCATCCCGAGATATCAATAGTTTGTATCAAATCTCACAGTCATATTTGAGTGAGCTTGAAGTATGGCTTGGCGGGCTGTTTTTTTCACTTAATATTAGCAAATGTGCTCTGCTTGTATTCCCTCTATCCGTTCCCGTATTTATTTCACTGCATTATCGAAATGATCCGATTCCACAAGTAACAGCGCTAAAATATCTTGGTATTGTTTACGGGGACAATTTAAATTGGCAGCAACAAATAGAATCCAACACCCGTAAAGCAGAAAGCGCCGTAGGATTGCTCCGCCATTTGCAATAAGAATTCAGGGATGCGCAGGGATACGTTACTTATGATATACAAATTTTACGTACGCCCAATTCTGGAGTTTGGCTGCGTTCTGTTTTCTGGAAGTGCTGAGCACAAATTAAGACCTCTTATATTGCTAGAAAGGCAAGCTGTGCGGCTGTGTCTCGGGCTACCTAAGTGTGTCGCGAATAGCGTGCTTTATTTGGAAGCTAGAATCATTCCACTTGATGCTAGATTTCGACAGCTTACTGTGCAAACATTTTTAAAACTTTACGATGCACCCCTCTTCTGTTCACAGACAGTTTTCATGAAACATCCAGTTTCTTTCTTTCAGCGCCCATGGTTTCGTTATCAAAGACTCCAAGTCATTTTCGTCGAGTCTCTGTTATCAAATCTTCAGGTTTCCCTCCGGCATTTAACTCCCCAAACCCAATACTCGGTGCCAGTTGACTTAATTTTCGATATTTTTCCAAAAAATGCCAAGTTACTTCCAAAGCATGTTCTGGAGGGCCTCCTTCAAGACCATCTGTCATTTTCCTAAATACGTAGTACTTTCGACGGACGCAACGCAAAATCTTCAGAAGGCTGGAGTAGGTATTTTTTCTCATCAGCTTAATTGGTCTTTTGCGCTCCAATTGCCTGACTTCACACCAATTTATCTCGCTGAATTTCTGGCTATTACATTGGCTCTTCGAAAACTAAATTATCAGCAATCAAAAGCTATTATTATTTCGGATGCTTTGTCTGTATGTACACATCTAACGTCCGCAAAGAAGTCTCCTCTTCTCAGGATATTTTGGTCTCTCGTACCGCATAGCCTATCAGAAGTTCGGTTTATTTGGGTCCCCGGGCATGCTGGAATTGAACTAAATGAAATTGCTAATTCGCTCGCTTCGGCATCTTTAAATTTCCCGGTGGTGCTAGTAGCTCCACAGTTTCCTTTTATCACTGCCGAACGATTCAAACGCCTGTTAATCTTCAAAATCAACGAAACGTCGCTTCTACAATCTGAAGAATTTCGGCACTTGCAATTCACATGGAACACCGCAAAATGCCTTTCCCGTCAATGTGAGGTGACCCTCACAAGCTTTCGCTGTAGAGTTCCTCTGTTAAATTTTTATCTCCACAAATCAGGATTTTCATTAACTAACCAATGTGTAGTTTGCAATGAACCGGAAACAATAGATCACTTTCTTCTCACATGCCGCCACTTCGCCTCACTGTGCCGAATAATTCTTGAAAGACCGATTGGTAGGCTCGGATTGCCAGTCAATACATCCACCCTATTATCGTTTGGAGCCAGTCAGTTGGGTGTGGGCCGCAGTGCTATTCTGTCAGCGCTACATAAATTCATTCAGGCAACCGGAAGGACACGCTGCTAGTGGTACTGCCAGATATATCCAATTCTTTCTTCCCCTTCCTCATTCTTGTTAATTTGTTTTATATATTCTGGTTTATCGCATTCTTCTGCAATTTTTCACGTTTTTTCAAAGGAACATTATTATTGTTCCTATCCAATTTCTCTTTAATTATTTTTTTAGCAAGCATTGTAAAAAATGTTCTATTATGAGGTACAGTGTGGCCAATCCCCCATGTGGGTATGAGCCAAGATCTCCTAGGAGACAAGACAAGACAAGAGACCAAGATGAACACGATAGTTCGTGCGTAACGGCAACAGTTTGGCGTGGAAAAATCGCGATTTTAGCGTCAATTTGCGCTCACATTCATCTCACAGGGATGTTATAAATTAATTTTGCACCATAATGACGCGAGAAGCTAGAAACTTCTCATATAAGTGCAAAAATAGGCGAATATTTCGAAATTGTCAGCTTCAAAAAGTCGATTTTTTTGCGATTTTTGGCCTTCTAAGACCAGTGTACCCCTTAAGGGCTGTCAAACAAATGGTCTACACCATTTCCCTGTATTTGTCAGACTTCATGCACGATTAACTTCATAAACTGCAATGCTCACGAATTCCCCAGTAGATGAATTCAACAGCAGTTGATCACTATCTGCACACAGAACACCTGCAATGAAAGCCAGGGACATCAGTGATGCTGTGAAGTGAACATTGTAATGACTGAGCACCAATTCTAGTTTCCCAGGTGACAGCACAATGCGAACAGTCAGTGCCTCTTTTTTTATAATGGCAGCTAGAGAGATTCCGAATCACTTGCTCGACATTCAGTGCAAGCAGTGCCTTAGTGATATAAAACAAGGCCAGATGATCACAAAGCAAGCATATTTTGCACTAGTAAGCGCCACTAGATTGTTAAGTTGCAATAATGTGATCGAGCTGATGTCAAAAACAAATCCTGTGACAGTTGAGAGCATGCACCAACTTTCTTGATAATATTTGGAGTTTTAGATGTGAAAACCCAGGATGATTGATTTGATTGATATGTCGGGTTTAACATCCCAAAACCACCATATGATTATGAGAGACGCCGTAGTGGAGGACTCTGGAAATTTCGACCACCTGGGGTTCTTCAACATACTCCCAAATCTGAGCACACGGGCCTACAGCCTTTTCGCCTTCATCGAAATGCAGCAGCAGAGTACCTTAGCAACTAGACCACTGCAGCAGGGCAACCAAGGATGATTATGAGAGACACTGTAGTGGAGGGCTCCGGACATTTTGACCATCTGTTCTTAATTGTACAACGAAATCACACAATACCTCTACCATTGCACTTGCTCACAAATACAACAGCCGTGGCTTGGATTGAACCTGCTTTGTTCAGCAGCTGAGAATCGCAGCCACTGTTCTAGCAAGGCTCACTATTTATTACAGTACCTTCAGGACCTGAAGGCGCTACAGAAGGGAGTGGGCAAGAGTTTACACAGCAATAAGATAAACGAGCAAAAATGAAAAGCTGCTAAGAGTAAACATCGTATTAAACAGCAGCCTTATCAGTTGGGCTATGGAGAGGTGATGATGATGATGTTTGATGTTTTATGGCGCAAGGGCCGATTCACGGCCAAAGAGCGCCAGTTCATCTTACTAAAAAATATGGACAATGATTGTGATAAGCGGCTGTATAAGGGCCATAAAATTCCTCGCAGTAAGGCGGGTAAAAACATACAGGTAATAAAATCATGACCATGCCGTGAAAGGTGTGTGTGATGTGAACAGATGACAAAAGTTGGTGATAATAAAAGACGATGGTGGATATGTATGGCAATAGCACAAGTGCCTCACTCGTTCAAACCCTTGCATCCAAGGGCCGTGAGGCATGTGCTTTTTTGTGTAGCCACCGCAGCAAAAACCTCTCTGGAGAGGTCCTGCTACGGTATGCCCGGGTATATGACATGAAAGCTGTGAATTTCTTTTAAAAACGCTAACAATGAATTATGACTAAAAAGTGGTTCCCTACCGACAAACATTGCAGGGTGTAAAGGTATATGTTGTCGGTAGAGTATTGGAAAATGTTGTTTTCTAAGAGTTTCTAAGTGTTTACACTGAATTAACATGTGAAGGACGGTTAAGTATTCCCCACATCTGTCACACAATGGTGGATTGCCACCAGACAAAAGGTGTGTGTGTGTCGTGTATGTGTGTCCTATCCTGAGTCTTGTTAGTGTTACCTCTGTTAGACGCGATTTCGATACGGGCAGCCAATGACCAAGGTGTGGCTTAATAACGTGTAGTTTGTTTTGTGTGTGTGTATCCCACTTGCTCTGCCAGTAGTCCCTGAGTTTTCGTTTGAGAGACGGCTTAAGATCAAGGACCGGGATTGATGTCGGTGTAACGGCGGTGCTTTCGTGGGCGGATGCAGCAAGCTGATCCGCCATCACGTTGCCTTGAATCTCACGGTGCCCTGGCACCCAGCACACAACAACATGTCTGTTGAGTGTGTAGAGGGTGCATAAAATGGAGTAAAGTGAAACGAGGACAGGGTTTTTTTGTTTTTTAAGACTGTGCAGAGCCGTTACCACACTGAGGGAGTCTGTATAAATTACTGCTTTTTGTATTTGTGATTGTTTGATGTGTTTAGCTGCCACAAGTATCGCGTAAGCTTCCGCTGTGAAGATACTTGTGCCTGGATGTAGAGGGCCAGCATCCGAAAAGGAAGGGCCAACAGCAGCGTAGGACACAGAAGAGTTAGACTTAGAGGCATCTGTGAAAAACTCAGGACGTGTGTATTTGTATTGAAGTTCCAAGAAGTATGTTCGAATATGGGCAATAGGCGCATGTTTTGTAACTTCTAAAAAAGACACATCGCAATCTATAGTCTGCCACTGCCACGGTGGCGGGTATGCAACAGGAGCCATTAAACTGTGTTCAAGTGATACTGCAGTTTCTTCAGCTAGACCCTTCAGGCGAACTGAGAAGGGCTGCCTCATTGAAGGCCTGTTTTGAAAAAGAATGGAGCTCGATAAGTCATTAATAGTAGAGTATGAGGGGTGCCTCTTGTCTGCTTTCACCTTAAGGAAATATATAAAGGACACGTAGGTTCTTTGCAGATGAAGGGACCACTCATTTGACTCAACGTAAAGGCTTTCTACGGGGCTGGTGCGAAAAGCACCCGTAGAAAGGCGGATGCTCGAATGGTGCACGGGATCCAGCATCTTCAAAGCACTTTGAGTCGCTGACTGATAAACAATGGCCCCATAATCTAAGCGGGTGCGAATAAGGCTTCTATACAGGTTCCTGAGGCATTTCCTGTCACTACCCCACGTAGTACGTGACAACACTTTTATAACATTCATGGCTTTTAAACATTTTGTTTTTAAATACTTTATGTGGGGTACGAAGGTCAACTTGTTGTCCAAGATTAAGCCTAAGAATTTATGCTCGGCTTTGACGGACAGTTGTTGCCTGTTCAGTTGAATGTCGGGTTCCGAGTGCATGCCTCTCTTTCGAGAGAACAAGACACATGTGCTTTTTTGTGGGTTAAGTCGAAATCCGTTTTCATCTGCCCATTTGGAGACCTTATTTAAACCAAGCTGAACCTGCCGCTCACACATGGCCAAGTTGCATGACTTGAAGCCAAGCTGAACGTCGTCGACATATGTACAATAGAACATATTGCGAGGGATGGACAAGTGCAAGGAATTCATCTTGATGAGAAAAAGTGTGCAGCTAAGTACACCACCTTGTGGCACGCCTGTTTCCTGGACGAATGTTTGGGAAAGAACCGTGCCCACTCGGACACGGAATGTCCGGTTTGACAGGTAACTTTCGATTATGTGAAACATTCTTCCGCGCACGCCAAGGTGGGACAGGTCTCTTAGAATTCCGAAACGCCATGTTGTATCATAAGCCTTTTCGATATCGAGGAATACAGAGAGAAAATATTGTTTATGGACGAAGGCGTCCCTGATCTGTGCCTCGATACGAACAAGGTGGTCTGTGGTGGATCTACTTTCTCGAAACCCGCACTGAAATGGATTGAGCAAATTGTTTATTTCAAGAAAGTGTACAAGTCTGCAGTTTATCATTTTTTCAAAGATTTTGCACAAGCAGCTTGTGAGTGCAATAGGCCTATAACTGGAAGGTAAGGAAGGGTCCTTGCCCTCTTTCAAAACGGGAATTATAATAGCCTCTTTCCAGGAGTTAGGGATAGTGCCAGAAAACCAGATAGCATTGTACAAACAAAGTAAGGTTTTTCGCGTTTCGATCGGCAGGTTTTTTAACATTTCATAAACGACACGGTCAGAACCTGGGGCAGAAGTACTGCAGGAGTTTAGGGATGTTCGGAGCTCAGCTAGACTGAACGCTTGATTATATGCCTCGTATCCAGTGCATTTGTGTTCGAGTTTCTGCTTTTCTATTCTTGTTCTGTATTTTTGGAAAGTGTCAGTATAGTGGGATGAGCTGGACACCTGTTCGAAGTGTGCACCGAGGAAGTTTGCCTGATCTTCCAAGGTGTCGCCCTGAGTGTTTACGAGTGGAAGTGTGTGTACTTGTTTTCCTGCTATCCTACCGACCATGTTCCACACTTTAGCTTCCTGTGTGTATGAATTGATCCCTGACAAAAACTTCTGCCAACTTTCTCTTCTTGCCTGCCGACGCGTTCGCCTGCCTTGAGACTTTATTTTCTTGAAGGTGTCAAGATTTTCGGCTGTCGGTGAGTTCCGAAGCAGCCTCCAAGCTCTGTTTTGCTGTTTGCGCGCGTTTCGGCATTCAGAGTTCCACCATGGCACACGCCGTTTTCCAGGGTGTCCATTTGTTTGTGGGATGCATTTTGTTGCAGCATCAATCAAAAATGCTGTGAAGTAGTTGACAGCAACATCAATGTTCAAAGTACTTATGTCATTCCAACCTAGACGAGCGATGGTATAAAAGTGTTCCCAGTCGGCTCTGGTTATGAGCCACTTGGGAACACGTGATGGACACTCAGTTACTGTAGTTGTGCTCAAAACTATGGGGAAGTGGTCACTTCCGTACAGATTACTGATGACTTTCCACTGGAGTAGGGGCACAAGAGATGGGGATACTATGCTTAGGTCTATGGAGGAGTAGGTGTTATTGGCGAGATTATAATACGTTGAGTCTTTTCGATTTAGAAGACACGCGCTTGAGGAGAGAAGGAACTCTTCAATCAGTCGACCTCGCGCGTCATACCGAGAGTCACCCCATAGCCTGCTATGCGCATTAAAGTCTCCAAGGAGAACATAGGGCTCCGGAAGTTCATCAATTAAAGAGTGTAAATCACGTTTTTGCAGCTGATAGCTAGGAGGAATGTAGAGAGTGCAGATTGTGATCAGTTTATCAAAAAGAACTGCTCGAACAGCCACTGCCTCAAGGGATGTTTGGAGTTGTAAGTGTGTGCATGCAATTCCTTGATTCACAATGATGGCAACACCTCCGGATGATGTCATAGCATCAACACGGTCCTTTCGGAATATAACGTATTTACGGAGAAAATTTGTGTGCTTTGAATTAAGGTGTGTTTCTTGTACACACAGCACTTTTGGTGAGTATTCGTGTAAGAGTTCTTGGATGTCGTCAAGGTTTCTGAAAAGGCCCCTGACGTTCCATTGTATAATTTGAGTGTTCATGGTGAATGTAAAATAGTGCTGTGTGTACGAAAAGCGAGTGGCTGTTTAGACAGAGTTTGACTTCACTTAACAGGGCCGTCACCAGGCCCTGTTATCGGCTTTTTTGTTTTCTTGGCGCGCTCCAAGGAGCCACGCCGCTCTTTCGGCACCAAGGGTGCCGACGTATCCATTGCCTCCTCGGAGGCACTGGATGCCCGCACGTGCGGGCTGCTAGTTCGAATTTCGGGCCTCACCTGCGGAGGTGAGGCCTTGAGACTGGAGGACTCTGGAGTCTCCGGTCTCTGTTTGGGAGTAGGCGGTGTAGCCTGGGCTACAGCCGCCTTGGGGGCAGGTGCCACAACCACCGGCTCGGTATGCGCGGGCCGAGGGAGTGGCGAGGGCTGGTGCGGCGGTGCCCCCTGACGCGCCGCATCAGCGTATGTAGCTCCATAGAATGGAGCGACTCTTCGCCGTGCTTCCTTAAATGTAATGTTTTCCTTCACCTTCAACGTAATTATTTCTTTTTCTTTTTTCCAGTATGTGCAGGAGCGTGAATATGCGGCATGGTTTCCTTCGCAGTTTACACAGTGTGGTGGTTGTTTGCAGTTCTCAGACACGTGGCCTAGAACTCCACATTGTGCACAAGTCTGGCGACCACGACACGTTTTGGAGCCATGGCCATATTTCTGGCATTGGAAGCAACGGCGGGGGTTGGGAATATATGGTCTCACGGATGTCTTTGTGTACCCAGTCTGAATAGTTTCCGGCAAATCGCTCGAAGCAAAGGTCAGTACTAAGTGTTTGGTTGGGATTTCCTTTTGATCTCTTCTGATCTTAATACGCTGTACGTTTGTCACGTTCTGGCTCTTCCATCCTTCCAGAAGTTCAGCTTCCGTCAGCTCAAGCAAATCTACGTCTGATACGACCCCGCGAGATGAGTTCATGGACCTGTGTGGCGTAATACTGATGGGTGTGTCTCCAAACGTTGTGAGGGTGTTCAGTTTATCGAATTGGTTTTGTTCATGTATTTCAAGGAGTAGATCTCCACTGGCCATTTTGGTAACCTTGTACCCGGCACCGAGAGTTTCGGTTAAGGACCTAGCCACTACGAAGGGGGATACTGTTCTGGCTTGCTTGTTAGTTTTTTCACAGTGTATAACATGGAATCGAGGAAAGGTTTGTCTTGGCCGCATGAAAAAGTTGATATCTTCGGTGCGTACCCGCTTTGAGGAGGCACGATCACTTAGTAAAGGGAATGCTTTGTGCATGCTAATTGTATGTTGTTCGGTAGCGTTGGCGGCCACCCACCACGGAGCCCAACGAGGGGACGCTGCAGGTTTACAGATGCTGAAACCTGCAGACGCCAGCCGTACAACGCCACTATAACCCAATGCGCCTAGACCAAGGTAAGCTATTTGCACAGGGTTAACCCTAGCCGCCAGGAAGTTTGGAAGTAAACGGAAGAGAGTAGAAGACAGGACAGATAAACAGTAAGAGATAAAGACGAAGATGTAGGGAGAGAGAGATAGGAAAAGGCGACTGCCGATTTCCCCTGGGTGGGTCAGCCCAGGGGTGCCGTCTACGTGAAGCCGGGGCCAAAGGGGTGTGTTGCCTCTGCCGGGGGGCCTTAACGGTCCAATCACCCAGCGTCGGCTCAACCCCCAGGATCCCCTTTTCCCCGGACACGGCAAAGCCACGCACGGCTAGGCGTGGGAGGGAGTAGAAACTCCCCCGTTAGCTCGGGTCCGTGGTGTCGCTACACACCAAACGCCTACTTGCGCAGGCGCCCCTGCGGGCGGGCTATGGAGAGGTGGTTCGAATCAGTAAGGGGAATAAAGGAATTGTAAAAGAATCTGATGTGAAAAAGGGATGCATGTTTTGTGGGGATGGTTTTATCTATTTGATATGTAGTGTGGCTTGGAAAGCAGCTCTTGTTTTAGTAGTAGATTGTGGAAAATTTTATGAAAAAGAACAAGACAAGGCATTTCTCAAGCTTAGGACAAACAGGGGTTCTATATAAAATGAGTTTTAGAGTAAAAGGAACCCTTGAAAAGTGTCTTCATAGGTAGCTAAGAGTGATAATGGCATTGTAAGCGATGATAGGTGACATAAGTATGCCATGAGAGGTTGGAGGTAAATTTTAAACAAAGATACTTGTAGTATGAAACACTTTCTAAAACACTATCATTAATTAGCTATTTTGCAACGTCAATAGAACAAGAGTTCCGAGCAACTTGCATTACCTTGCATTTATTAACGTTTAGTTGCATGTTCAATCAAGCATGCACCAGGAAGAAACTTCTGCAAGACCTTGTTGCAGAAAATTTACATCCGTATTAGTGCATGCATTTCAACACAGTCATGAGCAAATATTTTAATTGATGACAGAATATCAGTAGGGAGGTCATTTATTTAAACAAGAGAAGAGGGCCCAAAATTGAGGCCTGAGGCACATTATAAGTAGCAGAAGACTCTTGTGAATTGTAACTGTTGGTGCTAACAAACCGAGTTCTGTTAGCGAGAAAGTATTCAATCGATGTTGCCATATTGCGGTTACGTTTAATATACTAAGCTCAAAACGGAGCAACTGGTGAGAAAATGGATGAAAAGCTTTAGATACAATCAATGATTGATACACTGGGAAAATTATGTATGAATGAAACCAGTTGTGTTTCACATGAAAAATGTTAGTAGGATGTTTACCATGAAACCTGCGTATTTATCATTTTGCACAGTCCAGTCGCCAGAGTGCAATGGTTCCACATACTGCATAATTTTGCACGTTTTGTGCTTTAAGTTTTTGTATGACAATATGTATCAGTAAACCAATTTCTTCTAACACCAGAAATTTTGGCCAGCTGGAGTCCCTTATTATGGAGCTAACTCTACGTACACCGGCATATCACATTTCATGTTCACTGAAATGTGACCTCTGTGTCCAGAACAGTACATGGGTTGTTTGAGTGAGCACCTGAGCCCGCTTAAACCCCTGTTCAGGATGCCTTTTATCTTCAGCATGGGCAGTGTATGCCATGAGATGGCCGTGCACACAAATCACGTGTGCACAATCGTGCTCTGTGCGCATCACACTGTTCACATGCCAAGAACTCGCGGCACTGTGCAATACTGCTGCAGAAAGCAGTCATATAGAGGTCATCTCAAGTTGTCCTATGAGGCAGTGCACAGATTACAACAGGGAGGACTTCAAGATTCTGCTACAACATACAACAGTCTCCTAAGTGAAGAAACATTACCATCAAACGCAAAGGCATTTGGCAGTGCACGGGCGAAATCCGCATGGCTACTAGGGAATGCCCTGGCTCAAGCTCACCAAGCCGTTTCCTTTAAAGCTGTACAGTAAACGCTAAGTGCTACAAACGTCCCAGGCAGGTAGAAACGACATGTCAATGGCTCCTTCAAGACTAGTAAAGAGTATTTTAGTGTTTTAGTGGCCGGCCAGAAGTTCGACATGATCACGACTCCGAAGTACTTTCAACATTAAACTGGAACAATGAATATGACTTGGAATGATTTTTGAAAAGGAGCTGCTACGCGGGTTACATTTTACTAAGGCTCATTTGATTTTTTTAGCGTTACCAGCAAGCAGTTATTAGGACGGTTTCGCTAGTATTTACCCATCCCAGAGGCTGACGTAAGGCCGCCTGAAACGCTGTAGCATCACCATGCTTTGTGCAAATGCGCTCGCCCCAAACTTCGAATTAAGTCTGGGAAGCTATCTAACCGCATTCCCAATTACAGCCTGCAAGCGAGTCAAGCTTTGAGATTCAGAATTGCTGCTGAGAGACGCGAATTCTACGCGAAGCAAGCAGCACCACTTTACAATCCCATTGCAACGCACGCAGCGCCAGCGCGAGAACGACTCGAACACCTTTAGCATGTAAGCTTGTCACTAAAAAAAACTTCGCATCCACCAAGTTTTCTATCAAAAATGAGTACAACCTGCCAGCGAAGCTGGCGAAACAACTCCACCTATTCGTTCGAGCAGGGCATTTGTTTCTTTCATTCGGATCACGACATATGCCAACAGGATCGTGCTTTACGCGGCGACCTGAGCAATCCCTTAGACAGCGCTTCCAGTCCAATCAGCCCGTGCTGTAACGTTCGCGTGGGGCAGCTGATGAACCGGCGCGAATGCTACTGGGAAAACGAGGCGAAACAACGCAGCCTTTCTCGGCGTGCTGTAGCGTAGCCCTAGGCGTCGGAGGCTTACCTCGTCCTCGGGGTGGCATCTTGACAGTTGCACGTGGCTACAAATGCAGAAGACGGTAACAAGGTGCGCCGGGCGACAGATGCGCTGGCCGAAAACACCGAGAGGAAAGCGACGAAAGCTCAAGCAGGGATGCGTGAGAAGTCCCGATGGCGCCGGACGATATTTTTTTACCTCGGAACAGATATTTTGCAGCCAAATGCTGGGGACGCTACACACAAGTTGACCACTTTCTAGATGTCGCCAGCTACCGGTGCATAAGCAATGGCATAGAGTATTTTTTCACAAATACCTAGTGAGAAGTGTGGCGCTACCGTCTAAGAGGAGCGATGTGGTACCATAGAGCATAAAGTTTCCTTCCTCCGTGAAGTTTCCCAATATACACTATGCCATAAAGTTTCCTACTAGAGGGACACAAAGAAGGCTCAGTGTGCATTTGTATTAATAAATGTTTATTCTCTCTCTCCTACTAGAGGGAACTCTGGCGCTAGTGTCTGAATGACAGCAGGTGGGCACGCAGGCTCTTTCGATATATTTACATCACGGGCATTCGCACTCAATGGAGTTCCAGAGTGATGACAGCAGAAAGATTTCTTTAATTCCCTAGATTCTTATCTAGTTGGCCCTTCCCGTGTCATTTTAGTAGGTGATTTCAACTGTGTTTTAGAACAAGCGGATCGCGTTTCCCTCAAAGGAACTCCAAAGTATAGAGGCCAAAACGGCGACCTAGAGTTGCGGGAGCTTGTTAAAGAGCTGGGGCTTGTCGATGCTTGGCGGTCCCTCCGTCCTCTCCAGTCAGGCATGACTTGAACGGGGAGGGGGAGCCGGTCGAGGATTGATCGTTTTTATGTCTCGCCCTCGCTTGCTCCTAGCATGCACTCTAGCTGGCTGTGTTCTTCCGCATTGAGTGACCATAGCCTCCTTGCACTGAGATTTGCCGACTCTAGTTTGGTGCCATGGGGCAAGCGACCGTGGCGTTTAAATCCACGGCTCCTTAAAGATAAGGGCGCCACAAAAGATGTGGCGACCTACCTCATAGGTTCATTCCTTGGCGACCAGAACTTAGACGGTAGCGATTGGGACACGGGGAAGGCCGGAGTCGCGGAGCGCTTTCGGGATTGGGGCAAGAGGCGGGCGCGGGAGGAGCGCGCCGAGATCAAAGCGGTCTGTGACGCGATCCTCCTGCTCTCAAAGCCATTGTCCTGCGGCCCGGGGGTAACCGCGGCTCTTACTTCACTGCGCAAAGAATATAGAGTCCTGCTCCAGCGACGCTGGGACCGCTTGCGGGCCACAGCACGCGCAGAGCAGTGGGAAATGGAGGCTTGGTGCAGCAGAAATGTCCTTCGCAGACACTTGGCTAGGAAGAGCTCAGCGATAACCTCTTTGGTCGATCCTAACACAGGCGGTTTAGTGGAAACGCAGGACGAAGTATTAGAGGTGGCAAGACAGTTCTACAAGAACCTTTACGCCGAACCACCTCCCACTCCGTACTCGTTTCCTTTCACCAAAACTTACGAGGACTTTGATATTTGTGACACTCCTTTCGTCGAAGAGGAGGTGTTTCCAGCCCTTAAATCCATGAACCATAATCGCAGCCCAGGTTCAGATGGTTTGACATTCGAGTTTTATGTCAAGTTTTGGAGGGTTTTGGGGGGGCCTTTTACCACATTGGCAAACAGGCTTCTCCGTGAGGGGACCCTGTCAGCAACTCAAAGAGAGGGGCGGATCACTCTCCTGTGCAAGGATGAGACGAGACGCACCGACCTGAGAGCCTGGCGGCCCATCACCCTCTTGAACTGTGATTACAAGCTCATAGCTAAGTGCCTGTCCGTTCGACTCACTCCAGTGCTCAGTACTGTTTTGGGTCCGTACCAGGCGTGTTGTGTCCAAAATAGGTCGTGCCAACTTCATGGTTTTGCTATCAGGGACCTCATAGAATGGTCGAATTCTCGCAACCTAAGTGGAATCCTTTGTTCTTTTGATCAAGAAAAGGCTTTTGATATTATCAGTCACAAGTACATCTTTAAAGTTTTAAAGCAGGCGGGCTTCAGTTCAAAGTTCATCAGCATGGTCAGGGCTCTCTACTTTCGTCCTATTTCTGCTGTTGTCATACAAGATCGCGTCTCGGAGTCGTTCGGTGTGTGCCGTGGAGTCCGACAGGGTGACCCACTGTCGCCCGCTCTCTACGTGCTCGCATTCGAGCCGCTCTTGCAGAGGCTTTCTAAAGACACCAGCATAGGTAGATTTCCCCTTCCGCCAGGTTCCCCCCCGGTGGCAATGTTTGCCTATGCAGATGACCTCTCTATTGTCGTCCCGGACGAAGCAACTGTTTGCACCGTCTTGGACGTTATGGAGGGGTACTGCTCGGCGAGCGGCGCCAGAATAAATAAGTCGAAGAGCGCAGTCATGTATCTGAACTGCGCTCCCTCCAGTCCACGTCCTGTACATGGCTTCCCCATACAGAAGCGCCTACGTATATTAGGTTTCCATTTCGAGCCAGATGGCCTGACTACCGAAAACTGGCGGTTAGCAAGGCAAAAGCTGACTGATAGGATTAAGGAACTCGGTGCCTTGTCTTGTCCGCTTACAGCTAGGGCCACGATAATTCAATCACTGTTGTTCAGTTTCCTTACGTACATAGGTTCGGTTATGCCAGTTAAACCCCACACCAAAGTTATCTTGGAAAAGAAAGTTTTCAAATTCTTTTGGGGTCGTGCCTCTCCTTTTGTGGCGCGCCCCGTGTTGAAGTTGCGCCGGGGCGAAGGAGGACTAGGTATTCCCGACCTTAGCGTTGTGACCACGGCATTACATGTTAAATGGACACGGGTAGCTCTTGATTGAGATATGCTCCTTACAAGAAGCTTCGCATCGTACTTCCTGAGCACCAGGCTGAGGTTGTTCTCGCCTGGGTCATTTTCGAATTCCGTGCCTCGGGCGGGAACGCCTTCTGCCTTCTATGCAGGGGCCGCTTCTACTTTGGCCCGTCTCCAAGAGGTCGACCCCGAGATAGATTTAGATTCAATCGAACTCCGCGAGTTAGTCGATAGACTCGCTCCCGAGTTACCTGAACGCTATAGAGAACACGACCTGTCCGAATACAGTCCTAACTGGCGGTTAATTACTGCCAGTTTCCTGGACGCCAAGCGCGCTACATTCATGTATCGCCTGGCCAGAGATCGCCTGCCTCTAAGGTTCAGGCCCTTCGCAAGAATTGCTCAACGAGGAGTGTGCCCTTTTTGTGGCACTATGGAGGACCTGGTTCACGTGTTCTCTCAGTGCGCACTACCAGCTGCCCTCCATCTAAGGATAGCTAGCTTGTTTGGCCACCCAGGTGTTCCTTTCAACACCGTTCGTTTTCTCCATCCCCTGTCGCGACAAGCGGCTAAGCAATACGTGCTTCTGCTTGTTGAGTGCTCGTACCAAGTGTGGGTTGCACGGTGCTGTGCCGTCTTTGACGGCAAGCGACCCGGGCTTCACGAAGTGCTTGCAAAAGTACGGAAGGAGGTCTGGTTCGTTCTCCACCGAGAGTGGCAGCGCCTAGGTGCAAAGAAGTTTTACGAGACGTGGCACCGTCCGGCAGTGATTTTCAGTGAGGCAGGAGGGCAGATAACCATCAACTTCTAATGATGACTTTCTCTAAGGCTCCACGACTAGGCCTAGTGAGCCAGTCGCCCCCGAGTTTGGTCTGTATGGTCTTTCACCCGAGCTTCGCATGCGCTAAGGTGATCCTGTCACCTTGTCGGGCTTTACCCGCAAGGTCCGTGTTGGCCCCTTCTGTAGGCTCGGCTACCTTACTCGTCGAGGCGGAAGGTGGTTCCCTTCTTCGAGAAGGACTAAGCCGGCTTTCAGCCGTGCCGGTTTCCGTGGGTACGTCTGGTTTGCGTGCAGCGGCACTGGCCTCTGCACCAAATAGTAGTCCCGTAGACCCCACAGGACGGATTGTGTCTTACTGCGCCCTTGTGGTGAGGAGACGGGCCATGACCGCAAAGCGCCTCGCGCTGAGCGATAGCCCATCCGCCCTGAGGGGGTGTCGTCGCAGGCTCTCAGCCGCGAGACAGTGTGAGGGCACGGGCACTTTCGTTGTGGTGACTGAAGTTACTGCGACCGAGGGCTGTCCCGCTGCCACGTTTTTGGGTACATCCGCTTTGCGTGTGGTGGCGAGAGCTACCGTGCCGAAGGGTAGCCCCTGTGTCAAGTCTCGCTGGGCCCTATCGGTCAGGAGACGGGCCATGACCGCAGCGCACCCTACGCACTGCGATAGCCCACCTTGCCGGGGTACGTTCACTTTGCGCGTTGCGACTGAAGTTGCTCCGCCAGAGGGTAGTCCCTTTGTCGGGCCTCCCTGGCTTGTATGCCGGGAGGCAGGCCGCGTCTGTTGGGCGCCTGGCGCCGAACGGTGGCCCCCTTGCCAGGGCATGGCCGTCTGCCCGAAACAAATCTTCCCCCCACACAGCCCTGGGGGGAGGTGGAGCCGGGACAGACGTAGGATGATGATGGGTTGATGAGTTAAGTGTGACTTTGGGACAAAGCGTTTCGGCGCCGCGTCTCCTTCCTATCTGACAACGGCTCCAGAGTGATGTTCTTGAGGCGAAAATACGGCCTCCTCGAATATATCGCAACGGGACCTGAACGAGAGACTGCAAAGGGCATTTGTGACCGTGTTCGTGAGGCAGAGGGAGAAATGTGGCATTCAGCCACCCTCCACATCTACCGGGAAAGCAAGAGAGATATTGCGACGGAGCCATCGCTGTACGACAACAGCTGTGGTGGTGCCCTCCTCTGCGAGGCTCGGGCGGGCGCGCTGCGCACTCTCGACTATCGAAGCCGTTATGATTGCGCCCCCGAAACGCGCGCGGCGGTGTGCAGGTCCTGCGGTGGCGGGTGAGAGACTATCGAGCACTTGCTCCTACTATGTTCGAAGTTGACTCCCCCTACAGTAGAGAGCACCACCCTGCGATTTCTTGATGCGGAGAGAAACCGCTGTGGCAAAAGTGTGCGCACCACAAAAGCTCGCCTCGAAGTGTGGTGGAGGGACACAAGACGGTCACCCACAGCGGACACACACGGCGCTGGAAGTGTGTGACTTGTGAACTCTGACGTGTGTGTCTGTGTGTTTTTTTAACTCATGTTTTCTTTCGCGTTGTTTCTTTTTTTACAATATGGCTAGGACACTTCATTGAGTCCGCCCGTTGCAAAGGGTACTTGGCCACATTATTTATCTATCTATCTATCTATCTATCTATCTATCTATCTATCTATCTATCTATCTATCTATCTATCTATCTATCTATCTGTCTATCTATCTATCTATCTATCTATCTATCTATCTATCTATCTATCTATCTATCTATCTATCTATCTATCTATCTATCTATCTATCTATCTATCTATCTATCTATCTATCTAAGGGAGCTGCAACGCACGGCGCTTCAACGAGCATGGGAATGATGGGTAGTTACAGTGGCTAGAATAGGCGCATTTCTAGCCACTGTAGGGTAGTACTAGTACACACATTTGTCTAATCTCCGTACTTCCGGCCTGCCTTCGGCTCCGTGTGTGTTCATGTGGCCTGAAACTTTTTTCTCACAAAACAAAAAGTAGCCAATGTTCAGCGATTGCGCTTCACCACCCAATTTTATTCGACTTACCTTTTCAAATCAGGTCGCGAAATTTAAAAGGGTTTGTTCTTTTCTCTAAGACGAAACCGTAACCTGCAATAAACGAAGCCGCAAGTACAATTTGCCACCCGCAATTACGAAGACTAAGCAAATGTGTGTACTACCCATCATTCCCATGGTCGCTGAACAATCGCAGCGCCAGAGTGCCCTCTAGTAAGTTTTGAAAAACTCTATGGTTGGTACTAGATTTCCTGCGTTCCAATACTCACCGTAGACGGCTAAATAGACAGCTAAATGGACGGCGGCCATCTTAAGCCTCATTCTAATTTTCACGACAGCTCCGAGAAGACCGCAAACTGGTAGGTGTTCTGTGACCGCATCGTAGACATACGATGCAGGTAGAGGTGTGCGCCGAGGCGATTTCGACCGACGGCGGCGTTGCGGTCGTGCAGAGTCGGCGGCGGCGGCGTTGTCGGCGCTAGCCGGTTTTTTCATCGGCGGCGGCGTGCGGCCAATTTTCGTCGGCGGCGGCGGCGCAGAAACCGAAACTGAAAATTCAAAAGGCTCTTCTGCCACAGGTTACTGAATTAGTTGAAATTCAGGAATTTGAATCCAAATAGCATAAATGACACTACACAGATGTGTCAACATCCCGATGAATGCAAAGCGTTTTTCCTTCAAACGAATCAAAATACCTACTTTTCACAATGTTAGAATCTTTTATGCAGCGGTATATAGGATGTGGAAGGAAACAAATCTGCGCATTTATTCAACTAGTTCTCAGCGCAGTGTTCAATGAATGAAGTGTAGACATGGGCGTGGGCGAGGCGGGTGGTGCAAAAAGGACACTTGAACCCTTCAAGCTCCACCAGCACTTGCTACCCACTCTAGCGACCCCAACACGACCTACTTCCTCAGTCGTCATGCAAGTTGAAAGAAGGGTTTGCATCCCCCCAAGACAAAAGCCTGTCGATGGTCATAAGTGCAGATGAGAGCAAATGCAATATTTGCTCAGATACACAGCCCATACTGGTCACGAGCTGGGCGTCCGTTGACCACGCCTGCAGAAAACGTTGACTCCCCGACCCCTTGGTGTTTGGTCAGGGGAGGGGAACACCCCTTGCAAGTGGGCCCCATTAAAATTTCTCATAAAAACGTCACAAATAAGAATGCTTGATAAGTATGTATAAAACATTCAACTGTTCAATGCTTTTTTGTATCGTGTTCACGTGCTCAATGCCCATCAGATGCGTGAGAAATCGAAATAGCAATTGCCACTCTCGACTTGTTCCGGAAAAGACACAACATAATAATGCAATTACGAGTGCTGGGAACCTTTGTTCTTTTGTATATTTGATTTCTAGGCATGATTTGAATTCTTATATAAACAAAAATAAAACCTGCAACATATTAAAAAAAAAGGCTGCTATTGCAAGATGTGTGTTACAAGACGTGATTTTTCTAGACTTACGTCTCTGCAAGGCACATCTGGTGTCACAAACTTGTAAGTGTCCCCCCTTTTCCCCACGACATCTCCCGACCGCCCCCCCCCCCCTCTCTAATAAAAAGGCACCAATGTAGGCATCCGTGATTGCCTACTGGCGCGCGGTGGGCCATTCCGGTGGCTAGGTCCAACAGTGGCGATTTCGACTTGCTTTATTGGAGGTGCTGAAGGATCAAGAAAAGGCCGATATTTGTAAATTTCTTGAGAGTTCAGTGATATTTTCTTCATGAATACCGTGGATTATTGAACCTCACTTTGTGTATAATGCTCCAATGAAAAAAAAATGCTTTCATCCTGTGTCACCGCAGATTCAGAAGCCATCACATGTGCAGGCATCATTAAGCTTCTATATGACATTGCTAAGGTTCAGTACATTTGTACAAATAATTCTCGTTAATTGAACATTTTGAGTATAATCCTTGCTTGGGTTAGTATGTGTGAAACATAAATTTGAGATTTAAGATTATCATTGTGGGTTTCTGCAGCAAAGACACATTGATTAAAACTGATGACTCCGGAGCTACTGCAGAGGTAACATTCGTTCTGTTTTTTTCGGTTACGGTAACGGTAGTGCGTTACCTTTTTTTATGTATCTATATAACGTGGAGCCGTAAAACGTTCCCCTTTTTTCTTATTTGAGTAACGAGTGAGGTATTTAGTTACTTTTTACTGTAACGGATACATCACTAAATAGACTTACAGGAGTGATGTCGGCCGACACCGTCAGTTGTTGCGGTCTATAGGCTGGCTGTAAACATTACATGGATATATTCCTTTCACCCAGCACGTGATAGGGAAAGGTCACTCGACCATTAAGGATCTCGACCTTTGAGAAATACACAACAGCTTCTTAATGATATGCATATCATCCCACCGAAGCGTGCACTTCGTTTCATTAATATTTACAGTCAACGTGAGTGCTGTCGTCACACCGTATGTTTTAGGTAGAAATTTATCCTACTCAAAATACCCAAAGACGTCGATCCACCTTGCAACGCGTGGTCACCCGCTGACGGTTCTGTATGAAAATGGCATCCAAAGTGAAACATGTTGTATCTGCTGAAATTTTATCGCAACACTATTATACTGCCACGCTCACTTGTATTTTTATGTCACTGTCTTGCGCAAAGGCACTGCCGTAGTGGTTCAGTAGCTAAGGTACTCGGCTGCTGACCCGCAGGTCGCGGGATCAAGTCCCACCTGCGGCTGCTTTATTTTCGATAGAGGCGAAAATGCTGTAGGTCCATGTGCTGCGATTTGGGTGCATGTTGAAGAACCCCACGTTGTCAAAATTTCTGGAGTCCTCCACTACGGCATCTCTCATAATCATGTGGTGGTTTTGAAACGTTAAACACCACATATTAATCAGTTGCCTTTCGCAAAGGACGCTTGGCTGTCTGCGAAAACTCTACATTATTTTAGAATCTTCTGATAAGCTTGAGACACCTACGATATGAATGCTACGCGTATAAATGGCGACGTACCTTCGCGCAGATCATTTTACCGACGACCAATGCTCTAATTACCGCTATCTGTGTAAAGCACGAATTTCTAGTACTTTGCACTTTCCTATGCACATGTTCACTCAATAAAAAGTGTCGTCTTGAACAACCCACGTACCATATTTTTTGCCGTCGCAACCACGTGACAATGCCGTAAGTGAAATTAGAACGCTGAAATGATCGATACAAAACAGTGAGATGGGGCGTAAGCGCACGCCCAAGTTTGATTTGAGATGCGTATACCACAAGCTATTTTCTTCTATAGAACCAATATGATGCGGATTAGTTAAAATACTGTGAAGTTGAATGTCAAGAAAGGAAGAACACCAACTTGGAAAGAGACAGTGGAGACGAAAAGTGATAGGTATTCACGTAAAGTTTGATCGGTTATTCCACTATCTCAGGTGTATTCGAAAAATCTCGCGCTGATTTACTCTATTGAAAGCAGTCTATTGCGAAAATGTTTTGCAGAGAAAAATATTTTTATATGTGACCGAAATTCCGGCTATAGGATGGGCCCTATATCGAGTCCTAAGATAAAAGCACATTTACTGAGTGGGTCTATGGGGGCTCCATTTATTTTGCCGACCTAGTGTTCCGAATATTTAAAACTTCTTGACGTTCGGGCTTGTATAGCCGAGAATTTTATTTTTCGAATTATAAGACTGTTACTATCTCCCCCCTCCCTGGAACTCGTTCTAGGGTTGGTCCTTTGATAAAAACCAGTCATATATCTTTAAAAAATGCTTGAATATTAACTATTCATAACTCTCATTTAAGGATGTGGAAATGTAATGACCATCACTGAATGACTGATGAGGTGAAATATTAACAATAAAAAGCATAGTAAACGTGACTAAAAAGCTAATTCTACAAAAACAATGTAACCTGAACTAATGAAGTCACCATACATCTAAAACCTCATGCAATGTATATTGCATACCTGCAAGGTGCAGTTATTCAAGCGCTTTTTGCACTGAAATTTGGTCACGGAGTTAATCCCGTTCACGGTGGTGCTATTTTTAATTTTAACGGTTGAATATCTAACGAAGCATTAGGAAATTCTTTGCATGAAACACGTATTTTTTTGCGATGTAATTGAGCATTGTATACATTGTGCTGACACGAAGTTTAATGCAGGTGATGTCTTTATATTGTACACCGTTCGGTGACTGTGGTAAAATAGAAACAGCAATTTATGTTAATTCATGCTACAAAACTCACGTGACCTGCTCCCAGAGAACAGAAGAATGCATAAAGAAGTGCGTTACTAATTAACGGAAGAATTGAATAATTCTCGGTCTTTTTTGTTGTTTCTGTAGTCCAATCTACAAACGTTCGTATTAAACGAGCATGACGGTATGAAGGCATGGAATTGGGTTCTGCAGCATGTTGTGACACATGTGGCACTGCAGGTCACATTTATTACGTGACATCGGAATCCACACTGAGATTGATCTATGATTATGTACTTAATCAATGGAGTATGAGTGCTAAGCTCCGGTTTTATTATTAATGTGGCTTCAAGTACGAGAAAGCAGCACGATTCGTGAGCAATCGAGCACCCATTCTGTCTTTATATTGCGTTGAACTGCTTGAGCCATCAGATGCCACTTCAGTTTTTTTCTTGAATAATTGTGGCGATTGGGAAAGTTGTGAGCGCGAAACAAGACGTTAACAAGAACGAGAGAGACAGGACAGATGCTTGTGAACGTCATGTGGAAGCATTAGTTTGCGCTCGAAATTTCCCGATAGCAATGCGCGATCTGGCTGAATTTCAAGTTTTGCTAAAATGTAGCAATGGCACAGACTATGGGCTTTTGTCATGTCATTTGCTACCAGTTAAACAGCGGCGGCATATTTTAAGGCACCATGAAAATTGTCGTGGTCATATTTCAAGAAGGAATGAGGCAGAAACGCACCGTTCATGTCGTACGTGATTCTTTATCACTCGCGGAAATAAATTTATTGATCGAAGAATTCTGTTACCTCTCGGCAATCAGAGAGGCTTTTAATTCTCGAGTCTCTTTATGAGATATTGCTGCCATCTTTTTCCAACAGGCTTGCAATTCTGTTGTACTGACACAACATAGCAATGACCGTGTTTTTGTAGATTTTTTTTCGTTCCCATTTAAGGCTGGTGCACATCGGCGACTAGCCGCGGTCGCGCGACCATTTGCGACTGGTCGCAAGCAGTCGCGAACGGTCGCAAACGGTCGCAAAGCGACTGTTTTGGCCAGTCGCTTCCTGACCGATTTTTTGGTCGCGCGACTGCAGTCGCAAAACACTTTAACCAATCAGCGAAGACCAGAAGTGACGTCAGCCTTTGTTTACATCCGGCCACCTCGTATGTTATTTTTTTTTTCTCGTTGCGCTTGCCTACTGCCGTGAGGTACGAACGACACGTACGTTCCTCCGTGGATTTTTCCTCGCATCAGACGAATGCCACCACGGCCAGCTTTAAGTACTCGGCCGAGCTCCTCATCGACGCGATTAAAATGTAGCCATATCTGTATGGCAAGCGGCACCCTTTTTTTAAAGATCGGACAACGAAGGACCGGGCTTGGGCAGAGATCGGAAGCATGTTCGGCATGTCGAGTAAGTACCGAGATTTTTTGTTTCAGTAGCTATATAAGCAAGAACAGGTGTGTACTGCATGGCTGGCGTTGCCAATGAATGAACAATGAAAATATTGGTATTTGTACTGCAAGGTTTTAGTTTGCATGAGATGTATTGACTGTGATGTATGCGAGCGCAGTTGTGTGCACGTTTGTTCTCGCGACTTTCCGAGTTTAACATCGAAATCGACATGACAGAACATTGTATAGCTGATAATAAAGCTCAGACGTTCGAAATACTGCTCGCAGTTGCCAACTCACCTAGCGCATGCTCCTTGCTGTGTTTGTACGTCATCGTCTGGCCAAGGGAATGTGTGCTTTTGTGAACGTGCGGCATTTGCAATGCATAATATCTAGTGCGCGGTGAGGGAGGGGGGGGGGGGGGTGTTACGCTTTAATTCTGCCTATGCATTGCAGTTGTGCTGTTTTAAAAAAGAATGCAAAGTAGCCTCTGCTTTGAGCGCATTTTGTGCACTCCATAGAGGAGCGTGTAATTAAGACATACAAAACATGTTTAGCAGCACTCTCAAATGTCCGGATTTGGGAGTCAGACATGCTGTTGATGCCAAATGACATGCAATCGTAAAAAAAAAAAAAAACATATGGTAGTGTTCTAGGGGCTGGGCGAACACTGAAGGAAATCACAGATGGGGGAATTTATTCCTCTGTAATGTGGCCCATATCTAATCCTCATTTCTTCACAACTGTTGCTTTCCTCTCCTGTGTTTTTGTCTGTTGGTGCCTTTATATTTCGATTATTCCTTTATTCCCAGAGGTTATATCTCTCCGCTTCCAACTGTGCTTCGTTTTTGTTTGTTTTCTTTGTTCCTATATTTTAAAGTCAATTTTTCATGTCTGCTTCTATGTGTTGGTATGTTTTCATGTTTTGGTCCCTTTATTTTCTTATAATTTCCTTCCTCTCGCTCTCTCTATGTTACACTTTGAGTCATATACTATGTTTGTTGCATTTCTTTCTCTCAAAAATTGTCATCTTGCTCTAGTTAGTTTCATTCTTCTTTTCAAGTTGTTTAACATGTTTGCTTTTGTTTGACAACAATCGCTCCCGCTGTACACGACAGTTTCGCTTGGCCGATACCAATGGTATATACTCACCTGTGGAGTTTTGCACAATGCAGTAATGCTTAGAAAGTTTCACTCTGAAGGCGATAAAGACATCATGTGCTGGTTCATGAAATAGACTTTTTGCAAGTGAACTTCAATTGCCGAAGGTATAAACAGCCTCTTTGTTACAATAGCTTGGCAGACATGCTTACCTTCAAGAAACAGTGTACATAACTCTTTGCGCAACTAATCATTGCGTCAGCTGTGATGTCGTGCACATGTAGGTGGACGGTCGAAAACACTAGGTGGGCGGCATTTCTGGAACCCTCGGCTGCAGGTTCCCTCAATCATGGGCAGAGATTTTGCAATGTTTAAGCCCCTACCAATACTTAAGTTTAGATGGCATCCGATTCATTTTGATGCCCAATATTCAGATTTCTAGGGTGCTGCAGCCGAAATGATCTGGGCAAAGAAAATAAAGACCGCTCACAATTGTGCTGAAATAAAGTAGAAAATTTATCAGCAATACAGTATGCACAATACATTCTTACAGCAAGGGTTTTGTTTTCAGGTGTCCTTGTTGAGAAACGATTTAAGAACCTGCGTGATATCTTCAAAAGCAAACAAGACATACGTGAAAGACAAAGAAGTGGAGCCGGAGCAGCCGACATTCCAACAATAAAATGGCCCCATTTTGAGGCTATGCTTAAATTAATGCAAGGAGAATCTGAGCCTGTGGCTGAAGTTCAATATTAGTTGACTATTGGGTACTAAACAAAAAAAAAGTTGATTTAATTCACATGACTGTTATACATACACATAAATACACACATATCAATACACATAAGTACACTGCACATAAACATAGAAGTCCCAAGAGGTAATTCACAGTGGGCATGCATGTGATCATGAACATGGTGGCAATGGGCTGTTTTGATGTCGAGTAATTGTGGCTACAGCTACGAAGAATAACTCTGTGCATCATTCTAGGGTACTGTGAAACATGAGTGCCATTGACCAAAGCTAATGAATAATGCTTACCCTCCATTGAACAGAAAATGAAACGTTTTGGTTAGCATAGCACAATGCATCAGCACAACACAAAAAGTATAGCATACCGTACAAGTAACACGTGGACAGCTTCACAAAACAGAATATTGAAGACAGAACAGTAAGAATGAGAGAATTGAGTGTACTTTCTGTGTCATTCTTGGCTCTCATTTACCAAAAGAAGGAAGGCTTAATACAAAATCTAAAGAGATCGCTTATTGCATGTGTCATGAGGCTGTTCATAGACAAGCATTGCACATATTCATTACAAGAATGCAGCATAAGTACTTATATTGTAGCAAAACAGTGAAAATGCTCTAAAAATGCAAACAATAGCACTGACAGAATCACATATTGCATGTTCTCTTGCAGCAGCCACATCACAGCAGAAGAGGCTAACGAGAGGTGAGCATGCACAAAAATTTTCAGTACCATGTGCATGCACTTGAAGCTGTACACGTATGGACTTCAACCCAGAAACATTATTTTTTAATACTAGATGATTGTACTTTGCAAAATTATGAAAAATACAAGCGTGCTTGAAAGGCGGTGTTCAGGTCGTTAGCTTGCCCAAACCACTGCATCTTTTTAAATACATTCAGCACTCAACACTGAACAAAAGCACACAGGAATACATGAGGGCACAGGCCTTGTTTCTGTGTGAATGTGGTTATTGTACAACGTCAAATATTTCTGAAAAAGCAAAGTATTCATCAGCGACAGGCCGCAATTAAGCAAACTAATGCATTATCTGCATACACTGGCAACACATTCATGTCAATTCGTTATGAACAAGTGCCCAGTGCTGATTGCAACACAAGTGAGCTGAATAATGTAAAGCATTCACTCATTCCTAGCAATAAAATGATGCTGCAAAAATCGTATGTAGCATGTGTTCAAGAAACATAATGACAGCAGGCACAGTTTCATCAGACACATCGTTTGCACAGCCATTTAGGATTGACTGTATAAATTTCATTCACATAGCCAGTGAGATATTGTTACGGGGTTAGAGACTTTTGTACAAAATGCGTTTACAGGGGAAAACCCTCAGGCAAGATTCACAATGGCTGATTAACACCCTCACGTGCTTATCAGCTGATTGAGTTCTTCCTCTACCTTTACTTCATCTCCGTGACAATATCTCTTGTTCTCATTTAGATGCGCAACCTACATAGCATTTTATTAACATAATAGGCACATTAAACTTCTGTATGCACACCTTCCATACAGCAGTGCTCAATCAAGAGGTAACGCAAGTGTAAAATAAACCTCGTGTTGAGTGAAATCATAATGGCATTTTAACTCCCGAAGAATGCCTAAAACTGTTCATGTACTAGTGGCATCATCAAATACATAGAGAGAAGTTTTCATCACTGCAGATCACCGCCTCGGCCAAGCCATGCAGCGGAACCGGAACGTACCCCTGATACGGCTGAGGAGACTGGTGTCGACACCTGCAGCAATGAGTAAAACCTTTATGAATCCACCTAAGTAATGACAAATGAAGGGTATGCATAGATAGCCAATCTATTAAATCTTAAAAACATGTTTTGTAACCTTCTTCATGTTCTAGCACATTTGGAGAAAGTGCCTAATGTTTTGACACCAGATTCTGCTGCATGCAATTGTAACACTTTATAAGTTGTATAATAATACTGCCTCCTTCTGCAGTGATGCTTCAGCAACCACCTCAAGAGAGCAGCCACCATCAAAACGGTGTGTAAACGAAAAAATTATTTTAGGTACTCCTGGCAAGAGATCACAATCACAACTTTTCGAAAAGGATCTCTTTCTGTACATTTAAGCAATATGTATAATTCACTGCAGGTCACGCTCGTCAAGACGACAACGGACCTGCGAGGGCGCTAGGTGAGATATACCGCTGACTCTTAGAGGATAAACTTGCAGATTTTTTTCTAACAATCCTGCGCATGCTACAAAATACAAAACTTTATAAGGTTAACGTTCGGTCAAGTTGGTACACAGACATAGTAACAAAAGTGTGAGAACGACAAGGTAGAAACAGAAAAAACAGGATAGAGCACTGACTTTAAACTGATGTTTTTATTGTGGGCACATTTATACTAAGGCAGACAGAACCCATGTAACTACCGTAATATTTAGGCGTTAATATCAGAACATCAGCACCCTGTCCCTAAACATGAGTGTCCGTTTCAAAGATCAAAAGCCCATTTATTTCTTACAGAGAGGTAGACGCCCTATTGACACATTTATCTTTTAAGTGTGCTATTTAATTTGCTTCAATTCCTCTATATTTTTTTCTTTCTTAGTGCCGAAAAGCACAAACATCAGTTGAAAGTCAGTGCTCTGTCTTGTTTCTTCTGTTTCTACCTTGTCGTTCTCACACAGTTTTTTTTTTTGCTAAATGGTGCTTCACGAAGTAACAATGCAACCTTAAAGCATTCATATGCATGAATCGCAGATCACACTTGCTTTGCAGCAATGCAGGAGAGGGCACAAGCCATGAAGCTGTGGCGCAAGCGTGCATGGAGCACCTTGAACACATCAGAGCGAACAAGGGGGTCATCAAAAAAGATAACACTGGTTTCTTCGCTCTACGTACCGATGCACGCCTCAGAGAGCTACCAGTGCACATTGCACAAGATGTAATGCATGCAGTAGAACTTATGCTGTGTGAAGCAGAGGCAAAATTGCATCAGAGCAGTGAAGCAGATTGAAGTGTTTATATAATGTCAATGACACCCATCTTTTTTTATCTTGTGTTCACTTTTCTAGTCTCAACTTAAAGGGGTCATGACTGGTCACTCAACAATTGACGGTTGTCAGCAAAAAAACAAAACTACAGAGTAAAAATGTGCTAGTACACGTGTGAAAAAGGGGCCTTAAGAGATCATTTTAATCAAAAATATGCCGTAGAAGTGCTCGGCTCCTAAAACTCAACCTACCACAAGTGACCGCCATTTTGTCATGGCATGCGAGACGTCACAAGCCGAAGGAGCAATGGCAAATGGTATACGCATTGCACATTCACGGGACCCATTTTGACATCCGAAATTATTTGCTGCAAGTACCAGCGCTACATTGCTGACACAGTAGCCATGTTTCGACCCCTGGAAGTCATTTAGGTTTAGTGGAGAGTTCAACAATGCGAAAAAATTTGATTGCAAGCGCAGTTGATGACGGAACACGACCGTCTGCCAGATTGCACACTGTGCAGCAGCTTGTCGAGCAAGCGGTTCGTGATGTCATGGATAGTGAGTGCGTCAGTATTGCCCAACTGTCAGGCGACTAGCTCGTTTATAAAAATATGCGATTAAAAATTAGCGGCTTGACCAAATCGCTTGAATTTTGCCAGCTTGTATGTGAACATACAAGAATCAGCTCATACAACACACATTATGATTGAAAATTGGGTGTCATGACCCCTTTAGGGCAACTTATTTCTGTGATAACTGTAGTGATAACCGTGCAATAACCCAAATATTTTAACATGAATTATTTATTTTTGTGTTTTCATGATTATATTTGGACATGACAGTTTTTTCTGTAATGTATTTGTTGTGTCACGGGTGATTTTTCTCTTGTTTGTTTAGCTTAAGAAGATGCTATGTACATAAGTTCTGTAAGCAATAAAATGCATTTACAACCCACCTTCACCTTGTACGCCTCAAGTGCTGTTCACTTTGTCCTGCCAAGGCACCTGACCGTCTGTGAAGAAGTAGTGCGCCAATTTATCTCGCACTTCCTTGGCATACCTAAAACGCATAAGTGCCATGTGAAATTTCTGTCGGCACAGCCATGATGGAAGACACACACTGTAAAAGGAGCATGCTGAGCTTGAAAATCTCACGCATAGTTGCATTTCAGTGTCATAGTCATGACGCTACATTGCCAAAGTGTTCCTCATTTTTATGTATTAATGAGCGCTACCTCTGCTGTCTATTTTCTACGGCATCATCACAGCTTCTGATAGAATGCATATTTACTGACTAACTTTAGAAATTTCGATATGTCAAGTTCCATGACAGCCAAGGTCAGCAACTGCTCGCATTTGGACAAAACCATTGTGCACTTTTGAGAGAATGATTGCGCTGTACAGTTAAACCTAATTAGGGCTGGTGCACACCGGCAACTAGGAGCGGTCGCGCGACCATTTGCGACTGGTCCCGAACAGTAGCACTGCTTGTGCACTCCGCAAGCTGTCGTATATGCAGTGAATATTTCTGTGCCTACACATTTTGGCGAATCATAAGCATGCATCAACCTTTTCATGGAAGAGCGTACGTGCTCATATTACTCAGGTTGAAGAAGGGCAACCTAAACGTACCTGTAGCAATTTGCTTAGCATGGATTTCTGAAAAGCTGTAAATTCAAGGAGAACCTATTTCGCAAAACGTACATCACTCAAGTCTATTGTTTAAATTGCTTTCACACAATGTGCTACCGTCCACAATATGTATTGCCACTGCGCTACTGTCCACAGTGTATTGTGTCACTGTCAATTTAACAGAACATACGTAAAATTGTAGCAAGGTGCAGGGGTTAAACGCTGGTCATGTTTGTGAGAAATTTCGCATGTGTACTGGTGCAAACACACACCGTCGTGCATGCAGATACATAAAGGGTGGTTGGTTGAACCTCCTCCCTCCTAGATGCTGAAAAATATTTTTGGCATAAATACTCTTTGAGTGCCTTGAACAGCACATCAATTTGTCCTAAAAATTTGTGCATAATCAAAGCTGAGGATTGTGTTTCACTTATTTTATAACATCATAATTGCGCTCTATATAGTACCTGTGCATCAGGATAACAGAAAACGAGAACTGACACGTCCACAATGTAATGTCATTGTGTAGCGCAGAATCCCATTTTCTGTGATTTTACAAGCGGAAACCACGTACTGATTACGCAATAAGCCACAACAGATGGTTTTGAAATATTCACCACCTGAGATTCTTAACGTACGTGCGCAACAAACGCGCCAACTTAAGTGCATTTCGCCTCCTCCTAAAGGCGATCGATGCGGCCGTAATCAAACCCCTCATTTACGCCTAAACTGCCGACCGCAGTAACGACTGCACCATCGAGCCCGCATACGTCATAAATGCAATTCGTTCTATCCGCACAAGCGAAACTTCCTTACAATCGAAGCGCAGCCACAAGCCACAGCATATTAATCTTCAAACCACACGCTCTTACCTAATGGTCATGGCCAGGCAGTCGTGCGCCGAAATTGTAGGCCGGTGGTTTGTGTCCTGCTTGGATATTGCGGGGCGCAGCAGTTCGAGCAAAGTGTCGAACGTTCGTGGCGGCATCCGCATGAAGCTAACCACCAAAAAAAGAATGAGATAACATGTTATGCACTATCTTATAAGCACGTAAAACAACCATAAACTTACTCTCGGAAATACTCCTCGTCGTGCGAGCGCAAGTCGGGAAGCAGACGCCCTGTGTGGCCAGCCACTTCTCGCGAGCGAAGGGACGGTCTCACCCACCACCGCCTTGCTTGCTTTGAACGTTTTCGTGCTGCCAGCGCTGACACGTTGGCTGAGCACATCAGCACCGCCACAACCTCTTCTTCATCACTCGACTCGAAGTCTATGATGCTGCCGGGAGAACGCTACGCATACACAGCCGTCAAAAACAAACGCATCGCGCTCAGCGGGCTCCGTATCTGATCAGCTGATCGTCGCCGGTCGCCCAAGTTCTCGTTGATAACGAGATCTGTACGTGACTCTCCGGGTTTGCGACCATGACCTACTACACTCCTGACCTGCCCAGAGAGCACCTCTTCCAGCGCCCACGTTCTAGTTCATACCTTCTGCCGCTAGGGCCGTCACCTACGAGCGGCGTGGCGCTAGGCAGCACCTGTTCGCTGTCGTCTGCTTCAGCCATCGCTGTGGCAGTGCAAATCGTTCTTATTGTGCATGAATTGTGTATGAATGTGTAAAATATGGCAAATAAAGCGATATGATTCCTCGTCAGAGTTGGCTGCATTCGTGTGGACGTTTGAAGCAGAAATAGAACCGTAAAAAAAGCACACAAAGGGTCACAGTGGCAAGCAGACGGGAACTTTTCTACAAATGAAGGAAAATTTATTATGAAAATATTTCTTGAATGAAAACGTAGTCCAACGAGATAAAAAAACTATTGTTAGGCATTCATTGTTCACACTGAATCACGATGGTTCCAGACGATACGCATACACAAATTGCAGAAGATACGCAGAAACACAGTAGGTCGTGTGCAGAAACTTGCAGACGGCAGATAGCTGCAGTAGTCAGCTCTAATAGTGGCCGCGTGCAGTTTTTTTTTTTTAGATGAGCTGACACCTCAAATGTAAGTATGGTGTATTGCTGCGTGCCATATTGCAAATCGGAACAAGGCAAACAAAGTAAAGTAAGTTTTCACGAGTTTCCTGCCACAGACATACGGGAAGAATGGATCGAGGCAATTGGAAGAAAAGGTGAGTCTTGTGTTTTTGAGAGTCGTTTCAATTCAGAACGAGTTGCAAGCTAGCAAGAAGCACCAGGGTGCTTTAGTAAACTTTATTTCCGTGTGTTATGCTAATTCACTGAGCTAAAAAACATGAAAGCTTTTTTAAAGTACCGCGGCTAATATGGCAGGCTCCACAAATAGTGCCAAGAAATTTAAATATAGCACACAAGAAAAAAGTAAATATACGAAATCTGTAAATTATGTAAAAATGCGTAGCGGTGGGTTGCGAGGGGTTCGAGCACCCTTCCCGAAGGCTGCCTCAACAAATGCCGCCGAAATCCATAAAAAAATTAATGATATGAAATATTTACGTGCTGCCTCCACAGTTTGTCTCTGTGTGTGTGTGTGTGTGTGTGTGTGTGTGTGTGTGTGTGTGTGTGTGTGTGTGTGTGTGTGTTTAGCGATGGACAACTCTTGAACACTGGGTGTCACTGAAGTTAGCGACCGAATTTGGTCAAATGTATTTCTCATCTCAAACCTCTATCTTCCCATACAGCTTTGTTCGTTTCTGTATAAGCTTACTTAAGGTAATTAGAAACGTTACGCCGGTAACGAAATGTGGCGATTAACTGTTCACTCTATATAGGGCTGGCAGGCGGTCGGGTATAATGACATAATTGAAGTCCTTCGTGCAATGAGCCCATCGGCTCTGTGAGGGTTAAGAGACCCAGCCGGTGAAACCGAAATGAGGAACCTGGAATAATCAGCGACAGATACTCTATTTATGTGCGTGCTGCATCTGAGATTACATCATGCATGACAAAGATTCGTTTTGGAGAATGCAAAAGAACAAAAACCACTGAAGTCATCGTCGTCAACGGCGGAGTCATTGTACAGGTTAGAGGTTTGCGCTCTAAACCAAGACCAAGGCGCTCAAGTGCGCCTCGGTTTCGGCTCTGTCGTATTGGGTCGCGCTTCGTTACTGAGCAGCCATTAGGAAATTCAGCTTTGTTATGAAACCTTGTATAGCCAATGAGCTCTTCGAATAAAGGGCTTCAAGTATGCCACTGGACTCGACCACGTACCATCACTAAACATCAATCGACGAATGTAGTCATCTAAAAAGACATTTACAAAGGCTGCGAGAAAATATGAAAATGCACTAAATGGGTATACAGGTACTTCCCCAGAATAAAATCGTGGCTATGCTTTTTCTTAACCTCCCCATTTGGCTTGTTACATTTTGGAAAAATTAATTACAAAAAAGGTGTTATGGACTGTTATTTTGCAATCTTGCTAGCCATGCGTATACGCCTTTACCTTTGATGAAGGTTCAGGAAAGCATCGCTGGGAGCCCAGCGACCGGTCGAAGGTATGCAGCCTGCATTTTACCGCTGAAGATTACAGAACAGTGACGAAAAGGAAGATGTTGAAGCCCACAGCCGTGCCTTCCTTATTTCCCGCTTCTCCTGATCCACGTGGGCAAGATCCAATGCCGCGGAAAAAGCGGCTAAAACGAACGCAGGGGGAAACAACGCTGGCACCCATACAAGTAAAAATACTGTAAGTAAAACTTGAAGTCTAACACAACAACGGATAAGAATAATGTTAGCAGTATTCCCTTATGCGTTTAGCGGGACAATATATCTGTCATGCTTCGCTATTTTTTCGGCTTAACAGGGGAACGTCCAACGCAGATTCTTCTCAAGAAGAGCGAGCATCAGCGGAGCCTGGGGAAGTATATAGTTCTGAAAACCCAATTGAAACTGCACAAGAGGCCGAGTGGTTGCATTTTCCATCAAGTCAGGACAACATGGAGGACTGTAGTTCAGTTATACAAGGGGAACACCAGAAGAGGCCAGTGCGGCGCTCCATGACGTCGCAAACGTCGATCGGTTTGAAGAAGATGCGCTCCCTGGTCGCGGCAACTAAGACGTTGCGGCGGAAGTGCAGCAGGCTGAAAGAAATGAACAGTAATTTGCATTCACAGCTAGAGAAGCTAAAGAAAGATTTTTTCGAGATGAAAGCCCTCGCCGAGGCGAATGGCGCTCTAACGCTGCAGGTACGCAGTTACGTCAGTGGACGAATGTTATATTAATCCTTTTATATTCGCACTTAATTTTAAATGACTCTGAACATAATAACAATTTAGGAGTAAGTCAATTCTATCAACATCACCCGTACTACGAGAGGACGTCCGGTGAGCGAAGGAATTCTCGAAACTATAAGAGATTGTAAAGGTGGCGATGCTACCCTTAAGTTCTCGCGCATCGGCTAGCAGTGACGTCATACTTTGACGGCCTCAGGTAATGTCTAAGACTGCTGTGTTAGTAGATGCAAGGTCTGAAGTAGCAAGTTTCAAAGAAATGTTCTCAGCCAATGCGGCCAAGTACACAAGGAGCGACGCAACATAAAGCGACGTGCACGTGTCGAAGATTGTTCGCCAAACTCAGAACATTAAACCTAGTCTTAATTTTTTCTGTTCTAATAGTCGTATGATCGGAACAGGAACGATAGAGAATTATCAGGTACTCATTTATCAGTCTATTAACTTAGTGTCCCTATACTTTTTTGTAAGAAACGTCAGAAAGGGGAGGATGGAAGCTTGCAGTAAAAAACCTGTGAACAGGGGTTGTTCCCATTCTTTAATCGCTGTTTACACACACACAAACACTGAAAATAATCATGAACCAACTCGCTTAATCAGTAGTTTTAGCAAAGTTGTTTCGAGGCGGCGTTTCGACAAGCAGGCTTGTTTTCTGAAAGACTGAAATACAATTATAGCCTTAAGGATGACAAGTCCGCTGTCATGATGTCTGCTCGAGAGAAACTCTGTTTATAGATTTTCTTCTTCATATAAATTTACGTGACATTTTAGTGTACGCCGATGCTGGCAATCTTTCTGGTCATACGAAGGTGTAGGCCTGACATAAGGACACGGAATAAAAGAAGGTTGGTGGGTAAGCGCGCACATGAGCAAGTGTTTAAGATACGAAGGTCGGTGTGTACCCCCTTGCGTGATTGGCGCACCCCGAGTTTATTCCTTTATCCTGCGAACAACGAGTTCAAATTTCTGTCGTCGCAAACAATTAGGGACATTGGACTGACAACTGGAAAGACAGTAATTTGCAAGCTGTGTTGTGTTGGTGCTATGGGCCGATCGGTTTATGCTCGTACAGGAAGCCACGCTTGACGCACATGTGATGTCTGCCTTATAAACTTGAGCGAGCAGCATTGCATTCAAAAAGGAAGGAATGGTTTGGAAAGTGTAAGTGAACAGTTTCCGCTAGTCCGTATGTGTGAGTCGGTGGCCGGTTACTGAACATGACGCAAGTCTGAAGTTGCGCAATTCATTAATGTAGCATAGCTGCAATTGAATGTCCACGTGGTGACATGAAACATCTATTATTGTCTTAAGAGTAAACGCATATCTTTTCTCGCGATTATGAATTGTTGAATAAGGAATGATGCCAAATGCAAGGTTTCGACAATCAGGTGCACTATTCTTTGTCAGGACAGCAACAGCCTCCTTTAGTAGCGTGTGTGTGAACGTTTGCTCACTCTCCCACAACATCTAAACTTGTCTTGACAAGGGCAAGTCCAGTACGTAAATGTCGAATTGTTGGATGCGCCGGCATTCCCTGCTCTACGATGTTTCAGCGGGTCAAGCTTCCATTCTCCCCTGCACTTCCGCTTTCTTCCAGTATGTTATCTTGCGCGTGATTTACGCATTTCAACTGCCCTTTCATCATCAGGAAATGCTGGACGAGAACGACAAGAAGGCTGAATTTTTGAAGGAGCAATTGCAATGCCTGCGTGAGAAAAATCACCGTTGGAAAGAGGTGACCATCAGGCAGGCCATAATGTGGCAAGCTAAATCACCCTGCGGGTACGAAATGTTGCGGAGGTCTGGGTGCCTCACCCTTCCAAGTCGCATGACACTGAAGCGTTACATTGGCTACTGTACTGGAGCAGTTGTTTCGTCGCTAATGAAGCAAAGGCTGCACACGGAAAGCACACACTTGTCCGAACGGGTACGTTACTTCGATCAGAATTATTTACAATATGCACGCGAATAACGAAGGAAGCAGCGCACGCGGCAGTGTTTGACTGATCAAAATACATGCTAGTATAGCCGAATGAAAAGTGATTTAAAGTGAATAAACAGGGACCAGACCTGTGGCAAGGATTACTCGAACGTAAGATGTATTGTTTAAGAGTATACGGCAGTGCGCTATGTTTGCTCTAAACCCTAATCATTTCTGTTAAATTATGGGTCATGTACGGAACAACAAAGAAGGTTATTTATATAATTAACTGTCTCCGCCGATATATAACGCATGTCTGTTAACAGTGAATTCCCCCCCCCCCCCCCATTTTTTTTGTTAGGAAAAAATGGGCTCTTTGATTGTGGATGAAATGTCTTTAAAGCAAGCACTGACGTACGAAAAAAAAGGAGACAAAGTCCATGGCCTAGTCGAAATGGGAGGCCTAGAAAAAGAAGTGGGCATTCAGAACGAGCTGGCCACACACCTTCTCGCCTTTGTATTTGTAGGCTTATCAACGCACTACACGTAAGTGAATCATCACTTTGTCTATCACTATACGTTTCGCTGTGACTAAAAGACTAACCCCACCTATAGATATAAAAAGAAAACGTTGTCTTTAATTAACCAATGATGTGCTATTCCGCGACCAGGGCTGAAAGTCTGGGGAGGGGCAGGGGGAGTCGTCTTCTATTTTTTAAGGAGGGCTCCCCCCCCCCTTTCCCCCGGCAAGTCAACTTTAGCATTGTGCACTTATTTGACAAGCACTCGAGATGAGCAATTGGCTCTCCTCCTCTCTCCAACGGAGTGAGATTTTAAGCCCAGCTGACACCGACGCTACAGAATACTGCTAATTTTTATCTTTTTCAGGCTACCCGTGGGATATTATTTCACGCAGTCAGTAAAAGGAGACCACCTGCATCAACTAACACTTGAAGTAATTAAGTCCATCGAAGAAGCAGGATTCCAAGTGGTCCGACTTGTAGCTGACAACCACGCTTCGAACAAAAAGATGTTCACCATGTTAGGGAATGGTCGTATGATGCCAGTTGTGCCGTAAGTTGCTAAGTATATATTTTTGCTCTCAGCTCGCATTAAGCTGTGCGCAATGCCTAGTGTAAATATTTTTTTATATGTATTCGCAGTGTGCCCTCAATGTATGCATGGATCGAATCCCAGCTGCGGCTGCTGCTTTTCCGATGGAGGCGGAAATGTTGTAGGCCCGCGTTCTCAGATTTGGGTGCACGTTAAAGAACCCCAGGTGGTCGAAATTTCCGGAGCCCTCCACTACGGCGTCTCTCAAAATCATATGGTGGTTTTGGGACGTTAAACCCCACATATCTATCAATCAATGTATGCACGCGCATGCATGCCGTGTTTGAGTGAAAAAAAAAACAAAAGACTTGGTCGCACAAAAAAAAAGCCTGTATCAGCATCAGAGCCCCCCCCCCCCCCCCTTCTTTTTTTTTAATCAGCGCTGCCATATAAGAAAGCCGTGTCCATAACAAGATTGCTATCAACAGTACAATCGCTGTAAATAGCCCGTCTTTACAAATCAATTGACGTTACGCGTTTGCGTAATGTATGCGCACCTGCATGCGACTGTATGAATGGGTGAGTATACTTAAAGTTTCGGAAGATTTAAGGTGTAGGTAATCTCAATAAAACACACACACAGACCTGCAGGATCATGGCATGAGTGGAGAAATTTTATAATAAGGTAATAATTAACAACGCACACGTCCTTCGAATGGCTAACATTTACATTACTTTGGTAAAAAACAGAAAACCGTATATGCAACTAATTATTCACACCGCAAACGCCGCCTTTCTCCAATTTATTTATTCATTTTTTTTTGTTGTTGTTGCAGACATCCAATGGATATGAATCGGAGGCTCTTCCTTTCTTTTGACCACTGCCACATCCTGAAAAATCTCCGCAACCAGATGTTGTCCACCAAACGCGTTCTGTTCAACAATGGGCATTACTACAGCCCCACGTATTTGAGAAAGTTGCTGGACATAACAGAAAAACAGTCGTCGTTCAAGCTTGTTCGGAACCTTACGCAGAAGCACGTTTACCCGACGAACTTCGAGAAATTAAGCGTGAAGAGGGCCGTTGAAGTGTTCTCTCCACAGGCATGTATAAGAAAAGGTGTAAACCCATTTAGCGTTAGTGTCACACACTCCCAGATTCTCTGTATTCCTTGTAGACATCACAATGCGTGACGCACACAGGTCATGCAGGAAATGCCTTTTCGTTAGCTGTAAATTATGTATGCTTCCTGCAACCTGTATTACACAAAAAAATACATCTAATTGAGCTAGAATCATGCTCGCAGTTTTCTATCAGTAGTGACGTTTATACTTCTCAAATTCTTTGGCGCGCTCGGGCAAACTTTTATGCGCTAATATTACGCCACAACTCATTTTACATCATATTACGTCAAGTGAATGTTCATGCAGAAGCAGAAAAAATTTTGCAGCTTTTCGTTCAAATGAAGCAGTACAAAAACTGCCTTTTAATAGTAATTCACCGCAAACGATACGTGAATATTCATGTTAGTTTCTGGTTTATTTGTTTGTAGAACCCAAACGGAAGCAAATGGTGAAAATGTAATTCAATACGTATATAACTGCTAACATATTTATCAGTATGGTCACATAAAAACATGCACATGAGCTGCTGCTACTGCTGCTGCTAACAGCGCATGGTTATCTGAACATACAATTTCCCTTTCTTAACGAATGTACCTGCGCGTATTGCTTACCACACAATAATTACGTATCATTAGAGCTTCTATAAATATATGTTCACTAACACAAACTCACTTAAAAGTGCACGTTATTGATGACTGCAGTGCCACTTGTAACTCGTCTCACTTGCTGTATACGAACGTCCAAGCTTAGAAACCTCTCTCTAAATAATTCCGATCATTTTTAATATGTCGCGTCTCCTTGGTTTCTAGGTGACATCGGCCTTACGATACCTCTTACAATACGGCCGCAGATTTGGCATTTTCGGGTTTGAAGACTGCCTGCCAACCATCGAGCTGATGGAAATGATATTTAAATGGTTCACCATACACAACATAAGAAATACAACCTTCCACGTAGTAAGCCGGGACCAAAACAGGATGCCGTTCAGTTCCCCAGATGATGACAGGTACATTCCATTTATCCCGCTAGGTTTCATATTTTCTACAATAAACTGCTTTATTTTCAGGTTGATATGGCTGGAGCAGGAATTTCTGCCCTTTTTCGCAGCATGGAAAGCCGCGGCACCACATAAGAGGGCATTCATATCTCTTGAAACATACGAAGCTCTCCAACTGACCACAATGTCCACAGTACAGTGCACACAATTTCTCATCCGTTCAGGTTTCCTATACGTGTTGACTGCCAAATTCTCCAGTGACCCTGTCGAAGCACTTTTTTCCACCATCAGACAGCTTCAAGGAAGCAACGATCAGACAGACGCCCGTGCTGCGCTTTCATCACTGCAGAAAGTCCTCGTGATGGGAATGATGCACTCATCACCAAGCGGCAGTACAGAGCAAACAACGTCTCCTCTTGGATCGCCCAGTGCAAGGCAGGCGTCGTGCTCCACAGCAGTAAAGCAAGCCGGACAACCTCTGGAAATGCACTCGCTAGTAAACCAGAATCAAGGGTCGTCAGGCGAGTGCGCGGCATCGACATCTGCTACTATAACCCAGACGATGCGGCCACATCTAGAAGCCCTGCAGACTTGCCGTGGTGCGCTTTTCATATCTCGTTGATTCCGTGTAATGGAATGATTTACATTATTTAAAAATTATTACACACCGTCCAACAATTCCCCACTATACGATATTATGCATATATTATAAACTCTGCGCTGCTTACTGTGTTACATGCAAGCCGCGTGAGGCAGCGTTTGCGTCAGTGCACGATGTAGATGAAAACATGCTTCTCAATCAGTTATACTGTGTATGTATGTAACGATAAGTCCATGGTACAAGCAGGTACTATGGCTTACATTTAAAAATATAACATGCTTTCACCAGGCGCCCACACAACTCGACTAACCGACGTCCCTTTCCCGCAATCGGGGAAGAAATTTTCGGCGGTTTTGAATCGCTGTCATAACTGGCACACAGATGATGGCATGGCTCGTTTGCGTTCGCCTTACTCTCTTGAGATGCTGTCCCTTCCTAATCCCGTCGTCTTTCTCTTGCTTCTTCTCCTAGATTTTTTTTTATTTTTAAACGTTTCTCCCTCAGTTTTTTTTATGTTGTTGTTTATACTATTCTCCGGACTTCTTCCCTCCTGTCGTGACAAGCTATAAATCGACGCGGAAAATGTGTAAATATTATTATACCTTGAAAAAGACGGGGCTCTCCCGACGCAAACGTCGGCTGAATGAACAGTTATCTTGATGATATGTGGGGTTTAACGTTCCAAAACCACCATATTATTATGAGAGACACCGTAGTGAAGGGCTCCAGAAATTTCGACCACCTGGGGTTCTTTAACGTGCGCCCAAATCTGAGAACGCGGGCCTACGGCATTTTCACCTCCATCGAAAGTGCAGCCGCCGAAGCCGGGATTCGGTCCCGCGACCTGCGGGTCAGCAGCCGAGTACCTTAGCCACTAGACCACCGCGGTGGGGCAACAGTTGTTATCTGAAAGCGCATTAACATCCATATATATATATATATATATATATATATATATATATATATATATATATATATATATATATATATATATATATATATATATATATATATATATATATATATATATATACATATATATATATATATATATATATATATATATTTCTCATATTTTGTATACGGACACGTGTCGGTTTAATCATGCATGCTTATCTATATACTGATAAAATTCTTGCACACTTTTCATTTCTACCTTCCCACAGGTGCCCCACAGCCAGGCATAAGGGCCAGCACGCTTGGCCTTATAGCGGGCTTCCTGGTGAAAGCAGCTGAGGATTGCATTACTTGCGACGACTGCATCGGCAAAATCAAGGCTCCCAGCTCATCTGGACCAGCTACTGCTGTGATATTTAATTTAGACAGGGGAGGGCTTTCATACCCAACGATCTCATTTCTTTCCTTTGTGAGCACTCTAGAAAGGGCCGCGGAAGCATTTGCGCCATTGGCCATTTCCAAAAAGAGGCCGATGGCACTTTTTGTGCAAACTGTGCTACCTGCAGTGGCCTTGAACCCTCTTTTCAGCCATAAAGGCGCTACTAGCGAGCACCGAGAAGCCATGGCGCGGCTAGTGTTGCAAAAATTTAGCCGTCCTTTCTTCTCAAACTACGTGCGGGACAAAACAGCCAAAGAAGGAAAGAGAAAGAGAATAGCCGAAAAGCCAAAATCTCGCAAGATTTTAAAAGTTTAGTTGCATGCCTCCATTGTATCATGTACGCGCCCAGAACCTTGCTAGCACATTTTATTGAACTATGACCCAAATGCACGCAGCTCTGTACGCGTACATATGTTTTTCTTTATTGCAGACACAAGCCGTCACTGTGTGCCAGCAAGTAGGATATTCTTCGAAAGTGCAGAAACTTTGTTTGAAACATCAGCTTTAACTGGCATATTGTGGCACGCATAAGTAAAGCGACAAATGTGTTTTGTTTCATTTTGAAGTGCTGTAACATTGCTCGAATCACACGCATACACTCGCCAAATTCTTTTAGCAGAAACCTTGATATCACTTTGAGGGATCTGCTTTTCATTGACAAACGAGTATAATGGCACATTTTCAGCATGTGTACGCGCCCCAACTGCGGGTGTCGCCCTTGGGCGCTATCAATCAAACATAACCACTAGTACAACAAAGGCGGTACTATTCCGCCCTAAAAATAAGTCTGTTAATGAAAACATACATTTCAAGTATGGCGATACTATTATTGAGTTAGTAAATTGTATAAAAATTCTTGGAGTTACATTTTCGAGCAATATGCTTTGAAACGATCGCATTTACAGTGTGCTGGGTCAGTTATCTCGCGTAGAGGGCACGGTGTACAGTGGCAAAACTGTTCTACTATACAAGGTAAAATTCTTACTTTATAAATGACTGTTCTGTTGGCATCTTGCTTATTGTTTCTTGGTATGAAGGACTACGACTAACACGCGCTTACAAAAACTGTACCTGATGCAAAAGACGTATATTAGAATAATTTTTTACTGGTCGTATGATGCTCGCAGAAGTGAATTGTTTCAACAGGCTGGAATACCACCCCTACATCGTCTCTACGATTTTAAGTTAGCATTGGTGGTCAGGCGTCAATTTCAAGAAAGTCGACATTATTTGTACGACCTCTCGAAACTGCAGCCAAATAATTTGTTCGAAACATGACATAAAGAAACATGGAAAATAAAAACTTCGAGAACAAACTACTCCACAGATAGGTTGTTCTACACAGTTTCTACGTTAATTGATAAATATGTGAAAGCTGGCATAGATTTCTTACTCTGTACCCGAACTCAATTGCACGATATACACATGTATAGTTTTCAAGATTTCTTTGCAGTTGCTACATTGTTATCATGGTTGCTATTTTTATTTTTAGAATTTGAACTTGATATTTTTGTAATTGTTGCTTAGATAACATTGCTAACTGTTTGCCAGTGCTGTCGTGCTAAAGGCGTCTGTGGGCCTATGTCAAGCTGCCTCTTTCGAAGAGCAGCTTTTACCTGCCGCTGTCCTTCATCAAACTATTGATGAAAAATAAAACATTATTATTATTATTATTATTATTATTATTATTATTATTATTATTATTATTATTATTATTATTATTATTATTATTATTATTATTATTATTATTATTATTATTATTATTATTATTATTAACTATGCTCGACAAGATGATGATAATGATGACGATAAAAACTTTATTGGGGTCGCAATGTGTTGCCCTCGATAGGCACATCACTGCCTTTACCATATCGTCTCATCGCACGGACATATAAAATCATAGAAACGCGCATCGGCCAGCGCTCCCCGTTCCAGCAGACAAACTCCCGTAGCGAAATTTGACGCACAATTTTTGTTGTGTAGGTCACAGTAAGAGTTAAAGCTTCAATTCCTGTGTCTCTCCTTGATATGCGTCCGTGGGCGTATGTGCATTATTCTCTTCTATCAATTGACTACAAGTGTAACACCTGTCCAGGGCGAGTGTCCAAGGTAAGTGCTCAACAGGGGCACTGCGTTTCACCTGACGCGTCCTAAACAACCTAAAATCAGTTTGATATTCTATTACCAATGAGTACATTATTAGTCAAAAGCTTTATGAATACTAAATTGAAGTTTTTTTAGGCTGGAATGGCAAAAACAACCATGCAGCAAGACATTTCTACGCAAATATACAGCTTTAGAAGTCAATCAACCAGTATAGCCTAACTACTAAAATGTAACACATAGCACACGTTAGCCTTTTCAGCAAAAAACAATCACACGTATAGGCAGTTTGTCACAGAAGCAGACGCATGGTATCAGTCCGTCGCCCTCCTGCCGGCCGCACAGTAGCAGACGAACAGGTTATAGGTAGCGCCACCTACGGCGAGCGATTGAACGAGAGCGGGGACACGCGCTCCCATAGGAACCCCGCTATCTGAACAGGTCAGGAGTGTAGTAGGTCATGTTTGCGACTTCCGGTCGCTCGCATGAATCCTTGCCGGTGTCGCAGTTTGGTCGCCAGTCGCAAATGGTCGCGCGACCGCGGCTAGTCGCCGGTGTACACTTTTTCATTCATAGACATCTTTGAAGCGCGTAAGAACTTCCCGTCGCCCCTCACACGTCGTTGCATTCGTCCAGTCTACATTGCAAACGGCTTGATGGCAAAGTTGTTTCCACGCTCAGCTTTCTCGTACGGAAGCTTTCTTGCTCTTTGTGCACTTCAAGGAATGCAGAAAGACTACAAAACAACGCAACGAGCTCTACACCGTGCCATCGGGACTGGTATGGGGCAAACTTGTTGCGAGTGGTCTCGCAGTGTTCTGCCATTGTGCTTCGTTCGCTGTTCCGTGAGCTCAAGTTTGGTCGACACGCGGCGTCGTTGAGGCGCCATTGGTGTCGTGCTTCCCGTGTCTTTTCTTATACACAGTGTTCTGCGAATAAATGCCTCTGTGTAGCCGCTGGTGCCGAGGTCGCGGATTACGTTTTTCCTTCTTTCCTTCCGCAGCTGTGGTGACAATTGGTGGTTAGATTATCGGTTATTTCTTTACTTATTTTAGTTTTTTCGCTTAGCTAGTTTTCTGTATTCTTGCCCAAGAAAGGTGATGCAGAATTTTTTTTCTCGTGGGAATGACCATAGGCATCTGCGTACATGGTTGCAGCTCCACATTTCCAAGTTGTACGACTCGGACTGCCCTGCTGACGGCCCCTATTCTCTTTCTGCTCTAGCAGCCATGACCGTCACGTTCTTCCAAACCTTCTCCTCCTACCTACTTCTAAACTATTTTCTCCACTCTCCCCTTTCCCTTCAAGGGACTAAGCCGTGGTCTCGCAAGGAAAGATGGTGTCTTTTTCTTTTTCTTCAACCTCACATTCATCCATTCAGGGGAAGCTTGCATGCAGTAACTGGTTTGGAAAGCAGGTAAGGTTCGCGGAAAGTCACCTCCCCTACCCTGATTTGTTCCGGGTCAACGCTCTCGAGGTGCGCCAAAAGAGGCGAAAACAGGAAAGTCATACTTCGAATTCTTTAGGGCTGTTGGCTCCCCTTGTCAAAAACTCTTTGGACACGCCTGACTGACTGACGGCCTAGGAAGAGCTGTCGGAAATCAAGGCAGCTTGATTCGTTCGACGTGCCGATTCGCTTTCTGGGCGCGATTCGCTCGGAGGATTTCAAGCTGGACGGTTGTGCCCTCGCGATCTCCGACTTCAGCGTAGCTCCCGCCGACTGGTTCGCCCTCCGCGGTCTCCTGATGCCGTGCAGCTCTCGCATTGTGGCACCCCGCCCTTGGACTGCTTCGACCGGATCCCCACTTTCTTATCTCCTTCTTTTTTCCTCTCGTTGGCTGGCGGCTTCTTCTCCGTCTATTTTCCTTCTGTTCTTTTTATCCCTCCTTCCTTCTCCCTATATCTTTTATTCCCCATATCCCATTCCTCTGCTGACCTGTTGAGGTGTCCTCGTAAGGAGAGACAGTTACGGGTCGGCACCTTTCTTTTCTTTTCTTCTGATATAACCACTTATATATATATCGACGTGCCACGAGACGCGCTGAATAATTAGCCGATAGGTTGGGATCCGTCGTCAGGTATGTTTCCCACACTCTGTGGTGCTTTCAAGTCTTCCACTCCCCCAGGCCCTAGCGCTGCAGACCCTATTCTGCACGTGCGATGCAACGTTATTGCACTGTGCTGTGTTGTGCGTATTATTTCATTTTCATTTCATTTATTGCATCCTTAAAGGCCCGAGGGCATTACATAAGGGGGGGGGGGGGCAAAAAATACGCTGTGAATGTGTATAATTCAAGTTGAACAAATTATTATAAACAGTACAGTTCTAATATGGTAGTTTGGTCAAAAATGACAACAAAAATGAATCAAATAACACACAAAAGAAACGCTTTGGCTGGGAATTAGAGTACAAATAACTGGGCACAAGCAAATTATACATACAGTACATTGGTAGAATATATTTACAGCCACGGGTTAATGGGTAGAATCAAAGTGGGATTCCAATTTTGCGCGGAATGATGTGCGGTCAGGTGTGGCAACAATGGTATCGGGAAGGTGATTCCAAAGTGTTATTGCTTGGGGGAAAAAGGAGTCGTTCATTGCGGATGTACGGCCGTTGATTCGTGCAATGGGGTTTGAATGATTAATGCGGGAAGAAGTCCTGTTTGGGGGCTGTAAAAGTTCGTGTCTTGATTGGGGTCGGAAAAAGAAACTGTGGAGGAGGCATAGGCGCGAGATGAGGCGGCGCGACGCGAGTGATGGCAGTTCAATTGATTGTTTTAGGGCGGTGACGCTGATTTCTCTGGAGTACTGTGAGGTTATAAAGTGGGCAGCGTGGTTTTGAACTGCTTCTAGTTCGCTAACGAGGTATGCCTGGGATGGATTCCAAATGGACGATGCGTATTCGAGCTTTGGCCGTACGTATGTTAAGTATGCTAGTTTTTTAACGTCAGGAGATGCTGATTTGAGGTTACGGCGCAGAAAACCAAGCGTACGCAGAGCGTCTGAGCAGACGAACTGTACGTGCGGTGCAAATGAAAGAGATGTGTACATGTGCACTCCGAGATACTTGTATGACGAAGCCGAATCGAGAGGAAGCGAATTGATAAAGTATGTATGATGAACAGTGGTGCGTTTACGGGAAAATGACATTGATTTGCATTTGGTTAGATTTAACGGCATTGATGAGTCTTGGCACCATAGCGCAACTGTGTCGAGGTCTTGCTGTAGTTTAGTACTGTTTTCAAAGTTGTGAATGGGGGAGTATATGACACAGTAATCCGCAAATAGTCGAAGTTTTGTTTGAATGTTTGTTGGCAGGTCGTTTATGAATATTAAAAATAGAAGAGGTGATAAGCCCGCACCCTGAGGGACGCCTGATGATACGTGAGTTTTAGAGGAGTTATGATTATTAGCAGAGGTGAATTGTTTACGGTTGGAGAGGAAGTGTTTAACCCAGGAGACAATACTCTGTGCAATGCCAAGGGAATTAATTTTGCTAAGTAATAAGTTGTGTGGTACACGATCAAAAGCTTTTGAAAAGTCTAGGAATATGGCACCAATCTGCAGGTTATCATCCATGCTTTTTAGTAGGTCGTGGGTAAACTCGGCTAATTGGGTCTCGCATGAGAAGTGCTTTCGAAAACCGGGCTGGTGATTATAGAAGAAATTTATTGATTCAAGGTGAGTCGCGATGTGAGAAGATATAATGTGTTCTAGTAATTTAGAGGGAATGCTTGTCAGGGAAATAGGGTGGTAGTTTGCTGGATTCGTTCGCTCTCCTGTTTTGAAGACGGCTACTATTCGGCCTATCTTCCAATCGTCTGGAATTTCGCTTGTTTCAAGGGACTGCATGAAGATGAGGCAAAGAATCTGACTAACCACTGTGACGGTGTTAACTAAAAGTTTGGGGGTTATTTGGTCAGAACCTGGCGCTGAAGATATCTTAAGACCGGTGATTAGTTTAACGATTCCTTCGGCGTTAAATGCTATTTCGGGGGATACAGCGCCGGGGGAACGGGTAGGTATTCGTGTTGACTGTGTAATGTTAGGGGTAGAAAATACTGATGAAAAGTAATCATTTAAAGCGGAGGCAACGTGTTTTGCGTCTATTGGTTCCCCGTCTGGGTCTAGAAGATCTATGTTGGTACTTTGATTTTTGTGAGAGAGCATGCGCCAGAATTTAGTGGGATTTGAGCGGAGGATAGATAGTAGGTCACATGAAAAATATTTATCTTTGGCTTTTTGTAGTTCCGTAAGATACTTTTTGGCGCACAGGTGATATTTTTTCCATGTTAAAGGGGAATCGCATTGACTGGCGGTCCTATAAAGACGTTTCTTTTTATTTAAAAGACTTTTCAGTTGTTTGTTGAACCAATGATTTGTGGAATCTGATTTTACGCGAATGGTTGGAATATACTGTTTTTCTAAGTTAAGTATCGTGTTTTTGAATATCTGCCAGTTGGCGTTTACTGAGCGGGTTTGATATGATCCGCGAAAACTGTCAAGAAAAGAACTAAGTTTGTCGTTGATAGCGTCATAATTTCCTCGTTTGTAATCAGTTATGAATTTTTCAATCGGCGACTTTCTGATCAGAGGTAGAGATATGCAGTTGTGAATAAAGTTATGGTTAGTGTGTAAATAGTGAACATAAACGTTGCTCTTATCAGCCCCGGCTACTCTGCTTGACTTCTACCTGACACTTGGCTAGCTCCTTCGAACACATCACGAGCAAGCAGAAGGGCCCGGAGTTGTAAAGATGAAAATGTCCAACATCAATTCGCTTTTATTACGTGACATATTCGTTCTCCGCCGCATTCGCCCGATCGGGTCCACATCTAACTTTCCAGTTTTATAGCGATGACACACCGTTGATTGCGGTCACGTCATTGAATGTCATATAAACAGCAGTTGCATTATTTATTTTCAAATTACTTCTTCATAAAGTATGGTGAAGTAATTTATTATTTGGTCACCTCAGGAGCCTTCTAACTTGACTTATTTTTTTATCAATACTTGAATATAATGTTAAGTTTATTTGGTTGACTCTGAGCATTACCTTCGCAACAGAAGTACGTTTGTCAGCGACAATCATTCTTTTCTTAACCTCTCCCAGTGCCAGTAGGTCCGTTCAAGTTACGTCATGAAAACCAGTTTGCTGAACTATGTCATATATGACATGTCGCTCAAATGTCGGTTTCTGGATTTTTGATGAATCCAGCCGTCTTTTGCTAATTGTCTACTGGCAAGTTTTTTAAATTTTGTTTTGTTCTTTTTAAAACTGGTGGTCTCAGACAAGCTTATTACGCCTCTTCTCACCACTGGATAGCCGTTGTTACGCGCGGCGCCTGGGCCAACGGGGGAGGGCCGCGTTCTTTGTTCATCAAACAAGTCACCGAAGGGCTGCCAGCCTGCTGTCCGCCGTGTACTGTCCATCTTAGCCGGGAAGTAAGGTGGCATTCCGACACCATAAGACGTTCGACGAGACGACCACAATGGTTTCTTGGTGTCACAGGTGCAGTGAGGTGGCCACGCCCCTATCAAAGACCTTGACTTGAGCGAGTGTGAGCGGCACCGTCAGAAATGGCGTGTGTGTCTCGTGATTCAACAGCGCATTCTGGACCCATTCCCTGATTAAGTCAAAACGTACACTTTATAGTGAGCCACCCAGCTCATTCGCAAGAGACCTCTCGCCCTGTCTGTACAAAATGTAATAAATCCTCTGTTAAGTTTGCCATCTTACTCCTGAGTGCACATGCGTTTTCTTTTCTGTCTTTCTACACGCCCTTTCTTGCCCCTATTTCTCAACCCCCAGTGCTAGGCAGCAAACCGGATGCCAAGATATGGTTAATCCCCCAGCCTTCCTTTCTCTCTCTTGCCATCTTACTGCCTTGGCATCTTCATCCCGGGAATCCAATGTTTTAAAAGGCCGGTACAAACAGATAAGTTAAACAATAAAACAGACGGTGAATATTTTCTGCAGCATGTTCAGACGCTGCTTATAGGTGGTCATCCTCGAAAATTATCAACTTTAACACCACGGACAGGTGCTGATATACCCTGAGTAGGTTCGAGCATGTATTATGCTTCGACGCTTTTAATCTTCATTAAACTTCTCCCTTTCGATTTCATCTTTCGGGGTTTTGTGTAGTTCTTCATCTAACGCCTAACCTCCCTGTCCTTCCTCATTTATTCCTCCTCCTCCCTTCATCTAACGCGCTGCATTCGTGCTGCACTGCTACCACTTCATTTCTTCTTTATATACGCCCTGTTTCGGGAACAATTATAGGCTGCCCTCTTGAACTGATAATGATGCCGTTTTTCATCCGTATAAATATTCCAATTGTGCTATGGCGAACTCGCACGCATCAAAACGCTGGGCCATTACATTCAATGTCGTATCACCATAATCATAGCTAATTACGACACAAAAAACAGCAAAAATTGCTTTTGAGCCTAAGATGGCAGTGTCTATGCTTTACTGTAACTGTTACATTTATTTTTCGTCAATTTGTCCAATATGTCATTTCATGCAGCGGCCGCCGAAATCGTTTCGCTGCTCATTGTGGTACTCTCGGTCTCTGAAGCTGGGTGAAGATAACTAAGAAGCCTGGTTTTTACTGGCTACATAAGATGTGAAACGAAGCTATAAATCAAGATGAAAAAGAAGACAAATCTGTGAAAAGTCCGTACTGGCGCATAAATGGCGCGCCGATTGCGCCGATGAAAAACGTCGGCGGCGGCGGCGGCGGCGCGCCGATCAGTTCGCGTCGGCGGCGGCGGCGTGGTGAAAACTATTGGCGGCGGCGCGCCGACCAGTCGGCGCACACCTCTATGCAGGTAGGGTGGCTTGAATTAGAGGTGTGAAAAGTGGCCGCTGAAACCAGTCCCCAAAGGGCGCCGCTGCCCCTTGGAGCGCTGCACGCAGAGACGCGGTAGAGTTACTGTATATGCTACCTTCAGGTAGCATTTACAGTAAAGAGTTTAAGTGCTGGGTACCCAAGCTCTTGGGGCGCTGCGGGCTTGGGGGCGCGCGGCGTTGCGTACCCAACCCATACCGAACTGAAATGCCTTACAGAGGCGTGCCACGGCGCGCACGCAAACGCAAGCCGCACGAAGGTCACACACGCTTGCAGCGCCATAGCGTCTTGTCGCGTAAGTATTATTTATTCTATTTTACGATTACAAATGTTAAATTAAACATACAAAGTGACACAAAGTAAATTAATCTCAAAAAATACCTTAAAAATATTGTTACGCCTGAAGTAGGGGTACGGGGGTTTATTGAACGGAAGCTGGGATGGCGAGGCCGCACCGGATAAAACTGCCGAGAGATCTTCTTCTTCCCAAGTCCACACTTCTATTCCCTCTTATCAATCCGGCACATACACGTCGTAATATTTCCCCCTTCGCAGACGAAGCGCACCGCGCGTTTCATGCATCGTCCCGCAGTCTAAAAGCTTTGAGGCGAGCCACATGGGTAACCTCGGTCTTGGTTGATCGTCTCCCACTAGCTGTCAGTCGTGCTATTTTATAATCTACTGCACTGAGGCGCTCAAGGACAACGAATGGGCCAGTGTAGTGGGCGAGAAGTTTTGTGGACAAGCCACGCTTGCGGATAGGCTTCCACACCATTACAAGGTCTCCCGGTTCATATGTGACGTGGCTGTGCTTGCTGTCGTAGCGGAGCTTTGAGCGGTCTTGCGATGCTATAGTACGCAGGCGGGCAAGACGCCGAGTTTCTTCTGCAAGGCATAGTGTTTCAGCTAATGAAGGATCGTCATTGTCATAAAACGAAAAGATAGTGTCCAGGGTATAACGAGGGGGTCGAACGTAAAGAAGGAAGAAAGGGCTGTGGCCGGTGGTTTCGTGTTGGGCAGTGTTGAAGGCATACGTGATGAACGGTAAGACGTCGTCCCAGTTCTTGTGATTGGACGCCACGTACATTGAAAGCATATTCACCAGTGTCCGGTTCGTTCGTTCAGTAAGGCCATTCGTCTGTGGATGGTAAGGTGTCGAATGACGAAGTTCCGAGCCACACATACGGAGCAGTTCCTCAACAACGTCTGCCGTAAACTGACGGCCGCGGTCGCTTATTATGACGCGAGGAGGTCCGTGGCGCAGTATGATAGAGTGCAGGAGAAAGGAGGATACTTCGCCAGCAGTCGCAGATGGCAGGGCGGCCGTTTCGCAGTAGCGGGTCAGGTAATCGGCGCACACTACAATCCAACGGTTGCCTTTTGCCGAGCGTGGAAAAGGGCCCACGAGGTCAATGCCAACTTGCTCAAAGGGAGTGCTGGGAGGCGTCACAGGCTGTAGAAGTCCAGCCGGAGCAGTCGTGACTGATTTGTGCGTCTGGCATTGAGTGCAACTGGCCACGTACTGCTCAACTGACTGGCGCATGCGTGGCCAGTAAAATCGCTCCTGTGTACGAAGGAGTGTTCGCGTCATTCCCAGGTGACCCGAAGTTGCGTCGTCGTGCATGGCGCGCAGAATGGAGGAACGGAGTGTGTGCGGCACCACCAGCAAGAAGCGGGAACCCGTGGCCGAGAAGGTCCTCTTGTAAAGTAATCCTTCACGAACGCAAAAGCGTCCGGCCAAAGTGGACGCTCGTGCTTCAGCAAATAATGGCTCCAAGCTGACATCCTTCCGCTGTTCATTTTCAAAGGTGGTCTTGTCCGGGAATACTGGAGTCACTGACGCAATTAGGTGATCGAAATTGTCGGCATCGCAAAGTGTTGTAGTAAGCGGCATCCGCGAAAGGCAGTCAGCGTCAGCGTGCTTCCTGCCACTCTTGTATGACACCGTGAAGTCATACTCTTGCAAGCGGAGGGCCCAGCGTGCCAGGCGGCCAGATGGGTCTCGGAGGCTTACAAGCCAGCACAAGGAATGATGGTCTGTGACCACTTGGAAGGGACGACCGTACAGGTATGAACGGAATCGCTGTACAGCGAAGACGAGTGCCAAACATTCTTGCTCAGTCACTGTGTAATTCCGTTCTGGTTTACTTAAAGTTCTGCTGGCATACGCAATGACATGTTCCTTTCCACTGTGTCGTTGTACTAGAACTGCACCTATGCCAATGCCACTGGCGTCAGTATGAACTTCGGTCGGCGCCGAAGGGTCGAAGTGTCGGAGAATGGGCTGCGATGTGAGTAAGAACTTGAGTTGGTTGAAAGACGTCTCACAGTCATGTGTCCATTCAAAGCTAGTACCTTGACGTAGCAGACTGGTCAAGGGGAAGGCAACGTCGGCGAATGCGGGAATAAATCGGCGAAAGTACGAGCACAGGCCTAGGAAGCTGCGAAGCTCTTTCGTTGAGCGAGGTGGTTTGCACGCTTTCACAGCTGCTGTCTTGCTCGGGTCAGGCCTGATCCCATCTTTGTTCACAAGGTGCCCAAGTACTAAGGTTTGTCGCTCGCCGAAATGACACTTCTTCGAATTAAGAACAAGGCCAGCGTTTCTAATGCATTCCAGAACAATGTCCACGCGTTCGTTGTGCTCACGAAATGTGCGCCCAAAGATCACGATGTCATCTAGGTAGCACATACAGACGTTCCATTTTAGGCCACGCAGAATGGTATCCATGAACCTTTCGAATGTGGCAGGAGCATTACATAATCCAAACGGCATCACGTTAAATTCATAAAGTCCGTCTGGAGTTATGAAAGCAGTCTTTTCCTTGTCCGCTGGATGCATGGGAATCTGCCAGTAGCCTGAACGTAAATCGATAGACGAGAAGTATGACGCCGAATGGAGACAGTCCAAGGCGTCATCAATTCGTGGAAGAGGATAAACATCTTTCTTCGTGATGGAGTTCAAACGGCGATAGTCGACACAAAATCTCCAGGTACCGTCTTTCTTTTTCACAAGGATCACAGGAGCTGCCCAAGGGCTCGATGATTCTTGAATGATGCCCTTTTGGAGCATTTCACGCACTTGATTGTCTATTATCTTGCGCTCGGACGGCGATACTCGGTACGGTTTTTGTCGGATTGGCTGTGCTGTTTGTGTATTTATCCTATGGCGTATACGAAATGGAGGAATGGAAGGCGTATGGTCACTCTGGGAGAAATCAAAAACTTGCAAGTACTTTAACAAAACGTCCACAAGCATTCTGCGCTTGTCGGCAGTCAGCGCCTTATCAACCATAGGTAAAACTTTCGAACTGTCTGAGCAGGCGGTCACTTGTTCATCCCGTCGAACGTCACTGAGGACAGCTACTGTTGTTGGCGAGTATTCTTTAAACGACGCTAGCTTAAGTCCTCCTGGTAGCAGCACCGGTTCGTTTGAATAATTCGTTGTCCAAAGGTCTGAACGACCTTCACTCACTGAAACTATGCTGTGGGGTACCAACGTGTTCTTCTTTATACAACTTAGATGGAAAGGCTCCACTAGCGCATCGAAACTGGTCTTATTGTCGTTAATATGCGAAGAAGCTACTGGAACGCGCACAGCACAGAAGGCCGGGATAACGGTATCTTCATAGACTCGGAGCGCACCGCTTTCCGTACCCGAATTCTCGATAAGTCCATGAGGAACAGCGTCACTTATGATAACTTCGCCATTTCGACAGTCTACAGTGGCTCCGCACATTCGCAAGAAATCTATGCCTAGAATGATGTCATGAGTGCTCCGCGGAAGAACCGTGAATTCTGTCACAAACACTTGATCACTCAGTAACACTGCCGCGGTACAAACACCAATCGGACACAACGAGTTGCCGCCCACGCCACAGAACGTTATCGCTTTCTCCAACAAAAAGGTCACCTTTCTTCCCAAACGAGCTTTGAACGCAGCACTCATGATCGACACGGCGGCTCCAGTGTCCACCAAAGCCATCGTATGTACACCATCAACAAAAACTTGCACTTTGTTTTTAAACATAAGCACCGGTGGAGGTATCTCTTCTTGCAGCGAATCACCAGCGACCTCACCCCCAGCGGCCGCGCTGCCTAGTTTTCCGGAGGCGGCGAAGGGTAGCGGCGCCTAGGAGACGGCGACCGATTGGAGCGAGGGGCTGGCGGGGGTGTCAGACTGCGGTCAGAGGCTGGAGAACGGTTTCGCAGCGGCCTTGGTGTCTCGTAAGATGCGCTTCCAGGGAACGTTGGTGCTTGTGCAAAGTCGGACAGGTGGGATCTCGGTGGCCAGTCGTACCTCGGCGGCTGCCGGTAGTTACAGTACCTGGCAATGTGGCCTTCGACGCCACAGTTGTAGCAGATGGGTAGGGGTCGCTCGCCGAACCACTGCTGAGAGCGCTGGGCTGTGTAGGGTCGCCTAACCGAACGGGGTGGAGCAGATTGCTGAACGGGAGCTGCGCGCCTCTGTGGGGCGGGGCCGGGACGAAGACGTTGGTCATACCGCTGGTCAGACGCGAATGAGTCTCGGCGTGGCCACGAAGCCCTAGCTTCGCGAACGTCTGTCACACATACTGATGGTGGCAGAGGAGCGAACGGGGCCGGGTAGTAGGATGAACAGGTAGGCGTATGGCGGATGGTGTCGTGGAACAGTGTGTCTTGTCGCTGTAGTTCTTCCCGCACTATTGTCCGGATAGTAGCGGCAAGGTCGGCGGGCGGGCTCACGTCGACGCTGGCGACCGTTGTTACATTTGCCAGCCTACCAAATTTCGGGGCAATACGACGGGTCTTTAGCTTCTCAAAAGTACGGCAGTGACGTTGGACGGCGGAGACGGAAGTGAGGTCTTCCCTGCCTATCAAAAAGTTGTAGACGTCCTCTGCTATACCCTTCAGAAGGTGGCCGACCATGTCCTCTTCAGTCATGTACGGGTCTATGATCTTGCAGAGCATCAGGACCTCCTCTATGTAGGTGGTACACGTTTCTCCAGGAGTCTGAGCTCTTTGAGCCAACGTGCGCTCCGCGCTCTTCTTTTTTGAATCAGAGTCGCCGAAGCATTTCTTGAGCTCTTCAGTGAAACGATCCCACGTTGTTAAGGAATCTTCGTGGTTTTCGTACCACATCAGAGCTGTTTCCGTGAGAAACAGCGCGACATTTCCCAGTTGGTCGGTGGCATCCCAGCAGTTGTACCGGCTCACCCTTTTGTACTGTGTCAGCCACGCATCCACATCTTCTCCTGCTCTTCCCGCGAACGGGCGGGGTTCCATATAGTGATATCGAGGTGCAGCTGGCACTGACCTTTGTGTGGTTGAGAAGGCGTGACCTTCGCTCTCGGCCATGGCAGTTGGTGTCGGTGGCAGACCGGCAATACGACTGCTCCGGCGAAGTTCGAACAGCTGTGGCTCCGTGGTTCGTCGACGTATACTGTACCCAGCACCTTCCACCACTCTGTTACGCCTGAAGTAGGGGTACGGGGGTTTATTGAACGGAAGCTGGGATGGCGAGGCCGCACCGGATAAAACTGCCGAGAGATCTTCTTCTTCCCAAGTCCACACTTCTATTCCCTCTTATCAATCCGGCACATACACGTCGTAATAATATTATGACAGTTATTAACACGAAACAGAAAAGCTTTTTTGTATGCACCACGCTTGCGACTGAAGCCGGCACTGTCGATGCCAAGCAATTCAGACGACCGGTCGTAGTCCAACAAGTGCGACGACAGAGCAACGGTGTAACGTGTAAGTCTGTGTAACTTTTAGCTTGCACGTATACTTTTTACGTTAACGTGTTATCTGATGCCAGTTTGTGTTTATCGTCTTACCGGAACGCACCTCTTCCAACGTTTTGAGCCCCTCATAAGTAAACATGTATGCCTTTACGTTTTCGCAAACCATATGTGGTGATGCTAACTGTATTTAGGGGAGATGCGGGTCGCAAAACGCGAGTTTTTTTCAAAATTACCGATTTTTAATTTTTGCCTGTTTTGATAAGATTAGTACCTCTATTGTTATGAAAAAATACAGGTCAAGACTTGACTGGAAATGCTTTAAAATTGCATCTAAACAGCACAAGGTGCCCGTTAAAAGGTCCAAAGTGTACAGTCTTCGAGCACCTTGCCGCCGATAATGGGCCACCGCTCGCCATTGTTGATTGCATTAGCCGAAGAGTCAACCCTCACTCCTCAAGAAACAACAGTTTCTCTCGCTGATGCGGCACAAGAAATAATAAAAATAAGCATGCTTCTGCGCGTTTTTCAAGTGCCACCACAGGCTGATCACGTGGTACGGATCGGGGACCGCCATTGGCCGCTGCGAGCCTGTATGTGCTGTGAAACCTATTGGCGGGGTCCATGTCTTGTTGAGCAGCGCAGCGGAACATTGCTATTCTCGTGTAATTATCTACATTATGAAGGAAAAAAGCATTCCTCGCAAGTGAAAGCCGTTGTGCGGCTTTCACTTGCGACCAATGCATCAAAATCAAACCATTTTGCGATCAATGCATCAAAATAAAAACCAATGCATCAAAAGTAATTCACAACCGTCAGCCGGAAAGTTCGTGATGTGGCAATGGATCACGTCAGCATCAATCTTGCGAGGTTGAAAGAGCTCGCAGTGAGCGAACTTAGCAGGGACGACATTTCCATTATGTACGACGGTATGTGGCACAAACATGGCCGCAAAATGGCGACACTGGACTTAGTTTAGATTTTGCAATCCTGTCGAACTTCTTCCTAGCTTGAAATTGGCACAAGGCTCTGCCAGATGGAGCGGAAGTTTGGCAAGCGTTTCATGGCCCTGTCTGTGAGCGAAATGTCTGTGAGGAGTCGGCTCGAAAAAGCCAAGAGGGACAAACTCATGGGCGTGGCGTACTTTAGTCGCAGTGGCCACTACAAGAAGGTTGTTCTTTTTGGTGTGCAAATTTCATCAGATTTAATGATATCTTTCCTAAATAAAAACTCAATTTCAACTTTAAAACTTGTTTTTCTCAAAACACGAATTTCGCCATTTTTTTTTCAACGTGCCCCTCCTTTTTCGGGCACTTCTAGTGCTCAGATCTGCATGAAGTTTTGCCCAAATTTTTTCCAAAGTATAGTGAATGCAATCATCTAGTTTAAATTTCAATATAATATTGTATAATAAAAAATCTATCTAAACCTTCTCTAGCGTAGGTGAAATATGGACTTTTAGCGTCTATTATTTTTTACGACTATTATATATTTTGTATGAGCTTCCTAGTCAGTTATTTGCATTCTACACTTTATTTCAAAGATTATGAACTATGAAAGGTAAAAAATTACGGAAGTTCAGGAATGAAAAGATGGGGGGGAAAATGGTGAAGGTTCTCACTTTGTCATTTTGTAGAGCTAAAAGTAAGCAACTTGCAAGAAAACTAATTATATTGTTACGGGAAAGATTTATTCACCGAGAGCTGGTCTTGCTAACGGCTTAGAGAGCGCACAGTCAAGCAGGCCAACGGGAGAAGCTTCAGAGTCCAACCCACTACAACCACGTTGTCGTCTTCTTCATTTGGGTGCCAATTCAGCTGTGTCGGTGCGACAGTTCCATACACGTATCATCACCCCGGCCCGTAAGGCACCGTCTCGGTGCCTGTTAAATGAGCGAGTCGGCGTTGTAGGGCTTGCGACGAGAAACGTGGACCACTTCCGTTCTGGGAGCAGCAGCTGATGAGTTTGTGGTAGCGGCAATCTCGTAGGTCACAGGTGTGACCTGACGAATGACTCGGTAGGGCCCAGCGTATCGCGATAGTAGTTTCTCGCAGAGGCCAACACGTCGAGATGGGAGCCACAGGAGAACAAGAGATCCCGCAGAAAAAACGGCATCTCTATGTCGACGGTCATAAAGAGACTTCTGTGCTGTCTGCGATGACGATAACCGAGCACGCGCTACCGCACGTGCCGTGAGAGCACGGGTGATTGCATCTTGAGCGTACGAGGTGGAGGATGGGTGGTCTGATGAAAGTAGTGTGTCAAAGGGCAGTAAGGGATGACGTCCGTAGAGTAGATAAAAAGGGGAGTAGCCCGCTGTTTCATGACGCGACGAGTTATAGGCGAAGGTTACGAACGGAAGAGCTATGTCCCAATCAGTGTGGTCGGTAGATACGTACATGGAAAGCATGTCTGTCAATATTCGGTTTAGGTGCTCCGCAAGGCCGTTAGTCTGAGGGTGGTAAGATGTGGTGAAGTTGTGACGGGTAGCACAAGATCGGAGTATATCATCAACCACACGAGATAGAAAGTAGCGACCACGGTCTGTGAGCAGGTGACACGGAGCGCCATGCTGGAGATTAATGTCGTACAGCAGGAAGTCGGCAACGTCGGCTGCGCAGCTGGTTGGTAGCGCTCGAGTGATTGCATACCGAGTGGCATAGTCTGTGGCCACTGCAATCCATTTATTTCCAGTTGTAGAAGTAGGAAAAGGGCCTAGCAAGTCCAACCCCACTCGATAAAATGGCTCGGCTGGGACTTCAATAGGTTGAAGTAGACCGGCAGGGGGGGGTCGTAGGCTTCTTTCGGCGCTGGCAGAGGTCACAAGATGTGACGTAACGGCGAACAAAGCGGTACAGACCCTTCCAGAATACTCGTCGTCGAATGCGGTCGTAAGTTCTGGAGACTCCTAGATGTCCAGAAGTTGGAGCGTCGTGGAATTGTCGCAGAACATCCTTTCGCAGGTGATGCGGTACGACGAGTAAAAGTTCGGCGCCGTCGGGGTGTAAGTTGCGGCGGTACAAAACGTTGTCTTGAAGCAGGTATCTGCTAAGAGAAGGGTCAGCATAACGTGATTGAAGGCGGTCAATGATGCTGAGCAGCGATGGATCTTGGCGCTGTTCGTCAGCCACGTTCAGAAAGTCAGTGATGGCTAAAACGCAGGCATCGGATTCCAAATCAGTGGAGCTAGGTGGATCAACAGGGTGCCGGGATAAGCAATCAGCATCACTGTGCAGCTTTCCAGATTTGTAAACAACCGAGAACGTGTACTCCTGTAATCGAAGTGCCCATCAGCCGAGTCTTCCTGTAGGGTCCTTAAGCGCCGACAGCCAGCAAAGCGCATGATGGTCCGTGATGACTGCGAACAGACGTCCGTATAAGTACGGACGGAATTTCGCAATAGCCCAAACGAGGGCTAAGCATTCCCGCTCAGTGATGGAATAATTTTGTTCCGTTTGCGACAAAAGACGGCTAGCGTAGGCTATCACACGGTTGGTGCCATTCTGTATCTGAGCGAGTATAGCACCAATGCCATGGCCGCTTGCATCGGTGCGAAGCTTTGTTCGAGCCGCTGGATCAAAATGAGCCAACACAGGTGGTGATGTGAGGGCGGTAATTAGCGACGCGACGGAATGTTCTTGGTCCCTTCCCCAAGAAAATGCCACATTCTTTCAGATGCGGAGCATCTAATACTCGAGGCTTGTAGTGCGGCGCCGTCCGCAAGCTTCCTCCTCCTTCTTCCACCATCTGTGCATCCCTTCCTCCTCTACATACCGCGCGCGCTTCACTCCTCCACCATCTGTGCACCCTTCCTCCTCTACACACCGCGTGCGCTTCTCCTCTTCACGAACATTCGCTAGCTGTATAATGTAGCGCGCATGCGCCGTCACGCTTCGAGAACATCGGCAGCTAACGCGCGCGCATGCGCCGTTGCGCTTCTCCCCCTTCTCGAACATTCGACAGCTGACAGTGCATGCGCCGTCGCGCTGTATATATACTCAAGGTCGGCGCTCGCTCGCTCAGTTGCCGCTCGTCGGTTGGTTTGTACGGCGCGTCGACGTCCAAGGTCGCGGTGAAATGAACTCCAACGAATCCACAAACACAATGATCGACGTCCCTTCGACCAGCGCCGCCCTTTAGCATACGTGTGTACGTGTTCACTCATTTAACACCCCCTCCTACAACCACGTTAACCAATTTAGCCATCGACCCAAGTAAGTCGCAATTTAACACCCCATTTCACAACCACGTTAACCAATTTAGCCATCGACCCAAGTAAGTCGCACTTTAATACCCCGTTAAACAATTATATGCTCCGCATCCTCCTCAGTGTTCCCCCGAGAGAAGCTGCGGGCAATTTTTTTAGGAGATCCGTGAGGGGCCTAGCAATATCCGCGAAATTGAAGACAAAGCGGCGGAAGTATGAGCAGAGCCCAATAAAACTGCGAACTTCTTGTGTGGAACGCGGAACCGGGAATTCTCGGACTGCACGGACTTTGTCAGGGTCGGGTTGAACACCAGTGGCGTCAACAAGGTGGCCGAGTAGTTTAATCTGCCGACGTCCAAATGAGCATTTCGACGAATTGAGTTGGAGACCAGCGCAACGAAAAACGTCAAGAGTTGCCGAGAGACGAGACAGGTGGCTTTCGAAGGAGGGCGAGAAAACTATTACATCATCCAGATAGCAGAGGCAGGTCGACCATTTGAAACCGCGAAGAAGAGAGTCCATCATACGTTCAAAAGTAGCCGGGGCGTTGCACAAACCAAAAGGCATGACCTTGAATTGGTAAAGGCCGTCGGGTGTGATGAATGCCGTCTTCTCGCGGTCGCGGTCGTTGACCGAAATTTGCCAGTATCCGGATCGAAGGTCAAGGGACGAGAAATAGTTGGCGCCGTAGAGGCAGTCGAGCGCATCATCGATTCGAGGTAAAGGATAAACGTCCTTCTTGGTGATCCGATTCAGGTGGCGATAGTCGACGCAAAAACGCCAGGTGTTGTCCTTCTTTTTAACTAAGACCACAGGGGAGGCCCAAGGACTCGATGACGGCTCAATGACGTCTTTACTGAGCATTTTCTCGACCTCCGTCTGTATTACTTGGCGCTCAGCACGTGACACGCGATAAGGGCATTTGTGAAGTGGACTGGCGTCGCCGGTGTCGATGCGGTGGGTTACGGCACTTGTGCGGCCCAGGGGACTCTCGTCAACGTCAAAGATATCCAGGTAAGAAAATAGAACACCCCGGAGCGCCGCAACTTGGGAAGGTAAGAGGTCACTGGATATCATTTTGTCGAGGAGCGCCTTATTTTGCGACGTGATGACAGGTTTCGTCATGGTCTTAGTGTCAGGTGTAAAAGAACAAATCGAACATTCATCAAGGGTGGAAAGATCGGCTGAAGTGATGCCTTGGGGAAGCACTTGGGTCGACGTAGAGAAGTTCAGAACTGGAAGTAGCACCGTGTTGTTAGCCACGACCACTATAGTATGTGGTAGTGCGATGTGGTGCGTAAGAGTCAACTCAATGAGGGGAGCTACCAGATAGTCTCCATCAGGAACGGACGGGAAGGGCGACAGAGGAACGTACATAGCAGCCTGGGGCGGTAGCCGTAGAGACTCCACGAATCGTAGCCGAGTGCGACTTGGAGGAGTGAAATCGGAGCACAAAGGCAATTCGAGCCGTAAGATACCGGTAGAACAATCGATGAGGGCGGAGTGGGCGGTTAAGAAGTCAATTCCAAGGATGACGTCGTGTGGGCAAGCATCGAGGACTGCGAAGAGAACGGAAGTGTGGTGGCCAGCAACAGTAACGCAGGCAGTGCACATACCAAGCACCGATGTTCGACTTCCGTTGGCAACTCGAACAGTAGAGAACATAGCTGGTGTGAGAACCTTTTTCAGGCGAGATCGAAGTGTAGAACTCATAACAGATACTTGGGCACCAGTGTCAATTAGAGCAGTAACGGCGTGGCCATCGACGAACACCCGAAGTAAATTGCGTCTTGAATTTGTAGCCGGTTGAGGGTTTCGTTCCGAGTCGTCAACGCAGCGCCACCTCCAGGAGCTGCACTCGTCAGTTTCCCGGGGAATGGGCAGAATAAGCCGGTGACGGAGAGCGGCGGCGTTGAGGGGAGCGTGACGGCCGACCCTGAGGTGACGGCGAGCGGCTGGACCAGTTTCTCTGGGCGACGACGTCAGCGTAGGGCGGTTCGGAGCGTGGAAATGAACGGCGAGCTGAAGGGTCCAGAATATGGTCATCCGGAAAACCAGGTTGCGAATAGTGTCCGCGGTCCTGACGGCGATCTACATTACGAAAGCTTGGCCGGAAATACGACCTGTTGCGGCAATGGCGGGAGATGTGCCCAACTCGAGAGCAAGAAAAGCACATTGGTCGATCATCATGCGTGCGCCACTCAGATGGATTTCGGTAGCGTGGTGGAAACTGAGGAGTCGAAGCTGCCGCAGCGACAAGTGGAGCAGAGTGGTGGTCAGCGTTGTGGACGGGAGTGCTCATGGGCTGCGGCATAAGTCTGGCGGGCTGGGGAACCTGGACGCCCAGGTTAGCAAACTCCTGAGTTCTGACGGCTTGAATAAGCGAGACTGTTGCCCAGTTGTCTTGCGCAGGGGGCTGATAGGAAGCGAGTGCCATGGCTTCCAGCTCCTGGCGAACAATCCTTGCGATATTGGCAGGAGGGGCAAGTGAACGGGGCGCTGCAGAATCTTCGCAAGACGAAGTCGCAGCAGTGTTTGGTAGTCTCGCGATTTGGTGGGTGATTCGCCTGCTTTTAGCTTGCTCAAATCGCCGGCATTCAGATATGATGGATTCGACAGTGGTGCAGTTCTTGCACATTAGTATGTTGAAAGCATCATCAGCAATGCCTTTCAACACGTTGCTGATCTTGTCCGCCTCGGACATGTTTTTGTCCGTCTTCCGGCACAGTGCCAGTACGTCTTGGATGTACGTGACGTACGACTCCATCGATGATTGAACACGCGACGCGAGTTCTTGCCTGGCTGCCATCTGACGAGCAACTGACCGACCGAACAAATCGCGAAGCTTTTGCTTGCATGTGTCCCAGCTGGTTAATTCTTCTTCATGCGTCTCATACCAGGCGCGTGCCGTACCACGTAGGTAGAATAGAATATTTGCCGGCATAAGCGTTTCGTCCCACCTGTAGTGCTTGCTGACGCGCTCGAATAATGCGAGCCATTCTTCGACGTCCGTGCTGTTCGTCCCGGAAAACGTGCCAGGGTCGAGAAGATGGGGGGGGGGGGGGAGGGGGGATCACAGGTGATGGAGCCGGCGCGGATGGCGAGGCCTGAGTGCCAGTTTCAGGCATCGCGGCTGGACAAAGCTGGCGTCCACTGCGGAGTTCCAGAGCAGTGTTGTGTGAAGACCCAGCACCTTCCACCAAAAGATGTTACGGGAAAGATTTATTCACCGAGAGCTGGTCTTGCTAATGGCTTAGAGAGCGCACAGTCAAGCAGGCCAACGGGAGAAGCTTCAGAGTCCAACCCACTACAACCACGTTGTCGTCTTCTTCATTTGGGTGCCAATTCAGCTGTGTCGGTGCGACAGTTCCATACACGTATCAATATATTTGAAATCCGCACAAAAAGTTCCATAAACAGCTCTAGTTTCATTGCTCTAAGGTGAATATTAAAAAAGGGTGTCTTCGAGTAGCATATCGCTTTAAACTTCGTTTAACTTAAATAGGAATGAATCACCGTTGCGGCAAAATCACGATACTTTCTTTATCGTGTACAGCAACCTGGTATGCGCAAAAAAGTGAAAAATACAAGGTCACTGAAACGATAGTGTCGACATCTTGTGACACTTCGTGCAACCACAGTCATGGACATGTTGGATTACGCGTAATGTTTTTGAGGTGAAAATGAAGAAAAAAAAGTTATTCATTTGAAATAACGTCGCTGCGTGGTTCTGCACCAGACGTACAATGTACAATGTTTCTGCAACCACAATGTTGTGATTCTCTGGTTCACTATGGTAGCGCTAGATGGCGCCTCCTATTCAGCTGGTCAGAGGCTGGAATATTTTTAGTTTCTATGATCCAGGCCATCCTAGCTTTAGTAATCTGGCTGAAACAATGTAATCGCTATTGCTTCCCGCACTTTGGCTTAATTTAACTCGACGGCTAGAGTATCTATCTGCAGTGCGGATACCGCGAGTTCCTGCGAAGGTGGACCTTACAAGGCGGCCGATCCATGCTGTCCGAGATTTCGCGTATTTGCGCCATGCTATTAGTGCTGGGTACCCAAGCCGCTTGGGTACCCATGACGTTGGGACGGCAGTTGTGCGCATGCGCGAAACCCCAAACAGACGCGTCGCAAGATCGCTGGGGCCACGGAGGAAGGAAAGGTAAGGAGAGGCCCTGACGTCACTCGTTGTGAAGCTGCGATGAAGCCGGAAGTCGGCCATATTGACTAGGCAAATTCTTGTTTCTTGTTTACATGTGAATGCGAAGCAGAAGGAGCGACTCCCTCTGTGTCTCAAAAAGCACGTGGCCAGCGCGCCGCGTGCGTCGGTGCTATCCGAAACGAACGGAACGGATTTGAACACGCTGTCTTGCCGCGGTATGGTTGACGAAATCTCTGCGTATGGCTGTTGTACTTTTGCACTGCCGGCGTTAACGATAAACACGGCAAGTTGCACGTTAAGCTTTTTTTATTTGACGTATTCTTTGTGAAAATAAAGATTATATTTCGGACATTGCCGCGCGACGAACCAGGCACCGAAATTTGTACAGCTTCTTTCAGATCACTTTTTTCCCCTTTTGCGCTTCTCTTTAGGTTTTATGAAATTTTCTGTCAGGCTGTGGGCTAGACACAACGATAAAAAAAGAAAAAATGTCTTCCCTGCAATAAACCCGTAGGTCCGTAATCATGCCAGGAAAGTCGGCGTCGGTGGAGCTTGTGTGCGTGGCAGCCCGTTGAGTTTGCGCCGGCCTCTTTGTTTTCGCCCCTCTTTTGTCCGACGCGCACTGGTTCCTATGAAAATCCCAAAGACCATGATTTAATTAGGACGAAAGCAGCGAAGACCACCAGAAAGTGCGTGGGAACACGTCTCCAGTGTGATTCACGCGCACTAGTAGCTACGGAGAACGGAGACCAGGATCACGTTAGGGCGAAAGGTGGGAAAGTTAGCCGAAGGAATGCGTGAGAAAAGGTCTGCGGGAAGCTTCACGCGTCGACACAGCCGCCAAGGACGGCAGGGAAAGGCAGCCAAATGCGAGGGAAGATGTCTCCGGGATAAGTGGCTAGTCATTAGAGGAAAATAAAGAGAAGGCGCTTGTTTCTGTCTTCCTTATCTGGAACAGAGCTCAGCGCCAACCGCCAACCGGTAGCTGTACAGGAACATGAAAAGCAAGATTAGATTACGGTCTCAATAAGGGCTTGCGGACCGCAAATGCATCGTCCATTGTCATAAAAATCAACACCGCCTAACTGTCACTAACCTACTAGGCATTCATTGAACGATTTCTTGAGCACAGTCGTTATTTTCTATGATGGCTTTTCACCATAATTTCGACGGACGCTGCAAATTCGGAGTGCTTATACGCGCGCTCGTTCGGTGGTTTCTAGTTCAGACACCTGGTTACAACCACCACCGGAGGAAAATCGCGTAGCTAACAATGTGGCACAAAGAATGGATGCTGTTGAACACCTAGAGTACGCCACGGTTATGTGCGAGGCCCATGAAAACGCACACACTGCCGCTGGAGCGCCTGAACGGTGCCGCACCGCACTACATCAACAATAACAAAATGCCGCCATTGTGCCTAGTGAATATGGCCGCGCGTGACGTAATATCCACCACATTTTTTACGCCCTGCGCCGGCTGGGCATGCCCTCTCCTTACCTTTCCTTCCTCCGTGGCTGGGGCGATGGGGCCATGCGATGGGACGACTGGCCTCCTAGCGGCGATAAGCTACCCCGGTGCACATGCTGGCGCATCATGTTACCTTCACGGCGAGCAAAGCCGAGGCTGGCCAGAGCCACCAGTTTGACTTTTAGGTTTTAAGCGCAAATATTATAGTGGCTAGCCACTATACAAATAGCATGGCACAAAGGCGCGAAATCTCGGACAGCATGGATCGGCTGCCTTGTAAGGTCCACCTTCGCAAGAACTCACGGTATCCGCACTGCGGATACTCTAGCCGTTGAGTTAAAATAAGCTAAAGTGCGAGCACTTATAGCGATTACACCGTTTCAGCCAGATTTTCAAAGCTAGAATGGTCTGGAACTGAAAAACATATGCCCACCCAAACATGCTGAATAGGTGGCGCCATCTAGCGCGGCCATAGTGAAACAGACAACCACAACTTAGTTATTGCAGAATCATTGTGCATTGTACATCTGGTGCGAAAACTGCACAGCGACAGTATTACAAATGAGTAACCTTTTTATTCATTTTCACCTCAAAAACATTACGCGTAAGCTAACATGTTCATGACTGCGGTTGCATGAAGTGTCACAAGATGTTGACACGGTCGTTACAATAACTTTGTATTTCACTGTTTAGCGTATACCAGATTACTGTACAAAATAAAAAAAGTGTCCTGATCACTATGTATGTTTAATTTAACATTTTAAACCATAAAAAGACTTAAATAATACTTACGCAACAAGACGCTATGCCTCTGCGAGTGTGTGTGAACTTCGTGCGGCTTGCGTTTGCGTGCGTGCCACCGTGGCGCCAACTCAAAGACATTCCGGTTGGGTATGGGTTGGGCATGCAACGCCGCGCGCTCCCAAGCCCGCAAGGCCCCAAGAGAATGCGTACCCAGCACTAAAACTCCCTAGTAACTCTACACCGGCTGCGTGCTCGCGTGTTCTCTCTAACAGTGTACCGTACTGTAGATCATGAATAATAAGGGTGACAAAGGACACCCCTTCTTAAGCCCCCGTTTGTGACATTACATTCCAGCACCGTTGCTGGATGGATGGATATGGCTGTACCCTTTAGATCGAGCGGTGGCTAGCATCACCAAGCCGTAATACCTAATGAACCAAAAACTAGATTTATTTATTTTTTCTTTTAAAAAGTGAGGCTGAGGATTCGTACTTTGCAGTGAAGGGTTTAATTTTCACTCGTGCCTTGACTTTAGCCACCAATCAGATAGCCTCCTTCTAGTTAAGTCTACCCGCTTAAAGTCTATTTGGCCCTTCCTGTCCCTAAACCCCAGTGATTTGAAAAACTCTGCGCCATCATCATTAACTATAGGGCGAAGCCCTTTACAGAACATTATCAAGTGTTCGGCAGTTTTTTTTTTCTTCTCCACACGCACTGCATACCGCGTCTACCCCTTCGTATTTGGCCCGATATGTCTTGGTTCGTAATACTCCTGTCCTGGCCTCAAACAGTAGAGAACTACCTCGAGTATTATCAAAGATCCTTTCCTTGGCGATTTCCTGCTTGAAAGTACGATATACCTCTAGTGCGGACTTCTTAATCATGCCATTTCTCCACACATCGGTCTCAGCTTCCTTCACCTTCTGCTTAACCGATAATTCATTTTGGTTTGGCCCCCTGCTGTTGTCTAATTTACCAGTCAATTTTCTGGTTAGCTTCCTCCATTTTGTCTCGACATTCTTCATGTACAATTAGCTGAATACCTTCCTAGCCCAATGGTCCTCCCCCATTTCTCTCAATCGCTTTTCAAAATTTATCTTGCTGCTAGCTTCCCTGCCCTCAAATGATGTCCATCCCATATCACCTTGTACTCCCTGATTTGGTGTATTCCCGTGAGCTCCTAAGGCAAGCCTACCTATTCCACGTTGCTTAATTTCTAATCTTGCTTGAACTTCTGATCTCATGCATAAGACCGCATTGCCGAACGTCGGATCAGGAACCGTGACCCCTTTCCATATTCCTCTGACAACATCATACCTATTGTAATTCCACAGTGCACTGTTTTTCATTACCGCTGCATTCCTGTTACCTTTGGTCGTCACGTATATTTCGTGTTCTCTTAGGTACTCGGTCCCATTGCTTATCCATACGCCCAGATATTTATACTTATCTGTTATCTCTAGCGTGACCTTCTGTGTCTTAAGCTCACTACCTTTATTACCATTAAAAATCATGACTGCTGATTTTTTCTTACTGAATCTGAAATCTAACCTATCTCCCTCGTTACCGCAGATATCCACCAATCTCTGCAAATCTTCCTTGTTGTCGGCCATTAGCACTATATCATCTGCGTACATCAATGCTGGTAGTGCCTGTTCAATGAGTTTTCCTTGTTTGACGAAAGAAAGGTTGAAGCCCAGTCCAGTTCCCTCTAATTTGGCCTCTAATCCTTGTAGGTACATCATGAATAATAAGGATGACAGGGCACACCCCTGCCTAAGCCCCCGTTTTATCTATGCCCCCGTTTATGTGGGCACGATGGAGGCACGATGGACGCACATTCATCAAACCCATTTTTGTTCTTTGTACAGACCGTGCTTGCCATCATCTTGATCCCCTCGTCAGGCCACACTCGTGTCAACCGCACTGGGCCGGATGCGACGGAACGTATCTTCGACTGGTACATCGATACACAGAGGGATAACGCAGCTGACCTGGACATGCACATCTGTACTGCACCATTCGGAAGACTACTGGCGCCACTCTCGTCGACATCATCGTGTGCATCTGGTATAAGAACGGTCGCCGTAGCTGACTGGGCCAGTGGGCACGATGCACGCACATTCATCAAACCCCTTTTTGTTCTTTGTACAGGTGAGAGACAACCGTTCTGTTTCCTGCTACAAAAGCAATAACGTGTGTATTTTGCTTCTACCATGCCTACGCTCACTGCTTTCAAATAAGCTTGCCGTATATCATTGTTTCGTTGACTTGTTGACCTGTTGTGGTGACGTAGAGGAAAACCCGGGTCCTAACACGGAAGAAATGCTCAGGTCGTTAATGAAGGATATGAAGGAAATTAAAACGACCATCACTACTAGTAGCCTGAAGTTGAACGAAACAACGCAAAAGCTGACATCAATTGAAACGAAACTGGACGGCCTTTCGTCCACTGAGTGAGATTACACATCTAGAGTTGACGACCTGCAGAAAACGGTTGATCAACTAATTTTGAAGGTAGATCATTTAGATAATAGAAGTAGAAGGAACAACCTTAATATATATGGTAATACGGAGCCTCGGGAAGAACAACTCGAGTCGTTGGAAGAAGTTACTAAAAAATACTTCGTGATACCTTGAGTGTTCATGACGTTAAAATTGAACGTATCCACCGATTGGGGAAGCCGAATGCGAGCGAGGACCGTCCGGTAATTTTCAAGTCAGTGGACGGGAGAGACAAGCCGAGAATACTGAAAAATTGCAGGAAACACAAAACTACCAACTATAGTATTTCCGAGGATTTTTCCCCTCGTATTCAGGCAATCCGGAAAAAACAATGGGAAGTTACGAAGGAAAAAAGAGAGAGAGGTGAAAAGGTTGCTCTTTTGTTTGATAAAGTGAAAATCAGCACAATACTGTTCAAATGGGATGAAGGAAGCAACATGATGGTTCCATTACACTCGGAATGACACGATTCTTCACTGCGTAATGATCGGGCATCTAAAAAAACGACACAACGCCACTGCCACCATGCGCCACCCAGAATACGTTTTCCATTATTGTCACGGGTCCTGTTAATAAGGGAGGCGATCGCCGGGCTAATCCCAAGGACCGAAGTATCGGCCCCCCGAACCGCACCACGAAAGCGTGGACAATTTAGAAGTGGTGCTATTTGGCACGCCAGCGGACGCCGGCTGTGGCCCAAAGAACAAGTCTGAGCCGAGAGTTAATTGATAAAAAAACAAAATTATATTCTCAGTTATGGCAGATCAAAACGATACCCAAGTATGCACACTCGACAATAATTGAATACAATATGTCACCATTCAAACAACGTACTATGCAGTACAATCAGCCACACTCGAAACAACGGACACAGACAACAATACGCACTACAATGCAGTCGCATGCATCGAACAACCAAGACACTTAAAGACTAAAGAGTTAGAAAACTTATTCAGTCCAAAGTTCTTGGAACAAAAATCTGGATAATGCTCTTCCGATGATCACTCACTCAAAGTCCAGCGTTATTGTCGTTCCGCTGCCCCCGAAGTTTCTCTTCCAGGAAACCTCGCGTCTTCAATTGGCCGCTCTCCAAGCTTCAAACTTCTTCGCCGGAAACACGTCGGCTTCACACACGCAGCTGTTGCCACGTGTCTTCGCTCGATAGCGGTAGACACACACTTGTAGCGGAGCGCGAAGAGAAGAGGAGACGTGAGACGGCGTCGAAGGCGGCCGACGGGGCCGTACTGATCTCGCCACTTTATTGCACGCCTGAAGAGGAGCCGCGGTGGCTGTCCACGTCCGACGCGCCAGGTGCCTGAGCTCGTTCTATTTCTCGCGCAGCTCGAGCTCGCGCCAGCTGCGCGAGAGACGCGGCGCGGTGATGGAAAAAATGATGATGATGATGATGGTACTACAGGGCTCCCCCCCTAGCGCTTTGCGCGATTTGAACGCATATGAAAAAAAGAAAGAGGGCGACAAATGCTATGTACATGAACGGCAGTCCATAAAGTGTTCCTTTGGCAAGTCCAGTTTGTCAACGTGTAAGGGCCATCAGTAGGCAGCGGTCTCTGGCGGGCGACACTGGGAGTTGCGCAGAGGACGCAGGAGGAAGTGCCGGGTCGCTCTGCTGGCCAACAAGCGGGTCTCACGGTGACCTGGTCGGACAGGCCGAGAGTGGACCGTGTGTCGCGAGGTCTTGACAGGATGGTGGGTGACAATGTTGGCGCTGGGTGCACAGGACACTATACTGCCGCCTGTCGAGATTAGAGGTCCCGACAGGGCGCCATGATGGTGGTGGTGGTGGTGGTGATGATGGTGGGCATGCGCCAGTATCTGCGGCTGGGTGAACGTCGGTATCTGCACCAGGGATTGGTGCTGGTCTGCCTGGAACGCACCCAGTGTGGGCTGGGCCAGCATGGTCTGCGTGGGCAGCATGGCCTGCAGCTGTTGCAGCGTCAGTGGCTGTCCCGGGACTATGGCAAACGAGGGGGGCGACATCATGCGTGGCGGTGCCAGAAAGATGTTGGGCCTTGGCCCCAGGTTCTGTGGAATGACAAGCGTTGGGGTGCCAGGCGGTCCTGGATGTTCTCCATGGGGCCTGGCGCCCGTCTGAGGTCCCAGGGTCAGGCCCGTGGCATGGGGTGGCCGCAGGGCCAGCTGGACCCCCTGTATCTGTCCCAGAGAGCTCTGGGTCTGCCCAGTGTGCCTTGTATCAGAATCCGGCTGTGGCCCAGGCCCGGAATGTACTGGTTCAGCAGGAAAGTGCCGTGCGCAGGTCCAGCTGGAAACATGCCCGGCTGCGCTGCCGCGGGGTTCCCGATGAGCAGCGGACTCCCCGTGTTGAGCTCCATCGCGGCTCCGCGCTGCACCGTGGTCGCAGGCTGCGGCGCCGGTACAGGCGCGGGCCGCGGTGTGGCCTTGTGCTGGGCCGCCCGAGGAGACTGGGACCGGGTGGTCGCCGCTGCCGAAGGCGTCGTCATGTTCGCGCTGCCGCTCGACAGCTTGGGCAGGATCTGTGGCTGTTTCGGCTGAATGAGCCGGGGGGCACCAGAGGTGCGAGGATTGGGGCTGGCCGAAACCACCTGTGCGACGCCGGGTCTCGACGCAGGTGCCTGCTGCGGCGCCACGGGCAGAGGGGCGACGGTGGCAGTTGCTTTGGTGGTTGCCGGTGTCGACGCCGACGATGAGGGCAGGCTCTGGCTCCGCGAAGACACGGCGCTGGGGCCCGTCATAGACCACGAAACAGAGACAGGCACAGGGGCGGGGAGCGGGGACGCCGAGGGTGGTCGGCTGCTGGCCGGGGAGGTGCGAGTGGAATGTGGCGAGGCACCCGGCAGGCCATTGCTGGCACCAGTGGCAGGTGGCGGAGCGGCAGGGGGCACCGTCGAGGAGCTGACCAGCAGCTGCGGCGAGGAGGAGGAGGCCGAGACGTCTGAGCTGGTGGTCGCGGAAACGGCTAGGGCCACGGTGTCACGTGCCGTCGCTTGCTCTGCGTGCGCTTGCGTGCGTACCTTGCTCTGCGACGCCGGGGAAACCTGCCTGGTGCGGGTAAACGGGAGCGGACGGTATGTGTTGCCGCTGCGGGCGAGCACCGCAGTGCAGAGGGAATCGTAAGGCTGCGGGCTGGTGCTTGAAGTGGCAGCGAGATGGCGCAACTCGACCGGTAGGGCGTCGAGAAGAATGGCATGCATTAGCAGCTGGTCCGTGATGCCATTCACCGCAAGAACGGCGTCGAGCTGCATAAACCATACCTTGGGGTAAGTTTATTGGTACGGCGGCACTGGTGGGCAGAGTTGGGGGAACATGGCCGCGGGCCGCTCGGCGAAGGGCGTGTTCTCCGGGTCACCAATGTAGCGGAGCGCGAAGAGAAGAGGAGACGTGAGACGGCGTCGAAGACGGCCGACGGGGCCGTGCTGATCTCGCCACTTTATTGCACGCCTGAAGAGGAGCCGCGGTGGCTGTCCACGTCCGACGCGCCAGGTGCCTGAGCTCGTTCTATTTCTCGCGCAGCTCGAGCTCGCGCCAGCTGCGCGAGAGACGCGGCGCGGTGATGGAAAAAATGATGATGATGATGATGGTACTGCACACTCTTGCCTGTAGCTCGAGTCTTCACCCCTCAGGTGGAAATCCTCTTCTTCTCCTCCTTTGTCACGGAAGACAAAAAGCTTCGCCCATAAGGCGGTAAACCCTACGCACTCTGGCGCATACTTTCTTCTTCTCCTGCTTTGTCACTAAGGACAAAACCTTCACTGACAGACGCGGCGGGATACCCTACGCACTCTGGCGCTAACTTCCTTCTTCTCCTGATCTCCCATCTCTGCTGCTCGGTTAAATACATTCCGTGCGAGATTCCAGCAAATTCTCATCATTTTGTCGGTGCGATGCGCAGCGAAGGCTGGGGGGAAAGGGCGAGACGGTACGAGGGCCGTCCGCGAAAGATGACGCAACCCTGCATCACCACGCCCCTTTCCATCGAGAACTTTCTAGGGCCTGCTCGGCCGCCGATGCGAGGAGGTTCGAGGGTGAACCTACGCTTCTGAGGGGAGAGGGACGCGCGCCCGAGGAGTCTTTGGATGCTTGTTTTATTTTTTTTTATTGTTGACCTCTCGGCGCTTCGTCGCGAGAATTTGGCGGGGCGCCCTTTTTTGAGTGCTCGGTTTGTGACACTGCCCCCAACTTTACCAATATTATCTCTTATTATTCAAAACCACACAAACGAGCGCGAACAGTCCCCACACTCTCAAAGACTGTAACATAGTCCGTCGCTCATGACAGGTCACATTCACAATAGATCACTCAATACAAGTGTATATTGTAATTCAATCTCACAACACATGAAATATAACCACAGGTACATGAGTACAACACTCCATCACATATTCAAAACAATACAAATGTACAAAGTTTTCTCATTACAACAATTGTACAATACTATACCTCACATAACCGTAATAAATATTTTGACTCCCTCAACATACAGTTGTTACACAGGATAACACCCACATTAACACAACATATTGCACTCAGTACTGCCAAACACATTCCGATTCGACCTCAGCACCTATCTCGTGTATTTCGAGCTGCGCTTGCACCCTTTCTTGCGGTGCTCTCTCGATCTCTTTTTATTGTTCTTGTTTCTGTTCCGATGAGCCCTTTCCAACGAGGGTATCTGAGGCGGCGTCTCAGCCATCGTTGTCCTTTTCGACACCGTTAACGGTTAATAACGTTCAACGGGTCCTGTCTGTTTTTTTACCAGCTTGTTCATGTCACGGCAGTGGGCCTGGCTGGCCGACTCTGTCATCTTTACATTGTCGGTCAGTTGAGGTCGAGCCGACGTAAGTCGAGCTGCCCAGTACGTAAACTCATTCAATACGATCATGTTCTCATTCGCTGTCTCTTGCGCCCAGGCTTCACCTTGGGCTCGGGTGAAATCCTTCACAGGATTGTTCTCCGCTGAATCTCGCGGTCCCTGTGTCAGCGGGGGCTCCATCTTCGGGTCTTCCCCCAAACATTCTGGATCATTCGGCCCTCGTGCCCCGTCGATGTTTCCGATGACAAGGTCGTACAGGGGGGGTTGTCATGCATAGAGCGGTAACCTTCCCGCTGAAGTACGGGGTATCAACCTCAATTTCTGCTTCGGGAAGCATCCGAACCGTACTGTCAATTAGGCTAACCGGTTTCGTTTTGCCTGTCAACTCACCTTCCCGTACCAAATTTCTCCGCACGATAACCATGGAGCTACCGGTGTCTCTTAACACCGTAATCTTCTTGCCCGCAGCTTTTCCAGGCAGCGCTGGCATTCCCTTCGTAACACCGGTTGGCTGTTTTGTCATTACCGCACCAACCATATGAAGTTCCTCCCCATATTTCAACTCTATGAATCCGTCGGTGACGGCATTACTATCGGATTTCGGTGCTGCTAGCACACAGGATACCTGGTGAGTTTGACTCGCTCCGTTACGACATGCGTCTGCTTTGTGCCCAGTCTGACCACAGTTGAAACATTTTAATACCGTAGGGCTCGTAAAGATCGTTCGACAGTTGTTCGCGCGATGACCCACTCGGTTACACAGAAAACATCGCGGAACACTCTCCAGGGCACGCTTCTTTTGTTCGGGTGCCAAATTTTTCGAATCTTCGGGACACTCCTTCTTGACCTTGGCCAAATTAGTTCCACCTTGTGCTTCCAAGCATTGATCAGCCAATTCAAGCATGCCTTCAAGTGACTCAGCCTTCCTCTTTTTCAAGTACAGCGACAGGCTTGGGTGGCAACTGGTAAGAAATTGCTCTCTAATGAGGAGCTCTCTAAGCTCATCGTACTCCTGCGCTGTCCCTGAAAGTTCAATCCATCTGTCGAAATAATGGCAAAGTCGGGCGGCATACTGCGTAGCCGTCTCACCATCAGCTGGCTTTCCTGTCCGAAATCTGTCCCGGAATCCTTCCACAGTAAATCTAAGTCGCTTCAGCAAAGCAGCTTTCACCTTTGCATAGTTAGCTGCATCGGTCGGCGTCAGCCTGCCGTACACACTGAGTGCTTCACCACTCAAGCAAGTACTCAAAGCAGCTGCCCATTGATGTTCTGGCCAATTCTGGCTCCTCGCAATCGTCTCAAATCGGTGAAGGTACGCGTCAAGGTCGTTCGTCCTTTCATCAAACGCTACGAGCAGCTTGCTTGGGTTCAAGCGGAAGCCGTGGTCCTCCCGTTCGCTGCTTTCAACTCTAGCTTTGACCGGAGTTTCACTTCGCTGTTGCAAACGGAGCCGCTCGAGTTCCATCTCGTGCTGTCGCTGCTGTTCCCTTTCCTCTCTTTCTTCTTTCACCCTCTCTGCTGCCAGTCTTTCTCGCTCCAGCTCTAACTTCAATTGCTGCTCTCTTTCTTCTCTCGCCCTTTCGGCTGCCAACTTTTCTCTCTCCAGCTCCAACTTCAATTGCTGCTCTCTTTCTTTTTTCAGCTGTCGTTCCTTTGCCTCTCTTTCTTCTTTCTCCATTTCAGTGGCCGACCTTTCTCTCAGCTTCTTTTTCCGCTTTGGCTCTTTCGACCACCAACCTTTCTTTTCCAGCTCAGCTGCCTTTTCTTCTTTGGCTCTCTCTTATTCTTCTTTTTCCTTCTGGGTGACCCACTTCCGTAAATCGGCGCCAGAAAGACCCATCTTCTCACCAAGAGCGACTAACTTTTCGAGATCCATTGTATCTCGCAAATAAAACCTTGCCGCGTGCAAAAAGTATCTTCCTAAATCGGTCTATCGGAACACTCTCCTGCACTCGTTAACGAGAACACTGAGCAACACACAAAATCGTTCCGATAGCACTATCAAACACTCGAGGCTCTTTCACTATTTGGGACACACTGTGCACCAAAAGGTCCTGTCGCGGACGCCAGATTAATTGTCACAGGTCCTGTTAATTCGGGAGGCCATCGCCGGGCTAATTCCAAGGGCCGAAGTATCGGCCCCCTGAATCACACCACGAAAGCGTGGACAATTTATAAGTGGTCCTATTTGGCGCACCAGCCGACGCCGGCTGTGGCCCAAAGAACAAGTCTGAGCCGAGAGTTGATAAAAAAACAAAATTATATTCTCAGTTATGGTAGATCAAAACGATACCCAAGTATGCACACTCGACAATAATTGAATACAATATGTCACCATTCAAACAACGTACTACGCAGTACAATCTGCCACACTCGAAACAACGGACACAGACAACAATACGCAGTACAATGCAGTCGCATGCATTGAACAACCAAAACACTTAAAGACTAAAGAGTTAGAAAACTTATTCAGTCCAAAGTTCTTGGAAGAAAAGTCTGGATGATGCTCTTCCGAGGATCACTCACTCAAAGTCCAGCGTTGTTGTCGTTCCGCTGCCCCCGAAGTTTCTCTTTTAGGAAACCTCGCGTCTTCAATTGGCCGCTCTCCAAGCTTCAAACTTCGCCGTAAACACGTCGGCTTCACACACGCAGCTGTTGCCACGTGTCTTCGCTCGATAGCAGTAGACACAAACTCTTGCCTGTAGCTCGAGTCTTCACCCCTCAGGTGGAAATCCTCTTCTTCTCCTCCTTTGTCATGGAAGACAAAAGGCTTCGCCCAGAAGGCGGAACACCCTACGCACTCTGGCGCATACTTTCTTCTCCTGCTTTGTCACTAGGGACAAAACCTTCACCGACAGACGCAGCGGGATACCCTACGCACTCTGGCGCTAACTTCCTTCTTCTCCTGATCTCCCATCTCTGCTGCTTGGTTAAATACCTTCCGCACGAGATTCCAGAAAATTCTCATCATTTCGTCGGCGCGATGCGCAGCGAAGGCTGGGGGAAAGGGCGAGATGGTACGAGGGCCATCCGCGAAAGATGACGCAACCCAGCATCACCACGCCCCTTTTCGTCGAGAACTTTCTAGGGCCTGCTCGACTGCCGATGCGAGGAGGTTCGACGGCGAACCTACGCTTCCGAGGGGAGAGGGACGCGCGCCCGGGGAGTCTTTGGATGCTTGTTTTCTTTTTTTTTTATCGTTGACCTCTCGGCGCTTCGTCGCGATAATTTGGCGGCGCGCCCCTTTTTTGAGTGCTCGGTTTGTGACAATTATGAATAATAATGCAAGAAGCATTTTACCTAAACCTGCTGATTTGGAGGGCCTTTTTCTAGCGTGTAACCCAGACATGACGGTAATAACTGAGACGTGGCTTCACGATAACGTTTCTGATGGGAACATTGTGCCAAGGTCGCATGAGATTATTCGCCACGACCGGGGGGCAAGGGGCGGTGGCGTCGCAGTTGTGCTGAAGAAAAACATTGAGTACACAGTGATATCTCCCAATACCAACGTAGAAATGTTATGGATTCATGTTCGCCTGTGCCAATACAGTGTTTTCGTTGGTGCAATTTACAGACCGCCGGATGTAGATCTTTCAATTCTAGAAAAACTGCATGATTTCATGTATGAGCACTGTAAAAACAATGCTAATGTCATGTTGTGCGGTGATCTCAACCTTCCAAAAATTAACTGGGACCTGCTGTGTGTTCCGTCATCATGTCAGCATTCCGAGTTGATGCTTGATATTGCTTTCTCGTTTCGTCTGAAGCAGCTTGTGGATCAGCCTACGCGTGTATCAGCTACTTCTAGCACAGTTCTTGATCTTTTTTCGTTTCGCAAAATATAAGTGCTGTAGGCTATGACATGTCGTATTTGCCTGGGCTATCCGATCATGATATCGTCCTTTTTTCTGGTCGTATGCGAGTCTCGAGGATAAAGGGTGAAAACGTCACTAAAAAATTCCCTGATTTTAACTGTGCTCAAGATGAGAGTGCACTAGACCTTATGGAAAAAGATTTTGATATTTTTCAGCATATTTATGCTACTGGAAATTCTACTGTCCTAGATTTGTGGATTCATTTCAAGGTTGTTGCTAATAAATGCATTAGCAATTATGTCCCTACTAGACAAAAAAAGCGTAGTCGGCGGAATCCCTTGGTCACTCACGAAATATTACAGTTGAAACGCCGTGTCAAGCGATTACATCGCTCGGCGCTGGGAACAGAGGGGCGGTGTCCCTACAGTTACTCCGAGATGAATTGCGCACAAAGATAAAGCTATCCAAGTTCCATTCCTTCAACGTCAAAATGCATCATTTTTTTGGCAAATGACCCAAGAAAGTTCTGGTTGCACCTAACGAATAAGAATGAGGCTATTAGCAAAATGAAACTTGATGACACTATCACCGATGACAGTAACTGTATAGTCAATACATTTAATGACTGCTTTTCGTCTGTTTTCTCGCGCCACCGTTCAGCTCTCGTCATATCCGAAAACTAGTTATGCCATCTCGAATATAGAAATCAACGAAAGCGGAATTTTTTCGGCGGTACTCGAATTAGACACTAAAAAATCTTTCGGCCCGGATGGCATACCAAATACGTTCTTGCGCAGATACGCCGAATGGTGCGCGAAGTATCTGAACATAATCTTTAAAGAAAGTATACGGACAGCGGAAATACCTTTAGAATGGAAAACTGGAAAGGTGGTGCATATTTATAAGACTGGTGACAAACTTAAAGTAATCAACTACAGACCAGTTTCGCTACTGTGCACTTGTAGCAAGGTTTTGGGACATTTCATATTTAAGCATATCTGTTCTTTAGGACAACAATTATTTTTTAAGTAGTCAGCATGGTTTTCGGCGCGGTTTGTCCACTACGACGCAACTTATTCACACTGTAAATGATCTAATGGTAATGCTTGACAAGGGCGGACAGATTGACATGGTTTTTCTTTATTTTGAAAAAGCCTTCGACCGTGTGTCACACTGACATTTAATGTTAAAGATCCGATGCCTCTTTGACAATCCTCGGATAGTACAGTGGCTCGACTCGTACCTTACACGGCGTAGGCAATTTGTTCACATAGGCAATTCGGACTCAGAATTCGCATCTGTTCTTTCAGGCGTTCCTCAGGGTTCGGTGCTCGGCCCGTTACTCTTTTTAATCTCTATTAATGATTTACAGATTACGTCACCAGTATGTTGCCGTTTATTTGCAGACGACTGCGTTGCATACATGCACATTCAGTCAGTGAAAAATCAGCAAATACTAAACAACTTCTTAGCAGCTGTTAGCAACTGGTGCTCAACATGGCAGATGCGCCTAAACGTTTCCAAGTGTGTTCAGATGAGTGTTACACGCAAGAACGAGCGGCTGGTTTGCACCTATAACATGAATAATGTTCCATTAGCTTCAGTAGGCCAATTTAAATACTTGGGTTTACATATGAGTTCTACGCTAAGCTGGAGTGGTCGTGTGCAATTCATTGTTTCCAAGGCTTTGAGAAAACTTTACATGCTAAGAAATCGCATGATGCAATTGCACTCCTAAAACTAAGCTTGTTGCCTACACGACATTAGTTAGACCGCTATTAGAATATGCGGACGTAGCTTGGGACCCGCACACCAAATGTGACATCGATTGCATTGAACATCTTCAAAAAAATCGCTAAGATTCATGTTCAACTCTTATGGCAGGCACGTGTCCATACTAACCTTAGACATTTAAGCGAACTTTCAACGCTAGAACCACGCAGGAAACTGCATCGACTGCAAATGCTTTACAATATTGTAAACGGTAACATTAGAATGGGCTTCACTGATTACATGCAGAATAACAGCGCGAGGCCAACAAGATGGAAGCAGGTGGTGGTGGTGGTGTTGTAGCAGGCGGGGTTAGCCTGGCCTGCATGGCCGGCAATTGTTCCGCCTGAGCATCTCCTGAATTTGGAAAATGTCACCACGTGTCAGACAGCCCAGTGTCTCGCAGGAAGACTAACAAAATTCGTTGCACGTTCCTCCTAGTTGCCGCGGGTCCTTCAGGAAAGATGATGTCATCAACTGTCCGGTGTCTATGACAGCTTTTTCGCAAGGTGCGGATCATCGCTGCTCTTTGCACATCAAACTGTGGGCAAAGCCAAATGAAATGTTCAATATCCCCAATGTCACCACAGAAGGCACAGAACGGGGAAGCGTATCTCCCTGTCTTGAATGACCAGGCCGGGGTGTATGCGGAGCCGGTTCTAATGCGGTACAACAGCGTCGCTTCTTCACGAGAAAGTCTATGAATTACACATGCTTGGTGTGGAAACTTGTAGATCGCCTTGAAATGATTGCGTATCACATCTTTGTTGTTCTGGTAAGTCTTGGGAATTCTTACTTTTGGAAACGATGTACGTGCTTCGCAAGCAAGGGCATCAGCCTTTTCATTGCCCTCAATGCCAACGCGGGATGGGATCCACTGGAACTTTATATTAAAACTCTTGCCATTTAGGTGTTTGATTAGTGCCAGAGATTGCCTGGTGAACTTTTCTTGAAGTAGGCCACGATGCAGTCTTTGTAGCGCCGATATGAAGTTCGTCAGCACTACAACATCTCGTGCAGAAAAGGATCGCAGTTTTCGCAAAGCCGCCGTAATTGCAGCGCTTTCTACCGTTGTGGACGAAACCACGCGATCCAGGTGGCTTGACCATGACACGCTCAGGCAGAGTATGCAGAAAGCCGCTGCGCAGCTATCCGTCTGTGTGCACACTGATCCGTCGGTGTACACTTGTAGGTGGCCGCGGTACATGGTGCTCAAGTGGTCCAGCGCAAGAAATTTTGCTTCCGCGGCTGGAATGGTGCGCTTCGCTGGTAGCTTGGGTACGCTGAAGTTGCACGCAACATCCACAAAAGACCATGGCGGGTCCATAGGGCGCCGTTTAGGCAGTTTCAAGCCTAAATAATGAAATGTGTTTAGTGCCGCGTTGAAATGTGAGCCAGTTCTTGCTCTTAGCCGCCGGAGAAGCGCCGTGCCTGCGAAGGACTCGCCCAGTCTTGACAGCTGCGTCAATAAGGCCTGAGATGCCAAAAGGCGGAGCGGCAGAGACTCGGCTTCATTGGTGACCTTCGTGTTTGAAGCCGCCTGAGGGACTCTCATCGCCAAGCGAAGGCCCTTTCTGTGCACTGCCTCTAGGCGTTTGAACTGGCTTGGTGATGGTGATATCTGGGGCAGCCGATAAATGATGCGGCTTGTTATAAGCGCATCATTTAATTTAAGCATGGACATAGGATTGTTGCCCCAACGGACCCCTGCCATGCGGCGAAGAGCGTTGATCCTTTGCACTGATGCAGTGACTATACCATCAACCGCACGTCGCCATAATAGCTTGTTGTCGATGGTAATGCCCAGAAAACGGACACTTGTTGCACAACGAATTGAGTGGCCTCGAATATTCAGCGACAGACGTGTTGACTTCCGTCGCGCTCCCGGGAAGAGCATGAAGGCCGATTTTCCCGCTGATAAAGATAGGCCGAGTGTCAACAAGTGACGCTCAATGATTGAAATAGCACTCTGTGCTATCCGGGCCAAACGTTTGGGCTGGTACCCTGAGATCCAAATGCAGATGTCATCGGCGTAGATGGATATTTTAACTGCATTCAGAGCTAAGTGCAGAGTGTCGGGAAGGCTGGCCATGGCAGCGTTAAAAAGCAAGGGAGATAGAACACTTTCTTGTGGGACGCCGAGGGAAACGCGTCTCTCTTCGCTCATTACATTTCCAAGCTTAACACGGACACAACGGTCTCTGAGAAATTCATGTATGAACCGAAGAGCATTTCCCGACACACCCATGGCTTGGAGCCCGTTCACGATGCCTGCCTAAAGCACACAATCGTATGCCTTGGCAACGTCCATGAAGACGGCGAGTGTCGAGAGTCCGCTGACACGGTGGTGCTCGATGTGGCTTAATAGGTCCAAAACACTGTCCTGGGCACTCAGTCGTGGGCGAAATCCGGTCATACACGATGACCATCGTCTTCCTTGTTCAAGGTACCAAGTTAATCTTGTACATATTAATCTTTCCATCAGCTTAGATACGCATGATGTAAGAGATACCGGTCGATATGACGCGAGGCTCGCAGGATCCTTTCCGGACTTTAAGACTGGCACCACGCAAGCTGTCTTCCAAACAAATGGGATCTCTCCCGTGCTCCAGACATGATTAAATATGTCCAAAAGCGCCCTTTTTCGCTCATATATGGTAGATTTGTCAGCATTTGATTGCTGATCAAATCGGGACCCACGGCACAGCGTCTTCTTAATTTGCTAAGTGCAATATCCAGCTCTCGGAAGGTGAATGGCGTATCCATCGTGTGAAAAAACTGGGGTGACAGAGGAATCGCCGCTCCTGCTGATCTACCAGATATGTACACGTCTGCGAAATCCTCTGCAAGGGTTTGCAAATCTATCCCTTGTTTCAAAGCGAGTGCTTCGAATGGCCTGTGTGTTCGGATCTTCCCAGAAAGACTATTTATTACTGCCCATATCTTTGTCAAGGGCGTAAACGTTGATAAACTCTCACAGAAAGCGGCCCATTGATTTCGTCTTAATTTTTTGTATGGCGACAAATCGCAGCGTTTATCCTGTTATATTCGGTTTTCGCAGACGGATTTCCTTTTGTTCTCATTAATTTCCGCTCCGCCCGTCTACGTGCTGCGCAGAGGTTCTTCAATTTCAAGTCAGGAGCAGGAAAATGGTCGGGCAGTTTCAGCATTCAAGTTGCTGATCGCTTGCCTTGCAACATATCTGCGAACAGCTCACCAGTGGATTTGTCCAACACTTCTCTGTAGGTGTCCCAGCGTGTTACATTGCAGAATTGTCGACCAGCAGTTCGAAATCCCAGGATATTGGTGAAGATGGGGAAATGGTCGCTGCCCATCTTGTCTGGAGCCGTGGTCGATGATACCAGAAGGTCCGTGGAGTGAAGTACAAGGTCTATTGCACTCCATGAATCTGGTGGCCTGAAAAATGTAGGTTTACCATCGTTCGCCACACATAAGTCGGCAGCATCCGCAGCTGATAGAAGTTCCTTGCCTCGAAAATCGACACTCTTATCTCCCCAGAGTGGATGGTGCGCGTTAAAATCACCACAGATTATTCGAGGTGCGGGACATCGAGTGCAAAGGTCCTTTAGGAAAGTCTCCATAGAGACCTTTTTTCGTGGGCTTATGTACACCGATACCACACTCAGTTTTTGGTTTCCCAGGCACACTTGCACAGCAGTGACTTCCAGTGAGTTGGAACAGAGGTCTTGCACTGGTAAGGCGACGTGAGGGATTTCCCGCCTTATGTATATCATTGCGCTTCCATTTGCAAACGACGTTATGCTCGGGTTGCCGTGTCGGGTGTACCCTGGGAGCGTCCTTGCATTCGGTAGACCGGCTTCGGAGAGGGCTAGAATCGGTATTGGAATGTCGCGCAAGAGAAGGTTGAGTTCGCAGAGGCGCTTTAGAAGACCGGCGCAGTTCCATTGCATTATTAAGGGCACTTTTGAAGGACGAAATAGACCAGGTGGGCGAGACATTGCCATTATTCTACTGTGTGTTTGTGGAAGCAGAGCAAAGTAACACTGACTCTAGAGCCAGGACTGCTTCCAACATATCCTTCGTTGAACTCGCAGGCATCTTAGCGACGTGTGAACGTAGTGCGGTGAACAGAGCGCGAATAACGTGCTCGAGGTTTTTTTGCTGTTGGCTTCCAGATGGTACTTGAGGTGGGCTCAGTGCATCAGCGTAGGTGCGCTTGGCGGACTCTTTCGTGATACATTTCTCACCAGCATTGAGCACTTGCGTTGACTCAGTACCAGCTCTTGTCGGCTTTAGGCGCGGAAAATTTCCTGCGTACTCGTTATCCGAACCGCCATGCTGTGGCGCGCCGGACGTCTTCTTTGTGAGCGATATGGTTCGTTCACAGTCTTCGGGCCGAGGAAGCACAGTAAGACGATTGTAAGGCCACGAGTTAAAACGAAGGTGTATCAATTTTCATTTTTTCCTCGAACGATAGCACAATGGAACAAGCTTCCATGTGACATAGTCGGCCTATCATCAGTTCATGCGTTCACAAATGCCGTGCAAGATTATCTGTCATGTTATGCGCAGTTCTTGTCATTCTTTCTCGTTTACAGCTTGAAATGTATGCTGGTAACCATTTATTTCGCGGTATTCTTCTGTTGACGTAAGCTGTCCTTCGGTTCACATGCTTTTTTGTTTCGTTGGCCGTTTCACTCATGTTCTGAAATGTTGTATGCGTCTTTCGGGTGTTCAATCCCTCGATCCTGTACATGTAATTGCTCCTGTGTCCTACCTCAGTGTATTATTGCAAATGCTGTTTGGCTTGTTTTTTATGTTCGCGTCTTGAGTTCACATTCGGCCGCATGTGTCGTTATCATTAGACATATGTGCATTTGTTCTCTTTTTCTTTCTTTTTTTTATTTCGGTTGTAGACTGAAACGATGCAATGTGTAACATTTTAATGTGATGCATTCACTCCTGCCATGGCTCCCAAAAGGCAGCCGGCCGTATCTGATAAATAAATAAATAAATAAATAAATAAATAAATATATAAATAAAAATATATAAATAAATATTCTCTGCATGCTTGGATACCTGTTTTTCCCACTTTATAACTACCTTGTTGCCTTTATAGATATCCTTTAAAAGATTAGTGACTACATGTTCCACGCCTAGTGTGTCCAGTATTCCCCACAATACCTCTTGAACCACGCTATCGTACGCTCCCTTGATATCCAAAAATGCTAGCCACAGGGGCCTGTGTTCCTTTTCTGCTATTTCGATGCACTGCGTCAGTGATAACAGATTGTCTTCCAACCTTCTGTGCTTCCGAAAGCTATTCTGCAGTTCCCCCAGCACCCCCTCATCCTCTATCCATGCCCGCAGTCTTTACTTTATAATCTGCATCGCCAGCCTGTAGACCACTGATGTCACGGTTATAGGACGGTAGTTGTTTATGTCAGCTTTGTCCCCCTTTCCTTTATAGATCATGCTCGTCCTGCTAAGTTTCCATCCATCGGGAACGTCACCATCGATTATTAATTTGCTCACTGCCTCTCTCAAAGCCTGCTTAGACTTCGGACCTAATGTCTTTATCAGCATAATTGCAATGCCATATCATCCATTATTAGCTTGCTCACTGCCTCTCTCAAAGCCTGCTTAGACTTCGGACCTAACGTCTTTATCAGCATAATTGGAATGCCATCTGGGCCTGTTGATGTACTACTGGGAACCCTTTTCTCAGCCCTTTCCCCCTCTCGTTGTGAAAATAGAGCCATTACGTCACTTGATTCATCCTTGTCTATTGTGGTGCATAAAGCACTTCTTTGCTGAAATTTTTCTGTCACCCTTGTTCTTATATAAGAACAAGGGTGAAAGGGCTGCAGACAGTGACTGCAGACAGTGACTGCAGCGCCACGGCGAGCCATGGCGCGAACTAATACGAGTGGCTGCGCCCTAGGGGCTTTTCTGGCGACCGCCCGGTGCCTGGGCACCCAAATCGCAGGAACATCCCCAGGCGCTTTAGTCCCTAGCGGTGCGTCGACGTCGACTGTCAGCGTTTCCACTAGTTTGGTCAAGGTTGATTTTGGTGTTGTGTGGCGGTGTGTATGGATTGCGGTAATATTCCTTGCGAATCTGGTGATGTGGCTGTGATTCTCGGCCGACCGATTCTTCAAATGAGGGAGATCGAGCGCCGTGGGTGTTTTGAGCAAGCGGTAGCGTTGAATGACCTCTGTCCCTTGTCGATGTGATATGCTCAAGTGCTGGCTGTCTTGTGTGTGCTGTGTGGTGGTTCGTTTGACAAATTTAGTTTCCAGCTCATTTGATGATACGTTAGTGTTGGCTGGTTTATGCGAGCCGCAGCGTTGAATCACACCTGCGTAGGCGTGATCATGTTTGTGCAGACATATTTCCGAATGAGATTTAAGGTCTGACACATTGTACTGACAACACCACTGTCACACGGGTTCTTGTTTGCTATGTCGTACCCTTCTATATAGCAGTTAAATGACGACTGCACCGTATTTAATCCGACTAGTTTGGGCAGTTAGCGGTGACTAATACTGGTGTCACTCGAATACATTTGATTGAGATCGACAGGTTTGTCGCTGCTGCGCCGGATCGATTTGGCGCAGACGCCCTTGCTTATTGCAATCAAAAGTGCCCCTGTGACACCAATATGATCGCACGTGCGAATGCTCAAACCCTTTCTGTGCGCTTTTGTGGTCTCTAGCTTCTTGGCTGCTGGTTGCGTCAGTAGACGAGCATGCAAGAAAAACAGTTTACTATATATACAAAGCTATTCTATCAAAATTATGCAGAAAAGGTGCATCATACTGGTTAGCTAGGTATGTAATAATGGGACGTCCGCAAATAAGCACATGTACACAGAAGGACTGAAAGCTGGGCCAGTTGGTGACAGTACTTGAACATATTTCAACACAGCGCACCACTATGCGGGCACAAGAGCGATTTGTCCCTTCTCTAGTGTCTGTGTAGTCCTGCCCAGTGTTACAATATGTTCGTGCACGTACATGTATGTGTTCGGTCTTGATAAATCAAGTATCACATGTAAAATTGAAGGACATTTCTTTCTTTAGGAAGTAAAATGTCATTTTGGGTCTTATTACTAGTTTTCCTGCTGGTTAGTTTTTAATCAAAAGGATGTGATGTTTACTTCACTATCAGATTAGCACATTTGTCCCCGCTTAGTAGTGAGTGCACGATACAAGCTTTTGGTCTTCGTTGGTGCGTGTGCGCAATAATAAATAGCATCAAGTTACATTTCTCGGCTCCTCTATATTATAAATAACTTCATTTCTTGGGATAGGCACAATGATAAAGTAATATGGTTCTTGTATTGAACAAAATTTCTCAAAATTTTGTTGAGCCTTGTAAAAGACAAGTCCACTTGTCGAAACATCGTCTCCAGCACCCACCCCCCGTTTACAAAATTTTCATGGCTCCCCAATGTGTAATTTTTACTAATAAATACTAATAAAACTCTATCTAGCAAAACCATCTTACAAAGTTTCTAATTTAGTGAAAAATTTCCATTCACCAGCAAAAATCTGTAGAATGTAATGTTGTCTTCAGACCGATTTAAAGTTTTTTTAATGACTATGTAAACAAGCTGTGATTTTTTTTTTGATAATTTTCCTGCAACAGATTTGAGTACGCGCTCTGACACTACCACATTGAAGCATTTATGTGCCCTCGCTTTACTTTTATTTAGCTGCATGCCGTAAGTCTGTGCGGAAGAACAATGAATGCAGCCTTTTGGTAGCGCTATTACGTTCCAGATGGTGGCAGACGTGACGGTGGTTGCTTTTGTTATTTCATGGCTTATGCGACAGAAGGCACTGGTCACTGCTAACCTTTTTCTAGCTTGAATGCTCGCACAATCACTGCATTCATTCTCCTTGTCATTGCATATCGGTAACTTGTCATTAACCACATGTCTATCTAGTCTGCATCACCCAGACACGGTGTCCCTCTTCTATGTCAAATTTACCCATACGAATTTTTAAGACACAAAGGTCAGGCTAGAAGTACTCATTGCTATTCTAATCGGTCCGTGTTCTTGTAGAAGCCACAAAGATATGGCTGTTTTTAATGACAAAGTAATGAGAAAAGGGGTCTAGGGGAGCTCAAAGTTTCGACAGTTTATTCATCATATCCTGCATCAAAAATTATAGGCACACATGTGTGGAGTAAGCTAGGCTCACATTGAGAGCATACTAACTAAGTAATCACAATCTGTGAACTTCTTCCCTACCTACCAGAAAGACAAAGTATCACTGATACTTAATAAACCTCGTGATTTTATACAGAATGCATCCATGCATTCGCGAGTACTTGTGTCCCTGCTTCTTCCAATAATCCCAACCTTATCCAGGTACGGCTCAGACTTATGAGAATCGCAATGTGTCAGCAAATGTGCCCCATCTTTATCTTTTAACGAAAGCTCACGTTTCTGTGCATGCTCATTCACGCTTATTCTTGCCCGGCCAACGTTCATCTTTTGCCGTAGGATAGTGGAAATTCATAAACGACCACGTTGACACATTTTGTGCATGATTGGCGTACCTTTTCTGCTTCCATCTTATAGTATACATGAGAAAGCTGAGATGATTTTCGTGGCGCAGAAAAAAAGAATCGGCATACCATCTCTGTTTGCGACCATATTTAGGTCGTGTGCAGCTCGGTGCATACACGGTACAACCTCAGGTCTCGCTGTTCTGCACTCTTGCTCTACCCCAGTACCGTGGTGTTCTCTCTTGATAGTCTGGTGGAGCAACTCAGCTACAGCGTTAAGGAGCATGCGAAGGAAACCAACGACAGACAACCTGTCCAATCGGTTTTGAAAAGTCTTCTGCAAAACTTGTGAGCACGACCCTGTACATGCACACTCTGGGCATTGTTCAGCTATGGCCCTTTTCACAGTTTTGGAATGCGTCAACTCGTATGGAAGCAATTTTTCAGCACACCTACACAAAAAAGCCAACAGCCGTGATGACTCTGCAAGGTAATGCGCTAAGCCAAAAACTGCAAAAAGATACAAGCCTTTAACTCATGTGTAAACACCAATCCTTTTTCAGTCTGCGAAAGCCTGCTAGAACATTGTTAATAATGGGCTAATATGTGATGGTGGTTAGTTTCTTTAAAATAATAAAAAATTTTCATCATACGTAAGAACTTCCAAAACCTCCCACTAATTAAAATGTTGGTGGAACATAATAAAAGCAGTTACAGTCAAACATAAGGAATTGCACAACACAGGAGCAACATACGAGCTACCTTTAACATAAAACTTGAGAAGGGCCATATAAGCTTATACTGCCATGCCTGCGGCATTTCTGAAGGCAACCACACCACTCTCGTCTGCGCAACTTCTTATGTAAAAAAAAAAACAATTCACCATGCAGGACAGAATAAAATGAGTCCTCAACATCTACCAGGAACAAGTACCCATCGAAGGATTCTTTGAACAAAGTGTATAATGCATGAGAAACGGGTCAGTTTAAAACGGGTCTCTCATGGCAACTGAGTCTAACCGCTTCATTAAAGACTAATCATGTTCTGCCAGATACCTCAATCACTCACAATTGTCCTGAATGAAACACCCGGTTTATGCGTCTTGGCCGCAGCAAACACAGAAAGGGTGTTCTTTTTGCTAGCTGCAGTATGCAATAGACTCTGCTACTTGTGCAAGTTCCAAGTCCTTACTCAGAGCCACTGCCTTGCTTTTCAAAACTCTTGTTTTGATGACTTTTAATTTGACAAAGTTCATGTAGATTGCTTGTCTTGCCTTGAAGGTTACACAAATCTACATTCATTCCTACGAAGCCACTACTTTTATCCACTTGAAATGGGCCCAAATTGTTGCACTTGAAGAATGACAACACCCACCAACGTATCCTACTGACGAAGAGGGTTTTTCACCTGTTCTTGCTAGAACTTAGACATTGTCCTGTAAGCAATAGTCCCTAACTTCGACATTTGCCGCAACTCGTCGGTGCAATGACAGTAATTAGTGAGCCAGCAACAGAGGTACGTGGCTAAATTTTGGGCCTTTGTTGAGTACATAGCGTACACTTTCTGTAATGTGAACATTTCCCAGCCCAGTGAGGCCTTCCCGGGTCGTGCGAGCAGGCTTCTTCAGTATGAAACAGCGGGCATGCCTCATCTTCAGGTTCCAGTTTGCCTCAGTTATGTGGGCCGCTGAACACTTGGCATCGCGAAACTTCTTCAGTGCCAGCCACTCCAGGTCCAAACTGAAGCAAATAGAACGAAGCAGGTAAAGAAAGCACACCTGCTGCCACAAATTATGATTTCACATACTTTCGTAACATCACCAAATGAAGGTGCAACTTCCCCAAAAAGAGCACTCACTTCTTGTAGAACATGGCCTTTCGGGGAAGTCATGCCTTCGTTGGGTTGTGTTAGCAAATATGTAAAATTTTAAAATCCGAAGTGTGGTGGCAGGCGCGCTTATTTTTTTACCTCCTTCATGCAATGTGCTTTAGTTTAGAACTGGAGTGGTTGGTGCTAAAGAAGTTTTGCAATTCCAACCGTATCATACTTGACCAGGCACAATAACAAGTGTCTAGTCAGGCATGTGTTATCAGTCAAAACGCGTCATCTCTCAGAATTCACATGTTGAAAGCACCCTGAGGAACCATGCATCTTATGTTAAACAGGCACACCTTTCAACGTGGTCACTCTTGTTCAAAGCAGCCCAGCATGTCTATTAGGTCACGCGTGCTCCTGGGCACACCACTTCGGAGCCCACAACTTCTGCTAGGTACCACAAATTAAGCCTGGCTGCAGATGCACTGTACAGAGTCAGGGACATGGCAGTACATGGTTCGGCTAAATCTTCCAGATATGTTTCAACGTTGCTAGAAACATGTCGAAAAGTAGTTGGTAGTACAACTACAATACGTAAGCAGTAGCACTGTGGTGCGAGTTGAATAACCTGTTGATATTGAAACCAACGTGCGATGTGCAACAGCTCGATAATGCATGCTCTTCTTGTATATCAGCCTTTTTTATGTCCAATGCTATACAAAGGCTTCTCCCAGTTACCTACAATTTTCCCAAACCCGTGCAAGCTTATTCGATCTTATGCATGCAAATCCCATCTAGCCTTCTGCCTTTCTCGGTTATTTTTCCCATATTTTCGTAGCCACACAATCTCTCTAACTGGTCACTTGTCTCTCCCTCACATTGCTTGACCTGCCCAGGTCCACCTTTTTTTTTCTAATGTCAGCTAGAATGTCATTTAGCCCTGTTTGTTCTCTATCGAGCTCTGCTTTTTTAATATCTCTATGGTACGCTAAACATTTTTTGTTTCTATTTTGCATAGTTCTTGGCCTGTTCTGGACTTTTTTTTTTTTTTTTTACTATCAATCAAGTTTCTGCACCTTATGTTAGTACTCGCAGCATACAATAGTTCACTTATTTCTGTTTTAAAGACAGTTACAAATTGCCTTTTAATATTTGGGAATGTCTGCCATTAAAGCTTTAGCCCATCCTTGTTGTTTGGTGAATTTCCTTTTCATGAGTAGTGTGTCCTGTGAATATCAGGCTTAAATACATATATATTGTAAGGATTCTAGTGGGCCGTTGCGAACTCTCGCTCTCTTGTTTGGCCTCCTAACATTATATCCTTGTTTTTCACTTCTTTATCTGTAACCCTACTTGAACACTTTCTCGGTTTGGACCCTCAGTTCATTGTAGTTCAACGGCATCACTGCTGAAAAGCAAAATGTCATTTGCAAAGCGCAAGTACCGAGATATTCCTTGTTAATGTTTATTCGTGTTTCTTATCAACATGGTGGCTCGAATACTTCTGCTAAGCAAGCTGTAAATATTGCTCAGATTTCGTCTCCTTGCCAGATCCACTTCACGAATAAAATTTTTCTGCTCTGTGACAGCTCCTCCCCCATAAAGAGACTTTTGTAGTCGCCCCTCAAGACCTTATAAAGTTCATTGTCTGTCTGCTGTGGACTCTCTGTAGATGTTGGCTAGGGTATTCATGCATGCATTATGCACTAGCTACTCTAAGACTGCTGGCATCTCTACCAAGTCGAATGCCTTTAACAGTCTCTGCAAGCTAAGTAAATGAATTTATTCCGTTTCACAGATTTTTCAGTTTGACAGCGCATTACTATGATCCACAGTGGGACATCTGTTGATCTGTGTATAATTCTTCAAATCTTTCATCTCTTTTTCTCTGTATTTGTTTGGTATTGACATTTTTACAGTTCGGTTGTACATTTGATTCGCCAGTATTTGAGGCATTGTGCAGAAAGTGTCACAAGCTTGTTAAACACCAGATCTCCATCTTTGATCGGGTCAACAATTTCCCTGCACGATTTTTCGTTGGTCATGTTTTGTAGGGCTCTATTCCATTCTCTCGGGATAGGTTATCCAAGGAGATTCGTTCCTACTTTGGCTTCTGATTTTATGTTTCTTTCTAACTTTGTTTATATTTACTCATGGAGTTCAAGTGTTTTATTGAACTTTGGCTTGTTTCTCTGTTAGGTGGCTTATTCGTGAGTTGTAGTCTTCTGCCACCTTACTGTAGATGTTGAGACTGCTGATTATGTTACTCCCCCTGTTGGAGTGTGCATTCATAACTAGTTTCCTGTTGTCATGCTCAGGCCTTTCTTTGAATTCTTCATCTAATTCTTTGGTGCTATAAATCCCCATGTCGGCAATTTTCTTTTTGTTAGTCAGCCCTTTTAGCTCAGTTAATTCAACTTTAGATGTTGAGTGGGTAGCTTTTGTAGATTGTTGTTTCTTTTTTCTCTTTCTTTTGTTATTTGGGAGAGTTTGGTTAGTTCTTGCCCTAGTGCTTTAACCTAACTGCAGTTGTTTTGTAGGAATCAATGTAGTTAAGGTTTTGTTCATTTTCTCTATGTCATAATTTTTTGCTTGTTAAGGCCTCGCATACGAGTGTTCTAGGGCAGTGCTGAGAATGCATGTGACTGTGGCTCTGCTCCATTTTCAGAGGAGCCTTGCAGTTTATCTGCAAGTTAATAATAATAATAATAATAATAATAATAATAATAATAATAATAATAGCATTTTGGGTGCCTTAATGTTCCGCAATCAACTTTTGCGGGCTTACTGATGATGATGACTATGGTATACAAGCATGTGAAGAGATCGTTTTTGTCAAAGATTCAAAATGAAAGATTAAAAACGAAAACGTATTAAGCACGAATCGCCGGTCATCGCTGCTGTATTTGAGGTGGTAGCTGCGTTGAACTTTGTTTGCTACAACATAGGCTTACGTTGGCTCGTTCGCACTGTGTGTGTTTCCTGTGAGGAAAAGTGTCATGGCGGCTTCCGGTTTTGTCGCTAGACCAGCGCGAAGTTCAAGCTACGTGTTTATTTGTGGCAAGCACCCTTCCTCGCGATAAATCTACTCTTGAGTGACGACAGTGATGAACACAAATGTTCACAGCTTCATAGTGCACCTCGTGTCAAGGACGGGTAAGCTGTCAACCTCTAACTAATTTCCGGGTGAACGCGCTTTTGCACCATTAGTTTCGTGGCAGTGATGGTAATACCGCTCTGTGTTAATGTACCACAATTCGAAAACGTCGCTGCGCAAGTTGCTCAGTTTGTACAGCAGCTTGGTGAGATTATTGTAAAGGCTGATACAGTTCTTGACAATAAAGGTAAGACTTTCATTCTTTACCGTACTTCCGCCATACATGTTGCCTACTTCTCTTGTTGCGATATGTGTACTCACGATGTACTTTTATTGCGTGTGTAATTTAAACACATTGTTGGTTTTAGGATCACGTGTCGCTTTTCTGCTGTGCCCGATCTACAGCGGGAGCATTTCAACCAGGTAAAATCGGCTGCGCTGACATTGAGTGACGGGTGAGTTAGCTGCTCAGTGCTGCGTAATGAATTAGGGTGATACGTCACATTTGGCCCAATTTTCGAATTGTTATTCTATTTGAATTAATGAACCACCGAAAAAAAAGCAGATGAGCGTCGGCAGGGGGGGGGGGGGGAGTTTCTCATTTTCGCCCAGGAATGAACTCTTCAACGGTTAGCCAGCAGTTATTCCTCCGGCACTTGACATGCTGGTAATAAAATAAAAAGACACAATTACTAAATATTCTAGTTTCGGTGCTACAGTGTAAAAACATCGTTGTTTTTGTTTCTTTCATATTTTCAGTCTTAGTACAGTACGGACTAGTCTGTAACGCAAGATTGCAGGAAATAAATGAAGAGCAATCATTAGTTCACTAACTCAGTCAAATTATTGCTCAAAAGAAACTAAGACAATGGGTGCATTGAAAATCTACCAAAATACAGACAAAAATGAGCATTTATTAACACGGATTATACAAGGTACTACCAATTTTATTATTTTTTTTAAAACCAGAAGTGCTATATTGTGAAACCAAAAAACACAGAAGTTGTGAGGAAGACAAGCTTAAAGAGATGAAACGTTTGTGAACACGGGTTGTCACTACAGCCATCGTCTCAACATGCAGACTTCTTCAAGGCTGCAACTGCCAACCTATCTGAATTGTGTAGGGCAGATTTATCAAGATGAAGGGAACCCTTATACACTGGTGCTAACAATCGGCAAATAACCCAAAACAGTTCACATATGTTGTACCAACAAAGCCAAAATTCATCCCTTGCCTACCTCAGTGCATTTTGTATATTCTCATACCCTCTCCTCCAACTTAAACAAAGCAGGGAAGGCCACATGCAAAAACGGGGAGATGAAAACGAGGAGTCGGCATGCTGAACTGGGTGAGTTAAAAGCCAATCCCCCGTAATGGGTTGCGCCAGGGTAAAAGGGGCAATCAATCAGAAGCCCATGAAACAGAAAGAAATGAGGGGCAGGAGACAGCAAGTGTTTTGCATGGGTGGGTAGAAAAGGAGAAGACATTTTGCTGAATTATCTTTGCCTCGAGGAAGCAGCACCTGACAATGGGGATAATTAGCCTTAGAAATTCCTTGAAGAATGGCTTATTTTTTACAGGTTTTTGTTGTGTATGTGCCATGTCAAATTGGTTCAAGCGCCCCCTTTGAAACATTTCTACTTGTTGGCTGGAATGTATTAGACTTGCGAATAAGGTGCGGCAATTTTTCTTTTTCGAAAAGCTGGTTACTGTATTTAAGGTTTAAGATCGTTGAAGATATGTCCTGCCACTTTAAAAGGCTGCGCCATTGCTTGCAGTTATTTACCATGCTTGCTTGATGCCTATTTAATGAAACGTTAACAGGTTGTCCTGTTTGTTTGGTAGGGTTGAGAGCTGGGCTAGTTGGTGAGATATTATTTTAACATGTGGTGTAGTAGCGCAACTTCGACGGGGACACAAAGGACAAGAAAAGCAAGTGTCGTGTTGTTGTTTTTTTTGTACTCTGTGTCCCTGTCGAAGTTGTGCTACTACACCATGTTAAAATGTTGTCCTGTTTGTTACAATATGTATAGTTAATCATTTAGATAATGTTTGAACTAGTGCAGGTAAAACTAGATTTTATACTATGCATAAATCACTTCTAGTGCTTTTAATTCTAACATAATTTTATTCTAACATGACCGTATTTCTCCAAAACTAATCTCTTCAAATTTTCGTTTTTCCCGCGCACAATCTGTGAGTGGAACAAGTTACCGTTTGCCGCCCTGCTGTCGACAGATTCTATTGACGCACATGTTTTCCTGAGGATGTAAAAATGTTTTGCAGTTTTATTATCCACTGATCCTTTTTGTTGATTGCTTACTTTCAGTGTCATGTTGCTTTCCCTTTGCAATTCTCGCAATCCCACTTAATTCATTGCTGTTATGATAAGCTTGGTTTTATTTTTGTTATTTTTGTTGTATGTGTGTGATGATTGGATTATTGTATGCTGTGTGATGCTTGGCTTGATTGCCTTACTGCCTGTACCATTCCTGCTTGGGCTCCATGCCTGCAGTATCTTGTAAATAAAAATAAAATAAATAATCTTGAAGGTATTTGCAGGTCTTAAATCTTAGATGACACTTGAACTGGTATAGCGCATTACGGGGAAGAAGAAACGGCCGAGCAGACCGACACAAGAGGACAGAGCGATAACTTCCAACTGAGCTTTATTGTCAAAATTTATTGTCAGTTGGAAGTTAGCGCTCTGTCCTCTTGTGTCGGTCTGCTCGGCCGTTTCTTCTTCCCCGTAATGCGCTATACCTTGGAAATTAGCGCTCTGTCCTCTTGTGTCGGTCTGCTCGGCCGTTTCTTCTTCCTCGTAATGCGCTATACCAGTTCAAGTACGACGAACCAACTCGCCCAATCTTCAACACTCTTAGATGACAACTAGGTACTATGTGTAAAAAAAAAAATGCGGGTTTACTTTTGCATGCACTAACATGTCGGGGAACGTTTTCCGTTGCGGCTCGCTGCTAGTTAATGTCGGGTAGTACTCGCGAAAGATAATATTTAAGTTTGGAAGTGCGTTTCGGTATTTGATTGCAAAGGGTAGTGGCTGGTTAGGCTGTGCTATGGGAAATGTTCAGCTAGTGATGATTTCTTCATTTTCAAGCTTCATTTTGGATTTTCTTCAGAGTGTTGTGCAGGTCAATTTGCCAAATGTCTCCTTTAGCTTGCTTAATTGATGAGCATAGTAATCGTTGTCGCTACAGACGCTACTTAAACGCTTTGCCTGTCTGATGAATATTTCTTCTTTGCCCTGTCATAGATGATGGCTTGTGTAGTCAATGTATTATACTTGGCTATTCGTTGACATAGTGTAGAGCGTAGCCTTTGATTTCTCTGTAAAAGAAAGAACTCCAAGACATCCCCATTAAGATGCGCATCACAAGAATTCACCACTGAAGATTAAATTTCGCCAAACATGTTAGCAGCAAGAACAACATTGTAAACCAAACCAAGATCTTTTTTTTCTTCTTTTTGTCCAGTTCGACTGGGGGTGGAGTCCGTTTCTCCTGCAGACCCTTCCCCCTCAAAAGTTCACTTGCATCTGCCCTGTTCATTTTTCTTTTCTGATTGGCATTGCCTGCTATATGTTTATGGTGTGGGCAGAGGACCTGTATTTTTTTTCATACCTCACATTAAAGAATGTTTCAATAGATACCGTCATATCTAGGAAGGTAATTTTGTTGAAAGGGTGGTGCATGGTAAATTTACTACTAGGGTGAAACTTCTTACAATTGCCAATTAATGCAATTGTCATAAATCTATGTCAGAAAGGAGGCTAGCAGCAGAGCTATTGAATCTATATTCTTCAAAATGATTCTATTTTCAATAACATCAGTGTTACCTCAAGATAACTTATCCGCTGAAAGATCAAAAAACTACATTTAAACCGAGAAAAATGCACATGTTAGTCTCTGTTTATGATAGAGTTGTAAAGAACAAGTGGAATAAATGTCATGTTTTACCACTTGAACCCATTGGTTGAAACTGTGGAAGGAAACTCTGGAGAGATTTATAGGCCTCTGCTGCTGTAGTCTCGAGCAGTTTGGTTCCTTTCACTGCAGCAATGCGACATGGGTAAAATCACAATGTACAAACTCCGTACTCCCAACATCAGTTTGCAGTACAGCTTTGCACTTGATTCACAAGCTTCTTGTGTGTATTTTACAAAAGCATTACAAGGATACTAAAGAAAAACAGTGACCTTGTTTAGATTGACAAGCTGCACTCTGAGAACTCTAATGCCAATGCCATATGTTTCACTATCGTCCAAGTTCATTATTAGCGGAGAAAATTAAGGTTGAAGTTTCACTATTGAAAGTTGTGCGGAAATGTCTATGCGTGACGTCAAAAGTTTTTAAATGTATTTTTCATAATTTTGCAATTGGCTCTGTAATACTTTCTGAAACTTCGTATGCTTCGTCTATGACACCCACAGATGACAATGTCCTTCATCTTTATCGATTATAAGCTATGTAGAACCCAGTAAATGCCATCAAAATTAATGATGCCATGGTGTTTGGTGAGACATTTTCTTTGCGCGGTTTCGCACTTGCCAAGCGTTGTGTCGTGGTAAGAGTGGTGCTGTGAAATCATACTTCAATATTATGCGAAAAATTATTTCGCATTTTAGTGCCCCTTCAACACCCAAAGAAATAAACTAACAAGAATGATGTAGAGTAGCTGACCAGCTGATTCACCTGGCCCAAAGAAAAGTGAAAGTCAGTGTAGTTGTAATGTTAGGTGTACCACATCTCAATGCGTATAATCCTAGGAGGATGGAGGATAGGAAGCGTGACACAGAGGACAATTTATTGCAACAAGCACACATTCCATGTAAATTCAAACGAGCCCGTGCACTGCTTTTCTCAAACAAGCAAAAAAAAATATCCAGTCTCACAAGTCCTCAGCACTGTGGTACCTTGTGAGGCGACGTTCATACACCCGAGCAGAGCACTATGAAAATGTCTTTAAACAATTTAATTGTTGTGCGCTCCGTTAAAAAGGGTTTGCAGTCAAGATAACTGGGTCATTAGCCACTCATTACAACAAAATAAATGACGTGTCCAGTTTTTGTGTTGGTACTCTCTTACCATTATTTACTAACTGAATTGGAACAACCGCTAAACAAAGCACATCGCCTTTTGAAGGCATCTATTGGCAAACAAAAGAATTAATTATGGCCGTAAAACAGAAGCAGGCACGCTTTCTTCAGCTGTAGGTTGATGGTACTGTAGCCAGTGGCCGCTGAGCGCAGTCCACGTGTTCACGTTTTCCCTTTCATAAAGGACAACAGTGTATAGCCATGCTGACTATGACTGGTAACATGGGAAGTTTGTCCTCACAAGCTCAAAGGCTACACATGGCTGAAGATTGTCCTCATTCACACAACTTGTTTGATGGACATGCGAGTTTCACCATGGTGAACTAAAACTTGAAACAGTGCAAACGTATTTGGTATGCTGTGTTTCTTCTATTTGCGTAGGGGTACAAGTTTCCAAGTTCTTAGTACTTTAAAGTGAGAGATGCACACTGGCCCAAGCACTACCTCCAAGTTCATACTAGTAAAATCCCGAAAAATCACCTCTTCGACGCTGAAAAATGATCAGGAAGGGGCCCTTTCTGGGTCTTGGACACTAATCCAATATAAAGGGCCTTTAAGAAAAATGCACACCTGTGTTTTGATGAAATGCTGTATTGAATACACACGCATATATTGTTTTACAGACCCGAGGAGAATCCTTGTGTGAAATTTCAGGTGTGATGACAAGGCGGGGAAGGTGTTTTACAAATGTTCAGACAATTTGTGACAACTCAGAATGCAGCCTCGAGGCATCACACTGTAAAACTGTTTAAAAAATCTTGCGCATATATAAGGACTCTCAGAACTTTGGTTCCAAAGAACTGCTGCTGCAGAATTCCGTAGTGGAGAACAGGTTGAAGAATATTTGCGGGGGGGGGGGGGGGGGGGCAGGGGGCATTTGCTGTATTTTACAGTGCCCACTCGCGATTGAAGTTGGAATGGAGACACTAGCATGTGCTTTTTTCATAACATTGCCAGAGCTGCACAACAGGCCCATTGAATGTGACTACCCGTACAACCAAGGAACGCTTGCCTTCAATTCAGCTGCTCTATCTGCGAGTGTTCTCTTCACACTATTTCAACTGTGCAATACTTTACAGTAAAAATGCACACCTGTTTTCATATTTTTGTGTTTCAATCAATTTTGCTTAAATATCTGCAGTCTGAACAAAGTGGACACTTATAACAGTTTCTTATGAGAGTTTATGCTTTGAATTGCAGCCTGAGTCATGCAGTGAAGTTCATGCATGCACAGCTTACCTACCGCCACCTTTATTTAGGAGTGGAAAGATAGGCTGCTGCTTCAATTATACAGGAAAATAAAAGAGGAGGTGGGGTAATTTGCCATGTCTGTTACAGGCAGGTGTGCTTGCTGCCAAGGACCTCAAAGGAGGATAAGTGACAGTGGTGGAAATGAGTCTGCACTCCAGACAAGTGCACAACGAGCTAAGTCAGGAACATTATTGAAACGAAACATAAGATAAGCATTTTAAAAACTGCTAATAAAGCATTGTCTTGGCTTCATCATCCAACATGTGGTCGTTTTCATAATTTCTTTGTTTTTCCTGCATCAAAAACCTCAAGCTGAGCATTATGTTGTTATTGCTAGCACATATGTTTGCAGGAGCTTATTTTGCTGCAATCTTAGATAGAATGTTTAGTAAAAGTGCTCAGTGGAACTAATATTTATCTGCTCCCTCATTTGGTTTTAAGATGCACTTTTTTCTAGATTTACACTTGTCTCTAATTGCAGAGAATTCATATTGATCCTTAGGGTGTGTAGTAAATAACAAGCAACTTTTTCAGGCAAGATTACCTTATCATTTTTGGTGATATGAGGGGTTTAACATCCCAAAACCACCATATGATTATGACAGACACCTAACTTTACATTTTCTTGCCAGTAACAATTATTAAACATTTCTATTCGTCTTGAAACGTTATTTCTTTGACAGTATAGCTGCATGACTGCTGCACAATTATATAGAATTAGTTTGCCTAATGAAGATGAAGAAATTTTGTTGATTTGCAAAAGGTGTGTGTATGGGCCAACTTTAACACAACCACCTGTTTCAAACATCCTCCCATGCAGTAAATGTTCCCTGGCGAACTTGTCTTCTGGTTTGAACAAATGCGAAAAAAAAAAGGTCCTGGCAATAGGGAAGGCCTTGAAAAGTAGCACTGCTAAATAGTGCCATAAATTCTGTGATGAACCACACATTCACATGAAAAAAACTGGGAGCAGAATTTCGCAAGCACTGTAAATCTATGCTGGTTTAGAGAATAATTAATAAAATTAAGTTCGACGGTTTCATGTCGCAAAACTAAAATCTGGTTATGAGATGCACTGTTTCAAGTTGAAGCTTAATTATTTTGACCTATAATCTCCCTGAGTGCATGGAACTAGAGCACTAGTACATATTACAACTATTATAATAGCAGCTGGAATACGCAGCTATAGTTTGGAACCCGCACCAAAAGAACATGATTGATGCATTGGAAAAAATTCAAAACCGGGCTCTTGGGTTTATTTTTTCAAAGTATGCCAGGCGGGAGATTGTTTCCGCGCTGCGTTTGCAAGCACGTGTCGCAACTCTTGCTAGCCGACGACAATTAGCCAGCCTGAAATTTCTTTTTCTTCTTTCAAACAACCTGGTAAATTTAAATAAGGATGATTACCTTAAAGTTCCGCACCGTCACTCCACTATAACTAACAACGACAAATGCATGCGCCCATTCCTGTCACGTTGTAACACGTTGAGGTATTCTTTTTTCCCCGCATCTATAGAGATGTGGAATGACTTGCCGAACTACGTTGTCAGTGCGCAATCACCTGAGTCATTCTCATTGTTGTTGGAAAGTCATTTGGATGCATTGCAATAGATCCTGTGCTGTCTTTGCCGAAATAAAGGATAAAACAGTGTATCGCGCATGTGCTCCCACATTGCTGCATGTGCTTGGCCGCCTGCATCTGCGTGTCAGTGTTACCGTTGATGTTGTCATGCTGGGTAGCTTTTTTCGGTGAAACACATGTGCATTGTTCATTTATTGCTTTATACTGTTATATCCTTATTTTTCTTTCCTTTTCATCTTTGAGATATGAAGCGTTGTTTGCTCTGCACGCCCTCTCCTGTATAGGTCTGAAAACGCTCACAGTATTGAATAAATAAATAAATAAACAATAATAATGAGACTCCTGAGGTTCGGAATCAATCCTGTGATGTTGTGCAGAACTACACGCTGTGGCGGATCCAGACGGGGGGCGCTAGAGGTGATCGCCCCCCACCCCAAAGGCTGTCAGTATCTCCTCCCCCTGTCTTCAGTGCTTGCCGTCCACCTGTTATCACTAATTAGAACAAATGACTGGGATTCCTTTAAGCACACATTAATAGTATTTATGCTGTGATAGAGTTTTTAAGCTAGTAAAAAAAAAACAAAAAGTAATGACCATGCCCCTCTCTCCGGTGTTACTTTAAGCAATCCCCCTCCCCTAAAATGATTGGCTGGATCCACCCCAGACTGTACGGTACCATTTCCCTTCACCTTAGGGTCAGATTAGAGATACAGACTTTCTTTCATTTAATGTACTATTTAATATTTAAATAAAGACAGCCGCATTTACACTGATGATTTTTAAAGCTACATGTGTAGACCGAAAAAGCATGTATATGTGACAGATGGTATAGCGTCCTGTACAAACAAACAGTATTGCTAATATGCTCTACAGCAGAATGCTGAATAACATCACTGCCTTGAACAATAGCTTAAAAAGAAACCTCTTCGTGGTGAATAGAAGAAGTGACATATTCATCTCTTTTTTGGCATCTAGCATCAAAGACTATGCTAAGTAAGAGTGAAATATCACAAAGACAGGCAATAATAATACGACACTTCCGGTTTGTTCAAATGTCTATAATGAAATGCAGAGGCATAAAGAAGAGGACAAATATAGTGTTACTACATGTACATGCAACAAAGTGGAACCTCAATACTAATTACTTAAATTCAATTAGTTCTATGACTATGGAGATCACCAGCAATGCTTTTACTGAATGATGTTACTCTCTTCATGAAATACAGTAAAACACCACATTTGAAATATACAAGTTTTCTGTTTACTAAGTTGAGGCATTTGTTATTAGATCATTTGTGATGTGTTTGACAATCTGTGCAAGTGCATAGCAATTGAAACAGCACCTGGTAAATCAAAGCGAAAATACTCTATTCATTACAGTGAAGTTCAATATGTTTTGACGCCATCCTGACACGCTAAAAAAATCTGAATAATTTGTGACAATCTTGACTTCAGAAGTATTTGAATTTCTAGACATTTAATCTTCAGATATTAGCAGTTTGTTATAAAAGGATAGGAAAGAAGCTATATAAAGAGAAAAAATAGAGCTTAGTATAAGGTTGTTCGGAGGCCAGCAAAAGAGCTTAAGACCTAGAAAAACAGTTGACTTTCCTTGGTGTTAGCAAAGGGCGTTAAAACTCCATTGCCAAAGACTAGCAAAGCCTTTTTTTACAAAAGATCTGTACATGATGACAGACTCCCAATAGTGCTGTGATCAAGGGCTTCCAGCTTTTATTTAACTGCAAATAACTTGCTTAAAGTGCCGCAGCTGTTTTTTCCTACCTATTGACCGCATATTTTAGACAAATAATATTACGCTGTGCTATAGTCAGTAGGCATGGAGTACCATTTGAGTGCTTTTTAAAAACTAATAGACCAGCTGTTGTCGATCGTCTGAGCATGTTTTCACAACTAAAAGTTTACACAGACAAATGTTACAACAATAGAATTTATTATGCATTAAATCTGCCAGGCAGTGGTCTTTGAGTTGCAGTTGAAAATTGCAATATGGTAGTGCATGATCAAAGTGTCAAGGCCCTCTACTGCCCTGGTCCTTTTATTAATGTATGAGATGTGGTGTTTTATTAAATAGTTTGCATTTTGAAGTGGTAAAAAGCAACAATACCATAACTGATATTTTTTGCCCAAAATAAATTACTGCTAGATCATGAAAAGGAAATGCGCCGATTGAAATACGCCGCACTTAACTGCACTGTGGAATGTACCACAATGTTAACGTTATCGTCTGCCATAAACATATCAAACAACACCTTCACATACAATCAACACCTATACATAGCTTTCACAGAGTAAGAGAAGGTGTTTGACTCAGTCAAGACATCAGCAGTAATGCAGGCACTACTGAATCAGGGCATCGAAGAACGCTACATAAACATACTGGAAGAAATCTACAGTGGATGCACAGCCACCATAAAGAAAAGGGCAGAATTCCAATAAAGAAGAGTGTAAGGCAGATAGATACAATCTCTCCAGTGCTATTCATCTCGTGCTTAGAGGAGGTTTTCAGGACCCTTGCTTGAGAAGATTTAGGAATAAGAGTTAATGGAAAGTATCTTAGTAACCTGCGATTCGCTGATGACATTGCCTCGATGAGTAACTTAGGAGATGAATTACAGCTCACGATTACAGAACTGAACATGGAAAGCAGAAAAGTAGGTCTGAAAATGAATGTCCACAAAACTAAAGTAATGTGCTACAGTCTCGGCAGAAAACAGCACTTTCACGTTTACGGTAGGTAGAGAGACGCTGGAAGTTGTAAAAGAATATGTCTACTTAGGACTGGTAGGAGCCGCGAAGCTGAAACATGAGAGTGAAGTAACTAGAAGAATAAAGATGAGGTTGATCACATTTAGCAAGCATTCTCCAATCATGAATGGTAACCTGCCACTAACCCTCAAGAGGAAGGTATATAACAACTGCCTCTTGCCAGTATTTACCTACCGAGCATAAACCTGGAGGCTTATAAAGAGGGTTGAGCTTGAATTGAAGATGACCCAGTGAGCGAAGGAAAGAGAAATGATAGGTGTAACTTTAAAAGACAAGAAGAGAGCAGAGTGGGTCAGCGAACAAACCAGGGTTCAGGATATCAGAGTTGTAATCAAAAATAAGAAATGAACATGGGTCGGGCACATTGCACGTAGGCAGGATAACCGCTGGTCATTAAGGGTAATTGACTGGATTCCCAGCGAAGGCAAACACACGAAGGGGAGACAGAAAGTTAGGTGGGTCCATGAGATTAAAAAGTTTGCAGGTATAACATGGCAACGAAAAGCACAAGACCGGGTGGATTGGCAGATTATGGGAAATGCCTTTGCCCTGCAGTGGGCGTATTGATTGATTGATTTGTGGGGCTCAACGTCCCAAAACCACCATATGATTATGAGAGACGCCGCAGTGGAGGACTCTGGAAATTTCGACCACCTGGGGTTCTTTAACGTGCACCCAAATCTGAGCACACGGGCCTACAACATTTCCGCCTCCATCGGAAATGCAGCCACCGCAGCCGGGATTCAATCCCGCAACCTGCGGGTCGGCAGCCGAGTACCTTAGCCACTATACCACCGCGGTGGGGCCTGCAGTGGGCGTAGTCAGACTGATGATGATGACACCTTCAATGTACGACGAAGGAATGAAGGAAAATAGAGGGAAAAGAAAGGCAAGGAGGTTAACCAGCCTATAGGCAGCCGGTTTGCTACCCTGCGCATGGGAGAGGGATGGGGGAGATGAAAGAGAGCGGAGAGGGAAGATAGAAACAGCACATTCGGCAGCACACGCGCGCACATTCAGTCATAGTCCAGTCTTGTCTTTCGCGGTGTGTGACATTGCTGTTACAGTCGCTTGTTCAAGTCGGTGTCGCGTAGGAATTTCAACAGAGCCTTCGTCGCCTTCTGTTGCAAGGTCTTCTCTCGGGCACTTGACAGAATAGTATCCACAGACATTTGGCTGTTGTCGATGTGCGCAAAAGCAGACGCCAGTGACTGTCTCTGGATTTCATACAATGGACAGTCACACAGGATGTGGTGTAGCGTCTCTTCGCAATGACAGGCATCGCAGAGAGCGTTGTCGGCCATTCCTATGACAAAGGAGTAAGATTTTGTAAATGCCACTCCTAGCCATAAGCGATGAAGAAGGGTGGCTTCTCTTCGGTCGAGTCCAGTGGGCATGCGGAGAGCCATCAAAGAGGACAGGTGGTGTTGACGATTCGTATCGATGCTTGGTGGGCACCATAGTGAAAACGTGATTTCACGCGCAAGTCGTCGAAGATTACTGGCAGCATCAATCCTCGAAAGTGGTATGGCTTCTTCTCGTGTGCCTTCAAGGGCTGCCCGCGCGGCAGTATCGGCATGCTCGTTCTCTATGATGCCGCAGTGACTTGGCAGCCATTGAAGCGTCACATGATGCCCTTTCTCGAGTAAAGTGTGGAGAAGGCATCTAATTTCGAAAACAAGCTGTTCGTACGGGCCGCGACGCAGTGCTGAGAGCACAGATTGTAGGGCAGCCCTTGAGTCGCTGAAAATCGACCATTGTTGCAGTGGTTCTCGATTGACCACACAAAGTGCAGTGCGCAAAGCAGCTAGTTCCGCTGCTGTAGATTGCGTGGAGTGGTCAGTCCTAAAGCTGATGGTAACACCTCTTGCTGGGATAACTACTGCCCCTGACGAACACTGGTGGTTCGTGGAACCATCGGTGTACACATGTATGCTGTCTGAATATTTCTCGTGCAAAAGAAGGAGAGACAGTTGTTTCAGCACGGGCGACGAAAACTCAGATTTCCTCCGGATCCCTGGTACACTAAGATGCACTGTGGGTCGAATAAGACACCAAGGTGGTATGGATGGTTTAGATGCATGAGTGAAGCCCGAGGGAAGTTTATCGTTGTATTTCACGATAATTTTGGCGAACGATGCTTGGCGCCTCTCTGAAGGCAACAGTGCAAGGTGATGGCCGGGGGCACGTGCGAAGTGTCGGATGTGCGTTCTCAGGACTTCTACAACAATGTGAGTTCGTATCGGATAGTCACCAGCAATTGCAATTGTTGCTTCTGTTGACGTACATCTGGGCAGACCGAGGCACACTCTCAGCGCTTGGGCTTGTACTGCCTGTAAAACACGAACATTGGTCTTGCAGGTATTGCTAAGCACGGGCAAGCTATATCTGAGGAAACCGAGAAACAGGGCCCTGTAGAGCTCCATCATTGCGTCTACTGACATTCCCCACGTCTTTCCTGCCAGGAACTTGAACAGTTGAGAAATAGCGGTCAGGCGCTTCTTCATATAGGTCACATGCGGACTCCAACAAAGGTCCCTATCAATAATGATGCCCAGAAACCGGTGGGTTTTGGCGTAAGAAATCGGTCGCCCGCAGATTGAGATGACATAAGGGGTCATTGCTTTGCGAGTGAAAGCCACCAGCGCGCATTTTTCTGGTGATATGCTGAGACCTTGTTTGAACAAGTAGTTGACAATCATAGTTGCTGCTTTTTGAAGCCGGGAACGTATCTGAGGACGTGTGACTGCCGATGTCCAGACACAGATGTCGTCTGCGTATATTGAGATTTTAATGGTGCTTGGCAAGTATTCAGCAAGGCCAATCAGTGCAAGATTGAATAGCGTCGGGCTAAGAACTCCGCCTTGAGGAACACCCCTGGAAGTATAGCGTCGCGTAGTTGGGCCATCTTCTGTTAACACAAAGAATGACCTTGCAGCCAGGTAACTCGAAATCCACCGAAAGACTCGACCACCAAGGCCAACCACCGCAAGAGCACCCAAGATGGCTTCATGTAGTACATTATCATAAGCACCTTTCACATCTAAAAACAAAGCTGCAGATAGTCGCTTACGGGATCTTTCGTGCTGAACGTACGAAACTAGATCAACGACATTGTCAATAGAAGAGCGGTCGCGTCGGAAACCAGCCATTGAATTCGGATAAATCTTGTAGTATTCAAGATACCACTCCAGGCGGCCTAGTATCATCCGTTCCATTATCTTCCCTACGCAGCTGGCCAGTGCTATTGGGCGGTATGAGGTGAGTTCGAGTGGGGATTTGCCCTGCTTCAAGATGGGTATCAAGCGGCTTACTTTCCAGTCATCAGGAACATTGCCATCCTGCCACGAGATGTTGTAGAGGCTCAACAGTTCTCTCCTTGCACCTTCCCCGAGGTTGCACAAGGCTCGGTACGGAATACCATCTGGGCCCGGAGAAGTTGAACGCCTGCAGAGAGCTAGTGCCGCCTCGAGTTCCTCCATTGTAAAAAGGAGGTCCATGTGGTAGTCACGGGAACGGGGGACGTCACCTCTCACTGGAGAATCTGGACGAGTGGCTTGGTTGGCGATCTGCGCACAGAAATCTTCTGCGGCATCGATGTCTTGCCTTCTTTGAAATAGCGCGAGCACTTTGAATGGAAAGCGCTGTTCCGTAGGGTGACGCAGACCTTGCACCGTTTTCCAAATGTGTGAGAGTGGCTTGCGAGGGTCTAGTGACTGGCAAAACGTTGTCCATCGTTCCGACGCTAATCTATCCATGCGACGCCGAATCTTCTTTTGCATCCTCCTGGCTGCCCTAAGATCGTGAATTGATTTTGTACTCCGATACCGACGCTCCGCCCGGCGTCGCAGTGCTCGGAGTCGCTCCAACTCTATATCAAAGTCGTTTCGTGTGGAAGATATTGTCACCGTGCGAGTGGCGTTTTGCATTGTGCTCTTAATTGTTTCCTCTAACCCAGATCGTAGGCCATCGCTGCAAGCATCTTCCATGTCAGATTTGAAGTTGGTCCATTGGACTGCTCGAATGGTCGTCCGTGGACCATAACTAGACAAGCCTTTGATGTTAAGGTAGATTGGAATGTGATCACTTCCTCGTGTCTCAACATCTGGAAACCACTTGACGTATCTCGCGAGGGAGTTGGAGACAAAAGCAAGGTCGAGACAGCTGCCGTATGTCACCCCTCGAAGAAAAGTGGGGCTGCCGTCGTTCAGGAGAGTAAGACCATAGTTGTAGGCGACGTTTGCTAACCTGCGTCCTCTTGCATTTGTCCGCGTACTTCCCCATGCGTGACTGTGCGCATTGAAATCACCTATGAGGACCCATGGTGCAGGACACACTCTCAAAATATCCGCTAATCTCCTGGAATCGAGATTACTTGACGGTGATATGTACGACGAGGTTTAGATTTAGGTGTTAAGCAAAAAGTGAGCACTCCAAAGTTGCGCTGAAGGCAAAGGACTCGCTTTTTATGCAGCTCGCAATTTACAGGTGACCACTTGACACACCAATTATACAATATATGTATAATGCGGTGGCCCACTGCGGCTCATGTCAGCACAACCCTAACAACAAAATTTGCCAAAAGCGTGACCAATAAGCTTGTTTGCAAGACCGAACATGTACATGGGCTTCTTTGCAGACGTTTTATATTTTCTAGAGACTTGCCTAAGTATGATGCGCCGTTTCTGCGTAATTTTCATGTAATTAGTAGACTGCTTTTTTCTTGCATTGTCATGTAAGCAGCAGCCAAAGAAGTAGAGGCCACAAAAGTGTACAGAACTGAACGGTTTAACTTGGTATAAGCATTCACGTGTGATCACCGACGGGGGATATCGCAGTCACAGCTTTTTCTTTTCTCTGTGCTACTTGGACTACATGTGCGAGTAGTGGAAATAATGCGATATTCATACCGCCGGTGTGACACAGACACTTGTGATCGCGGTCAGGGCATCTGCGCCAATCATGATTCTGTACTGCGCAGCAGCAACAAAGTTGTTGCGCGTGATCAAAATTTCTCGAGGAAAACTGGTATTAGTCACCGCTACACGGTCCGGATCAAATACAGTGCAGCGCGAACACATGCAGCAAGTACTTGTGTGACAGCGTTCACTAAAGCGCGTCAGAGCGCACCGCGCATTCAGAACTAACGTCCACACAGAACAGTCAGCACTCAAGCATCACCATTTTCGCAAGGAATAATATCGCAATAATACAAACAGCCGCACAACACCGAAATAGAGGAAGCGCTGACACACACATAACACAGCCAGCGGCGCCTTTACATACCCGCACCGCTCCAGGCAGCGCGGGCGCACCGCTAAGGACTAACATGCCTAGGGATGTCCGCGCAATTTCGCACCTAGGCCGCGCGTGGTCGTAAAAAAAGCACTTAGCGGAAAGGCTACTCTTATTAGTTCACGCCAAGGCTCGCCGTGGCGCGGCAGTCACCTGTCTGGAACTAGAAGGGGACGAGGCTATTGAATATAAAAGAACAGGGGTGACAGAAAAATTTCAACAAAGAAGTGCTTTATGCACCACAACAGACAAGGATGAATCAAGTGATGCAATGGCTCCATTTTCACAACGAGAGTGGGAAAGGGCTGAGAAAAGGGTTCCTAGTAGTACATCAACAGGCCCAGATGGCATTTCAATTATGCTGATAAAGACATTAGGTCCAAAGTCGAAGCAGGCTTTGAGAGAGGCAGAGAGCAAACTAATAATCGATGGTGAAGTTCCCGATGGATGGAAACTTAGCAGGATGAGCATGATCTATAAAGGAAAGGGGACAAAGCTGACATAAACAACTACCGTCCTATAACAGTGACATCAGTGATCTACAGGCTGGCGATGCAGATTATAAAGGAAAGACTGCAGGCATGAATAGGGGATGAGGGGGTGCTGGGGGAACTGCAGAATGGGTTTCGAAAACACAGGAGGTTGCAAGACAATCTGTTCTCACTGACGCAGTGCATCTAAATAGCAGAAAAGGAACACAGGCCCTTGTGGCTAGCATTTTTGGATATCAAGGGAGCGTACGATAGCGTGGTTCAAGAGGAATTGTGGGGAATACTGGACACACTAAGCGTGGGACATGTAGTCTTTTGAAGGATATCTTTTGAAGGATATCTATAAAAGTAACAAGGTGGTTATAAAGTGGGAAAAACAGGTATCCAAGCCTGCAGGGGTAAAACGGGGGCTTAGGCAAGAGTGTCCCCTGTCACCCTTATTATTCATGATGTACCTGCAAGGATTAGAGGCCAAATTAGAGGGAAGTGGACTGGGCTTCAACCTCTCCTTAGTCAAACAAGGAAAACTCATTGATCAGGCACTACCAGCATTAATGTACACAGATGATATTGCTACGTGCCAGTGCATGGAGCTGAAGAAGAGAAAGCAGATAGACTGGCACGAGCTAATCTGTGTGGCTGGCGCTGCTCGCCTAACCGGCTGTAAATACATCGGGGACTACCCCTCTGAGTCAGTCTCCTTCCCGTAACATATTTGGTGGAGTTGTGCGATCCCCGTCCTCGCCACGGAACTTTGAAGCGGATGCTCCCTCCCGGCTTACAACATGACCACTCAAGACTCGGCTACATCATCCCCAGTCGCCTGCCCTTCTGCCCGACCTGTCAACCCAGCGCCCGCAACAACTTTCGTGACGCTTCCCACGCTCAAAGACCCCGGCGTGTTCTCAGGCAGCGAGTGTTCCGACGTCGACCAGTGGCTACGCCTCTACGAACGCGTCAGCACCACTTACAGGTGGGATCCCACTCTTATGCTCGCAAACGTCATCTTTTATCTCGACGGAACCCCTCGTGTTTGGTTTGATAACCACGAGCATGACATAACAAGCTGGGACAGCTTCATGGTAAAGATCCGTGAGCTTTTCGGCAACATCTCTGGTCGTCGTGAAGCTGCGAAAAATGAGTTGTTGACTTGCGCACAATCTTCCACGGAGCCCTACATCGGTTATACTCAGGCTGTCCTTTCACTATGCCGCCAAGCTGACGAAAATATGTCTGAACCTGAAAAAGTTGCGCATATCCTAAAGGGTATCGCCGACGATGCGTTCAACTTGTTGGTATTCAACAATGTGTCATCTGTTGATGCGATCATTCAAGAATGCCGCCGGTTCCAACAAGCTAAAAGCAGACGCATCTCCCATCAGTTCCAGCGCCTCCCGAACACCACTGCGACGTCCTCGTGCCTCGACACATATCATCCACCAGACACATGTGACAACTTGACGCGAATCATCAGGCGGGAGCTTGAAGTGGCTGCTCCAGCTAAGGTAAGACCAACGTCCCCTGACACCTCTCCGCCAATTACGTTGCCTCTCATTCAAGCAGTCGTCCGGCAGGAAATCGCCAGCTTGGGAATTCATTCTATCTCACCGCCTCCCCGCACCGACTACCAGCCCCGATACCCGCCTGCACGTCCCTTCCCGACCGGCTCTCCCTCAACGTTCCGTAATCCGTCCGCATGGCGAACACACGATGACAAGCCGATATGCTTCTCGTGTCACAGAATCGGGCACATTTTTCGCCATTGCAGAAGTCGCTGGGGTCCTCCTGCACAACCGTCCTCTCGTCCCTTCTATACACGTCCTGCCTATCGCCATGAGACCAGCCGCGACCATTTTGCCCAGGAACCTGCTTCTGAACACCACTACTCCCGTTCTCCATCCCCCCAACGTCGCCAGTCTCGTTCTCTACAGCCCCGCCGACCATCTTCCCCCGCCTTCCCACAAGGTTCTCCGACGGAAAACTAAGCGTAGCAGCCCCTGGAGGTGGCGCTGCATCGCTCGGACTGACCGAAAATCCTCTTTTGACGATACCGACAAAACAGAATCTCATAGACGTACAAGTAGACGGCGTACATGTCACTGCTCTTGTCGACACCGGCGCCCAACTTTCCGTGATGACGAGTGATTTTCGCCGCAAGCTCAAGAAGGTTCTCACACCTGCGACCACTAAGTTCGTCCGTGTTGCGGATGGTGGAATAGCATCTATCGTTGGAATGTGCTCCGCGCGTGTGAGCATTGCGGATTGACACACAGTTGTTCTCTTCACCGTCCTTGATAAATGCCCCCACGACGTAATCTTAGGCCTCGACTTCCTGTCCGCGCATTCTGCCCTCATAGACTGTTCGACCAGTACGCTCCGTCTACACTTGCCCACAACAGAACCTCTTACACAACGGCCGAGTCGCCTCTGCACAACGAGAGACGCGCGCCTCCCTCCACAGACACTGACCTACATAGAGCTTGTCTCAATACCACCAGTTTCTGACGGTTACTATGTTCTAACCCCTATCGCCGATGTTCTCATAAGCCGAGGCATTACATTACCGCACACCACTCTGTCCGTCGCAGGAAATTCTACGTGCCTCCCAGTTGTCAACTTTAGCTTGACACCTCAAGTTTTGCCCTAAGGGATCTCTTTGGCGTTGCTCTGCACCTTAGAAGACAATGCGGTAGATGTTTTCGCGATGGCCGCCCCTTCTGACCCCCACGCTCAACATCAATCTGCCACTTGCTCCGACAGCGCTATTACTTCGATGATCGCTTCCAACTTAACGCCGTAGCAGACTGATGAGCTCCACCGGGTTCTGCTGTCCTACATCGACGTTTTTGACATCAGCGGCCGTCCATTGGGGAAAGCTACCGGTATGAGCCACCGCATAAACACTGGTAATGAGCATCCTATTCATAGGCGTCCATATCGGATGTCGGCGGCCGAGCGTCACATCATGCATAGTGAGGTCGACAAAATGCTCGCCAAGGACATCATTGAGCCATCCTGCAGTCCTTGGGCTTCTCCTGTAGTGCTAGTCCACAAGAAAGACGGTGCATGGCGTTTCTGTGTGGATTATCGACACCTAAACAAATGTACCAAAAAAGACGTCTACCCTCTGCCACGAATAGATGATGTGCCTCTATGGGTCCCACTATTTTTCCTCCATAGACCTTCGTTCTGGCTACTGGCAGATAGAGGTAGATGAAATGGACCGTGAAAAGACGGCATTCATCACCCCGGATGGCCTATATCAGTTCAAGGTCATGCCCTTCGGCCTTTGTAACGCTCCAGCCACCTTCGAACGAATGATGGACTCCCTGCTCAGAGGTTCAAATGGTCCACCTGTTTGTGCTACTTGGACGACGTCATCGTTCTTTCACCAACATTTGAAACTCACATAGAGCGCCTCTCAGCCATCCTGGGAATCTTCCGTCGCGCTGGCCTGCAGCTCAACTCGTCCAAATGTCACTTTGGACGCCATCAAATCACAGTGCTGTTGCGACGCGCACCTCCGACGACGTTACGAAGGGCACACCCGTATGCCATGGCCGACAGAGGGGTGGTGACCTCCAAACAAGGCTTTAACGTCCAAAGGGAGTTGCTTGGTGCGAATGCAAAAGGAAAAGGTGCGCGCACGGCAAATGGAGACTGCGATAAGGGTTACGAGGACTGAATGATGAAGAGAAACACACGAAAAAGAGCCCGAATAACTAGAAATGTAACTTAGAAGTGTGGCAGCTTGGGCTAGTTGGTATGGCATTACGATAGTTATAGCGCGAGAACAAAACGACGACACAGAGACAAGAAGGACACGAAAGACACGAGCGCTAACTTCCAACTGAGTTTATTGCGCAGAGTACGAAAATATATAGAGGAGACAGTGACCATGGCACAAGAGCAGAACATGAGTAAGAAAACCAAAAACAAACAACACAAATACAAAGGCACTGAAAAACAGCAAAGAAAAGCCTAGAAGAAACCGAACCAGAAAGGTAAAGCTACCTGCCCGCACCGAATCCTTCGAGGAACCTGCGTTCCTTCTCGGACTAAGCCACGGAGGGCTTGCTAATCCAAGGCACCTGTTCGCGTTACCTGCCCGCACCGAATCCTTCGAGGAACCTGCGCTCCTTCTCGGACAAGGCCACGGAGGGCTTGCTAACACAAGGCACCTGTTCGCGTGCCATCTGCGCAGCCTCGACAATGACCCGGGTGCTTACATCTCTGTGTCTGTACAACGTCGCTGTTTCCTCGAAGAGGGGAACACACTTGCACTCAGTGCAGTGCTGGGCAAGAAAACCATCTTTCCCGTTTTTAACATTGTTCGCGTGCTCTCTCAGCCGATCGTTCAGACACCTTCCGGTCGTTCCGACATAACAAGCACCGCATGAAAGGGGGGTTCTATAGACGACTTCCCGGGAGCAGGCTGCATACCTGTTTCGATGTTGAACTCTGCAATCTGTTGATGATTTTGTTTTCACGGGGTTGGTAGATTTGGTGAGGCTGATTAATTTGAACGGTGCTGAGAACAGGACACGAACTCCAACACGTTTTCCGATTTTTTTCCACAACACCCTCGTCCACAACACCCTCGCTCTAGGTCCGAAGTTCGCCGTCGACCGAGGGAGGTCCGCACCCGAGCTTCTTTCAATGGTGCGTTCTGTGGCTGGCCATGCTTCACCTGAGGATTCAGACAGGTGCATCTCAGAAGGCGTCGACGTGCTCCTACGGGGTAAGCCTACCAGCAACAGCCTTCCGGTGCGGAAGACGACCAAGTTTCTTAGAGACAATGAACTTTGTGTCGTGCCGTCAGATAAGGAGGGTGGTTTCGCCGTTCTTCCTAATAGCTTGTACCTGGAAAAGGCGGTCACAGCTATTGAATCTGTTTTCAGATGTACCGACATTCGTCTAGATAGGGTAAAAACGCAGGCCAGGGAAATGTGTCGTAAACTAGAGTTAAAACAGTTAGCACAGCACATTACCAAAAGTGACAAAAATGCGCTCAGCATGTTTTTTTCTGCCAAAACACATAAGGTTGACATGCCTTTCCGTGTCATTGTGACAGAAAGTGGTACGTGGCAAAAGCAACTCGGCTTGTTTATTCAGACCCATTCAAAGTGTCTAAAGATTGATGACCCATTTTCAATCAAAAACTCGCAGGCTCTGATAGAATTTTTCAAACAGTCAAATCAATCTAATTTTTTCGGTTTTTCAATTGACATAAAGGACCTATACTACTCTCTGCCTCACGATGAGGTATTAGAATGTATAAGGGATAATATAGAAATTTTCGGGGAATTGAACTTCCAATTAAAAACTGGCATTAGTTCGCGGAATTTTCTTGACCTGGTTTTGCTGTATCTTACGTCTACATTCGTTCAATGGAATGATCGCATTTATCTGCAGAAAAAGGGTGTTTCAATTGGTTCATGCATAGCACCTCTACTCAGTGATCTTCTATTGGCAAAAATGGGCAAAAAACTGCAGGAAAAGTTAGAAGGTTCGCATGTCGTCAAAATTTTTAGATACGTGGATGATTTCTTGGTTATTCTAAATTGTAAGGCTTCTATGTTTCACTCGTTGGCCACTCAAACTATAGGCGTGTTCGAAAATTGTTTGCAGCCTCTTGTGGTGACACATGAAATGCCCGATAATGACAAATTACGCTTTTTGGATTTAAATCTGGTTTTTAGCCCACAGCACATCTGTTGGTGGTATGAACCACGTGCGCAGAAACCTCTACTCCCCTTTTCTTCTGCTCACAGTAAGATAGTTAAGCGAGGCATAGCACGAACCTGCCTTGAGAATGCTTTAAATAGGTCTTGCGCCCACAATATCTTTGCGAGCTTCAAAGCGCAAGTTTCCCGCCTTAAGGCTTCAGGCTTCCCCGAAGCGTTTATCGCGTCTGTTGCGGAGACGATCCTGCGGACTATGAAGGCGGAGCAGAGGACGCGACAGAATCTGATCAACACGGATACAGAACGTGAAAGGATAGCCGTGATTCCTTACATACACCAGATTTCACATAGGCTCAAAAAAATCGGAAAACGTGTTGGAGTTCGTGTCCTGTTCTCAGCACCGTTCAAATTAATCAGCCTCACCAAATCTACCAACCCCGTGAAAACAAAATCATCAACAGATTGCAGAGTTCAACATCGAAACAGGTATGCAGCCTGCTCCCGGGAAGTCGTCTATAGAACCCCCCTTTCATGCGGTGCTTGTTATGTCGGAACAACCGGAAGGTGTCTGAACGATCGGCTGAGAGAGCACGCGAACAATGTTAAAAACGGGAAAGATGGTTTTCTTGCCCAGCACTGCACTGAGTGCAAGTGTGTTCCCCTCTTCGAGGAAACAGCGACGTTGTACAGACACAGAGATGTAAGCACCCGGGTCATTGTCGAGGCTGCGCAGATGGCACGCGAACAGGTGCCTTGTGTTAGCAAGCCCTCCGTGGCCTTGTCCGAGAAGGAGCGCAGGTTCCTCGAAGGATTCGGTGCGGGCAGGTAACGCGAACAGGTGCCTTGGATTAGCAAGCCCTCCGTGGCTTAGTCCGAGAAGGAACGCAGGTTCCTCGAAGGATTCGGTGCGGGCAGGTAGCTTTACCTTTCTGGTTCGGTTTCTTCTAGGCTTTTCTTTGCTGTTTTTCAGTGCCTTTGTATTTGTGTTGTTTGTTTTTGGTTTTCTTACTCATGTTCTGCTCTTGTGCCATGGTCACTGTCTCCTCTATATATTTTCGTACTCTGCGCAATAAACTCAGTTGGAAGTTAGCGCTCGTGTCTTTCGTGTCCTCCTTGTCTCTGTGTCGTCGTTTTGTTCTCGCGCTATAACTATCGTAATGCCATACCAACTAGCCCAAGCTGCCACACTTCTAAGTTACATTTCTAGTTATTCGGGCTCTTTTTCGTGTGTTTCTCTTCATCATTCAGTCCTCGTAACCCTTATCGCAGTCTCCATTTGCCGTGCGCGCACCTTTTCCTTTTGCATTCGCACCAAGCAACTCCCTTTGGACGTTACGAAGGGCGCTACGAATCTCACCACTGCAACCACTGTTTCGAAAGACGGCGACGCCAACACGGTCCCGAAGGCGCCACTGCTTCGAACTCCGCCGGAAAGGTCACCAGCCGTTTGGTAGCGTAGGTTTTTCAGCTCGCAACTGCTTCTGCGCAGAGCTGATAGACGAGCGGACGAGACGACGGTGAGTTAAACAAGGTTTGTGTACAGCATATATACAGAGGCGTTACAAATTCGGCACTGGGGCCGACAGAGACTCGAAGAGCCGAGCTCTCATCTCTAACACATAGGTCTGTTCTCAAATGGGTCCGCTTTCAAAGAGGGGGGGGGGGGTCTCTCTCGACGCGCCACAGGGCTTCTTTTATATGCCCCGGGTCCAACCCAAAGGTTCAACCCGAAGCGCCGCTGGTCGCGAGGTCAGAATCCTCCAATGAGGGCGCCGCTGGGCCGCGTCCTTCTTTCTCATCGAATCTGGAGAGGCTGCGCTGCAGGTGGCTGCACCCAAGGACGAGTGACGTCGCCGAGCATTGCGCCACCCCCCCCCCCCCCCCAGACAGGAAGACGCCGGTTGTTTACTCGACGGGCTCGCGGGCTGCGCTGACTCACTGCACGTGGGCGACAGAAAGGCGCCGCGCGTGTTTACGCCGTTGAGTTGCTCGCGTCAGGCGGGCTGGCCTTGGCACAGATTGCCTTTTTCAGAGGCACGGACGTCCGCTGTGGACTCGCAGGCATAACAGCACCACCGCTGCCAGACAATGCGCCGAAAAGACGAGCTGCTTCCACGTGGCTCGGATGACAGGCGCGCTCGTTCGCCAGGTCCCTCCAGGTTCGCCTCCAGGGCCATGGGGAGAATGCAGCTCCAGACTCCGTTCCGGGAACACATCCCATTCTTGTGGACGGATCCCAGCTCCACTGGCTTGTCGCCACAACTTGTCGACCAGCTTCGCTCGTCTCTTCTGACAATCTTTGGTTTCAGCACATGTCGATGGTTCTGCAACTTGTCAAGAACGGATCGACAACAGACAACACACGACACAAGCAAGTGCCCTCGCTCACCCGACAGAACACCAGACAAAGTATAGTACAACATATACCTAGCTATGTGTCAATCGGAATTTCGTTCCCTCTACATCAAGAGGCACATGTGGGACACAAGACTCTTAAAATGACAACTCAAATTTTTTTAGGAGCGAAGCTCCTTAAGGCGTGGGCTGTGCGTCCCCTGTATGTAGCCACCTCTCGTTCAATTCTAAGTATTACGCTAGCCACCGCCCGATCTAAAGGGTACAGCCATATCCATCCGTCCATCCGTCCGTCCGTCCATCCATCCATCCATCCATCCATCCATCCATCCATCCGTCCATCCATCCATCCTTCCGTCCGTCCATCCGTCCGTCCGTCCGTCCGTCTGTCCATCCATCCGTCCATCCGTCCGTCCGTCCGTCCGTCCGTCCATCCATCCGTCCGTCCGTCCGTCCGTCCGTCCATCCGTCCGTCCGTCTGTCCATCCATCCGTCCGTCCGTCCGTCCGTCCGTCCAAAAGATGCAAGATGTTATAAACTAGACGGCGGTACGTGTAGTTGAATATGAAAGATGCGAGGTGTTATAAAATAGGAATGATGCCACATATGGCGCGTGTCATCGTTCGATATAGTGCGGCGACGTACGCTAGGGGGAGCGTTGCAATAAAATCGAGTGGGCAAAATGTACGGAGGATTCATGGTTTACCAGGTTTACCTCCGCAGCTTCGCCCACTCATCATCATTCACTTCGTGGATATGGCGGCATTTTTTGCACGTACAACAACGTAACGAATTAGAATACAACATAAAGTTGGTCCCTTGAGATCACTCTGAACGAGAGCGCTCAGCCCAGGTCGTGATGAGGACAAAATTTTGCCCCGAATCGCCAGCGAGAAACCGAAAGGTGGAGAAGGTACTAGCTAGAACGCACTGCTCAATGCACGTGCATTAGCTTTTAGCTTTCCTTTTTTTAGCGAACGTCGAAGTTGTGCTGTTGGAGCATCATGCTCCATCTCAGTAACCGGCCACTTTTAGGCGACGATACCTATGCGGTACCAACAGCTGCTCATACTTGCGACGTTGCAGAGGGGAACAACGATACGTTTTGCTAGGGATTGGCTCCTCACAAGTTAGCTTTATATCGTGTTCGATCACCGTCGTGTCTCCGGGATGGTCGGAAAACACGTCTTCAAACTCGGAAACAATCGTACTCAGGTCCTCCTTCCGGACTTCACTTAACCTAGGCTTTAGGTTTATCTGCTCCCAGATTACTTTCGATCCCCCTTCTATTACCTCACAAGAACTAAAAATTTCTGCTTCCTTTTCCTCTGAAGCATTCAACAACTGATTTACCACCGCTTGATGTTGAACGTAGCGTTTCATCAAGTCGTAAATTTTGTTCTGCCGCCTTCCTAATTTCACTTCATAATTCGTATCGGGAAGCTTCCATATTACATTGGCAAACCCTTCCCAATCAATCTCAAGCTTGTTCCTTTTCGACGGCTGCAGCAGCATTACCTGACTTCCTACATCAAAAGCGCGCTTCTTCACCGATTTGTCGTTGTTCTCCTTAGACAACACTTGTGCAGCTTTCATGTAGCTTTCCACTAGCGCTTCAATCGAGAGGTCCTCACGCTGCTCTCGAATGAGCGTCTCTCGATCACCACTCGACAGCTCACTCCAACTTTCCGCTACAGGCGAGAGCGTTGCAGCCCTCTCGCTCTGATTCAATGGTGCCATGTTGTCTCCCCTTGCTACGGAAACCGCGCCGGTCGCTTCCGCGACGGGCCGCTCGCGTGACTGCTCACATGACTCACGCTGAAAATTTCCTCTCTGAGGTTCCGTCAACCCGCCGACAAGGTCACTTGAGAGTTCACCGCATTGAACAAGATCAAGGTCCTGCGAAAGCTTCCGCGCTTGCGATCGCGTGAGGGCCATGTACGCCAAGTTGGGGAAGAACGATTCACCCTGCTCTTTGAGAAGCTGCTCTGAGTTGTTTGGGAAAAGATAAGGAAAACGATCGTTTAGCGCGGCAGACACAGCCGCTTCGGTGCGAAACTTACCGAACGGGCCTTCAATGACAACCGTGGCGATTGGTAAGCAAACACTCTGCTCCTCGGCGACTTGCCTGATCCGCGCGCATTCTCCTGTAAAGTCATCCGGAGACACCAATGAAGGGTGGACAACATCCATGGTTGCCGCTGAGTCTCTAGGTGCTCGGCACGTTTTCCCATTCACCCTAATTTCTTGGAGATACGGCTCCAACAACTGCATGTTTTTTTCTGATTCTCGGATTGTTGCGAAAGCAAACTTTTCCTGACAGTTGATCGCGATATGTCCTACCTTTTTGCAGTTGTAGCAGATTAGCGGCTTCCGTGATTCAAACGCCCGTGTGGTCGAAACCTCACTCGATTTCTCCGCTTCCGTTTGCCCTTCCCCTACAGTGTCATTCGTAAGAGACGGGTCCTTCTTGAAATTACGGTGCGGAGCGGGTTTCCGTTGATGAGGTTTCCTTGAAAAGCCCTCTTTTGTTTCATCCTTTTCAACTCGCACTGCCCTGCTATGCAACTTTCGGCGAGTATAATACTCCACAGCTAACTCTGCTGCCTTGTTTAGCTGTACTTCACCAAGTTTGTCCTGCAGCCAAAGTTTGACATCCTCCTCGATGCAGCGGTAGAATTGCTCCAATGCAACGCATTCCACCACTTTATCGCGGTCGTCATAAACACCTTCGCCCTTGAGCCATTCAATTAAATCGGCTTTAAGACGAAACGCGAAGTCAACGTGTGACTCATTCCGCTTTTTAGCATACCGGAACCTTTGCCTGAAAGCCTCGGGTGACAACTTATGACGTCTCAAGAGCACTTCTTTAACCTCGTCATAGCTCTCAAACGCCTCCCTCAACAAGCAAGTTATCACGTCGGACACTTCGCCGGGAAGAAGAGCTAACAGGTTCTGCGCCCAAAGAGACCGCTCCAAAGCGTTTCGCTCACAGACGTGTTCAAACTTGACGAGATACTTCGCCATGTCCTCGCCTACTACGAACGGTAGCAATTGGTCCCGAATTCTATAACCGCTGACCTGAATCGTCGGAGAAGCTACGATAGGCGCCTGTGAACTCTGCAGTATTGCCAATTCTATTCGTTTCAACTCGAGGCGCTCCCGTCTCTCGGCCTCCTCGCGCTCGCGACGTTCGCGCCTTTCAGCCTCCTCGCGGCGTGCTTTGATATCCACCCAGGCCTCATCGACTTCCTCAGCCGACACTCCCTCATCCTTCATGATCTCAAGGATCGCTTGCTTTCATTTCGCACCGCCCAAAGTAATGCCGAGTTCCTCACAAATTTCTATGAGTTCCTTCACTTTAAGGTTCTCCATCGTTCACACTACCCTCTTGTTGTTTGCCCCTGTTAACAATTTACTTGCCGTACCCACTATAAGTCAATTAGCAAGACGCGCAAGCAATTTTTCACACTCCTGTGTTTACCCCCTCCACATTAACTTTGGTTTCAAAGCACTTCGACTTTGCTTGAAACGATCAAAGCTCACTTCAATACTTCACACATCCCTTCTCTAAACTACTACAACCTGAGCTAGAGTAGTCTGGTGAACTGAGAGGAAAACATCAGGCACTCAACGCATCGATGTCACTGACGCCGGCCGATCCCGCAGCTGCCAACCACTGTTGCGACGCACGGCCTCCGAAATCCCACCGCTACGCCACCACTGTTGCGACGCGCACCTTCGACGACGTTACGAAAGGCGCTACGAATTTCACCGCTGCAACCACTGTTTCGAAAGACGGCGACGCCAACACGGTCCCGAAGGCGCCACTGCTTCGAACTCCGCCGGAAAAGTCACCAGCCATTTGGTAGCGTAGGTTTTTCAGCTCGCGACTGCTTCTGCGCAGAGCTGATAGACGAGCGGACGAGACGACGGTGAGTTAAACAAGGTTTATGTACAGCATATATACAGAGGTGTTACAAATTCGGCACTGGGGCCGACAGAGACTCGAAGAGCCGAGCTCTCCTCTCTAACACATACGTCTGTTCTCAAATGGGTCCGCTGTCAAAGGGGGGTCTCTCTCGACGCGCCGCGGGGCTTCTTTTATATGCCCCGGGTCCAACCCAAGGGTCCAACTCGAAGCGCCGCTGGTCGCGAGGTCAGAATCCTCCAATGAGGGCGCTGCTGGGCCGCGTCCTTGTTTCTCATCGAATCTGGAGAGGCTGCGCTGCAGGTGGCTGCACCCAAGGACGAGTGACGTCGCCGCGCATTGCGCCAGCCCCCCCCCCCCCCCCCCAGACAGGAAGACGCCGGTTGTTTACTCGACGGGCTCGCTGGCTGCGCTGACTCACTGCACGTGGGCGACAGAAAGGCGCCGCGCGTGTTTACGCCGTTGAGTTGCTCGCGTCAGGCGGGCTGGCCTTGGCACAGATTGCCTTTTTCAGAGGCACGGACGTGCGCTGTGGACTCGCAGGCATAACAGTGCTTGGCCATTTAGTAGACGCCAACGGTATACAACCAGACCCGGCAAAAATCAGCGCCGTCAAAAACTTTCCTATACCACGATCTGCGAAGGATGTACGCAGCTTTATCGGACTATGCTCCTACTTCCGACGCTTCGTGAAAAATTTTGCGCACATAGCGAGGCCGCTTACGCAGCTCCTCTAGAAAGAAGTCCCGTTTTCATTGGGCTCAGAAGAGGCTTCTGCGTTCTCGACTCTCGTCGCTCTTCTCACAACCCCTCCGATTCTGGCACACTTCAACCCTGCTGCCCCTACGGAAATCCGTACAGATGCAATGTTCATGGTATTGGTGCAGTGCTGGCTCAGAAACAACATGGCCATGATTGCGTTATTGCATAGGCCAGCCGCCTTCTATCCGCCCCTGAACGTAACTATTCGATAACAGAGCGTGAGTGATTGGCTCTTGTATGGGCGGTGGCGAAATTTCGACCTTATCTTATACGGACGCCCATTTTCGGTAGTTACCGACCACCACGCACTCTGCTGGCTAAACTCTCTGAAAGATCCATCAGGCTGCCTTGGTCGCTGGGCTTTGCGCCTGCAAGAGTTTTCCTATTCGGTGGTCTACAAATCTGGCCACCTACACCGTGATGCCGATTGCCCCTCCCGGTACCCTGTCGACGATCCTGAGGACACTGACGAGCCCACGGAGAACTCTATCTTGTCAGTGTCCGACTTCCTTATTATTGGGGAAGAGCGGAACCGTAATCCAGAGCTGCTTGACATCATCAGCCGTATGGAATCCCCCCAAATGATGCTTCCGTCCGCTACTTTGTCATTCAAAAGGGTGTGCTATACCGTCGCAATTTCCGACTATACAGGCCCGACCCTCTCATTGTTGTGCCTAAGCATTTGCGCCGCTGTGTTCTCACCGAACTTCACGACGCTCCCACGGCTGGACACCTTGGCGTATCCCGCACGTACGAGCGCGTCCGGCGCCGTTTTTTCTGGCCAGGCCTTGCTCGTTCGGCACGCCGATACGTTGCCACGTGTGACCTATGCCAACGTCGTAAAACACCGTCGCTGCTACCCGCTGGCCATCTTCAACCAATCGACATACCCGCAGAACCATATTACCGTGTTGGGTTAGACCTGCTTGGTCTTGCTATTCTATTACGTGAGCTCCACCGACCAGCTGTGCAACCAACGTCGCTGACTTCTTGTTACGGGACGTTATATTGATTCACGGTGCTCCGAGACAGCTTCTCACAGACCGTGGCCGTACATTTCTATCCCAAGTCATCGCCGACATTCTGCGTTCTTGTTCAACGCAACACACACTGACAACCGCTTACCACCCTCAAACAAACGGCCTCACGGAACGATTTAAAGGCACTTTAACAAATATGCTCGCTATGTACGTGTCGCCCGACCACCGAGACTGGGACCTTGCCTTACCCTACGCAACTTTCGCGTAGAATTCATCTCATCATGACACAGCGGGCTTTTCGCCGTTCTACTTATTGTACGGAAGAGAGCCGACTTTACCACTGGACACAGTCATCTCAGCTCACACCTCGTCCACCAGCGAGTATGCCCGCGACGCGATTGCGCGAGCCGATCATGCCCGTCAGCTCGCTCGCGCTCGGCTGATGGCGTCGCAAACCAACCAATGCCGTCGGTACGATGCGGAACATAGAGACGTACATTTCGCTCCCGGTACCCTCGTTTTACTCTAGTCCCCTCATCGTCGGCTGGGCCTATTCGAAAAACTTCTGTCTCATTACACGGGACCCTACTGTATATTGCGTCAAGTAACACCTGTCACCTACGAGATCAGCCCCATCTGTCCATCATCATCTACTATGCGGCCCAGTGATATCGTACACGTCTCGCGGATCAAGCCCTACAATATTGCGTCAGATAACGACCTTTAAAGCACCGGGACGGTGCCTCTACCGCCGGGGGTCATGCTACGTGCCAGTGCATGGAGCTGAAGAAGAGAAAGCAGATAGACTGGCACGAGCTAATCTGTGTGGCTGGCGCTGCTCGCCTAACCAGCTGTAAGTACATCGGGGACTATCCCTCTGAGTCAGTCTCCTTCCCGTAACAATATAGTACTAATGGCCGACAACAAGGAAGATTTCCAGAGATTGGTGGACATCTGCGGTAATGAGGGAGATAGGTTAGATTTTAAATTCAGTAAGGAAAAATCAGCAGTCATGATTTTCAATGATAACGAAGGTAGTGAGCTTAGAATACAGGAGGTCACGCTAGAGATAACAGATAAATAAAAATATCTGGGCGTATGGATAAGCAATGGGGCCGAGTACCTAAGGGAACACGAAATATACGTGACGACTAAAGGTAACAGGAATGCAGCAGTGATGAAAAATAGGGCACTGTGGAATTGCAATAGGTATGATGTTGTGAGAGGAATATGGAAAGGGGTCATGGTTCCTGGGCTGACGTTCGGCAATGTGGTCTTGTGCATGAGATCAGAAGTTCAAGCAAGATTAGAAATTAAGCAACGTGGAATAGGCAGGCTTGCTTTAGGAGCTCACGGGAATACACCAAATCAGGGAGTACAAGGTGATATGGGATGGACATCATTTCAGGGCAGGGAAGCTAGCAGCAAGATAAAATTTGAAAAGCGATTGAGAGAAATGGGGGAGGACCGTTGGGCTAGGAAGGTATTCAGCTACTTGTACATGAAGAATGTTGATACGAAATGGAGGAAGCGAACCAGAAAAGTGACTGGCAAATACTTAGAAAACAGCAGGTGGCCAAACCAAAAAGAACTATCTGTTAAGAAGAAAGTGAAGGAAACGGAGCCTGACATGTGGAGAATCGGCATGATTAAGAAGTCCGCACTAGAGATCTATCGAACTTTTAAGCAGGAAATCGCTAAGGAAAGAATCTATGATAATACTCGGGGTAGTTCTCCACTGTTTGAGGCCAGGACGGGAATATTGCGAACGAAGACATATCGGGTCAAATACGAAGGGATAGACACAGTATGCAGTGCGTGTGGAGAGGAAGAAGAAACTGCCGAACACTTGATAATGTTCTGTAAAGGGCTTCACCCTATAGTTCAGGATGATGGCGCAGAGTTTTTTCAAAGCACTGGGGCTTAGGGACAGGGAGGGCAAAATAGACTTTAAGCTGGTAGAATTAACTAGAAGGAGGTTATCTGACTGGTGGCTAAAGTCAAGGCACGAGTGAAAATTAAACCCTTCACTGCAAAGTACGAATCCTCAACATCACTATTTAAAGGGAAAAAAGATAAAACTAATGGTTAGTTCACTAAGTATTACGGCTAGGTAGCGTTAGCCACCGCCCGATCTGAAGGGTACAGCCACATCCATTCATCCATCCATCCATGAAACCGTGCTGGAATGTAATGTCGCCCCCAAGGAGGATACATAAAATGTATCCTCCTTGGTCGCCCCCCGTTTTACATCTGCAGGCTTGGATACCTATGAATGGATGGATGGATGGATGGACGGATGGATGGATGGATGGATGGATGGATGGATGGATGGATGTGGCTGTACCCTTTAGATTGGGCGGCGCCTGACGCCACCTCGCCGTAATACTTAGTGAACTGACCACTGTATTTATCTTTTTTCCCCTTTAATTAGGGAAGTTGAGCACTGGTACTTTGCAGTGAAGGGTTTAATTTTCACTCGTGCCTTGACTTTAGCCACCAATCAGATAAACTTATTCTAGTTAATTCTACCCGCTTAAAGTCTATTTTGCGCTCCCTGTCTCTAAACCCCAGTGCTTTGAAAAACTCTGCGACCTGCTTTTACGCGACGATGCACCACCTCGCGTCGAGAAACAAAAGCTAAAAAAAGTAACAGTTGTTTTTCTGGCTTATTTCATGTTTAAATCAAAAACGAATAAACGTTACTCACATTGAGCGTCTGCTTGTGTGCAGACGGCCATTCTGGCCGAATTTGATCTATCTGAGCAATTAGCTGCGCCGCCATCTTGTTTAGACAGCAAACTATAGCCTGCATTAGGGTCACTGGCTAGTTAGGGAGCCACCATATTACGGTGGCTAGAATGGGGAGGTGTCCGCACAGCTCGCCGCACAGCTCACCCTACTTCCGAGCTGTGCGGACGTGTTTTCGCGCGCTCCACCTGTTCGGAGGATTCAAGGTCGTTTAAGGTTGTGCAAGGTTGGCTGGTGCAGAAGCAGCGCGCAAGAAGAGATAAGTTTCTCTTCAATTCTTTGTGTTTGTGAACACCATTGTTATTTTTTCTCCTAATCAATAATTAGCGTTGCGAGTATTGTAGGTGTGGGACACGGGCAACGTTGTAGTGACGTTGACCACGCTAACGTGCTAGGCGGCTGTTTTGAAGAAGGTCGGGGCACCCGGTTAGTTGTTAAAGAGCTAGAGCCGAAGATGAAGGGGACCTAGTGAGAACCTACTAGTGAAATTGAACACGTACGTATGCGGTGTAGGCGGCAGCTTCAAACAGTTGTTGAGGTACAAGAGTTAACGAAGGCGGCTGGATAGCGGGATTAGGGTTGAACGTAGGCTTGTCGGGCACTCGGTCCGATGGTCGGGCGCGCGATGGCTAAGGAGGCTAGGAAAACCACGAGCGATAGTGAGCTTGTGCAGTGCGAAGAATGCAAGCGTTGGTGCTACTTAGATGAGACAGCATTCACGAGTTTGGCCGACGCGCAGAAGGCGAGCTTTGTGTGCAGGCTGTGCGAGGCACTGAGGGCGGCCGAGCAGCGCATGGAGGCTAGCATCGAGGGGCTTCAGGGGGAGCTTAGGGCAAAACGGGAGCAGAGGATAGAACTCCAAATACAGCTCGGAGCGTCGCGTGAGCGGGAGGAGGATACCGCCAGCCTATTAGAGAAAATGAAGGGCGACCTTCGAAAAGAACGGGAAGGGTGCACCGAGCTAGAGCAGCGGGTAAAGGAGCTAATGGCACTTTGCCCCAGCCCCGAGCAGTGTGAGACGGAATGCGTGGGTAGCGGAGAAGGCGACAGGCGAGAAGGGAGGTCAGGGGGCCGCAGTGTTTGGCCACAGCACGGAGGCTCCGAGAAAATACAGCTCGGTGGCGCAGCAGTCTTCAAGCAGGGCAGAAACACAGGAAAGACGGCAGAAAGAGAAACAGGTGAAGCAAACAGGGGCGCCAACATAAACAGGAAGCCAGCCATTGGAGCGTAGAAGGGCCCCTGTGGTGTGGGACTCTAACGTGGCCAGGGTTAGGGATGGCGTCTTCACGACAGTGAAGGAAGATGGGAGAGTGATGGTGGAGGCCCAGTCAGGGAAGAGCATGGTGGATGCACTGGCCAAAGCTCAGGAGGTTGTAGAAAACAGCATGGAGGGCGAAAATCTAGTCATTATTCATGCTGGGCTCAATGATGTGTTGAAGGGCAAGGATCAGAACCTTCAGAAAAGTTAGAGGATGGGATGCGTAAACTCCGAGGAACCTCTGGGAGTGTGCATGTGACTATATGCACAGTCCCAGAGGTCTGGGGGCAACCTCGTGGGATTGAAAGGAGTGTAGTGGAGGCCAAGTGTGTGATCAAGGGTTTAAGCCGGCAACTCGGTTACATCGTAATGGAAGTTAACCAAGACGTCTACGAGCCCGGCTCTTGCCCCTTTGCACAGGATGGCATTCACTACAGTGGTGCGACGGGCAGGAGAGTCAGTAACAGAATGGGTCGCCAAGCCATAGCTTGAGGCCAACAGTGCAGCCAGACGGACCTAAAGGGGCACAAATATTCAAGCCACACAAAGTCCGTTGGAGAAGAAATCGACGTAAGCACAAGGGCCGAGCTAAGTCAGACGTAGGCTATATTAACATGCAGAGTGGCAGAAATAGGTTAAAGTGGGAAGAGATAGAAGAGAAGTTGAGGCAGGAGGAGCTGATGATATATGGGGTTGTGGAGACACATCTTCGGGACATGGAGCAATCACCCTGCAATCTGGACTACGTATGGGAATATTGCAATAGAACAGAAGGCAGCAAAATGGTGGTGGAATTGGTGCATTTATACATAAGAGCATGGGTTGGCAAAGAGTCAAGCAAGGATGCATGGAACATTTATGGTTAAGAGGGAAAGTAGCTGGGCAGATGACACTCCTTGGTTTGGTGTATATGTGGACGGGAGCAAAAGCCAGAGAGGAAAATCAGGCAATGGTGGAGTGCATATCAAAGGACATTGAGGAAATAGGAGGAAAGTGCTAGATAATTATACTGGGAGATATGAATGGGCACATAGAAGATATAGATGAGTATACTGACTCAACAGGCAGAATGATCAAGGATAAGTGTGAAGGGCATGATTTGATCATTTGCAACAGTACCGAGAAGTGTGAAAGGCAAATAACATGGAAGGTAGGAAGGCTGCAGTCAACGATAGATTACGCACTGATGTTACATAGGATGTATGATAAGCTCAGGGGAACGCACATAGATGAAGGTGGCTCCAGAAGTATGGGCTGTGATCACAAACGTATCAAGCTAAGTTTGGAAGAGCAGCGAAAGTGGGAAAGAGACAAGATGAGCAACTACAGGAAAATTTGCATTTGGAAAGACAAATAGAAATTGCTACTAAACAAATTGAGAAGGTAATCACTGAGGATAATAAAACTGTGTGGACATACACAAATCTAATTAGACTGTTTGGGCTAGAGCTTGCTAAGGCACATGACAAGTCACCCCGGAAAAGTAGACACAAGCCCAAGAGTTGGTGGGATGAGGAAGTTAAGAGAGCCATAGCAAAACGTCAGGTAGCCTCTAGGGAACACAGACATGCTAAGCAACGTGGTGAACCGACACATGATGTTGAAAGAAAATGGGAAATCTTTCTAAGATCTAGAAGGGAAGCATCTCTCCTGATCAATGAAAAGATTAGAAGAAAGGGGGCTCAGTGGCTGGCAGAAGTACATAAAAAGGACAGAAAGGCAGCTGCGAAATTTTGGAAGCATCTAAACTCCCTAAGAAATAAAACAAACCAAGAGCAGAGGTTTATAACTACAGCTCAAGGTGCTAGGCTAGAAGGGGACAAAGCTATTGAATATATAAGAACAAGGGTGACAAAAAAATTTCAACAAAAAATTGCCTTATGCACCACAATAGACAGGGATGGATAAAGTGGCACAATGTCTCTATTTTCACAACGAGAGTGGGAAAGGGCTGAGAAGAGGGTTCCAAGTTGTACATCAACAGGTCCAGATGACATTCCAATTATGCTGATAAAGACATTGGGCCGAAGTCTAAGCAGACTTTGAGAGAAACAGTGAGCAGAACTATAATCGATGGTGAAGTCCCCGATGGATGGAAACTTAGCAGGATGAGCATGATTTATAAAGGAAAGGGGGACAAAGATTACATAAACAACTACCATCCTATAACAGTGACATCAGTGGTCTACAGGCTGGCGATGCACATTATAAGGAAAAGACTGCAGGCACGGATAGATGATGAGGGGGTGCTGGGGGAACCGCAGAATGGGTTTCGGAAACACAGGAGGTAGGAAGACAATCTGTTCTCACTGACGCAGTGCATCGAGATAGCAAAAAAGAAACTCAGGCCCCTGTAGCTAGCATTTTTGGATATCAGGGGAGCGTACGATAGCGTGGTTCAAGAGGACTTGTGAGGAATATAGAGACACTGGGTGTGGAAGTGGAGTCACTAATCTTTTAAAGGAAATCTATAAAAGTAACAAGGTAGTTATAAAGTGGGAAAAACAGGTATCCAAGCTCATAGAGGTGAAACAGGGACTTAATAGGCGGGGGTGTCCACTGTCACCCTTGTTATTCATGATGTACCTACAAGTATTAGAGGCCAAATTAGAGGGAAGTGGACTTGACTTCAACCTCTCTTTAGTCAAACAAGGAAAACTCATTGATCAGGCTCTACCAGCATTAATGTACGCAGATGATATAGTGCCAATGGCCGACAACAAGGAAGATTTGCAGAGATTGATGGACATCTGCGGTAATGAGGGAGATAGGTTAGATTTTAGATTCAGTAAGAAAAAATCAGCAGTCATGATTTCTAATGATAACGAAGGTAGTGAGCTTAGAATACAGGAAGTAACGCTAGAGATCACAAATAAATACAAATGTCGGGGCGTATGGATAAGCAATGGGACCGAGTACCAAAGAGAATACGAAATATACGTGACGACTAAAGGTACCAGGAATGCAGCAGTGATGAAAAATAGGTCACTGGTGTTAGAATAGGTATGATGTTGTGAGAGGAATATAAAAAGGGGTCATGGTTCCTGGGCTGACGTTCGGCAATGCGGTCTTGTGGATGAGATCAGAAGTTCAAGCAATATTAGAAGTTAAGCAACGTGGGATAGGTAGGCCTGCTTTAAGAGCTCACGGGAATACACCAATTCAGGGAGTGCAAAGTGATATGGGATGGACATTATTTGAGGGCAGGGAAGCTAGCAGCAAGATAAAATTTGAGGAGCGATTGAGAGAAATGGGGGAGGAGCGTTGGGCTAGGAAGGTTTCCAGCTACTTGTACATGAAGAATGTCGATACAAAATAGAGGAAGCGAACCAGGATATTGACTGGTAAATACTTAGAAAACCGCAGGTGGCCAAACCAAAAAGAACTATCGATTAAGAAGAAAGTGAAGGGAACGGAGACTTACAAGTGGAGAATTGGCATGATTAAGAAGCCCGCACTAGAGATCTATCGAACTTTTAAGCAGCAAATTTCCAAGGAAAGGATCTATGATAATACTCGGGGTAGTTCTCTACTGTTTGAGGTCAGGACGGGAGTATTGCGAACCAAGTCATATCGGGCCAAATACGAAGGGATAGACACAGTATGCAGTGCATGTGGAGAGGAAGAAGAAACTGCCGAACACTTGATAATGTTCTGTAAAGAAGTTCACCCTATAGTTCAGGATGATGGCGCAGAGGTTTTCAAAACACTGTGGTTTAGTGACAGGGAGGGCAAAATAGACTTTAAGCGGGTAGACTTAACTAGTAGGAGGTTATCTGATTGGTGGCTAAAGTCTAGGCACGAGTGAAAATTAAACCCTTCACTGAAAAGTACGAATCCTCAACCTCACTATTTAAAGGGAAAAAAAGATAAATCTAATTGTTAGTTCACCAAGTATTACGACTAAGTGGCCTTAGCTGCCGACCGATCTAAAGGGTACAGCCACATTCATCCATCCATCTATCCATCCGGGTAGGGAGCGGCGCCTTTCCCTGTGTTTGCTGCAGGTGCGCTGGGATTTTCTTCGCAAGCAGTCGCTACATTGCAAGTATGCCATCAGTCAGTGTTTGCGCTAGGTCCCTCTGAAATGTCCGAGCATGTCAACGGTAAAAAAGAAGACCCAGCGTTGGTGCTTTGTGCCTGGGTGCCGATAGTGTCGATAGCTCATGCATCGTACGCTGCTGAGCGAAGTGACTCCCGCCTTGTATATTATGTCGCAGGCTACGTTTCTAGGAAGCATATACTTAGCAATAATTTTGATGACTGCAAGAACGCCTTGTCTCGAGGAAAAATTCGCCAGGAAATCTTCCAGCCCAGGCAAGCAAGCTGTGGGATCTGGGCGGACTTCTGTATCCGTCTGATTCCCTTCATACCCTCATCCTGAACCTTGAGGACAAAATCACTCATTTCTTGAACTTAGCACGTCTTCACGCCAAGTCGGCCATAGAGATGCTGAAGGGGATTGGCGAGACACAACATATTGGCTGCCCAAAGCATGGTGCAAGTATGGTGCGATTTTATTGCCTCTCTCGTGTCCACTTTTTTTGAAAGGCATGAACCAAAAAGAAGACGAAAAGAAAGGGCGGAGAGTTAAGCCATGTGTACTCTAGTGGCAGAGCATGAATACCTTGGCATGCATGAAAATAAAGTTATGTTTTCGTTGAAAAAAGTGTCTCCTCTATTTCTGCTGCTAGGGACGATTCTCGAGACACAGGCTTCACGGCATACGTAAGTTTTAGCGCTCTTACAGCGTTACTCATCTAAGTTAATGAGCAATTGTAAGCTGCTAAATCTTCTAGGCTCGGAAACCGATAATTGAATGCCAAGTGAGAATTTAAGCTGCGACTCGCACAAGATTATGCGTTCGCGTCGGAGCAGCAAAACGTGGCTCTTGCACCGACGTTTCTGCTCGTGGATGAAGGAACTTAACATGCTCTAAGTAATATGATGCCTTCCAGTAATCGCAACGTCTCGTAACACCCCTGCCGTTCTGCCGTGAGTAACCGCAATATTACCAAATCCACAAAAGTTGGTGTCGGGTCTCACTCATATGCCTTCTCGAGAATTGTTTTCAGAGGCGAGAAAATATAGAGATACTTAAGCCACGTAAGACATTACGTGGCTGAAATATCTTAAGTATTGTCGTATGATCGTAAGTATTGTCAATAAAAAGGTTTTCACCGAAAAGAGGCGACCGCCATATAGCGTGAAAGCAGGCTTGTAACCAGAAATTTTTTTCGTGGAGAAAAGGGAGCACTTGCCCCCCCCCCCCCCCCCCCCCGTTCCAACTGCGTGAGAGAGATTTCTGCGGAGAGCACCGCGCGCTCATTCGTATGTCGCCTGCTTAAGGGTACCCGCGCCTTAGAATTACTGTATATGCTACCTTTACGCTACCCAAAGGTATATACAGTAACTCTAAACCGGTGGTTCACGGGGCACCAACTGCTGGCGAACTTTGAAAACGCGGGGCATGCGCGCAGAATTCCAAGGGCGGTACTTGACCGCGTCGTCTGCTACTTCCCCACCCTACGCTCGGCGCGCGCCAGCGACAACCTTGCTGTGCTCGCTTCATCGACCATCAATTTCAATGTCTGTTATCAAAAGCAGCTGGCTGGTTCGAACGGCTTTTGAAAAGCTCGCGATTACATTTTTGGTGAGCACAAGCATTAGGCTACGTGATGTTGCGACGCGCGCCTCCGACGACGTTACGAAGGGCGCTACGAATCTCACCGCTGCAACCACTGTTTACGAAAGACGGCGACGCCAACACGGTCCCGAAGGCGCCATTGCTTCGAACTCCGCCGGGAAGGTCACCAGCCGTTTGGTAGCGTAGGTTTCTCAGCTTGCGACTGCTTCTGCGCAGAGCTGATAGACGAGCGGACGAGACGACGGTGAGTTAAACAAGGTTTATGTACAGCGTATATACAGAGGCGTTACAAATTCGGCACTGGCGCCGACAGAGACGCGAAGAGCCGAGCTCTTCTCTCTAACACATAGCTCTACTCTCAAATGGGACTGCTGTCAAAAGGGGTCTCTCTCGACGCGCCGCAGGGCTTCTTTTATATGCCCCGGGTCCAACCCAAACGTCCAACCCGAAGCGCCGCTGGTCGCGAGGTCCGAATCCTCCAATGAGGTCGCCGCTGGGCTGCGTCCTTCTTTCTCCTCAAATCTGGAGAGGCTGCGCTGCAGGTGGCTGCACCCAAGGACGAGTGACGTCGCAAGGCATTGCGTTAGACCCGCCAGACAGGAAGGCACCAGTTGTTTACTCGACGGGCTCGCTTGCGGAGATGACTCACTGCACGTGCACGCCAGAAAGGCGCCGTTGAGTTGTTGATCGCGTCAGGCGGGCGACGCGGGCTGGCATTGACACAGATTGCCTTTTTCAGAAGCACGGACGTTCGCTGTCGACTCGCAGGCATAACAGTGAGTAATGTGCTTTATTTTCGCTTTCACAGAATTCCACAGCTGGCGGCATATTTATTCACTGATCGCATTTTCGGTGGAGCTAGTTCTTAGAAGTGGCATGACTAGAATACCTGAGGACGAAAGGCTTCGAATAGTAGAGCTGTATACCAAAGAATACAGCCAGCGTGCTGTCACTGCCATCGCGAAATGGCCACTTCCTCAACGCCAGCGTAATCATCGGGCATTACGAATGTATTTTTTTTTCATTGCCAAGTTCTGTCACGCGTAGTCCTACTTTGCTTACACAGATTTCCATTTTATTCTGTGTTTCGCAGGGATCAGATGTGTTTCGTTACCTTGGCATTATTCAAACGTTTTGAGGCTACAGATCTGACCTCACTCAACCTGTCTAAGTTTTAGGAATAAATTTTTCTTTGTTTACTCCGTAGTGTACTACGTACACCATTTTTCAGCGCGTGTGTTGGTGAAATGTAATGCTTTTCGGAAAAGTGAACGCTATCGCATATTAGAAATAAGAAGATTCTGGCGTTCTCGCTTCAACGAAGAAAACGAAATGTAACGTGAGTTATAACTAACATTTGCTGGGTATTACAATCCAAAACAATTATATAATTCGGTGTCCCGCCATAGTAGGATACATAGAAGTATTTTCAAACACTGGTTTCCTAAACATGCTTCTAAATACTATAAGCACATGGCTTTTCTTTTAATTTCGTCTGTAATCTAAAACTGGCTGCTGTGGTCATAAATGGAATCGCAACAAAGCTGCCGAGAAAGCACAGCAACCGCACAGCACTTTTTTTTTTCTGCATGCTGATTACCCGGGGAGGGGCAGGGAGAGTGGCGGGGACATGAATCGCACCGCGGAAATGCGAACGCGGTATTCAGCGCGCGGCAAGCGCCGGAGTGGGAAGTAACTGACAAAAGGTGGCGAGCCCCACTTTTTCGCATCTATGCGCATGTGCTGGGTTTACAAATCTCGCCGCCAGTTTGCGCCACGCGAGCTGCCAACCACGCGTTGCCGTGTTCCCTCCAAGAGTGGACCTTACTGTACCTACAAGGATTAGAGGCCGAATTAGAGGGAAGTGGATTTGCCTTCAACGTCTCTTTCGTCAAACATGGAAAACTCATTGAACAGGCACTACCAGCATTGATGTACGCAGATGATATAGTGCTAATGGCCGACAACAGGGAATATTTGCGAAGATTGATGGACATCTGCGGTAATGAGGGAGATAGGTTAGATTTCAGATTCAGTAAGGAAAAATCAGCAGTCATGATTTTCAATGATAACGAAGGTAGTGAGCTTAGAATACAGGAGGTCACGCTAGAGATAACAGATAAATAGAAATATCTGGGTGTATGGATAAGCAATAGGGCCGAGTACCTAAGGGAACACGAAATATACGTGACGACTAAAGGTAACAGGAATGCAGCGGAAATGACAAACGGAGCATTGTGGAATTACAATAGGTATGATGTTAAGAGAGGAATATGGAAAAAGGTCATGGTTCCAGGTCTGACGTTTGGCAATGCGGTCTCGTGCATGAAATCAGAAGTTCAAGCAAGATTATAAATTAAGCAACGTGGAATAGGTAGGCTTGCTTTAGGAGCTCACGGGAATACACCAAATAAGGCAGTACAAGGTGATATGGGATGGACACCATTTGAGAGCAGGGAAGTTGGGAATCCGGAGCAACGTTACAGATTCTTCTTTCAGTTTGCAAACTGCGCCGCCGCAGGTGTCATTCTTCTATGCACCACCATGAGGGACGCACTCGTCGGTGGCGTCCACGACGGGCATGTGACGCAAGGTCGAGCAGGTCGGTTGGTGCAGATGCAGCGCGCAACGAGAGATAAGTTTTGCTTTAGTTCTTTCTGTTTGTGAACCTCACTAGTATTTTTTCTCTCCTAATCAATAATTTGCCTTGCTAGTACTGTAGGTGTGGGACAAGGGCAACGTTGCAGTGACGTCAGTGGAGTTGCATGTCCATAGAGCAACTCTGGCCGGCTTTCGCTCCTCGTGTTCACCGTGCGTTAAAGTTGCGCGTCCGTGGCTCTCGCAGCTTTTGCGCGCCCGGTCGCAGAGAGGAGTACGCAACCTCGACCGTACTTTCCCTGCAGGCTTCCTTCCGATTCGAAGTCCTGCGGCGGTCTCAACGAGGTGCCACATCCTCAATGCAGTCGGTCGCCCCCGTTTCGGTCGGGCTCCGGCACGATGGTCGCCACCGTCTCGCCCTTGAGTGGCCGCTGTTGGCGCTCGCTGTGCAGCGTTCAGCGTGCTGTAAGTAAGTAAGTCACTTCAGGCGCTCATATTCATCTTAAACAAACGAATGACCCGTTTTGGTGGATGTGTGTTGGCCCGCTTCACGACATGTTTGCTACTCGTTGAATCTCGTGTGCCTAACGTGTCGCGTTCCTTGAAAGGTGAGTTTCGAAATTAGCAATGAGTCGCGATACGTTGCCGCCATGCTGAATCGATCTTCAAGACCAAGACGTCGCGAAAACCAGTAGTGTAATGTTTTAACGTTAAATCCGCGGATTGCTTGCCGATTCCTTTGTAGACGTTCTCAATGTGTGAACAAGGATGTGCTTGTTTGAGAAGTGAAATGTTTTAACATGAAATGTGCGAATTGCTTGCCGATTCCTTTGTTCACGTACTCCAACGAAGGTGTGCGTGTCTGCATGAGAGAAGACTGCCAACATTCCATGGCGTTTTGTAGTAACTCGTTCGTGATAGGAAGCGTATTGATAACCAAGCGAATGCGCGCTTACTGAAAGATTTTAACTTCGATGGCGATTTAGACGGCTCGGTGCGTTCGCTTGGACGAGCCACTGCAGCGTTGCGGGGTGAGTTGAACGCTGCATTTCCATTTTTAACAGGCAACATCGAGGATATTCCAGAGTCGCATTCGACACACGCAAGTGTTTCAGAGACGCGTAGTGTTTTTCAGTTATCGCGAGCTCGGGCATTTGTCGAATCATCGATAGGTTGGTGAAGCAGCGTGCTTTTCAATTTGCGCAACGCTGCCCCGTGATACGAATCAGACTATAGTGTTGGCCGCACAGCGCTGACTTCTATATAGTGCGAAACGTTTCGTGAACTTTCTCGTAACTGTTGTGGTACTGATAAATACCGATGCCGTGTTGTGGTCCCGCAGGTGTGCGGACTTTGACGTGACAGCGTCATTTAGGCCCGCTGCGTTGCGCACACGTTGGCTTTGTACTTGTCGCACTATGCGTACCCTGGTGTGGCATTTTATTAGGGCATCTTGTGAATGACGCGCCAGCTTGAGATCAATTCTATTATTTGTTTTTTATTGGCAAATTTGCAGACAATATGACTGACTGATTTATTGTGAAAGCATTCGGTCGTGGTCAGGAGTCTGTCTACAGCTGCATTCCATGTTGCGTGTGCCCCACGCCAGTTTAAAAATGAAAACTGAACCCGTGGCAAAGAGGCAAACTTGATCCTGTAACACACATTTTGGCAAGATCACCACTTTGCAAGTTATCATTTGTTGTGCAACGATTTCCAGCAGTTTGCCTGTGCAAGTGAAGCCGGGGAGGGATTTCCACGCTTCTTTCAGAGGCTCGTGAACACATTGCTAGGCGAAACCATTTAATGCCTTATGCACGCGTACGCCCGTACGTGCCGGGGAGCGCCAACGGATGCTGGTCTATGTCGGTCGCGCTTCGCGTCGGACTCAACAGCGCTCGCGCTTTTCTTGCGTAGGGCCTCTGTGCCCAGCGTGCCCACTCATGCAAGAAGGAAGACGCGCGCGTCGCGTTCCGTTCTTACCGATCCCAACTCAATGGGCACAGAACAGATCCTTTCCTTATTTGAAAGCTCGAATTCGAGCGGGTGTATTTTCATTGTGCTTGAAGGTTTTAGAACTATTCTTTGAAAGTCGCTGGATTTCTGGAGTGGTATAGTTCACAGTTTTTGACATCATCTTTCCGGAGAAGATCAGTGAGTACCTAGCAGTGCTCCAAATTTTGAAGGAGATGGTGACATGCTGAACTAGCATGAATAAAATCTGAAAAAGACCACCCCCAACACTAGATTATTTATATATGAGTATAGATTGCTGTGAGGTGAATGTTGCAGAAACTCTGTTTCACTGCATGGCATTTCTTATCGCTATTTGTATCCTTCAACGCTCGACACTTCTAAATTGCAGTGAAGCATGTCTTAGTCTTGGAAATACTGCTGTTGTAAAGAATTGTTACATTGGATACCACTTGATGCCGTTAATCTTGAAAAATCTCTTCACGGGGCCTCGAAATTCCTATAGTATCCTTGAAAATTCAGGTTGATAAGCAACACACGTGCAAGTCAGACCCCTGCCCTGCATTAAAAATATATTGCCTTTCTTCTGGCTATGAAAGACACTTCATAGCCAAAAATTGACTTACACTATAAAGCCAGTAAAGCCAAAAATTAACTTACACAATGGAATTTGCAGTATCATATCTTCAGAAAGCACAGGATATTGTGTCCACTGCATAGCGCTTATGAAGAGTCCAGCTTTTCGTCTAGTATAGCATGTGCATTCTGATTTGCAGCGAATGACATTCAAAACGAATGCCATAACGATCTTGCATTCCGGGTCTTCACGGCTACGTGAAATGACATTCGCAATTGATGTCAATGTTTATCGGCAGGCTGCTATGTTACCAAAAAGTTACAAATCATGCATTAAGTGTCGCTAAAGCCAAGATTTTGAAAAGCAAACTTATTCAAATGTTGGCTTCAGCAACACACCAAGAACTTTTCGTTGCTTGTACCATGTCCAACATGTAGAGTGTTTCAGCAGATATGTTTGAAGTTCTTTTAAAAACAGAAAATGACTAGATCAATTAGGCAACATATGCAAGACTGTGTTTACTGCTGAGGCGGTCATGTGTTAAAATAACTACAGGCTGTGATTCGATGGCCAAATCTAAAAATTGGACCAGGGTTTATGGACAAGACAGCTAAAGCAGGGATCCTACCTCTAGGATGAAAGTGTGTGTTATACGAGAAGCACACAACTAATTCTGTACACGCCAAAAACTTATGCACTCTAATGAGGGATGACAGCATTTTCACTCAAAATTGAAAATGAAGTGAGAAATACCACAACTATCGAGTTATTTTTGTAGACTATTTACTATTCACTGTCATGTAAAAATTAAGCAAGTGTCCATTCTAGGCTGTGCCATGGCTCACTGAAGCACACTGTATGTTTTCGAATAGCTCTCGCCCACAGCACAAAGTGAATATATGTGTACCTAATATTTAATGTAGTAATATATATGAGTGAGCTGCTTATTTTCGGTTATTAGCTAATTATTTTTGTAAACAACAATTGTAACAAGCACCTGTGTACATTAAAAAAAACCTCGTCTGTTTTAGCACTATGCAATGATAGTGCTAAATCAGCAGCGATGGCGTAGTGATTAGAGCATCCGCCTCGCATGCAAAAGGTCCGTGGTTCAAATCCTAGTGCCGCGCAGTTCCCAACCGGATAAAAAAAATCCGCATGGTGATGGAACTGCATTATGAGGCCTAGTGTGCGGCCTCACCGGTAACCACCGCCGGGAACGCACTCCCTCACCAGAGAAGGATTGGCCACCCTGGTGCAGTATGTGGCCGCTACCTCCCACATGCAAACGTGAAATAACTCACGGCCTTCAGTCCCCAGCAGCTGCAAAGCAACTGACCACGGCGGCGGTCAGATCTGCAACGCAGCAGAGGGTGCCAAGAATCTCTGGATCCGGACAGACCACTACTGGAACCTGAACTTAGCAACATTTAACGCTAAAACCTTATCTAGTGAGGCAAGTATGCCTGTACTATTCGAGGAGCTAGAGGGTGTTAAATGGGATACAATAGGGCTCAGTAAGGTTAGGAGAACACATGAGGCCTATACGGTGCTACAGAATGGGCACATCCTTTGCTATCGGGGCTTGGCTGACAGAAGACAACTGGGAGTGGGGTTCCTAATTCACTGAAACATAGCTGACAACATAGAGGAATACTATAGCGTTAATGAAAGGATTGTAGGTATCGTAATTAAACTGAATAAGAGATACAAGATGAAGGTGGTACAGGCCTACGCACCTACATCCAGCCATGATGACGCTTCAGTTGAAAGCTTCTATGAAGATGTGGAATCGGCAATGAGTAAGGTAAAAACACAGTATACAATACTGATGGGAGACTTTAATGCAAAAGTAGGGAAGAGGCAGGCTGGAGACCAGGCAGTAGGAGATTATGGCATCGGTACTAGAAACGCAATTCCCAACCGGATTTTTAAAAAAATTCGCATGTTGATGGAACTGCATTACGAGGCCTGGGGTGCGGCCTCACCGGTAACCACCGCCGGGAACGCACTCCCTCACCAGAGAAGGATTGGCCACCCTGGTGCAGTATCTGGCCACTACCTCCCACATGCATACGTCAAATAACTCACGGCCCTCAGTCCCCAGCAGCTGCGAAGCAACTGACCACGGCGGCGGTCAGATCTGCAACGGTGCAGAGGGTGCTAAGAATCTCTGGATTCGGACAGGCCGCCATTGGAACCTGAACTTGGCAACATTTAACGCTAGAACCTTATCTAGTGAGGGAAGTCTAGCTGTACTATTCGAGGAGCTAGAGGGTGTTAAATGGGATATAATAGGGCTCAGTGAGGTTAGGAGGACAGATGAGGCTTATACTGTGCTACAGAATGGGCACGTCCTTTGCTATCGGGGCTTGGCAGACAGAAAAGAACTGGGAGTGGGGTTCCTAATTCACAGAAACATAGCTGGCAACATAGAATAATACTATAGCATTAATGAAAGGGTGGTAGGTATTGTAAATAAACGGAATAAAAGATACAAGATGAAGGTAGTACAGGCTTACGCGCCTACATCCAGCCATGATGACGCTTCAGTTGAAAACTTCTATGAAGACGTGGAATCGGCAATGAGTAAGGTAAAAACACAGTATACTATAGTGATGGGCGACTTTTTTGCAAAGGTAGGGAAGAAGCAGGCTGGAGACCAGGCAGTAGGAGATTATGGCATCAGCACTAAAAACGCCAGAGGAGAGCTACTAGTAGAATTCGCAGAACGCAATAATTTGCGGATTTTGAATACCTTCTACCGAAAACGAGGAAATCGCAAGTGGACATGGAGGAGCCCTAATGGCGAAAATAAGAACGAAATAGACTTTATAATGAGAGCATACCCAGGCATCGTGCAGGATGTGGAAGTGGTTGGCAAGGTACGATGCAGTGACCATAGAATGGTACGGTTTCGAATTCACATAGACTTGAGAAAGGAACGACAGAAATTAATGCGAAAAAAGCCAATCAATAAGCTAGCACTGAGAGGGAAAGTAGAGGAATTCAGAGTCTCGCTTCAGAACAGGTACTCGGCTCTTAGTAAGGAAACCAACCTTAGCGTAGATGCAATGAATAATAATCTGACGAGTATCATTACGGAGTGTGCAGGAGAAGTTGGAGGCAGGGTAGTTAGACAGGACACTGGCAAGCTTTTCCAGGAAACGAAGAATCTCATTAAGAAGCGCCAAATCATGAAAGTCTCAAGTAAAACAGACAAAATAGAACTGGCAGAGCTTTCGAAGTTGAATAATAGGCGTAAGGTATCCAGTGTAAGAAGGTATAACATGGAGAGAATTGAACACGCTCTGAAAAACGGAGGAAGCGTCAAAGCAGTGAAAAGGAAACTTGGGATAGGCAAAAATCGGATGTATGCACTAAGGGACAAACAGGGCAAAATAACTACCAATATGGATAGGATAGTTGAAATAGCGATGGAGTTTTACAGAGACCTGTACAGTAGCAGGGACAACAACGACTTTAATACTATAAGAACTAGCAGTAACCCAGATGACACCCCACCAGTAATGATAGAAGAAGTCAGAAAAGCTTTGGAGTGCATGCAAAGAGGCAAAGCTGCTGGTGAGGATCAGGTAACATCAGATCTGCTGAAAGATGGAGGACAGATTGTGTTAGAAAAACTAGCCACCCTGTTTACGAGGTGTCTCCTGACGGGAAGGGTACCAGAGTCTTGGAAGAACGCTAACATCATCTTAATACATAAGAAAGGAGATGACAAAACCTTGAAGAATTACAGGCTGATCAGCTTGCTCTCTGTAGTATACAAGCTATTTACAAAGGTAATTGCTAACAGAGTAAAGAAAACATTGGAATTCAATCAACCAAAGGCACAAGCAGGATTTAGAACAGGCTACTCAACAATTGACCACATTCATACTATCAATCAGGTAATAGAGAAATGCTCAGAATATAACCGACCACTATACATAGCCTTCATAGATTACGAGAAGGCGTTTGATTCAGTAGAAATATCAGCCGTCATGCAGACACTGCAGAATCAGGGCGTAGATGAAGTATATATAAACATTCTGGAAGAAATCTAAAGGGGATCAACTGCTGCCATAGTGCTTCATAAAGAAAGCAACAGAATACCAATCAAGAAAGGTGTAAGGCAGGGGGACACAATCTCCCCAATGCTATTTACCGCGTGCTTACAGGAGGTTTTCAGAAGCCTGGGATGGGAACAGCTAGGGATAAGAGTTAATGGAGAGTACCTTAGTAACCTGCGCTTCGCCGATGACATTGCATTGCTGAGTAACTCGGGGGACGAATTGCAACTCATGATTACGGAGTTAGACAAGGAGAGCAGAAAAGTGGGTCTTAAAATTAATCTGCAGAAAACGAAAGTAATGTACAACAACCTCGGCAAAGAGCAGCGCTTCGAGATAGGTAATAGTGCACTTCAAGTTGCAAAAGACTATGTCTACTTAGGGCAGGTCATAACCGCGGAGCCGAACCACGAGACTGAAGTAACCAGAAGAATAAGATTGGGGTGGAGCACATTTGGCAAGCACTCTCGAATTATGACAGGTAAATTGCCACTATCCCTCAAGAGAAAGGTAAACAGCTGTATCTTGCCGGTACTTAGCTACGGAGCAGAAACCTGGAGACTTACAAAGAGGGTTCAGCTTAAATTGAGGACGATGCAGCGAGCAATGGAAAGAAAAATGGTAGGTGTAAACTTAAGAGACAAGAAGAGAGCAGAGTGGATTAGGGAACAAACGGGGGTTAAGGATATCATAGCTGAAAGCAAGAAGAAGAAATGGACATGGGCTGGGCATGTAGCACGTAGACAGGATAACCGCTGGTCGTTAAGGGTAACTAACTGGATTCCCAGAGAAGGCAAGTGGGTTAGGGGGAGACAGAAGGTTAGGTGGGCAGATGAGATTAAGAAGTTTGCGGGTATAAATTGGCAGCAGCAAGCACAGGACCGGGTTAACTGGCGGAACATGGGAGAGGCCTTTGTCCTGCAGTGGACGTAGTCAGGCTGATGATGATGATGTTGATGATGAGAGCAACTCTATGCATAGCAATTTGGAAGCGATGGTAGCGCTGTCTGGGTTTTGTAGGAATCGTAAAAAGATTGCAAAATGACTATTTTACTAACAAGTGAAAAAAGTGCCGTTACCTTCTACACATAAAGATATTTTGAACCAAATATAACTAAGAATAATGTTTGTATACTTTATAATTTTGTATAAAATAAGGCAGCGTCTCCTGCGCCGCACGTTGCAGCAGCCATCCCCACACAGAAGTGGCTCCTGCGCCGCACGGAAGTGACGTCAATTTAAAAATTATTACCTAAAGTTAGGTAAATGTGTAAATTATTCGTGTGTTATGTGTTAAACCTGCAAAAATTTTACTAAGCAGGTCTTTTACAAGTCAATCAACCTAGGTTCGTTAACTAAACACATATTACAAGTACTTTAAATACAGGGGGGCCATGGGCGCTGCGGCTGCGAAGGGTAAACATTGCGAGATGGTAGCTGCCTGCGATGTGTGTAGGTATCGAAAAACTCCGATGAAATCGTGGCCATAGCCTAGGCCGCCCCCAAGGAGGACCGGAGGCCCTGTGTCGTCGCTGCTTCATGTGATTGCTCGATGCCCAGTTGAACCTGGTGGTTCGAGCTAGCGCGGCCGTCCACCGCGCCGCAGCTTCATCCGAGTGTCTGCGCCATAAAGTTTCCCACTATGAAGTGCGGATTATAGTTGTTTGACGTACTGCATTTTCTAAAAGTGTGGCGTTGTCAAATGTGAAAGTGTTCTTGCTGTCGAGTTTTGCTTGTCGCGAAGGGCATGGTCGACGATGAAATAAATGCTATCGCACAGTTCACGTCTGACTGACCGGACGCACATACATGAAACCCCAGTGCGTCGGCGAAGTGTCCATACGATGGATGGAAAGATTTTTATTGTAGTGTTCGTACGAAGCCTGTGATCTCCGAAGGCCAGAGCTACTGCATTGCCTGCTGTTTTGTCAAGTGCGAACACGTACGGCCGTTCTCATCCGTTGCTATGTAAATGCTCCCGTGCTGTCACAGGCCGTGCATATTATTCAGCAAGGCAGACAAGCTGTTGTGTAGTTAGATGGGCTAACGCCGTCGGCACTTGCCCTTGGGCATTGTTTATCAAGTGCTGATTGTTGCGTTCCGGGTGTTCTAGGTTTTGGTTTCGGAATGACATGTGAGGATGCCAGGGGGCCAGGGGGCACCGCTCTGGCGTCCAGGATTTTAAGGCGACTGTAACTAAAATCAGAGTGTGCGTTGGGTAACCTTGGAGTGCGGTTGTTGTTTTTTCCTTCGGCGCATCGCGCCAACCCGCGTGTTCGGGCTGGTCGGCGTCCCCGCCGGCCGCGTACATCTCCGTCGGCCGTCGTCTTCTTCTGCTTCGTCGGGACCAGCCAGCCCCCAACACAGCAATGGCGACGAGGACGTGTAAAAACCCATTTCGTTTTCCGTGTTCGTCTTTTTCGTGCTTCTAACGGACCTACCCTGCTAACCCTAGACGCTCTTTGTTCCCAGCAAGGTGGCTACTGCGTGCCGCGCCGCTTCATTCCTTCTTCATTCAGCTACGCCACCTCTGTCGTCTTCTTCAAACAGTGTACTGGCGTCATTTTCTTCTCGTCTGCACCTCTCCATTCTTCTTGTTTGGAATGGCGTCTCCTATTCCACCTTTTCCACTATTTCTTCATTCGCCCGGAGACACGCCACTTCCGTGGGCGGACTGGAAATTGGTGTTTCAGCCCTACGCAGGCGCGGCCGGGGAGGACGCCAGCAAGCCCGAGCGTCGCAAGGCGCTGCTGCTCAACGCGTTGGGCCCTGCCGGGTTAAAGCTCTTCTATAGTAGAGGTTTTTAGTTTGACGTTTTTACACTCCGCTTAGCAGCTAAGCGGAGCGGGAACGCGAGTGCGCATGCGCCCTCCACTAAGGCCTTAAGCGGGTTACCGGAGCGGGGAATACAGTCTGCTTACGAGCAGCCTAAGCGGAGCGCGGTGCGTCGCTGCCCTTTTTGCAAGCGGAAGGGGGACAACGCGCGCGCCCTCTCTTGCGCGTGCAGCAACTTTGCTCATTTCAAGATGGCTGCCTCCGGAGATGGCACGCTTTCCGCGAGTGCTGCAGCTTCGCCGTCACCTGCCCAGCGCAAGCCGCGAAAACACAGTTTCAACGATGAAAAATAAAAACGCCGCCACCACACGCGCGTCAAAAGCGCAAACAACACACAGTGAATGCTTGCAATGGATCTGGAACGGAACCTTGCTGGCTTTTGAGTCAGAGCTTGCTTCTTTGTAAAAAAAAATGGACGGTTTTTACATTGAAAGTGGATTTCTAAATACTTCATGAAAAGATAATTTATACGTGATTGTTTTGCTTTGTATACGTGAAAAAATGTTTTTTATTTTGTTTACCGACGATGAAAACGACCAGAGGGCGCTGCAACTGCGAAAGGTGCCGCAACTGCGAGAGGTGCTGCAACTGCTGCCGGCAACGAGTAACTAAAAAAAAAATTCAGCCGCCGCTCCGCTGCGGCTTCGCGGGTGCTCCCGGAGTGTTGCGGATCACAAAGACATCAAACTAAAAACCTCTATTTTGGACGCCACCAACGCGTCGCCGACGCCAGCGTCGGGCGATGCTTTCAAGAATGCTGTCGCTCTGTTCGATGAGCATTTTAAAGATGTCTCGTGCGATTATGCCGCACGCGTAAAATTCCAAGAAATGCGACAATTGTCTGGCGAGCCAGTCGCCGAGTTCATTACTTCTCTTCGAACGCTCGCCGCGTCGTGCGGCTTCGGCGCGCTCGAGGACGATATGATCCGCCATCAGCTTTTCACCGGTGTAGCCTCGCAAAACGTCCGCTGCCGCATGCTTCAAAAGGGCTCCTCGATTTCATTATCCAAAGCCCTCTCGATTGCGCGAGAGGACGAGCTTATTCGCTCCCAGTTGGAGCAATTCGCCCCGCATTCAGTGCAGCAACATTCTGCTGCGGGGGGCCAAGGCGGCGGCTCTTTGTTTCGCGGGACGCGTCAACATGGCGGCCCTTCATCTTCGTCTCGGCGCGGCGGCCAACATGGACGCCGGCCTGCACAGTCCTTCCGTAACGGCCAACATCATGGCGGCCTCTCTGCGTCGCGGGGGCGAGGAAGCCGGCAATATGGCGACCCCATTCCGCCAAATTCTGGTTTTCATGAGCAGCACCGAGCTCCTAACTCGCGTTCGCAATTTTCTTCTCCAAGCGCCACCGCGCATTGCTTTCGTTGCGGATCGGCTAGGCATTTAGCCAATTTTGCGCAGTGTCCCGCGAGAAACCGCACTTGTCTTGCGTGCGGAAAAATCGGACATTTTCAGCCCGTATGCAATTCCCGTCCAGCAAATCTTCCTGAACCAGTTTCTTCGTCCAGTCCTTTGAGCACTGCACAGACCAATATACGGTCACTGTTTTAAGTGTGGATGGCCTCCACACTACGTCCGAGCCCAGCATCGTAGCTTCAGTGGGCCATGTGCCATTGTCATTTCTCGTGGACACTGGTGCCTCAGTCTCTTTAATCGGTGCCGCTGACTTTCATAGTTATTTTTCCAACATTTGGCTTTTGCCTTCACACGTCGTTATACAAACATATTCCAAGGAAACGATTGATATATTAGCTCATTTTACAGCTCAGGTCTCCTATCGCAGTCGCACTGCTTCCATTACTTTTTATGTAACTGCCAATGACAGCTCGCTTTTGGGACGTGATGCCATCAGGGCTTTGTCCATCAACATCGTCGGTAAGTCGACGTCCAAGATGATCTTCTGGCCAACGCGCCTTCTGAATTCCCCCACCTGTTCACCCGTGAACTGGGTTGTGTGCGCGGTTTTGTGCATAAAGTGATGCGTCGACCAGGTGTGTGCCTTGTGCGTGCCAAGCTGCACCGCATTCCTCTTCCTCTCCGTGCGCAAGTCTCTGCGGAACTGTCTCGCCTTCAAGCCAGCGGAATCATCGAGCCTAGCTTTCCGACTGGGTTTCTTCACTGGTCGTCGTCAAGAAAAAAGATGGATCCCTTCGACTATGCGTCGACTTACGAGAACCGAACAAGGCGATCGTCGTAGACGAGTTTCCACTTCCTCACATTGAAAAGCTGCTTCATCAGCTCTCCGGAGCGGTATGTTTCTCCAAGCTGGACCTCGCGTCCGCTTATCACCAAGTTGAACTTTCTGAGTGCAGTAGAGACTTAACCACATTTGTATCGCACGAAGGCTTGTTTCGGTTTCGCCGCGTGTGTTTTGGGCTTGCATCTGCCCCTGCAGTGTTTCAGAAAATGATGTCAATTATTCTTAAGGGTTCTAATGGCGCCCTTTGTTACTTGGATGACATTTTGGTGTGGGGACGTACTCGCGAAGAGCACGATGCTAACTTGCATACTGTTCTCAACCGCATCAGTGAATGTGGTATGAAACATAATAACAAGTGCATTTTTTCTGTGAATGAGTTACAATTTCTAGGACATAATGTCAGTTCCCGCGGCTTGACACCTGTTGAATCTAGAGTTCAGGCCATTGTCAATGCCCCACGGCCTACTGATGTTAAAACCTTGCAATATTTTTTTAGGTCTTGTTGGTTATTATGCCAAGTTTGTCCCTCACTATGCTGATGTTGTTGAACCACTGCGTACTCTACTTCGACAAGCACAGCCTTTTAACTGGTCAGCTGAAGCTGAGCAGAGCTTTATCCGAGTTAAGTCAATACTGGCCTCAAAGCCAGCTGTTAGTATTTTCTATGAGAAACTTCCCATCGTCATCACGACGGATGCGTCCGATGTTGAACTGGGAGCAGTGTTTCAACAACTCAGAGGTGATCAGCTGATCACTATCGCTTTTGCATCTCGTACATTGACCCCTGCTGAACGCAGATATTCAGTAGGAGAGCGTGAAGCTCTCGCGTGTCTTTTTGCCTGTGAGAAATGGTATGTTTACTTGTGGGGCCGGCACTTCTCATTACGTACGATCACCAAGCACTAGTTGCTCTTCTTTCTGCAGGATCCGAAGGCCGCCGTCCCATTCGCATTTCCCGTTGGTGTGCCAAACTCATGTATTATAATTTCAGTGTTCAATATTGTAAGGGTTCTAATAACGTGGTTGCTGATGCACTGTCGCGCCTTCCTCTTCAGATACCGGTTACTGAAGAGCGGGATGAGGAAGTTGTTTCATTAGTTACTTCCTGCATTACTAAAGCTGAGCTTCAGGCAGCTACAGCTGCAGATTCCACTTTGTCTCAAGTTCTCAAATATTTACGTGAAGGATGGCCTTCCAAATGTGCTCTTGCTTCTGAATTCTTGCCTTACTTCGCAGTCTGACAGGAACTGTCTTGTGTCGAGGACTTGCTTTTCCGCGATGAACGCGTGATTCCCCCTGCTTCTTTCCGTAACAAGCTAATACAGCTTGCCCATGAGGCCCATCCAGGCATTGTCCGCACCAAACAGAATCTCCGAGACAGGTACTGGTGGCCAGCCTTAGGCAAGCAGGTCGAGCATGCAGTTTACAACTGCCATATATGTCAGGCAACTGACAAGTCTGCTAAACCTGCATTTTCTCCATTGCAGCCAGTCCAGTGGCCTGATCGGCCTTGACAGAAACTCGGCATGGACATCATCGGTCCTTTGCATAATTTTCCGCAAAATGCCTGGTTCATTGTTTCTCTCATCGACTACCATTCCAAATGGCCAGAGCTTTGTTTCACACATACGGTTACTTATGAGGTCATCATTGAGTTTCTGTCTTCAAAAACTGCTACAAAGGCTGTTCTAGACTTTCTAAAAAGCACTGGACTAGAAACTAGACTGTAGGGTACTATACTAAGTGGCTACTGTACATACGCACCACCTCTTCTTGTCCCCATCATCACCCTTCATCATTCTTTCTTTCCCCTTTCCCTTATCCCCTGTGTAGAGTAGCAGGCTAGAGCGAACTAGCTCAGGCCGACCTCTCTGCCTTCTAATAAGTTCTCACTCACACACACTGTCTTCAATCTTCAGCTGGGAAGGTTTTCCTGATGCCATAGTTACGGACAATGGTCCACAGTTTCAGTCCCAACATTTCGAGGCTTTTCTTTCACAACGAGGAATTCAGCACTTGAGGTCATCAGTTTTCTATCCCCAATCAAATAGGCAAATCGAGCGCTTTAATCGCGTTCTGAAGGAACATATCCAGATCGCCCAATTAGAGCACCGTCCCCTCAAGCAAGTCTTGACTGAATGTTTAGCTTCGTACAGGTTCACACCACAAGGCACCACTGGAGTGTCTCCTGCTCAACTTCTCCACGGTAGGCAACCGCGAGTTGCTCTCAACATAGTCTCTTTGCCTCGTAACATAGCAGTGTCTTCTCCTGATCAAATCCGTACCAGGGTTTTTTCTCGCCAACAAGCAATGAAAAAGTATGTCGACACCCGTTGAGGTGCAAAGCAGTCCAAAGTTCGCACTGGCGATCTAGTCAAGGTGCGTGTGCCAGGCAAGCGCCCCAAGTATCGGGGTCCTTACAAAGCCTTGGGCCAGGTTAGCCCCACTTCGTTTCGCTTAAGTGATAGTAACATCTGGAATGCTTCGCGCCTTGTTATTTTTCATACGGATTCGCCTTCAACACCTAAAAGTCTTCCCCATCACGTTCCGTCCGTGCCTTTCAACTATCCATCAGATTATTACATGTGGCCTCCATGTACAGGTATTTCTTGAAGGGGGGAGGAGTTACCCGTCGGTGTCGCTGGTTCAAGTACCGGTCCACAAAATTCTTCTGAAGCTCATGCTGCGAGCTCTGATGAGACCGCGAATTTTAACGTTCGTTCAGAGCCTTCACAATCTTCTACTGCTCTTGATGTGTCCCATCAGAGCACAAGTGACCAAGGTGCAGAGACACCTGATTCTACACCCAAAAGGGCCCGCCCTAAGCGGAAGTGGCAGAAGCCGCGTCGTTTCGAAGACTACGTGATGTAGAACCCTTGTTCATTACTGTTATGAACATTATTGTTCTGTGAAAAGGTCCAATGCATTCAAATCAATAATGTACTGAGTTGTGTACATTTTTTTGTGCATTTTCAGTTGTGTGCATTTTCAGGACTTCTGTTGTACATTTTTTTCAGTGCATTTTCAGGACTCATAGTGTGTGAGTTCGGTGTGCCGTGCTCAGAATTTTCATGTGTTCTAACGTACATCGATCATGTATGAATATAAACAGTGTATAGGTGAACTTCTTTCGAGGAGGGGATGATTGTTGTGTTCTGGGTGTTCTAGGTTTCGGTTTTGGAATGACATGTAAGAATGCCAGGGGGCGCCGCTCTGGCATCCAGGATTTCAAGGCGACTGTAAATAAAATCAGAGTGTGCGTTGGGTAACCGTGGAGTGCGGTTGTTGTTCTTTCCTTCGGCGCTTCGCGCCAACCCGCGTGTTCAGGCAGGTCGGCCGTCTTCTTCTTCTCCTTCGTCGGGACCAGCCAGCCCCCAACACAGCACTGATCACCTAGAACATTGCGGTGGCACGTCAGTATTTTGAAGCAGCCTGCCGGTTACCTCGTCAGGTGATGGTACACTGAGCGACATAAAAAAAGTTGCCGAGACTAGGTTGCAGTGCACCTTTCTGTCATCAAAACTTTGATAAACCGTGGAAATCAACATTCCTGACATCCGTGCTGAAGAAATCAATGCAGCCAGCTGCATTTGCGTTTTTCATGTCTTTTTGCGTCACGCCGATTAAGAGCACTAATTCGCAAAACACTTTTGTGGTGTCGTGGCGCCACCTGTGAGTGGCGCGCGCACTGAGTGTGCCCTAGTGTGTACTCTGTCAACAGATGTCGTCTGTAATGGCACACACCTGATTGCCTGCAGCCAATCACGTGTGTCTGCGTGTCCCTTGTGTGTCATTCAATAAACGGCCGCTGGCCGGCTCAGTCTTTGTTAAGCTTCCGCGGGCTCCGGTCAACTCACTTCTACTGCGCGTGCTGGCGCACGTTGCGTCTCGCGTTCAGTCGTCGGGCCCTCGCCGTTGGACGCCGCTCGCCGACACAACAACATGATGACGAGGATGTTCTTCGCCTCGGTTCCTACCACGGCGGAAAGAACCCGCGCACCTCGAGGCGGCCGGCGGCAGCGACTGGAACGACGCGCGTCGTGCGTCAGCGCTCGTCAGCCTGCTGGGACGGGAAGGACAGCGGAGGTATTTCGCGGCAGCTGAACAGGAAGAAGCCCGACACGAGACGAGCAATGCGGTGTCTACTCCGAGCAACCCCGGCGTCTGACCCAGATTCTTCGGCTCCGGCCGTTACAAAGTATGACAGTCTCGTCAAGCAGCTCGACCGGTTTTTCGCCGCCTCCACTAATCCGCTAGTTGAACGTCACGAGTTCACTAGTGGTCGTCAACTCCCCGGCGAGAGTTTCCTCGACTACGTAACAGTCCTGAAGGAGAAAGCCGTACGATACAAGTTTGGGCTCACGTTCGCGGAACGCGTCCGCGATCAGATTATTCACGGCTCGTCCAACTTGCGGGTGAGAGAGAAGCTGCTGGCATACGGCGAAGAGTTGTCCTTGGAGAAAGCGAAAGAAGTCGGTCGGACGCTCGAAGCATTGTCCTTGGCGAACCAAGCATTTGCTCCCAGTCAACCTGAACATGTCGAAGCCGTTGGGCAAGGCGCCCAATATGGCGGCGCGAAGAAAAAGAATGGCTGCGCCAGTCGGGGAGGCCGTGACGTCACGTCACCAGGTCCGGGAGGTTAAGATGGCGACTTTCAGCAGCAGTCGTCGTCGGGGTACCATGCTCCAGTCCCAAATGAGAAGTCTCAAGGCGACTTTCAGCCTCAAATGTGTGACCGCTGCGGAAGCAGATGGCACCACTCATGTTTTCGAAATTGTCCAGCCCGAAGTCGATGTTGCAATACGTGCAACGCTTGGGTACATTTCGCGTCGATGTGCCGCAAGACTGCCCCTGTACAGCGCATCTCTTCGAGGGGAGCTGTCGACGTCGTGCCGGAGCAGCAGGCCTCCACTCAGTTGAACTCAACTTCAAGCTCATCAGTGTTATCTTCGGATCGTCCTTTGTTGTCCGTGCTCACAGTTAGCACCTCATCCAGAAAAGACTAAGTCGTCCACGCTGTGGTCGATGGTGTTACCCTGCGACTACTGGTGGATACAGGAGCGTATGTATCCTTGATGACTGCAGAAGACTTTCAGCGTCATTTCAGCAAACAGCACAGCCTGTCCAAAGCAGTAGTCGACTTGCGAAACTTCTCCAAGCAGCGCATCGGGATCCTTAGCTCCTTCCAAGCTCCGGTCAAAGTGTTGCAGCGGTCTTGATCCCTGGTCTTCTACGTCACAGATAAGGGCACATCGCTTTTGGGCCTTGACGCCATTCAGCGACTGGGCATCCAGATTGACGGCGCGTCGTTGACGTGTCGACTCGCATCATGTGAAGTGCAGTGTCTCTCCAACGTGCCTTCAGGCTTCGAGCAGCTCTTCAGCGACGAGTTGGGCCTCGTCAAGGGTTTCATTCATCGCATTCAACGGCGGCCAGGTGTGACTCCGGTTGCATCCAAGCTGAGACGTCTCCCTCTGGCTCTTCGCGATCAAGTGGTGACCGAGTTGCGACGACTCGAGGACTCGGATGTCATCGAACGCGTCGACGCTTCCGAGTGGGTCTCGCCGCTCGTCGTCGTCCGCAAGAAAAATGGAAGCATCCGGCTGTGTGTAGATCTCAGGGAACCGAATAAGGCAATTATCATCGATAGGTATCCTTTGCCGCACGTTGAAGAGTTGTTGCAGATGTTTCATGGAGCCACTTGTTTTTCTAAGCTAGACTTAGCGTCAGCTTATCACCAGCTGTTGTTAGAGGAGAGCAGTAGAGACTTAACGACGTTCATCACGCATGATGGCTTGTTCAGGTTTAAGCATGTCTGTTTCGGTCTGGCGTCCGGGCCTGCAGTTTTTCAAAAAATGATGTCCCAGATTTTAAAAGATTGCAAGAATGTAATTTGCTATCTGGATGATGTCCTTGTGTGGGGTAAGACTCAGTCTGAGCATGAGGCGAGCCTAATTGAAGTCTTGACTTGCATAGCCAACAGTGGCATGAAGTTGAATGATAAATGTCTTTTTTCCGTGAAAGAACTTAGCTTCTTGGGACACCGGACTTCAGCTGATGGCATATCACCGTTAGAAAGTAAGTGCCCCAGCTCCTACAGACATTGTCTTTACAGTCATTTTAGGTCCGGCAGGATACTTTGCCAAGTTCATTGATCACTATGCAGACCTAGTTGAACCACTTCGTCTCATGCTCAGGCAGGGCCAAAGGTTTTGCTGGTCGGAGGATGCCCAACGCAGTTTTAACCAGTTGAAAACGCGCCTGACTTGTTCGCCTGTCATTAAGGTGTTAAATCCTGAGCTACCTGTGGTGGTTACAACCGATGCATCTGACGTGGGCATCGGGGCTGTGTTACAGCAACGGTATGGTCCTAAGCTTGAAACAGTAGCCTTTGCGTCGAGAACCTTGTCAGATACTGAAAGAAAGAACTATGTGGGTGAACGCGAAGTGCTTATTTGCCTGTCTATTCGCGTGTGAAAGGTGGCATATTTACCTCTCGGGTAGACGTTTCACCCTTAGAACCGACCATCAGGCTGTAGTTGCTTTGTTAGCCTCAGGTGATGCAGCCGACGGCCTTTAAGGATTTTACGGTGGTCAGCTAGACTTTTGTATTACAACTTTGACATAGAATATTGCAAGGGCTCAGAAAATGTGGTCGCTGATGCTCTGTCTAGGCTGCCAATTCAGACCTGTCCAGAACTTAGCAAGGATGAAGAAATAGTGTCTTTAGTGACATCTGTAGTTGACAAAGAAACCGTCCAACTTGCAACGAATTCAGATGTGACGTTGCAAAAAGTCTGTGAATGTGTATCCAAGGGCTGGCCTTTTAAGAAGCATATAAACAATGAGTTAATTGCTTACTTTCATATAAGGAATGAACTCTCTGGTGTTGACGGATTACTCATGCGTGGTGACCATGTAGTCATTCCTAGTGTTCTGGTACCTACTTTCCTCCAATTAGCACATGAAAATCATCATGGGATAGTACATCCCAATACCTCTCAAGCAACTTCTGCGTGAGAGGTATTGGTGGCCCCAAATGGATCATTCTGTAGAAGAACATGTCAAGCATTCTCACATCTGTCAGCTGAAAAACAAGGCGGCCAAGCCACATGTAGCACCATTGCAGCCGGTTGAATGGCCTGAAGGGCCGTGGCAAAAGTTGGGTATGGACATTGTCGGCCCGTTAAATGCATCTTTTCCCAGGTATCTTGTTACCTTAGTCGACTACTATTCAAAATGGCCTGAGGTTCTTGGCACGAATTCTATCTCCATAGAGGATGTCATTAAGCTGTTAGAATCGTCGTTTAGCCGGGAAGGGCTACCAGAGTTCTTGGTTACTGACATTGGTCCACAATTTGTCTCTGTACAATTTCAGGAATATCTAAAGGAACAGGGCATCCGTCATATATTTTCATCCAATTATTACCCCCAGGCCAGCGGCCAAATAGAACGCCTTAACAGGGTTCTTAAGGAACATTTGCAGGTAGCCAGACTTGAAGGTAAAGATGCCTCGAGGAGCATCACATAATTTTTGAGTTCGTATAGGGTCACACCACATGTGGTGACTGGCCTGTCTCCAGCTTTTTTGCTGCACGGTCGACAACCTCGTTCCAAAGTAGACATTAGCAACTTTAGGATTCGTCCTAAAGTATCGGAGTCGCCCAAAGGGTCGCCTCATGTCCGGAATCAGGTTGCAGCGAAACAGAATAAGAGCAAAGGGTATTTTGACAAAAGGAAAGGTGCGCAGCAAACCCGCATAAAGGTCGGCGATTTGGTTAAGGTAAGACTCCATAGGAAAGGCTTTTTCCAGTATAATAAGCCTCTTACAGTGAAGGCTCAGGCTGCGCCGTCCACTTTTCTCCTCAATGATGGAAAAGTGTGGAATGCATCTAAGTTAACAGTAATTCCTAGAGAATCTTTCCAGAATGCCGCCCTTTCTACTACACCCAAAAAACTTACTTTTATTCCAGTTTAGATCTTTGTGGCAGTGTCACAGAACGAGCGCTCAAAAAGAGCGCGCCGCCAACTCCTCGCGACGAAACGCCGGAGTGACGCCGCGAGGTCGACGATAAAAAAAAGAAGAAAACAAACATCCAGAGCCCCCCCCCTGGGCGCGACTCTCTCTCTCGGAAGCGTAGATTCGCCGACGAACCTCCTCACCCCAAAACGGCGGCCGAGCAAGCACTCGAACTTTCTAGATGGAAAGGGGCGTGGTAATGCCGGGTTGAGTCATCCGACGCGGACGGCCCTCGTATCCTCTCGACCTCACCCCAGCCTTCGCTGCGTCTGGCGCCGAAGAAATGACGAGAACTTTCTGGAATCTCGCGCGGAAGGTATTTAATGGAGCAGCCGAGGTGAGAGATCAGGAGAAGACTGAAGTTAGCGCCAGAGCGCGTAGGGATTCCGCCGTGTAGTCGGCGAAGGTTTTGTCCGTGGGGACAAAGCAGGAGAAGAAGATGATTTCCACCTGAGGAGTGACGACTCGAGCTACAGGCAAGAGTGTGTGTTTACCGCTATCGAGCGAAGACGCGTGGCAACGGCTGCGTGTGTGAAGCCGACGTGTTTCCGGCGGAGAAGTTTGAAGCTTGGAGAGTGGCATATTGAAGACGTGACGTTTCCTGGAAGAGAAACTTCGGCGAGGTTTCCTGGAAGAGAAACTTCGAGGGCAGCGGAACGACAACGCTGGACTTTGAGTGAGTGATTCTCGGAAGAGTATCATCCAGACTTTTGTTCCAAGAACTTTGGACTGAATAGGTTTCCTATCTCTTCAGTCTTTAAGTGTCTTGGTTGTTCAATGCATGCGACTGCATTGTAGTGAGTATTGTTGTCTGTGTCCGTTGTTTCGAGTGTGGCTGATTGTACTGTGTAGTACGTTGTTTGTTTGGTAATATATTGTACTTAACTGTTGTGGAGAGTGCATACTTGTGTGTTGTTTTGATCTGCAATTATTGAGAATATAATTTCGTTTGTTTATCAACTCTCGGCTCTGACTTCTTCTTTGGGCCACGGCCGGCGTCCGCTGGCGCGCCAAATAGGACCACTTCTAAATTGTCCACGCTTTCGGGTGCGGTTTGGGGGGCCGATACCTCGGCCCTTGGAATTAGCCCGGCGATCGCCTCCCTAATTAACGGGACCTGTGTGACAATTAATCTGGCGTCCGCGACAGGACCTTCTGGTGCACAGTGTGTCCAAAGTAGTGAGAAAGAGCCTCGAGTTGTTGATAGTGCTATCGGAATGATTTTGTGTGTTGTTCAGTGTTCTCGTTAACGAGTGCAGGAGAGTGTTCCGATAGGCTGATTTAGGCAGATACTTTTTGCACACGGCCAGACTTTATTTGCGAGACACGATGTATCTCGAAAAGTTAGTAGCTCTTGGTGAGAAGATAAGTCTTTCTGGCGTCGAACTACGGAAGTGGGTCACCCAGAAGGAAAAAGAAGAAAAAGAGAGGGCCAAAGAAGAAAAGGCAGCTGAGCTGGAAAAAGAAAGGCTGGCGGTCGAAAGAGCCAAAGCGGAAAAAGCAGCTGAGTTGGAACGAGAGAAGTTGGCAGCTGAAAGGGCCAAGGAAGAAAAAGCAGCTGAGTTGGAAAGAGAGATGTTGGCAGCTGAGAGAGCGAAAGAAGAAAGAGAGCAGCATTTGAAGTTGGAGCTGGAGAGAGAAAAGTTGGCAGCTGAAAGAGAGAGAAGAAATAGAAGCGGAGATGGCTGAAAGGGAACGGCAGCAGCAGCATGAGATGGAACTCGAGCGGCTCCGTTTGCAACAGCGAAGTGAAACTCCCGTCCAAGCTAGAGTTTAAAGCAGCGAACGGGAAGATCATGGCTTCCGCTTGAACCCAAGCAAGCTGCTCGTAGCGTTTGATGAAAGGAAGGACGACCTTGACGCGTACCTTCACCGATTTGAGACGATTGCGAGGAGCCAGAATTGGCCGGAACATCAATGGGCAACTGCTTTGAGTACTTGCTTGAGTGGTTAAGCGCTCAGTGTGTACGGCAGGCTGACGCCGACCGATGCAGCCAACTATGCAAAGGCGAAAACTGCTTTACTGAAGCGATTTAGATTTACTGTGGAAGGATTCCGGGACAGATTTCGGACAGGAAAGCCAGCTGATGGTGAGACGGCTACGCAGTATGCCGCCCGACTTTGCCATTATTTCGACAGATGGATTGAACTTTCAGGGACAGCGCAGGAGTATGAGGAGCTTAGAGAGCTCCTAATTAGAGAACAATTTCTTACTAGTTGCCACCCAAGCCTGTCGCTGTACTTGAAAGAGAGGAAGGCTGAGTCACTTGAAGGAATGCTTGAATTGGCTGATCAATTCCTGGAAGCGCAAGGTGGAACTAATTTGGCCAAGGTCAAGAAGGAGTGTCCTGAAGATTCGAAAAATTCGGCACCCGAAGAAAAGAAGCGTGCACCGGAGAGCATTCCGCGATGTTTTCTGTGTAACCGAGTGGGTCACCGTGCTAAAAATTGCCTAACTAACTTCACGAGCCTCACGGTTGTAAAATGTTTCAAGTGTGGTCAGACTGGGCACAAAGCAGACGCATGTCGAAACGGAGCGAGTGAAATTCACCAGGTATCCTGTGTGCAAGCGGCACCGAAATCCGGTAATAATGCCGTCACAGGTGGATTCGTAGAGTTGAAAAATGGGGAGAAAATTCCTATTGTGGGTGCTGTAATGCCAAAACAGCCAACCGGTGTTACGAAGGGAATGCCAACGCTGCCTTGAAAAGTTGCGGGCAAAAAGGTTACGGTGTTAAGAGACACCGGTAGCTCTACGGTTATCGTGCGGAGAAATTTGGTACGGGAAAGTGAGTTAACCGGCAAAATGAAACCGGTTTGCCTAATTGACCGTACTGTTCGGATGCTTCCCGAAGCAGGAATTGAGGTTGAAACCCCATACTTCAGCGGGAAGGCTACTGCTTTATGCATGACGAACCCCCTGTACGACCTCGTCATCGGAAACATCAACGGGGCGCGAGGACCGAATGATCCAGAATGTTTAGGAGAAGACCCTAAGATAGAGCCCTCGCCAACCCAGCGACCGCGAGATACAGTGGAGGAGCATCCCGTGACGGATCTCACTCGAGCCCAAGGTGAAGCCGCGGTGCAAGAGACAGTGAATGAGAAGATGATCGTGTTGAACGAGTTCACGTGTTGGGCAGCGGGACGTACGCCGGCACGACCTCAACCGAGCGACACTGTAAAGGTGACGGAGTCTGCCAGCCAAGCCAAATGTCGGGACGGGAACAAGCGGGTGAATAACCGGGCAGGATCGGTTGAGCGTCATGACCCGTTAGCAGTGTCGGAAGTGACAACGATGGCTGAGACGCCGCCTCAGATACCGTCGTTGGAAGGGGCTCGCCAGAACAAAACGAGCAAAAACAATAAGAAGAGATCGAGAGAGCACCATAAGAAAGGGCGCAAGCGCCGCTCGAAATGCACAGGATAGGTACCGAGGTCAAATCAGAATGTGTTTGGCAGGGCTGAGTGCCATATGTTGTGTTAACGTTCTTGTTATCCTGTGTCACAACTGTATGTCGAGCGAATCAGAATGTTTGTTGCGGCGATGTGATGTAGAGTATTGTACAATTGTGGTAATGAGAGCTTTGTATATCTGTATTGTTTGGAATATGTGATGGAGCATTGTATTCATGTACCTGTGGCTATATTCTGTGTGTTGTGGAATTGAGTTATAATGTACAATCGTATTGAGCGATTTATAGTGAAGGTGAAGTGTCAAGAGCGACGGATTGTGTTACAGTCTGTGAGAGTGTGTGGTGACTGTTCGCGCTCGTTTGTGTGGTTTTGGATATTATGAGATAATATTCTTAAGGTGGGGGGCAGTGTCACAGAACGAGCGCTCAAAAAGAGCGCGCCGCGAACTCCTCGCGACGAAACGCCGGAGTGACGCCGCAAGGTCAACGATAAAAAAAAGAAAACAAACATCCAGAGCCCCCCTCTGGGCGCGACTCTCTCCCTCGGAAGCGTAGATTCGCCGACGAACCTCCTCACCCCACAACGGCGGCCGAGCAATAACTCGAACTTTCTAGATGAAAAGGGGCGTGGTAATGCCGGGTTGAGTCATCCGACGCGGACGGCCCTCGTATTCTCTCGACCTCTCCCCAGCCTTCGCTGCGTATCGCGCCGACGAAATGACGAGAACTTTCTGGAATTTCGCGCGGAAGGTATTTAATGGAGCAGCCGAGGTGAGAGATCAGGAGAAGACGGAAGTTAGCGCCAGAGCGCGTAGGGATTCCACCGGGTAGTCGGCGAAGGTTTTGTCTATGGGGACAAAGCAGGAGAAGAAGATGATTTCCACCTGAGGAGTGACGACTCGAGCTACAGGCAAGAGTGTGTGTTTACCGCTATCGAGCGAAGACGCGTGGCAACGGCTGCGTGTGTGAAGCTGACGTGTTTCCGGCGAAGAAGTTTGAAGCTTGAAGAGTGGCCTATTGAAGACGTGAGGTTTCCTGGAAGAGAAACTTCGGCGAGGTTTCCTGGAAGAGAAACTTCGAGGGCAGCGGAACGACAACAACGCTGGACTTTGAGTGAGTTATTCTCGGAAGAGTATCATCCAGACTTTTGTTCCAAGAACTTTGGACTGAATAGGTTTCCTATCTCTTAAGTCTTTAAGTGTCTTGGTTGTTCAATGCATGCGACTGCATTGTAGTGCATATTGTTGTCTGTGTCCGTTGTTTCGAGTGTGGCTGATTATACTGTGTAGTACGTTGTTTGTTTGGTGATATATTGTACTCAACTACTGTGGAGAGTGCATACTTGTGTGTTGTTTTCATCTGCAATTATTAAGAATATAATTTCATTTGTTTATCAACTCTCGGCTCTGACTTGTTCTTTGGGCCACGGCCGGCGTCCGCTGGCGCGCCAAATAGGACCACTTCTAAATTGTCCACGCTTTCGTGGTGCGGTTCGGGGGGCCGATACCTCGGCCCTTGGAATTAGCCCGGCGATCGCCTCCCTAATAAACGGGACCTGTGTGACAGGCAGTCAGTCCCCTGGTGCACCTACGTTGCAGGGCTCCACCCCCAGTTTTCAGGCAGACTCTGATTCGTCAGAGATTTCTTATAATGAAGGGTCTGAATGAGTGTTTCCCCAAGGAACGTTGGGAAGTCAGCAGAACCCAGTGCGTGTGCCTTTTTCAAGTAATCCACTAAATCTCAACCCTGGGGAGGGGGAAAGTGAAGGGGCTACAAGGTTTTCAAAGACGACCGAACCTGGTCGCACTTCAACAAGTTTTACTGAGACTTCTATGCGTCCGCGCCGTCAGACAAAACAACCTGACTGGCTCGTGGCTCGAAGATTTTGTCACTTAAGGTCAAAAGAGTTCTTCCTATAATGCCGTGGCTAGTGGGCCCAGCCACGACATCGCAGGAGACTCAGTTCTGTGTTTTTTTGAAGTGTATTTCGTTTCACAAGATGTGTGACGTATCTGTTGTATTAGGCCACTTGTGCCTGTGCACGAACTGGTCTTCTCCCCGCCGCTCGTGTGGCGTGAACATTCCTTAGTGGAGATCCTGGGACTTTCTCTAGTGTTACCCTGTGATAATGCTCATCTTGTCGACGGGGGGGGGGGGGGATGATGTGGTGTCGTGGCGCTACCTGCGAGTGGCGCGCGCACTGGGTGCGCCCTAGTATGTACTCTGTCAACAAATGTCGTCTGTAACAGCGCACATGTGATTGCATGCAGCCGATCACGTGTGTCCGCGTGTCCGTTGTGTGTCGTTCAATAAACGGCCGCTGGCCGGCTTAGTCTTTGTTGGGCTTCCGCGGGCACCAGTCAACTCACTTCTACTGCACATGTCGGGGGCGCGTGCCGGCGCACGTTGCATCTCGCGTTCAGTTGTCGGGCCCTCACCGACACAACAACTTTATCATGCGAGAGTCATCAAAAATCCAATATTAAAGGGTCTGTGGACGGGGCCACCAGCAGCAGCAGCGAGTCAGGCTGATGAGCAGGCACAAATGTTATAATAATACATGCGTGAAAAAAAAAAGAAAGTAACGCTGACTGCATTGGGACTTGAACCACCGTCCCCACCAGCTTTTGATATGCTGCTTTAACCAACTACGCGCTCTTTCGAGCATCCAGTGCAAACGGACGTGTTTTTCTGAGCTCTTGCATCGGCGAGAGACGCGTCTCTGCCATCTTCGAATGATTGCTCTCAGAGTATTGCTTCAATCCTCCGGAATTGTACACCCTTCGACAGATGTCATCGAGAGGATTCTACCAAGCCCATTTTTGACCTGGTAGGCCCACTTTTCACCTTTTTTACAGAATTTTCTTCGACCGGGCATCCGCCCGTGCCGACGGAACGGCATCATGCTGGAGGTGATGGTGGTGGATGGGGAAGTAATTTCCCAAGAAGACGCTAACGCGCCTTGGTGGCAGACTGCGTTAGGCAAGAATAAGCGTTCTCCCCGACAACAAGCGTCTGCTTCTTCTCAAAGTGAAGGAACGGCTGGCCATCGCACGGCCACCACGCATGGCGTCGCTCGGCGTCTTGCAGCCACATCGAGGCTTCTCCGATTGCCGAGGAGCCATATTCAAGTCATAGTCCGACCGAAAAGAGGCCTGGATCTCAAGAAGGTTAGCCTGATTCGGCTAGCCCAAGCCCTCGAGACGACAGCAAAACTGTCCCCAAAGGAAACACTGGAGGATATCGCCTGCCCGAACAAAACTCAGAATATCGTTGTGGTCTCTACGCCAGCGTCCCGCAACGCGGGCGCCTACACGGCGCTGCGACTCATCCGCCTTGGCTCGACTGAGTATCACGTTTCGGCCTACATGGCCGCTTCTGACGATACCTGCTAAGATGTCACCTGAGGCATCGACGTGGACATCGGTGAGCGCCATTTGGCAGCGATGATCATCAACCAGCGCAATCCTGAAGCCATGGAGGTGCATCGCATCAAGGAAACGACTACCGTCGTCGTTCTCTTCAGTGGTCTCAAGGTACCCAACTATGTTATGTGTGGTTCGAGCATGCTACGGTGTACTTTGTACAAAAGACAGACTGGCGTTTGTTATGGATGTGGAGCTCTCGGCCATCGTGCGGATGTTTGCCCGACATCGATGAAGAAAGTGTGCTGTCAACGATCCCACGAACGATCACCAATGCCAGCCGACATGTGCCTTGTGCGGGGGGGGGGGGGGGGGGTACATATAATGGCTGACAAGTCCTGCCATCATCGATTCCAAGTTCCCTACTTGGTAAGGCGACGAAGACGGCATAGAAAGGCCGCCAAGAAATGCAGGCAGCACCAAGAGGGTCTGACGTCACGGGATTCGAGCGTGGCCCTGTTAAGGAGAGTCGCAGCCGCTCAAGAGGACGCTCTCACTCCAAGAGGTGCAACCACTCCAAGGGGCGCTCCCACTCTAGGCTACGCTTCCAAGAAGCTCCCAAGACCTGGGCGGATCGTGCCAAGCCAAGCCCGGCGCAGCAGCCAGCACAGGTAACGCACGCGGCACTGCCAGAGCAAAAAGAAGACCCTAGGATTGCATTCTTACTTCAAGAAAATGCTAGCTTAAAAGTGCAGCTTCAGCAGATGAGGGTCGAGTTTGAAGCCCTCAAAAATACAGCACAGGCCCCGGTGCCGTCTTCGTCAGTAGAGCCGCGGTCGGCTAAGAGAAAGATAGGTGCGGAAGAGGAGGTAGCGGCGGCTTCCGACTTGGACGTCTTGGGAGCAATCGAAGATTTACAAAAGGCGGTAGCACGGCAGGCGGAGTGCTTCGACCTCGTAGCATGTAAAGTTGCCATGATCGAAAGCAGACTCGCTCCAGGCGGGAACTCTTTTGTCCCGGTGACGCCTGTTTCACTTGTTCCCTCTGCGCGCCCCGGTACGCCAATGGATCAGGCTCCCGTCGATATGGACGTGCCGTCAAGTCGGCAAACCAGTAGCAGCAGCCATGGCTCCCAACGCAACTCAGTTCGTCATTTGGCAGTGGAACTGCGCGGGGTTCAGGAAGCGTAAGGCCTCCGTCCAGCAGTACATTGCTTCATTGGCAGTTCAGCCGCATGTGATTGCTTTACAAGAAACCATTGATGCGGCGGTTGCCTTGCCCGGCTATCGATCTATATCGTTTAGGGGCGAGGGTCAACGTGGTCTGGCTGTCTTGGTTTCGAACAAATGTGCGTTTTTAGAGCACACGCTTGCGCTCGGCAACTCTACTTTGGAAGCTCAGCTGGTTGAAATTATTCCGAATTGGCTTAAGTGCAGCATATTCGTACTGAATGTTTACAGCAGCCCTCGAAATCACAAGCAGGCGTTCTCCTCGGTGGTCGCAAAGGCGGCTACTCTTGCCGGCAAGTCACCGCTCGTAGCCATCGGTGACTTTAACGCACCTCACCCAGCCTGGGGTTATCCAAAGGCCACTGTTAAAGCAAAAAACCTTGTTAAAGCTATGACGGACTGTTCCTTGGAGCTGGTCACGGACCCTCAGTTCACAACCCGGTTGGGCAATTCCGTTTCAAGAGACACCACTCCGGATCTAGTATTCATCAGAAATGCGCGGAAAGTTCAGTGGGTTAACTTGCAGGAAAGCCTGGGAAGTGATCACTTCATCCTCCCAGTCACGCAGGAAACCCGGGGGGCTCCACCTAAAGAGTACAGGGTGACGGACTGGGACTAGTTCAGGAAGCGCCGGAAACCTGATGAGACCGAATATGCTACATTAGAGGAACTCTTTTCTCGACTCGCGGAGGATGAGCTCCTCGCCACCAAGACTGTCCAAACCGACTTACAGGTAGATATGATGGACTCGCGTCTTGCGCATTTATTGGAGGCAAAAAAATCGCTGGTTGAGAGATGGCGCACACAAAAGCTAAATAGGAGGCTCTGCAAATGCATAGCTCTCCTCAATAAAGATATTGAAGAATATTGTCAGGAGCTTTCTAGGCAGCAGTGGAACGAGGTTTGCTCAAAAGTAGACGGGCAGATGCACACCGGAGGTAAATGGAACCTGTTGAAGGTACTACTCGATCAGACAAACTCCAAAAGTAACCAGAGGTTGGCAATCGACCGCTTAGTTCAAGCGCAGCGGAGCAATGGAGTCACTGACAACACTTTACTCAAGAATTTGGCAGAGCAATACCTTCCACTTGGCCCCTCTGGGGACTGGGATAACCCGGTCTACCAGGGAAGGCCGCTCGAGGAAATCGACTCGCCCTTTACGAACCTTGATATCGAAGAGGTGCTTCATGTGCTTAATAGCCGCTCAGCCCCTGGTCCAGACGCCTTACAAACAGGTTGCTGCGCAATCTCGACGGAAAGTCAATCGATAAGTTAACTGAGGAGGTCAATATCCTCTGGGCAGAAGGTCGCGTACCTGAGACCTGGCGTACCGCCTCGGTAATACTCATTCCCAAGCCGGGCAAGGTACTCGCCATGGAGAACCTCCATCCCATTTCCCTCACATCTTGCATAGGGAAGGTGATGGAGCATGCGGTACACAACAAAGTATCTCGGTATATTGAGGATAAAGAGCTGTTTCCTTACAACATGGTAGGTTTCCGGCCGGGTCTCTCCATCCAGGATGTGATGCTGCTGATTAAGAGGCAAATTATCGATCGACACACCCGAGATGTTCGAGGAATATTGGCCCTTGATCTCGCCAAGGCCTTCGATACGATTTCACATCAGTTTATACTGGAGCAGGTAGAGCGCATGGGATTAGGTCCCAAGTTCCACGCCTATGTTCGTGCCTTCCTCAGGGACCGCAAAGCCACCATAAAGATTGGCGAATTAAAATCGGAGGCCTTCACCCTGAGTGCGAGGGGCACGCCACAGGGAGTGGTAATTTCACCCCTTTTGTTTAACATAGCCATGAAAGGCCTCTCGGAGCGCCTCTCTACTGTAGCCAATACCAACCATGCCTTACATGCCGACGACATTACAGTCTGGTGCATGGGCGGTTCGGATGCTGAAGTGGAGCAGGCGCTCCAATCTACTTTGTCAATCACAGAACATTTTCTGCAGGGTACAGGGCTCTAGCTATCCGCCTCTAAATCGGAGTTGCTTCTATATCGACCAGTTCGACCCGGAAGAAGGAACGAGCCACCGCTTGATCAGGTGCAGATTGCTATAACCACACGGGATGGGCACTCGATTGCAAGAGTCAATTGTATTCGGGTGCTAGGCTTCCTTCTTGAATCTAACGGCAGAAATTCGCAGGTTTTGGCTCACATCTCCTCCAAAACAGAGAACATGTTCAGACTAATATTGAGGGTTTCAAGCCGCAGGGGAGGGCTGAGGGAGAGCAATCTCCTTCGGCTCTTCCATTCATTCCTGATGAGCCACATTAAGTACGTGGCATCCTCGCTAAATTGGTCTAAACGCGAGGAGGATAAACTCGACACTTTATTGCGTAAAAGCATCAAAAGGGTACTAGGCCTACCTATGAGCACCAGCACGGACCGGCTCATAAGTCTGGGCATGCACAACACCCTCACGGAGGTGACCGAAGCACAAACACTAGCTCAAGTGGCGCGACTCTCCTCCACGAAAGCTGGGTAGCGTCTCCTACAGTCGCTGGGATATCATCATACGGCAGGGGAGGAACAGAAGATCTTCTTATCACAAACAATGAAAGGCACGTACGAGGTGGCACCCTTCCCACGTAACGTTCATCCACAGTACAATGTTGGCTGGCGAAAGGCACGAACCAAGTCTTTCCTTGATTTCGTGGCTAAGTCCACGGGTAGTGTAGCTTTCGTCGATGCGGCACAGTACGGCCGCTCCGATCGTTTTGCAGCTGTGGTCGTTGATTATCGCGGTCGCGTACTCAACTCAGCTTCCGTGAGGAAAGCGTCTGCCTCTGTAGCAGAGCAGGTAGCGATAGCCTTGGCGATGACGGACCCTTCGCGTCCAGAGATATTTACTGACAGCAGTGCTGCCGCCCAGGCGTTTGCCTGGGGGTAATCTCTAGGAAGGCTGCCGCTATTCTAAATTCTAGGGGTGTATCACACAATCACCTGGTTTCCGGCCCACATGGGCTCAGAGGTACATCCGACTCTTCCCAACGCCAACGAACTTGCCCATAACCATGCGCGGGAAATCACGTGCCGCGGCAGTCCGGGTGGGTACGAAGATGGGTTCGCAGATAACTTCAAAGATCCACTTGGCACCTTTAATGAAGTGACGTCCCATTATCAGTTGTCTAGGCGGAGGTGCCCGCTTCCGCATTCCAAGCTCACTCGGCCACAGTCGTTGGTTCTTCGGATGCTACAGACAAGTTCATTCCCATCTCGTAGCACATTCAGCCACTTTGCTGATGGCATAACTCCAGGGTGCCCTAGTTGTGAGGCACATAACTGCACACTCCCTCACATGCTCTGGCAGTACCCGGCGTTACATGGCGCAAAGTTCAGCACAGAAGAAGACTGGGAGAAGGCTCTTAAAAGCCCCGAACTCTCAGTCCAATACTCGGCAGTCCAAGAGGCCTGCGAACGGGCGGAGGGCCACGGTCTTCCAGTCCTGGCGTGGACGCGGCCAGCAACTGCGGCGGACACCTCTTAAGGGGGCGTCTGACCAGTTCTCCAGGACCAAATAAAGTTCATTTCACTTCATTTCACCAACTACGCCACAGCTGCTGATTGATTGCTTGCTGCTGACCTAACATGTTTTGTTTACTTTTACGTTTGGACGTAACTTTTAACGACTTTTATCGTAACGTCTAGACGTACTGCTAGACACTCCCGACTATTCAAACGAAGCGCCTAACCGGCAAATCCATGGCGTCACTTCCGTGCGGCGCAGCAGCTGCTTCTTTCTGCCTTCTGCATCATGGTTGACCCCCGCTCGTTGTAGCAGCCCCCTTTCTAAATTTTCATCGTTTCCACATAGTACATTGCAGTAAACTGCACAACATAAGATTGTAAATATTTTGCATACTTACTTCAGTAAGTTGTGATGCCGCATACAGGCCCAACGCAGATGCCCGGAGCACAGAAGCTGTCCAGCGCCAGCTGATATATCTATCGCACTACACAAAACCTTCGCTGCAGTAAGTAAAGGCATACCGCTTACGTCCTTGCACTTGTGTAGCTCAAGATTTCGCAACAACTCGTTGACAGTATTCGGTAAACTTTGTGCAATTGGTATCAACATAATTGCGTGCCTTTCACGAGCAGTGCGGCGAGACTATTAGTTTCCTGGTCCACACTGCCAACTATAAAGTGCGTCACTTTCCAATTTTCTACGCTTTCGCACTTTTCATGCTTCTGAATGCCTGAAATTAAATGAGCAACGTTTTTTTTATGCTTACTATTGTGAAGTTTTACAAATGGAATTGTCGAAATAAAGGCTTCGTTCGGTTTCGTTTACCTACGCGGCCACGTGCGCTGTCGTCGTTTCGACGGTGGCGAGTCCTCACGCTGTGGCCGCGAAGCTCATAATATGCCACGGGCCTAGTGACGTTGACTACGTGAACGGGGTGGGCGGATGTTTTGAAGAAGTTCGGGGTGCCCGGTTAGTTGTTAAACAGCTTGAGCCAAACACAAAGGGGACCTAGTGAGTCTACTAGCGAAATTGAACACGTGTGTGTGCGGTGTAGGTGGCAGCTTCTAACAGTTGTTGAGGTAGGAGAGTTAGCGGAGGCGGCTGGATAGCGGGATTAGGGTTGAGCTTAGGGCTGTCGGGCGGGCGATGGCTAAGGAGGCTAGGAAAGTCACGTGCGAGAGTGAGCTGGTGCAGTGCGAAGAATGCAAGCGCCGGTGCTACTAGGACGAGACAGCATTCACGAGTTTGGCCGACGCGGAGAAGGCGAGCTTCGTGGGCAGGCTGTGCGAGGCACTGAAGGCGACCGTGCAGCGCATGGAGGCTAGCATCGAGGGGCTTCAGGGGGAGCTTAGGGCAAAACGGGAGCAGAGGATAGAACTCCAAATACAGCTCGGAGCGTCGCGTGAGCGGGAGGAGGCTACCGCCAGCCTATTAGAGCAAATGAAGGGCGACCTTCGAAAAGAACGGAAAGGGCGGACCGAGCTCGAGCAGCGGGTAAAGGCGCTAATGGCGCTTTGCCCTGGCCCCTAGTGGTGTGAGACGGAAGGCGTGGGTAGCGGAGAAGGTGACAGGCGGGAAGGAATAGGCGAAAAGGGAGGTCACGGGGCCGCAGTATCTGGCCACAGCACAAAGGCTCCGAGAACATACAGCTCGGTGGCGCGGCAGTCTTCGAGCAGGGCAGAAGTACAGGACAAACGGCAAAGAAAGAAACAGGTGAAGCAAACAGGGGCGCCACCATAAACAAGAAGCCAGCCATTGGAGCGTAGAAGGGTCCTAGTGATGGGGGACTCTAACGTGGCCAGGGTTAGGGATGGCGTCTTCACGACAGTGAAGGAAGATAAGAGAGTGATGATGGAGGCCCAGTTATGGAAGAGCATGGTGGATGCACCGGCCAAAACTCAGGAAGTTGTAGAGGACAGCATGGAGGGTGAAAATCTCGTCATTATTTATGCTGGGCTCAAAGATGTGTTGAAGGGCAAGGATCAGAACCTTTAAAGACAGTTAGAGGGTGGGATGCGTAAGCTCCGAGTAGCCTCTGGCAGTGTGCATGTGACCATATGCACAGTCCCAGAGGTTTGAGGGTAGTCTCGTGGGATTGAAACGAGGGTAGTGGAGGCCAACTGTGTGATCAAGGATGTGAGCCGGCAACTCGGATACAGCGTCATGGTAGTGAACCAAGACGTGTACGAACCCGACACTCGCCCGTTTGCACAGGATAGCATTCACTACAGTGGCGGGATGGGCAGGAGGGTCGGTAATAGGATGGTGTTGTGACTGGCGCCGGAGCTGATGAGGGAGCGGCGCTCTTTGGATCTTCAAACAAGTAGCCGACAGGCCAGCTGTCTATGACCGCCAGGCATTGTCCCTCCTAGCCGGAGGGTGAGACGTCGTGTCGCCACGACGCCATAAGCCGTTCGAGAGAGGATACAAATACAGCATCTTCCTTGAAAGAGACCACGGCGGCCGCCGCAAATTGCCCCGCGAACACTGGTTCCTTAACACACCGCATTAGGTGACACACCTTTTTCGCCTCGGGCATACCCTTTACGTACATGGCAGATGTTTTGTGCGGTTTTTGCACACACGCTTCAACCAGTTGCTGTGCACGATCCCGTCGGTCCGAGTTCAAGAATGTGTCGAGAAGTTTTCGACGGACATCGTCCCAAAATTGGAAAACAGCTTCGCGCTTCCCATACCACGTGCGAGCGCTTTTTTCCAGTGCGAAATATGCCGGACCAAGTTTCTGTTGATTGCTCCAATGATTGGATACAGCGACTCGTTCAAACGGTTTGAGCCAGTCTTCGACACCCTTAACACTTCCCCACGGAAAATTTCAGGAACGCGCGGATGTTCGAGAGTTTGCTAGGGAAGAGTTGTCTGTGATGAAAGGAGAACTGTGGATGTGCTCGATGGTGGTAGTGGTGAAACATTTAATAACCATTAAATGGTTACAGAGAGGTGATTGGCTTGGGGCCTTATTGGCCTCCTACCCTCACAGCAATAGGTGGAACCCCTATTCCGGAGCTCCATTGGCAAGCAGCGCCGCCCGCGCCTGTTGAACCAGGGCTCTTTGGGCCTTCAGGTCTTGACAACCAAGCAGGGCCACCTCCCAGTCCTCTCTCGTGGGGTTGGGGGGGATAGATGGATTAGACTGGCACGCCCAGACGATGTGGAAGGTGTCAGCCACCTCACCACAGAACTGGCATGTGCCATCAAAGGATGAATTGAAATGTTTTAGCACCGCCGGGCACAGTACGGTATTGGTAAACAGTTTTAAAAGGAGGCGCTCGTCAGCGCGATGCAGTCCCTTACAAGGGTCTGGATAGCGCCGGTGCTCCTCCTTTTAGTAATTGGTAATATCTTTGAATGAAAGAGCCGAGTTGTCTGAATGGGAGTAGGCTTCCAAAGACAGGAAGATAGCCCGGGAAGAGAGTGCGCGGGCGGCCTGATCGGCCTGTTCGTTACCCCCGAGTCCTTGGTGACAGGGTGCACAAACCAGATTTCGCGGAGTTGGATTAACGTATCGGCAGCTAGGTTCCAGTATGCACTAAAGAAGCGGTGAAGCCCACCCTAGCTGATAATTCCGACAGGCCCCTCGTGAGTCGGTGATGATATGTTTAGAAGATGGATAGGTGAGAGCCAGAGTGATGGAAATCTCCTCCGCATGTGTTGCGCTGTAGGCTTTGAAAGTGAGCCTGTTTACAGTGTTTGTGTTGTGTATGACTGCGGCCGTATACCACCCCCATGATGCGGGCCGGTAACGTTTACGTAGCACACGTGTTCCTCTTGACCAAAGTGTCACTGCAACGCTTCCGCGCGCGCCTGGCGGCGACCACTGTAGTTTTCTTTAGACATGTTGCAGGGAAGGGGTCGGACCCGGAGGGCGCGTCTCCAAGGATGTGCTCGGAGCTGCCATGCTGGTAAGAGGCGGAACAGGGGGGACTCCAGACTTAAACCTAGTAGGCGCCGACTGAATCAGTGCATCGGAGCCATGACGAGGGGCTGAGTCTCTGGACTGGGTGAACGGGTCCGAGCAAGGCTGTCCTGCATCAGGCTGTACGCTCCAGCACCTCCACCAGTGTCACGACGTCAAAGCAGAAGTCTTGCCGCAAGAGATCGAGATACTACAAGCAGGTCGGTCTTGTCTTGTCGCCTAGGAGATCTTGGCTCATACACACAAGGGTGATTGACCACACTGTACCTTATAACAGATTTTTTTGTACAACGCCTGGTCTTTCGTTCATTAGAACGCGCAAGCGAGTACTTCTTCACCCCTTTTATTGGGCGCGAGGACATACCATGGCGCCACCATGCGGAAATATCTCTGTGCTCCGCCAGCCCTTGCGCGCGCAGCCGCTTTTGCCTCTCCCTTTTTATCTTTATTCTTGTCGTACTTCACTCATGGGAATAATAAAACAGCGCCAGTGGATTCCGCGCTTTGTGAGATGCAACACAGCATTCTTACAACCGCAACCTTTCTGTTATGATACCGGGCAAACGCGCGAGTCACGCGCACGGGTGTGCTTCATTCAGAGTTGTAACTAGAGGTGAAATTTCACACGAGGATAAGTTTCTCTGCGGCCTGATCGTAATATTTATTGCAAAAATTTTGTACGGTTGTCATACAGTGTGCATTCGAACGCCATCGAGCCACACATGGGTGAAAATTATGACTGGCTGGCTCAGTTAAACAGCTTCTACGAAGAGGTTCTTCGAAGAGGAAGAGGGGCAGGCAGTATGGTCAACTGTTATTTTGTGCACTATATGTCATGAGAAATAATTTCGGGGGGGGGGGGGGGGGGGCACGAGCTCGGTGTGCTACCCCCTGGCTACACCGCTGGCGAACGCAAACCCATGTGGTCGAGTACACACATGGGGACCGACACTCGAGGAGAAGAGTGGGGGGTGGCGCAGACTGTGTTAGAAGTTACTTGGAGAGAGAAGTATCTTTAGCACACTAAAGCGGCACATGTATGATGTTGATGTAAGAAAGAAGATTTCGACGAATATGCACTGGCCGAACAAGCAGAAGCAACTGGCCACGAAATTGACCGAAATATGGTTAAAGTAACACAAAATTAAGGGAAAAAACTGGACTTCCGAGCTTCACCTTGACTGATAATTCAGACAACGGCGCACATCCTTAAATGTAATGATGGCAAGAGTCTCCACATGTACGCACGCATGTCGTATTTTAAAATATACATAAACGGACTGTTTGCACAATAATTATTCCCTATGAACGAGGCTCTTGTGTGGTAACTGAAACGTTCTGATTGCATGGGAACAATCGTGGTCAGTGCTCATTGTAACCTCATGGGCTTGAATTAACAGCCAAAACAACATAAAAAGAAAGTGGTGACAGTGGTACTGCCAGCAGCCATGACAGTGTCCTCGGGTACGTAGCGCGCTGTGGCACACCACCGATAACTTTTGCTGCAACTTTCGGATTTTGTAGTCTGTAGGAGTCCGCACACATGAAGTGAGAGCAAAACAACACTGTTCAAAAGTGAAAACACCACGAATTCGCAGTTAAAACAACACACCCAACCACCAGCTTTCCTTCGCCAGAGCAAGGCTTGACCACGTGATCCAACCCTGCCTGTCACCTGGAGTTACTGTATATGTTACAGGTAGCATATACAGTAATTTTACCGTCACCGTGATTGCAGCGCTCACTCCTCCAGTGGTGGGCGATCGTGCCCAATAGTAATTCTTAGCACATGCACAAATACAATTGTCTTTCGTGTCGCAAGCATGCAACAGTATGTTTTCTCTTATTCCTCATTTTGTGAGTTTTAAGTCAGGCGAAACGCGGGAAGTGATTGATTTGAGTTCGTAGCGCTTGCCTCCGCGTCTTCTCGCCCCGCATTCAGCGATATGATCGCACTCGGTTGTCCGCTCGGTTGGAGTGTCAATTGACTATGGCCAAGATAAAGACAGCAAGTTGTGGCGGGCAGAGAACGGAGGCCGTAAAGGACTTCAGGAAGCCGCAGTGAGCTACGGCGAACAAGCGAACTATGCATTTGACGAAGTTGGCTTAATTCGGCCACACGTTTTCCACAGCTCTGCTGTGGGCAGGCGGGTAGCCAGAAATTTTTTTCGGGGGAGGAGGCGCATTTTTTATTTCTGGAGGGCGCCCCTCAAAATGGCCATTTTTCACTCTCTATGCTTTGTCAAAAAAAAAAAATTCGGGGAGAGCAAGTGTTCGGTGTGCCCCCCCCCCCCCCCCCTGGCTAAGCCCCTGGTCGTACGCTAACCTGGGGATTGCTAGTTCCACGAAGGTTTTTTAGCATTTCCTAATTTCCTAAAGGCAGCAGGTAAGCACAAGAATTTGGACCCATTAATTGAGCAGGTGTTGATTTTGCACGACAACATATGAGTAAACCCCGTTCTCTGCAAGCCTGACTAGACTGACAGTAATGCAGTGTTGCTTGATTAATTAGTGAAGATGGCAGCCAAGCTCCTATCGGGAAAATGCGTTTTTTGAAAGGCTGGAAATCGAGTTGGCTTGGCTACATAGTTTTAGTTTTTCTTTTTTATTTAGATTTTGGCGTGTAGTTCAAATGATGTCAAGTTTTTATAGGCTGCTTTCTGCTCATGACCTAGACAACACAAATACAACCTTAGGACGTCCTCAGTACGCCTCCGTGAGGACAATATGACGCACTCAGAATGTCCTCTTTTGGTACTAGAATGGTACTATCCAGTCCTCTGGTCTTTATGCAAACAACCTCAGTGCATACTCACAACATAAGAACTTTTTTTCAGTATCTTTTCAGAACAACGGTTGCGTGGCCAGTTTGGTACTGTAGGCTGTGATACTACTTAGGATTTACTTTTCATGGTATTTACATACAGCAGGCTCTTGATAATTCAAGCTCTGATAATTCATACTTTCAGTTAATACAAACAGAATTTAATTTTTTGGTTTCTTCTCTATTTTTTCAATGTATCTAAAAGCCTCTTTAATCAAACTCTATCATTCGGTTAATTCTTACTTTTTGCAGTTTCATACCAGAAAATATCTGCTGCTTTCCCACTACTATTAAAAAATTTGCGTGCTTGTTCAATCCTAACAGTCTGAAAATGAAAAATAGCACCTCAGCCCTTCAAGAAAAAAAAATAGGGAGCTTTATTAGCGAACAAATGTTTGAAACAAAGCACACACATGGTAAACCGTGATGCTTTTTAACTGGTATAAAAAGCTTTGTGCTGAAGGCACATATCTACAGCAAAGAAGCAGTTGGCAATTAACGATTTCTTTAATAGGCAGGATCAGCAGTAAATTGCCAATAAACTTGTGGACCTTACACCACTGCTTTCTGTTCATTGCGTGCAGTTAGGGTTTAAAAATACTTGAAAAAACTTTAAATGTGAAAAAATCAATGCCTCATCATAATAAGTGGTGTCACCTGACCCTGAGTCATCTATCTGCGAACTTCTGGTAATTCAAACAAAATTCAGAGGTCCCTTCAAGTTTGAATTAACTAGAGTCGACTGTATATAAAGGGAAAAACATCTCTGTGTGTTATAAGTGTGGCAGTTTGGGCTATTTGTTATGACATGACGATAGTTTAGTGCGAGAACAGAACGTCATCTCCTTCTTGTCCCTTTGTCGAGCCGTGTGACCGCAGAGACTGTGACCACGACAACGACGCAGATCCCACGAGAAGGAGAGCCAGCGGCCATTTTGGCTGCCCGACTCGAAGCTGTCAAGAGTCAGCGTCACAAGCTCCCGGTTAAGCGCGACCGCTTAGCGACAAAAGTAGCCTCAACGTCGGTACAGAACTGGTTCGCGTCTCTGAAAAAGAAAAACGGAGCGGGTTGAAAGAGTAAAGGACACGGTTGCGAAAAGGCGCGGTCGACTCGACACGTCCAGAAAGGATGATGCAGAAGCTGACTAAGAAGCATAACAAGACAGGGGGGGGGGGGGGACACCACCGTAATTAACCAATGGAACTGGCACTACAGAAGTGGAGCTTACTGTTACACATTGACGGGCAAGAAAACAAGCCCGATATAATTGCTCTACAAGAAACGAATGGGAAACCAATACTCCCGTGGTGCATCACGTACGCTGACCCCACGGAAAATGGAACGGCGGTGCTCGTACGAAGTAACTCAGCACGTCACGACGCAGGGTGGATGCGAGCACACGCTGGTAGAAATTCATTCGAGAGAAATTGGCAGCTCAGGCGATCTATTCGTAATGAGCGTGTACTGTCGGCCGTCACAACGTCAGTACGTATTTGACTGCATTGTGAGCCAGGTGAAGGGATTGGCGGGAACTAGGCCACTCCTGATCCTCGGTGACTTTAACGCCCCTCACACAACGTGTGGATATAAGTTCCAGTCTAAGAGGGGGAAAGCATTGGCCAAGTTGATGGAGGATCACGAGATGGCCCTCCTGAACGAGCCGAACGTAACCACCAGAAGAGGCAATAGTGTCACGAGGGACACTACGCTAGACCTAACGTGGTTATCAGGCACACTAGACGTCACCTCGACAAAGGAAGACGTGGACTTGGGGTCTGACCACAGTGTGATCGGCATTACGACCAGGGGCTCCCGATACCTGGCTGTACTGGGGAAGGCACGTATCACGGATTGGGACAACATGAGGAAGTTTACCCAAGAACAAGAAGAGGTGTCCGAGGAAGAATCGAAGCCATCTGAAAGAAAACAGACCTACGCTGAATAGGCGACGGACCAGAAGAAGGCCCTAGAAAAATTCACCCAGGAAATCGCAACGACGTTGCAGACACCGTACGTGGATGCTAGACTAACCAACGTGTGGGCGGCCCGGCACTCGTTAACGCAGCGGTGGAAGCGTCAGAGACACAACAAAAAACTAGCCAAGCGCATAGCGGTCTTGAACAAACAAACCGCCGAGCACGCGGCCAACCTCTGCAGGGAAAATTGACTGAAGATCTGCAACGACCTGCAGGGCAAGCTCTCGGCGCGGAAAACGTGGTGCCTCTTGAGGCATCTCATCGACTCGCTGAGTAGCAAAACTGTGACCAATCGCAACCTTGCCAAAGTATTGAACATGCACAAGGGAGACGGCCGCAGACTCCTGGAAGATCTGAAAGTGAAGTACCTAAACAGCGATAGGCGAAAGCAACAAGAGAAGCGCACCAGGCAGGGACGCCTTAACTTACTAACTGCTCGGTAACATGAGCGATGCAGCGGCCCGCGGCCTCCTAGAGCACATCAACGAAGCCTGGGAGAGCTCGCGGTTGCTGAAGGAATAGAAAGAAGCCGAGGTCTACTTTATTCCAAAGCCCGGCAAGGCCCTCACGATAGACAACATGCGGCCCATCTCCCTCACGTCCTGTATGGGAAAGGTGATGGAGCGCATGGTCTTTTGCCGGCTGCAGAAGCCCCTCGAAGAAACAGATTTAGATGCCGGAGACGATGTACGGGTTTAGGCAACATCTCAGCACCCAAGACGTGATGATCCAACTCCACGAGCTGGTCATCAAGCAAGCAATGAAGCACGCGCCACGTGGGATACTCGCCCTCGACCTGAAAGGAGCCTTAGACAACGTGTCGCACGCGAGCGTGTTGCAAAATTTGAACAAAACCAGACATTTGGCTACATAAGTGACTTTCTGTCAAACCAAACGGCGACCATCAGGATAGGGGAGGAGCTCGGCGATCGAGGCACGCCTTAGGGGTCGGTCCTGTCGCCCCTGCTCTTCAATTTGGCCCTTCTGTCCCTACCAGGTCTGCTCAAGCAAATCGAAGTTGTAGACCACGCGTGCTACGCCGATGACATCCCGTTGTGAACAGCTCGAGCCGGGTCCGATGCATGAGCAGAGGCAGCCTTGCAGCGGGCGGCAATGACTGTGCCAAGTTGTGTGGACTGAGCTGCGCTCCCGGAAAATCGGAGCTGCTCATTATCCAACTAGGAAAACCCAAGAAGGAGCCGCCGCCTAACGTGACTATCACCATCCACTGAATAGTCATCAAACCAACACAACGAATTAGGATTCTCGGTCTACTGCTTCAGAGTGATGGGAAGGCACAAGCCGCCGTCACAAAGGTCAAGACTACAACCGAACAGGTTGTTGGGATTATTCGAAGGGTGTCTAACAGAAACCGAGGCCTGAAAGAGGACGATGTCACGTGCTTGGTACGCACGTTCGCCGTGTCACGGGTCACCTACTGCGCCCGGTATCTCCAGCTGATGACGGTGAATAGGGACACCCTCAACACGATGCTACGCAAGGCAGCGAAGCAAGCACTGGGCGTGCCAATATACTCGTCTACGCTAAGATTGCTAGACATGGGCGCCCACAAAACGATGGAGGAGCTCATCGAAGCCCACCTCTCTAATCAGAGAATACGGCTCAGTCAAACGGAGCACGGACAAGCTGTCCTACGAAAGATAGGATGGCAGATCGAGCCAGTACCCATAAAGGCGGCCCTTCCGGAGGACTGGAAGACAACAATTCAATTGAAACCCCTTCCCCGGAACATGACGCCGGGCAAGGACGACAAGAGGCGCACTGCGCGGGCCAAAGCCATGACCTGGAAGCTGGAAGAGAACCCCAGGGTCATGTACGCGGACGCTTAACTCCGAAAACACAGTGACCGTGCTGCAGTAGCGGTTACGTCCATTGACAGGCTAATCGTCGACGCGTCCCCGAGGACAAAAGACCTTGCAATTGCCGAGGAAGTGGCTGTGGCCCTCGCACTCGTACAGCCAAGCGTGGACACGGTGGTTACCGACTCAAAGACAGCCTATAGAAGCTTCCGCAGGGGGGTAATCTCATCTGTGGCACGAGCCATTCTATCTAAATGCAAGCCTCAAGAAGAGCCATAAAGCTCACGTGGGTCCCGGCTCCTTCGCAGGTAGCAGGCAACACCATTGCCGACTATCATGCCCAAGAAATGTCAATCCGGCCGAGCATGAGCCGGAAGAGCTACCACACCCGGTTACCAACTTTCGGCACATTGCCCAGATGTACCGAGAGAGAAGGTGCAGACTACCAGAACCGCACCCCGACCTGACCAGGAAACAACAGACGATATTGCGTCGAGCGTAGGCGGGATCGCTTACGTATCCCGTAGTGCTGAACCGCCTGTACCTTGCGGATCACGACATGCTCTGTCCGTTTTCTAAAATAGAAAATGGCACCCTGCCGCACATCTTGGCAGAGTGCACAGAACTTGAGAACGCCCCACCGTCTCTACCTCCCGACACCCCGAATCTTCAACCCATTGAGCGATGGGAGGCCTTGTTATCCAGCCCCGCCCTACCGACTCAGCATGCACTGACGGACAGGGGCCAGGAGCTGCTGGATACATACGAGTCCCGCAACTAGGGAACCGCCCCGTCTGGTGCCTGCGCAGACTACCAACAATGTTGGGCCCAATAAATGTTGATTCATCATCGTCGTTCTCTTCTCGCGCTATAACTATCGTCACCTCGGTGAGGTGCACGTGTATGTATATGAAGAATCAGTACATCATGTGAGCTTGGCTCACGTAAGAGTATCACAACGGCAGTTCCTGCATGCGGTGTCCAAGAGGATTTCGACCCGCTTGTCAGGAACACGGGAGTTGTCAGGAACACGGGAGAACACGGGAGTGAGTCAAGAGGGGGAGCAAAAGTAGAGATTAGTGAATACAATGCAGTTGTGAGCAGCTACCTAGAATGCGAGCTATCTTCTTCGAAAGGAAACAGCTGCAGTATTACGGGATGCGTTAAGTTGTTCGCCAGTGTCGAGAGTGAGTGAAATGATGGTTTGTGCGCAAATCATTTAGACTGCATGGGCAAGATGGCTAACGAAACCAACCACCGTGCTGACGTGCAATAGAGCCGAGTGGAAAGGTCAGAAATGGGCCCCAAGAAAAGGCTTAGGTGGAAGCAGTGTCATACAGGCAGGAGTCTGACAAAGACCACAAAAGGCTTCAAGGAAGGCAGTAAACGTTCGAACGTAGTAAGCCGAACGAAGCGTTCGTCATTGGCGCCGAAGCTGTGTTGCACGAGTCTGAGCCACCGGACAAAAAGAAAAAGAAATGCGCGTAGGGCGAAAATGCAGACAAAAGGAACAGGACAGTCAGCCTCCCGTCATTCTATCCACAGTAAGTTTGATGGGGCGCGGGAGTGCAAGGTCGGCGGCTCGCAAGAACCTACAAGTTACCGAGCGAGGTGAAGAACGAAGGTCGCCAGCGAGGAGCCTGGTGGTGTTCAGAAGCGAAGCGAATGGGTTTTGCTATTGTTTCATTTCCCGTTTGCGAAGAAAGGCCCACAGGGCACGACCACCACGCGTTGATCTCAAAATTAAGTGACAGCGGTAAGCATCTGGAAGGCTTGTTAGCTGATTTGATTGTTTTGTTTCGAACTTTTGTTTAGACTGTTAATTTTAGTTTTGATTTTGTAACATGTTCTTGTAAGTCTTTCGGCTACCAGGTAGCATTTAGGTAACAAGTGCTAGCTTTTGTTCATTTCTTAAGCTTTGTATGTTTTTGTTTTAAAGGTAGGAGCTGTGCAGTAGCATAACGACACGCCTATAAGCATTCGTCGAGTAAGAGCGATGTTAGAAACGGATTTTGAATGAGCTCGGAGACGCAAGGATATTTCTTGAAAGTTTTTTCAGGGTTCAAAATTCTTTTTGGTATTTTTTGTTTTATTCACAGGTGTTTGGTGTGGACGTCAGTAAGGAAAGTTCGTTCAAGAGTTAATGCGTAGCTTTTATGAAGACGGTAACTGCAAGGAAGAGTTAATTAGTAGTTCATCCATGCAGGAGCACTATAACATGCGATTGCGGACGTGTAATGTGGATGTTCCTGATGCAGATGCAACATGACAGTTACCTTTTCGTCTGCTTGAGGGAAATCGACGACTAGCTTTGGCGGCACAAAATTTTCGGGACTGAAAGATAGCGAGAAGCAAGATGCTTTGTTTAATGAGTATGGGGCCTCGTAGGTTACAACGTATTTTTAATGCTGGCACACAGGTATGCTATGGAGAGCGCATCACTTTACAGTTAATTTTCTTAAAAGCAGTTTATTAGGAAGCTTATTCAAGTGTTGAAATTGAAGTTTCAAAGTGAGCTCAGAGAAATGCACTGATTGCTGCTTTGTGCTCTAATTGTACTGTTTAAGGAAGGTTGTTTTAACATCATTTTTCAGACTCTATGTGCCTCAGTGCGAACAGGGCGCTTCCTCATGCCGGTAGTTGTGTGTATTTCTGAGCAATCCCAGGGAGAAAAGCCCCATAGATGATTGAAGAATGCCGTGCGTCATCGGCAGTGACCTGGAGGACGCCACCAACAATGATGCTTCAGGCAACCTGTACGGCTGGTCACCCTCAGGTCGAGTCTCCCGCCAGTACACTAGCTGTTCTGTTCAGCGAGTCACCCTTTATTGCGGCCACCTCACTTTGTGGACATAAGGCACAGCGCTAATGCGCTCTGCTGTTTTTCATGTACTGGGCGGTGCGTTGTTGCAATTGCTCGACGGAGCACTGCTGTCGTTGGAGCCAGTGCGGAAATGTGACATGTGGCGTCTTCGTGCTCCAGGAAAAGCCGCAATGCGAGCTTCCGCCAAAAACAGACATCGTACCCCCACACGGTGCGTCTCTCACTGATGGGCCGCCGACGCTCAAATCAGCACGAAATGTCCAGGCACTTGCCCGTGGAGGCGCTTGGCCAGCGACTGCCGTTCGATAACATGGGTGGTTAGCCTGAGCGACTAGATGACAGACTCGTTACACTCCGCTTGCTGGAAGGAAAATTCGCCAGTTAAGACAGCATCGCCGGGATCATACACATGTTTGGGTTGTGTATGTTGGCGGCGGCGCTGGCGTATTGACCCTAATGAGTGCTGTGGGACCTATTATTAGACAGTGCAGCATGGGGGTGTTCCTCGATTTAGGGATCTGGGAAAATGAAATTGGTGAAAATCAGCCCTCGCGGGCTGCTCAGAGAACTTTTCAAAGTAAGAGCTTTTTCGATGTTGAGCTTTGGGCAAAAGAGCTCAGCTTGTATGTACATAATGTAAAAAACCCTCTTAAGTTCACCTTCCTCCTGCCTCGGCATCTTCATCCCTGATCTCTGGTGCCAGCAAAGCCTGCTTCTCCAACAGCATGCTTCTCCAACAGCATGCTTCTCCACATGTCCGAGAAACTGGTGAATATAACACGTCAAGTCATCAAAGTAAAGTTCAGCATCTAAATAATTGACGTCTGGAGAGCCCTACCATAATGAAAGGCTCTTTTTCTGGGATCATGCACAAGCAATGCATGCATCACTAGACTACATTTTTCTAACACATATTAAAAAAGTGAAATGGCAGTTAAAATTGTTAAGCAAGTGCTGCCATCACCTAATTAACACACTAACAAGCTTGGAAACGAGTGAGTCTCGTCGAAAACACTCGGGAGAAGATATTTCATGTGGACAAGCCACAAAACGGTTAGTTTTACAAAGATGAGCAGTTTTTGTTCAAAACAGTTTTACTTCTCAAAGTAACTTAACCCCTTAGAAGAGGACTCTTCCATGCTGCTCATTGCTGAAACATCTCTAGCAAAACCTTCCATGTTAAAATGTATTTAGGACCATACTTCACAAAAATGGCCGGATTCCAATTTAACTAAGGTAGAACCTGAAGAAGCAAACTGCTGATTTTGTTAGCAATGATGTATCGAGGTTTCTCTGCACAACAAAACTTTGAGTCATGCGTGAAGAAATACGACTTTCCACAATAATTGAAATTCTCATGATTCATTATTGCATGCATGGACTCCAAAAAAAAAGCAACAACTAGAGCATTTTAAATGCAGCACACCATGCGAAGAACGCAAGTAATCTGGTTTACTGCCCTAGCAGAATCCAATCATCATGGCCAGCAATCAAACCCATGATCATTCAGCAGCTGAAAAGCACAGTCCCCGAGGCACTCGAGCAAGCGAGGTCCGCAGACGTGGCCAGGCTAAAGTACACCGATTTCAAATCTAAAGCCTTTCCAGGTTTATAGAAATAAATTCAACCACTGTACTGCACAGCCTTGGACACAGTTCTGACACCACAGCTCGTTGTCTTGGAAGCCACGTCCAGGCTGCACTGTGTGGAGGCGTCCTTGGGGAACACCATCTCGACTGCCGCTCGATACGCATTCCTCTGTGCTGGCTTCCGCTTCCTTTTACGTTGGCCTCCATCTTGTCCTGGAAGTAGAGTTTTCAAACTGAGACAAACATAGGGTCACAGACACAACAAAAAAACTCTTAGAGGGATCCTGCAACACTTTTTAAGCATGTTCATAAAACGCTGCCAGTTGGTAGTAGACGCTCTTGAGAACACGTGAGCCAAATTTCCAGCCTTGCAGCATGCGGCGGGGAATTCACAATAAATTATTAAAGTCAGCTAAAAATTGCTCTTTCTTTTCTCGGCAAATGACAGAAGACGCTCAAAAATCACATGTAGATTACCCATCTATCAGCCATTGGCTGATTTGAACATGATGCGCTCGGTTGATGCGCTCGGTTGATACAAAGATCGCCGCAAGAGACCGTCACTTGTCCACGCAAGCATGCGCTATCGCACTGAAGAAGCCGTGTATTCGAAGAAAAAAAAAGAAAATTGATATGTGGGGTTTAACGTCCCAAAACCACCATATGATTATGAGAGACGCCGTAGTGGAGGGCTCCAGAAATTACGACCACGAGGGGTTCTTTAACGTGTGCCCAAATCTGAGCACACGGGCCTACAACATTTCCGCCTCCATCGCAAATGCAGCCGCCGCAGCCGGCATTCGATCCCGCGACCTGCAGGTCAGCAGCCTTGTACCTTAGCCACTCGACCACCGCGGCGGGGTGAAAAAAAAAAGAGTACTCAAGGTCATGAGGTGCACGTGACGTTTTTTCTTTGCCCCTTTCATCTTTCCCTGCTTAGCTTCCATCGGGTTTTTTGGACGAGAGAAGAGAGAATGTATTGCAGCGTGTGACAAATCTTTGTAACTTCGCTCGTACTGGACGGATTCTTAAAATATTTGCCGCATTGAATTTGTGAGGCGATATGTTTTTCCGGTGAACTAATTCAACGGTTACTCAAAAAAGTGTTTCAGGGCCCTTTCAAGTTTTGTTATGTTGCATGACAAACTTTCATGCCAAAAGAGTACATAAAGAGCTTGGTTCAAATGAAGGTTGATATTGATATGTGGGGTTCAATGTCCCAAAAGCACCATACGGTTATGAGAGACGCCGTAGTGGAGGGCTCCGAAAATTTCGACCACCTGGGGTTCTTTAACGTGCACCCAAATCTGAGCACACGGTAATACAACAGGTTCGAAAGAAGGTGATGCTAGAATACAATACAGTACTCGCTTGCTAAGGTGCATCACTACCTTTTTGCAAACATTTAAGAACTTCAATCCTAGGCTGATTACAATAAACCCTGAGTAAGCACCCCTCCCTTTCTCTCTTTTCAGGAGTTCGAACAATGCACCAATTAGCGACACGCATAAGGGTGTGTGCGGGGCCCGTAAACCTCCTCGAAACATTTTTTTGCTATAGCATACAGAGCCCGAAATGACACACATCCACATGAGCCAGCCCGGCCCCCACTTCAGATCAAAAAGCTGCGCACACAGAAAAAAACTTTCTGCCTGCACCCCTGGCATCGATGACCCATCAGGCCAACCCTGCCCTTCCCCATGCCTCCATTATTTTGTTCAGCCTCTTCTCCGCTACAGAATCCTGCAGCAGTGGTTTCTAGGAACCTAAATCATGAAAGTTTGAATATGTGTGCATGATTTCTTATTACATTTTACAGTGTGGTGCCTCAAGACTGCATTTCTAAGTTGTCACAAATGGCTTAAACATTGAAGAACGTCTTTCCCTCTATTAATGAGATCTAACGGACAATTATGCCAAGCAAAGTATAGGGGATGTTATATGTGGTAATTATAATATACATGTGAACAAAGAACACTAGACAAAAATATAACTTGCCGTGGACAGGACCGAACCTGGGACCTTTGAATAACGCGTCCAATGCTCTACCAACTGAACTACTATGACGGCTATTGCCCAGTCCACTTCATGGCATATGTATGTGCATTCAAATGTGGGAGCGTAAGTCAACGCAGCCTGTAGACATGACGGCAGTGTACTCTCGTTATCATGGCTACAGGCGGCGCTGAATGACATGCAATATATGTGACGTGCAACATACTTGACACACGATATACCAGCTGAGAAGCGTGCAAGTTCTGGCCAATTTTTTATTATTCTTGGAATTTCGCATGGGCATTGTGCACCACCAAGGTGCCTAGCTTGAACACTTTTACAAACGGATGTGCTAACCGCGCCATTTGAACCAATCGAGATACAGCTAATTGGCCCAAGAGATTATGTACCGACTGCCCAATTTGATGCAAATGGAATTCAACCAATCAGTTCATAGGAATACACCCAATTGGCCCAGTTGGTTCTATGCTACTGCTCAATTTGACCCAATTGACATACAGTCCAAATGGCACAATTGTGTACTAATTCACAAATGAAACTAACTGGAGCCAACTGAAAATTTCCAAATTGGTATGGGATGGGTGCATACATTTTTTAGATGCGGAGCATCTTATACTCGCGCCTTGTAGTGCGCCGTCCGCGCCGTCCGCACCGCTTCTCGAACATTCGACAGCTGACGCGCGCGCATGCGCCGTTGCGCCGTCGCCCACTCTTCCACCATCTGTGCATCCCTTCCTCCTCTACACACCGCGCGCGCTTCACTCCTCCACCATCTGTGCACCCTTCCTCCTCTACACACCGCGTTCGACATCTACAATTCTCCTGATTCTCCAGTGGACGCGCATGTGGCGTCGCGCTTCGAGAACATTCAACAGCTGACAGTGCATGCGCCGTCGTGCTGTATATATACTCAAGGTCGGCGCTCGCTCGCTCAGTTGCCGCTCGTCGGTTGGTTTGTACGGCGCGCCGACGTCCAAGGTCGCGGTGAAATGAATTCCAACGAATCCACAAACACAATGATCGACGTCCCTTCGACCAGCGCCGCCCTTTCGCATATGTGTGTACGTGTTCACTCATTTAACACCCCCTCCTACAACCACGTTAACCAATTTAGCCATCGACCCAAGTAAGTCGCAATTTAACACCCCATTTCACAACCACGTTAACCAATTTAGCCATCGACCCAAGTAAGTCGCACTTTAACACCCCGTTAACCAATTATATGGTCCGCATCCTCCTCAGTGTTCCCCCGAGGGAAGCTGCGGGCAATTTTATTCTCATTGTTTACGTTAAGTTAAATTGAGATCTAAAACTTATCTGTTTTTATTTCGTGTGTGTTCATGTTTTTGGTCTTCCTGCATTGAGCTGGTGCGAGGCCTGCAAATGCTTGACGCATAATTAGTGCATCATCTCTTACAGGAGTTCCAGCTGTGTGACACAGTGTATTGCGGTAAGGTCACATCATCTGCGTCAGCCTCTCCAAACATGCGCACCAAAGGAGTCCCCCCAGAAACAGGCAGTACACAGCACAAAAAGTGCCAGAACGACACAATGCTCACGTGCATGACCTCAGGCACATTACGTGCGCATGACACGTTTGCATCATGTGACACTCCAGCTCCGATACGTAGAGTGCACGTGAGGAATTTGAATTGCGAAAGCTAGACAAGGTGAATGACAAGGGTTTCAAGATCACCTTCTCGAATGACGGTTTCACAGCTCGTATTGAATTAAATTGAAAATGAATATGCTCTTGATTTAGTATGCAACAACCTCCAGTGTAACGGCAATTTCTCATCTGGTGTCATGAAGAGCCCTGTAGGAAGTAAATTACAAAACAAAAAAAGAAAACAATATCCGCATGCACATTACATCTTTCTTTTGATCTGCACTCTCCTTTCCCTTGATGGCACTCCCCGTTTTCGCGTTCGTCCTCATCCTTCACACGGCTGCACAAAGGGACCCCTATTTCTTGCCTACCACCACAATGGAAAACCAGCTGTAGAAGCTGCGCTGCCCCCCGCATCCTCTTCCTGGCCCCCCCTTTCCTGTTTTGATATTGATTTCCCTCTCGCCTTGTCTCTGCAGATGCTGAAATGTGTTCTCATTTAGGATTGCAGGAATAGAGTATTTCACTGTCCTCCTTCAACTGCCAACGGCATGTGAGGGCATCGGTGGGCCGGTGCATCTCATTTCACTGCTGTTAACGGCTGTTAAATGCAAGGTGGTTGAAGTAGAAGGCTAGTTTGATACCCAAGAGTTTCTAAAGATTAATGTTGCCCAGTAACATGAATTTGAAAGCAAAATTTAACGTTCGATAGCGTTCGTGTAGGCACTGATTTATAAAATAGGCATTTACAGGCACTTGTAGACATCAAGGCACCAACAGGGGTGAGACGGCTGGGACTACATTGGGAGCAGTTTTTGTTGCAGCAAAATTTCAATTTTGGAGAAGAATAGCCTTGTTTTAGAGCAGTTAGTGGCATTTTGTATGTTGTCCTGAAAGCTTGAAAATACAACTTTTTAGCAACATGGAGGCACCAGTGCATATATTAATTAGCTTATAACACACGTAACACTGAAACAAATTTTGAAGAAAGTTTTTAAACAGAGTATCGCCAGGTATGAGCTGCCCTGCCTTTTTACATACCACGTGACCTATCTAGCTCTCGTAACAAATGTGAAATATTTAAAAAAAGGTTTTGTTGGAGACAAGGTTTCCTGGAAACAACTAAAAAGAAGAAAGCATCAAACTCAAAAATAAATTCAATAATTGTGATTGCACAAGAATCTTTTTTACGTAACAGTGGTCCTTCCCTTAAACAAAAGCCTGGCACCATAGCGTCAAGAGCTTTTAACAGACAACAAAAGTGCCCCGCACTGCCGTTTGCGACCACCTCATGCGTGACACCCATCAAGAGTACTGCGCGGGAGCCCAGAAACCTCGCCGCATCGACTATCTCGTAAAGCGCTGGCATATGGCACCAAGTGATAAGCGAATGATACTGATAATGTCTTTCCACACGAGCACCAACGTGTGTTTAATATGGCACACGTTGGGCAGTTCTATTTTTTTTAATATCATTGGTCATCGCAGTCGATGTAGAACTCTCGATCGATAATACACCGAATTTCGATTGCCACCTAGGCCATGACTCGCGTAAAGCGCTCGCACTGCGCCACACAAGTAAGAAATTCGAGTCCACGCAAACGAACCGCTGAATCTACAGAGGCCGGTTTCATTTCAAAGAAAGATTCAAAGAAACAGAACGAAGTCACACAGCAGAACAACTGCCGACTAAAACACCGGTTGAACATTAAACTAAGCCTAAAAGCTCGTGTAGCCCAGAACCAGCACGCAGCGACGCCTCTTAAAGCGCTCGTTGCAAGTCTAGATAACGAAACAGAGCAGTGGCAAATCAACATTCATGAACACTGTACCACGTGATCGCTGACCCCTTATAAGTCACGAATAAAGCGCTGAGGTGCCCGTTAATATAGATTAAAATGGTTTGAACGCCTGTTCTGTCACCATGGCTTTGCAAATAACCAAGTCTCTCTATCTGCGGATTTCGCGTGCAATAGCTTTTCTAAATGCAATGAGAACTTGCTTGTCTAAATGAATTAGTAGTTAATGGGCGTAAAGTGGGAATGGGTTGCATGCGTTCTGTCACTCACGGAACCCATTTCGAGAACATGCACACGCCAGAGCATCCAGATTACGCGTCGAATGCAGGGAAATGACTCCACGATTACACTTCCTTGCTCATGGCAAACGCACATGCGTAAGTGACCACACGCAGCAGCATCGACATGAAAATTGTATACCGCCGCAGTGGTCTAGTGGCTAAGGTACTCGGCTGCTGACCCGCAGGTCGCGGGATCGAATCCCGGCTGCGGCGGCTGCATTTCCGATAAAGGCGGAAATGCTGTAGGCCCATGTGCTCTTATTTGGGTGCACCTTAAAGTACCTCAGGTGGTCGAAATTTCCGAAGCCCTCCACTACGGGGTCTCTCATAATCATATGATGGTTTCGGGATGTTAAATGCCACGTAATCAATCAATAATTAAAAATTGTAGTGACCACAGGAGCGTGCTACGCACAACAAAGAACTTGAGACTCAGCTTCGCCATGCTCGTCACTTGACTCTGGTTTTTTTCTAGGCGACAGAGGCACCAAAAAGCACAGCCTAGCTAGTTGAAGCAGCACGCTCGATGCACGGCAGCACATTTTCGCGGGGTCACGTATATTTACAACAGCTTAGAGGAAATTATGGCAGTGCCATGCATAGGATCTTCGTCACCAGAAAGGTGCAAAGTAAGAAAGCCCAATTTGGCGTGTCCTATTAGTCAACTCTGTATTTTTTCTCCACAGAAGCTGAGGTTTGCATCAAAATTCTAGCTTTTAAGGCTGTTTTGGAGCAGTTCGACGCAACTTTCACAACTTTTATGCTTTTGGAACAGCTTGGTGCAAGAAAATGGAAATGTATTAAAAATGCGCAATATGTGCAGCTGTCTCACCCCTGCACTAATGCTGAAAATAAGAATTTATAGGCGCTATAAGAACACTATAAAAGCCCTTCTAATTTATGCTCATATATCAAAGTGGCACGACAGAAACACAAGGAACAAAATAGGCATTTGGCTAAAATCCAGTCTCTATGATAGCTAGAGATACTACCGCACAAAATAAAAATGGCTTGGCAGTTTTAGGAAATGTGTCAGAAATCGTCTGAAATCGGCAAAATGCTGTTTGTTTGCTGCTTTCACTATTATTACTCCTGTAGCCGTGGTCATCTTAAAATGGCTAAAGACACCATTTGACGCAGTAATTTCAAGTTTCACAGAAATTTTGAATTTACCGTCCAAATATATGAATGTATTACCTCACACAGCTGCTTGCCACTAAAGTATTCGGATGCTGTATCAAAGTCTGTGGCTGCGGTCCTTGCCCCGGCGATTGAGTTTCCGATGCAGGCAGAAATGCTAGAGTCCCATGTGCAACAGTTTCATAAAAAGCGTTCCTTCTTTCTATCTCTCGTACTGTATACACAAATGAGTGCATCAAATACTCAAGTTCATGGCCATTCACTGACTAGAGAAGTGCAGGCTAAACAATTTCAAGTAGATGAAATTTCTAGAGCCCTTCATTATGGCATGCCTCACAAGTAGATCACGATTTTGGGACATGAATCCCCAAAAACTGTTATTACTACCGTAGCTTGCCAAGCTTTTACTTCAAAAATACGAGAAGTTGCATTTTACCCATAGAGAAAGGCAACAAATACTAAGACGTCGCATGAATTTCTGTCACTGCCAGTCCACATTTGTAAAAGCAATTGCTCCAATAGGTTGTCCCATGAGCATGGCGATTGATTTGCATGCAAGGAATGCACTACTGATGGTCACTAACTTGTAATCGATTGGCTGGAAGCTCGTGAATCACGCTGTTGCACACCTGTAAGATCCGAGGAACACTGCAAACAGAAGCACTTATGTAAGCAATCTTGAAGAATTATTAAAAGCATGTCACACAATGCACACCAAAGCTCTTTGACTGGTGGCAATTTTGAATGGCACTGCTGAGATGTACAGAGTCGGCCACATCTAAGGTGAACACCTCATTAGTATACAACTTGGCAAAACACTACTCCACTTCATGAGAGAAATGCCTATTGTTTGATGGCCAATTATGGAGTCAATGAAAGCAATATGAATTTTCCAAGGTATGTATTAGTTCATAGGAGGGCTTGAATACTAATGACATATCCACCTTAGATGTGGACGACCCTGCACATATTCCTGTTCACACTCATGAGTGCTTTACTTATTATTGCCTATCAGGGTAGAAACAAAGTAATTCTTAAAGTTTTGAAAGTGCTTGTTTACAGACAAATATATGCAGGAATCGTACAGCCGCCACTGCGTTGTTAAAGGGGCCTCACAACACTTTTTTAGCATGGTCAGAAAATGTGGCTGATCGGTAGCTGAGACTTGTGAGAACACGCCAGTCAAATATAACGCCACACGCCACCTAGAATTCAGAATAAATTCTAAAGGTCAGGTAAATATTGGTTTCTTTTCTCTTTACAAATGATGCCACATGCTCAAAAAACACTCGTCACAGCCATTGTATCAGCCATTGGCTGATTTGAGCATATCGTGCTCGGACGTTAATGGGGCCGCCGTGGTAGGCCACGACTTGTAAATGTATGCACACTGAGAACCCACAGATTGAAAGAAAATAAGACAAATAGGCTCATGGTCCCAAAGCGCACGTGACACATTTTCTTTTCCTGTGACACACCACCCTACTTAGCTTTCAGCCCTTTCGTCGAAACGAGAGAATGTGGTTGCAGCGTGCGACAAACCTTTCTAACTCTGCTCGTACTGGACGTATTCTAAAAACTTTTCCGGCAGTGAATTCGTGAGGCAATAAGCTCATTTAGTCATTCATTCCATGACTTTCAGTCATTTATTCCAAATTTCTTTCAGAAATATATATATTGTTGCCTGACAAGTGGAAAGAAGAGATCTGCAATGGGTTTTGCTCAACAAATTTTTTCGAACCACATTAAATCAATAATAACGAAGAATGGAGTGCCACAATTACCTGCCCTGCTGTTTCTTTTTTGCACTTTTCCAATGAATTACACAAAATATATTAAAGCTACATACCTCAAATATGTTTAGCTAAATATAAGTGTATTTGTGCTTACATTCATTTATTTTTCGATTCTCTGTCTAGTGTAGATTGTTCTATAAAAATTCTCAAATTTGACCCCAAAAATGTCTTTTTAACTACTTTGCAGGCCTTTATTTCAAAAAGGGCCTACAAAAAAGTGGTGAAAGTTCACCATTAATTTATCGGCACGCTCATTTATGGAACTGCCAAAGCTTATATTAATAACACTGTTCAATAAAAATATACAATAAAAAGAAACACCATGCAATGGAAACTTCTGACAACAATAAAAAAACATTTTTGATATTTCTTAAGGGGGCACACTGGTCTTAGAAACTTTTTTTTTTTGCTTTCCAACCAATTTTAATGAAACTCCATGGGCTTGTTCAGTTTTTTTAGCTGATTTCAAATATCCAATTAGTTTTGATGTAAGCTAATTACATCCCGAGATAATTAAAAATCTTTCGTGATTGTTCTTGAGAACAATAGAAAAAAACTAGTCAACAAAAAATTACCAGCATGGCATGAATAGATACTAGAAGTTGTGGAGAATGAAATGATGGAAGCAGTTTTTTTGTCTGGCAATCACACATGCAAGTTTACATCAATTCTAATTTCTCGGTTTAAAGTATGCCTGCTAACCAGTTATTTGAACAATTATTTAAACGTGAAATGCAAAATCTGTTTCCCTTACTTCAAGGTTTAAACATTCAGCTTGACAATGCAAAAGAAATTATCTTTCTAGCTGCACCGCATGCCGAGATGTACCTCTCAAGAATTTCCTAAACGTCAAAAATATGCATTTTGAGAAAATGGCAAAAAACACAACGGTGCTATGTTTAATGTAAATGGTAAAACATTCTGTACATTTTTGGAGCGAAATGACTAGTAGGCCCCAGAAGCATAGTCCCCTTGACTGCTGGCATCCAGGTGCCGCTTCTTGAGCGTCCGCTGCACATTTTCTGCAGACGCACGCCTGAGGGTAGAGTCCCTGGTTCGGCGGCGGTCTTTTTCAGCCATGCGTTTGCTACTCAGTAGGCCGGGGTTCAAGCACAGCTCTTTGAGGATCTTGGATGATGTTTATTTATTTTATTTATTAGAATACCCTCAGGGCCCGTAGGGCATTACAGAGGGGGTGGGTACAACATATATAACACACAAGAAAAAAAGACAAAATAAAGAAACAAGTATCACATGCGCAAATCAGGAAGGCAACATAAGTCAACTAAAAATGTATAAGAATTCAAGCACATACAAGACAAAGATACATAATGGAAACTGCGTATAGTTACAAGCATTGCTGAGAAATTGCAGTCTTGAATAACAAAGGGTCTGTTATTGATACAACGGAAGAGGGAAGGTGGTTCCAATCGGCGGCTGTTTTCGGTAAGAAGGCTGCTGAAAAGAATTTGGTGCGGCAAAACGGAATGGCAACCTTATGCTGATGATCAATGCGCGATGAGTGGTATGACGGTTGTGAAATGAGGTCTCGCTTCATTGATGGATTGTGAAAAAATATCTCATGAAAAAAATGCAGTCGCGCCAGTTTCCTCCGGACAGTTAAATTGGGTAGGTCAAGGTTAGATTTCATTTCTGATATGCTAGCAGTACGGGAATAATTAGAACAAATGAACCGAACTGAGCGGTTCTGAACAGATTCTAACGCGTTAATTAAATTTTGCTGCACGGGATCCCATATAGCGGACGCGTACTCAAGCTTTGGGCGAATTAGTGATCGGTATAATAGAATTTTGAGGGACAGCGGAGCGCGAGAAAAGTTGCGGCGTAAGTATCCTAGCGTTCGGTTAGCGTTATTACAGATGTAGGTAACATGCGTGTGCCAAGATAGATTGTTGGTAATGTAAACGCCGAGGTACTTATATGAAGAGACATGCTGGAGGGGAACGGCGTTAATTCTGTAGGTACAGGGGGGAGAAATAGATCGCCGGGTTATTGACATGCATTTAGATTTGTTAGTGTTGAGAGTCATAAGCCATTTATTGCACCAGGTTGAGACAGTGTCAAGGTCTGACTGTAGAAATTGGTTATCATATTCATTGTTTATTTCGCGGTAAATTACACAATCATCTGCAAATAACCTTATAGCGGAGTTAATGCTGTCTGGGAGATCATTATTATATATATGAGAAAGAGTAAAGGGCCTAATACGGAACCTTGGGGTACGCCGGATGTTACTTTAGAAAGAGGTGAGTTATAGCCATTAGTTGTTACAAACTGAGTGCGATTAGTCAGAAAGCATTCAATCCATTTAAGAATGTTCGGGTCAATGTTTAAGGCACTAATTTTCAGGAGGAGTAATTGGTGAGGTACTTTATCGAAAGCTTTTTGAAAGTCAAGAAAAATGCAATGCACAAGTGAGCCGCGATCTAAAGCCGATCCTATGTCATTAGTAAAATAAAGAAGTTGGGTTTCACATGAGTAACTTTTTCGGAATCCGTGCTGGTAGGGAGTAAAAAAAGAATTTGATTCTAGGAATGAGACAAGGTTGGAGTAAATTATATGTTCTAACATTTTACAAGGAACACTGGTTAGGGAAATTGGTCTGTAATTGAGAGGAGACTGTGTGTTACCAGATTTGTGCAGAGGGACCACCTTCCCCACCTTCCAGTCAAGCGGCAAAGTGGAGGTCTGAATAGATTGCGAAAAGATTAAGGACAAGTAAATTGATGAATACAATGCAGTGTTTTTTAGAAACTTTGAGTTGATTTCATCTACGCCACAAGAAGAGGATAACTTAAGCTTGTGAATTAAATTTTGCACTCCAACGGCATCAACGGTAACAGGATACATGGGTAAAAAATCACGACTAGGCATTTGCGGCAACGCAGAAGCAGAACAACTTGAAAAAGAAGTAACAAAAAAATCATTTATTGCAATGCAACACTCTTCACAGTGAACTGGCTGCCCGTCTGAGTTCGTAAGCGAAATGTTTTTCTTTTCCCTAGGTTTAACAGTTTTCCAAAACTTAGAAGGGTTGGTTACAAGAATTGAAGGAAGGGTATTATTAAGAAAAACGCGCTTGGCTTCCTTGATAGCTGCTCTGTATTCGGAAAGGACAGATTTGTACACGTGCCAACGGGCTAACGAATTAGTCTGCTTTGCCTGACGGAACAACCGTTTCTTTTTATTCCGCAATTTTTTTAAGTCAGTTGAGAACCAAGGGGGGCGTTGGCGACCCTTGATAACGTATGTGGGAATGTATCGCGTGATTAAAGATTCAACTTTCATTTTGAACAAGTTCCAGTTTTGTTGAACGCTGCGATCAAAGAAGCCATTAGCAAAGCTCTCAAAATTCGATTCGAGTTCACTGTTGATTGAGTCATAATCGCCGCGTGAGTAGTCTCTTATTGTTTTCCAATTGTTTGACCGACGCCTTAAAGAACCTGTTAGATTGAAGTGCACGAAACAATGGTCACTTATGCCTGGGATATATGAAATAGAATGGACAAGGTCAGGTACAGTGGTGAGAATCAGATCAAGAACATTTGATGAATTGGGGCCCATTCTTGTTGGTTGCGTTACGAGTTGGGTAAAGTTAAAGTCTTCGCACAGTTCCACGAAATGTAAACTGCCGGCTGAAAGTGAGCTTAATGAACAGGAAGGAAGTGACCAGTTTATTTTCGGGTAGTTAAAATCGCCTAGAATAAAAACAGGTGTATGCGGGTGCCTTTTGACAATATCATTCAAAGCATCATGCAGTTTCTCGCAAAACTCTGGCGTCGCACTCGGAGGGCGGTAACAGCCACAACATATGACATTTTGATAGTTGACATGGAGGGAAACACAGACAAATTCTAAAGGTGATGCTATTACTACATGGCTAGAAACTATATAATCAGCTACGGCTATAAGTACACCACCTCCTGGCGATTCTTCTCTATCACATCTGTAAATGGTATAATTATTTTCACAATCGAACAGCTCTACACTTGCAATGTTAGGGGTAAGCCAGGTTTCCGTTAACACTACAACATCGGCGGCGCAGTCATCAAAAATTGAAGATAATGCATCCCGTTTGTTAAGAACACTTCGTACGTTAGAATATAAAACTGAGTAGTTACGATAAGTAGCCGAGGGGTGAACTTTGTTAGGATAAGAGCGTATCTTCGTCGGCATGCGTAGCAGAGGACGAAGCTTCTGATGAGTTCTGCGCATTTGTATGCAGCTCACAAACGCTGTCGGTCACCGGAGAGTACACAAAGCACTTTTTGTTGATGTAAAGCTTATTGTACTTGACGGTATACTTCTCGCCACTCGCCCTGCCGAATTCAAAAAGCTTCTTGCGCACGCTTCTTGTTGCGCGGCAGAAATCCTCGCTGATTGACACATGAGACTCGCGAAAACTACTTCTAGACTGCAGTATGCTTTCTCGGAACTTAAAAGAAGCAAATTTTACGATCACTGGTCGAGATTTGCCAACTACGAATCTGCCTAGCCTGTGCGCGCGGGATATGCGGTCGTCGCTACTTCCCAAGTTTAGCTTCAGAGTTTCATTGAGGATTTGGCAAATTTTTTCTTCTGATTGCGCCCACGTTTCCGAATCGCAATCTTCTATTCCATAAAAAATCAAGTTTTCTCGGCGAGAACGATCTTCAAGTTCGTCAAGGCGCTTGTTAACCGAAAGTACCTCCGGTACCCGTTGACGATTCGGCTCGCTATCTGAGACCCGGACACATTCCTCAACTGCGCATAATCGGTTGTCTAATTCTGCCACTTTTTGTTCAAGAGACACTTGCGCTTCTCTAACTTCGTTAATGGATTCCATAAGTTCTTCGTGTTTTGCGTCTATCTTAGAGTGCAGCCCCTTAATCAACGAGAGCAACTCGTTGTATTGCTTCCCCGTATCTTCTTTTGGCGGGCCCGGGATGTTACTTGACTTCCGGCATTAAACCTCATCACTGCCTCGGCGACCGCAGCTTCTACACTGTGCAGTGATGCATGGCGCTCCTTCGGGGCCAGCGACCAAATCACAGAGTGGAGACTTTCATTACTGTTCTGAGTCTTGCCTCGCTGGCAGCGCTCCAGCAGCTTCTTGTTCGCTAAGTGTTCATACACTGGAAGCAAGGCCTCACAGACATGCGGCGGCAGGTTGTAGCGGTGTTTGGGGGCCGGCTCACCCCTGGAATTGGCAGCGTTCTGGCGGCACCACGAGTCAGGACCTGTAGGGCACAGGCTGTGGTTGGACACGGCATCGTTGGACGTCACATGGTGGTATGTGGCCATCACAGCATTGTGCATGGCTGGCACGTCCCCTTCGTGAGATTTGATGGCCCAGCCATGGTAAGAGGTCAATTTGTTAACCAGGTCACCAGTCAGCCGTCCCCTACCACTGAGGCTCTCAGAGCCAGCTGGCCTCTGCTTGGGGAGATTGCGCAGTTGCGTGCCCATCCTCTTCTGGACGTGATTCACACATTCCTCTTTGGTTACCTTTATAAAACCATACACATCTGCTTCCTTCAAAGCAGGGTATGTGCGGCAGTCGCCATCAGAAAGAACTGTAGTGTATCTCAGCTTATGACGCTCCCACGACCTCTGAAACAGAATGAGGGCAGCTTCCACTTCCATCTCTCTAGCTTTTTTTGTGCTGTTTTTCTGGCAGTGGTGGTTCGCTTTCCACTCGTCGTAGGACGGGTCACTTTCTTTAGGCGCCCGCTCGCAGCCGGCACAAAAATTGCAGAGCACGACATAATCGAGCACAAGCCCCGTAAACAACTCGATAACTGTGCCGACTCCGATGTGCGACGAGTGTCCCCTCGTCATCCAGGAACCGTCGTACGACACAGCGATGTTGCCCGGGTTGCCGAGGTCCAGTTCCGCGTACAGTTCCTGAACCGATCGCGCGCACTCCGCGGTCAGCTTTTCCGACGCACGAACAGCTGCGGGCGTCAGTTTCGTCTTCACGCAGCTCTGCCACGTTTTGTTGTGCAGGCCGCGCGAAGAAATGTTCATCGATAAAAAAACGTCATTGAATGCCGTTTGCTGATTGCCAGTAGACTGCATAGCGCGCGCGCCCAGAACATTGATGGCAAACGGCTATGCCTTGCTCTCGCCGTCAACGCGCGGCGAGCTCCATGCCACCGACACATCGCCGCAGGTCGCGCACGTAAGCACTAGCTTTACGGCTTTACTCCCTGTCCTCTTTGCCGATGTTTACATCACCGGAGCACAGTTTGCACTTCACTGCACGCATCAGTTCGTTCACCTGGTCCAAACTCACGATCAAAAACCGTGTTTCGTCCAGCGGCGTGGCTGCGGCATCGTCGATATCGGCTAACAGGCCACACTTGCGTTGTGTTGCTCCAGTTGAAGCGAGCTCTTGCAGCTTGTTTTCGGCGTTGCGACGCACCCCTGCCACTTCCAACGGGTGCAGCACTGCTGTGTCAAGACGAACGCGGCCGCTGCCGGATGCGTTATCTTGAGCGGGCGGCGGCGGAGGTGCTAGGCCTATGTTATCAGGGGCCTCGCCGCTGGCCACGGAAGGTGGGTCGCTTGCTCGTTCAGCGCTCCTCGCTGATGCGGAACGGCCTTTGAAGTTCTCGAGGAGCAACTTCTTTCTTTTTTTTGCCGTACTGATTCCTTGTGTGGAATTTCCTTCCGGCTTTCCACATCGCGCGCGATCCTTGGCTAATCCGTCGTTCTCAGTCCGAGCAAGGCGCGAAGCAGATGACACACGCCGCTTGCGGCCAATCGCGTTGCGCTGTTTAGTCACGTGCGCTCGCCGGCGAATAGGAACGCGTATTTTTGCTTTTTTTTGGCGCGTGTTTTCTACTCTACCAATGAGCGGACAGGAGCCAGAGTGGCGGGAAATTGAAGACCGAAGACCGCGCTTTCAAATGAGACCTAGATCACTGCGATACTGCCCGTGGCGCAGCTGCGGAGAATTATTGAAAATTTCCATTTTGGCGTCAGAATCTCGCCAAATCGGGCCCGTATGGCTTTTATAAGTAGCTGTTACTGTTCAAGTGCCAACTTTTCGGAGGAAAAACTGAGCAAACTAACAGAAAAATACCTGTAGATTTCAAAAATGACATCTAAAAAAAATGCGTTTTCGGGCAATTTTTCGGCCCCAAAGACCCGTGTGCCCCCTTAAACTTCTCCTCTTATTCTCTTGCACATTAGATTTCACAATCAATAAAAACATGTTGCATAATGTGGTCTCACTTGTAATTATGGCCCATTAAATATTGCCTTTTCACAAGGATTGGCAATTGTAGATCGAACTTTCTCCCCACTAAGTATAGAATGCAGCCCTATACTTCAGTTTTTAAAAGGCAAGCAGCACTGAAATAGTCGTCGGCTGCACTGAGGACGCTAATTTCGGAGTGGTTTGGTCACGGGATCAGCCATGAGTGCGGCATTACCGAGCAAGCAAGTGCACACAGTCAGTGTCCGGTGAGAAGAGAGCCCATCGAATAAGGCCCTTGCACGACATGCGGGTCTGAATATTGTACAAAATTTGTGATCGTGTATGGCTTTTCAATTTGGCATGGTGTTATATAGACAAATTATGTCTTCCCACTGTATATTAGCAGTTATAAACATGGTATTGAATGATTAGAAATTAGTGTTGTACGCGTGGGGCCCGTTCAGGCACTGCGGCATCAAGCTGTGATATATAAGTTGGTTAACTCTGCAAAAGTTTTCTTTTTTTGAAATGAGCTTCTTGTGCTTCGAATGGTAGTGTGCAAAATAATTTTGCAAGGAGCTATAATTTCTTGCCATGAAACGCACAGGAGCATAGCAAAGCCCAAGCACTATCGGAGTCAAATGAACTGTAAGCAGCGGACTGTGTGCACGGCCAGTACAAGTAATCTGCTGGCGTTATCTGAAATAGGCAGGCACATCCGGTAGTTATGCGTTTTTCCCCTTTTGATATGGCTTCTTGAGTGCCACCTTTATGGTTTTCGCTTAGATCAATCCGTGCAGCATAGTTTCTCTGGCAAAAGTGGCTTTCACCAGTGTGAGGGAAGCGAGCGCTCGCTGCTTCCTGACAAGAGTTTTCATGGTGCTTCCCACCGAGAGAACCCAGTCAAACTCCAACTTCCACGTCAACGCCTTGAAGTGTTTCTTGTGCGGGTGCCGAATGCGGTTGGGGAACTTGAGCTAGAGACAGCAAGTCTATGACCTTGGACGATCGCCTCTTGTTTACGTGCCAAGCATCTGCATTGTAATTCTGCTGTGCCCAAGTAACCCCAGTAACCTTGGGACACTCTTGTTTGAATATACCCGTACCTATTGTAGATTGTAGGTTGCTTTTTACAAGTGTACATGTTGGTCTGGCAATCGACGTGTGCAAGACAGCCCTTGAGTCAAACCAATCAATGTCGGACAGAATGCCCATCGATGTTCCTGATCTGTTACGGTTGCTTAAGTTCTGCTTAGAGAACACCTACTTTATATTCAGGAGCAAATACTACAAGCAGGTGCATGGCACTGCAATGGGATCTTCTGTGTCGGTCACTGTCGCAAACCTTATCATAAAGGCTGTTGAAAACCGGGCTCTCACTTCATTTGCTGCCCCGCTCAAGACTTTCCTTCGATATGTGGATGATTGTTTCTGCATTTTGCAATGGGATGCCTTGCCAGTATTCTTGGAACAGCTAAATTCTGTGGAGCTAAATTCTGTGTTTCTTGCCCGATTTGTAAATAACGTCTAACTCGTATTCTTGGAGACAAAGTATCCAGCGACCGAGACATCCAGACAAATTCTTCAACGTCGACACCCAGTACAAAGCGTGGAGGTCAGTGACGACGGTAAAGTGGCGGCCGTGAAGGTAAGGTCGAAACTTCTGGATGGCCCAGACAACGGCGAGACACTCCTGCTTAGTAATGGTGTAGTTTTTCTCTGTTGCTGTGAGGGTGCGACTAGCGTATGCGATCACACGTTCGTCATAACGCTCTGTTCGTTGCAAAAGTACAGCGCCGAGTCCGTGTCCGCTGACATCAGTATGAAGGAGAGTGGGTGCGGCGTTATCGAAATGACAAAGCACTGGCTCAGACGTGAGGGCACGTTTAAAGGTGTCAAAATCCATTTGGCATTCGTCCGACCAATCGTATGACGCTCCCGAAGAAAGGAGTTGAAGTGGCGCAGCAATGGTGGCGAAGTCTCGTATAAAGCGCCAGAAGTACGACGCAAGGCCAAGAAAGCTTCGCAGCTCTTTGACGTGTTGAGGCACCGGGAAGTGAAGAACGGCAGTAATCTTGTCGGGATCAGGCCGGATTCCATCTTTGCTGACGAGATGTCCGAGTACCTTAATACTTTTGCTAGCAAAGTGGCACTTCTTGGTGTTGAGCTGAAGGCCACCAGCTGCGAGACACGTCAGAACTTCACCGAGGCGCTGCAAGTGCTGTTCGAATGTTGAAGAAAATATGACGATGTCGTCAAGGTAACATAAGCATGTTTTCCACTTAAGGCCCCGCAATACAGTGTCTATCAGTCGTTCAAACGTTGCTGGTGCATTGCAGAGGTCGAAAGGCATGACGTTAAATTCCTAAAGACCGTCGTGTGTGGCAAAGGCAATTTTTTCTTGGTCATCCTCGTGCATAGGAATTCGTCAATAACCGGAGCGCAGGTCAAGGGTCGAAAAATATTCCGCTCCTTGTAAGTAATCTAAGGCATCATCAATGCGAGGCAAGGGATGTACTTCTTTTCTGGTTACTTTGTTTAATGCGCGGTAGTCAACGCATAATCGCACCGAACCGTCTTTTTTTCGTATGAGAACGACAGGTGACGACCAAGGGCTTGAGGAGGGGTGGATGATGTTTTGCTTGAGCATATCAGCAACATGCTTGTCCATGATCACGAGTTCGCTGGAAGAAACACAGTATGGTCGACGACGAACAATAGAAGTTCCATTAGTGTGTATGCGATGAGCCACCACAGAAGTCTGGCTTAGAGCAGTGGAATGTACGTCGAAAGAAAATTTGTGCTTAGACAACAACGCCAGTAGTTCGTCTGCTTTCGGGGGAGTGAGATCCGTGCTGATGGCATTGACGAGAGCCGTAGTAGGTGGAGCATCTGTTGGTATTGAACGTGATTCCACCAGACTGGTATCCGAAGCCACTACAGAGATAGGTTGTATGTCCACGCTGGAAACGACAACAGTGCCCTTGGTCAGCAGAATCGGCTCATTGGTGATATTCAGTACTGCGAGAAATGTGGTGCCGTTGGAGAAGCGGACAAGACTCGATGAAAGTGCAATCCCTCTGGATAGACAACGGGCTGATGGACTGACTAGGACGTCACCGTGGTCAATGGAGTCGGACGTAACCATGATAACGTGCTCGTGGTTAGGTGGCACAAGGAAGTCATTGGCTGTTCGTAGCCGGTCACGTGATGATTTCGGGGAAATATCATCCGTCTCTCGCATATGTATGAGTCGTTGTCGACAAGAGATTGAAGCAGCAGCATCAGAAAGAAAGTCCCATCCTAAAATAAGCATAAAAGCACAAGAAGCCAGTACGACAAACTGAATATGATGCCGGATCCCACCAATGAAAACTCTAACGGTGCACTGTGCTGATGGCCGTATCTGCAAGTCATTTGCACTACGTAAGAGAGTGCCAGTATAAGGTGTGATAACCCTACTTAGATGAGTACACAAATCCGCATGAAAACAGAAATAGCAGCCCCTGTGTCTACCAACGCCTGAACTGGTACCCTTTCCGCATACACTAATAACAAGTTGGCTGGGCCCTCTGGCGGTCTTGGTGTTTGTTCGAGCGATGCAGCTTTCCCTCCAAAAACTGCACCAGCTAGTTTTCCGAGTGGTAGTCAGAAGTAGGTACAGCCGGTCTCAGAGGAGATGTTGAGCGTCGTAGAGGTGAAGGGGATCGGCGGCGCCCAGGATAGCAGGGGCGAGGTGCGGCGAGTGGAGGAGTCGGAGAGAAGGAACGTGTCATAGGGCGTCGCTGGTACTGATTCGGGGATGGCTCCGAATCCCTTTCGTACACATCGTAGCCACGGCGTTTGTCCTGTTGGCGCTTGCGGCAAAATCGTGAAATATGACCCCGAATGCCACAATAGTAACATATTGGGCGAGGCGAGCGCCAGGGGGCGTAGTGTGCTGGAGCTGTCACAGGCGCTGGTACTGGCGCTGGGACAGGCGAGTGTGGTGCAAATGCTGCTACGTTGGACTGCGCAGGAACAGGATGCGCGTGCTGAACCAAGGCAGGTGGCATGGCAGCGACTTGCACATACGTCATGGGTGGTGTTGGTGGTGCCGTAGTGCTCGATGGGAAAGCGCCAGCCATAGATGAGAGCTCCTCTTTAATGATGTCGCGCAGTCCAGCAGATTGAGAGTGAGGTCGAGGGGCGGGTGCACATGACAACCCTTGCGCTTGAAGTTCCTCGCGAATCAGAGTGCGAATCAGCGCACGCAAATCCGCATCCGAAGAAAGCCAGCTGTCACTGGCGTCTGGGTAGCCTGGGTGTAATCGAATGGCTTGGAGTTTATCAAGATGCTGACATGTCGTGATGACGTCCTCAAGGGTGGTGGGGTTTTTAACAGCCAGAGTGTTAACGCGACATGGCCTATCCCTTTGATGATGTGACGAACACGATCAGCTTCTGTCATCGTCGAGTTCACGCGGTGGCAAAGGGCAAGGACGTCTTCAATGTACGAAATGTACGTCTCCCCGGGATGTTGGGCACGCCCATCGAGCTTTCGTTTCGACACTTCAGAATGGATGTTCGGTTTCCCAAAAATCCTACGGACTTGTTGACCAAAAGTAGGCCAATCCGGGAAGCTGCTCTCGTGGTTAAAAAACCACGCTTTCGCGACATCGGACAGATAGAAGGCGAAGTGACAAAGTTTTTGAGGCTCATCGTATTGGTTATAAACACTGGTCATGTCGTATTCTTTTAGCCATACCTCGACGTCGTTGCGTGGAAGACCACAGAAGATGGGTGGGTCGCGCTGCCGGGCGTTGACAATCCACGCAGGAATGGTTTGTTGGACAGGGATGCTGGATGTTCTGGGCAGCGGTTTTTGAGCCACGACAGCGGACGGGGGAAGCAAGCGGCGACCCGAACGAAGCTGCAGGGAAACGCGACGTCGGAGAGGACTTGGGGATCGAAGCAGTCTCCACCACTCTGTAAGACAGTAGCAGCGTTGGAGTCTCGACGGCGTTTATTAGGCCGAATCGCCTGATCAACCCTTCGAACGAAGACGACATTTTTCGTGATGATGATTATATACAGATGAAGAAGATGAAAGTCAAACGTTGTCAATATTGTGCTTACAGTATTTACGGACAAAGTTGGAGTGTTTTGAATTTAGGTGTGTTTGTTGTACACACAGCACTTTTGGTGAGTGTTCGTGTAAAAGTTCTTGGACGTTGTCAAGGTTTCTGAGAAGGCCCCTGATGTTCTAATGTATAATCTGAGTGTTCATGACGAACGTAAAGTAGTGCTGTGTGTACAAAAAGCGAGTGGCTGTTTAGGTGGGGAGTTTGGATTCAAGTAACAGGGCCATAACCAGGCCTTGTTATCCGCTTCTTCGTTTTCTTGGCGTGCTCCAAGGAGCCACACCGCTCTTTCGGCACCAAAGGTACCACCGACGTATCGATTGCCTCCTCGGAGGCACTGGATGTCTGCACGTGCGAGCTGGTTGTTCGAATTCTGGGCCTCACCTGGTGAGGCGAGGCCTTGAGACCTGAGGACCCTAAAGTCTGCGGTCTCTATTCGCGAGTAGGCGGAGTAGTCTGGACTACAGCCACTTTAGGGGCAGGTGCCACAACCGCTGGCTCGCTATGCGCAAGCTGAAGTAGTGACGGGGGCTGGTGCCCTGTCACTACTTCGGCGCGTCACTGCGGCGGTGCCCCCTGACGCGGCGCATCAGCATATGTAGGTCCATAGAATGGTGAGACTCTTTGCCGTGCTTCCTTAAATGAAATGTTCTTCACCTTCAATGTAATTATCTCTTTTTCTTTCTTCCAGTAAGCACAGGAGCGCGAATAAGCGGCATGGTTTCTTTCACAGTTTACACAGTGTGGCGGTTGTTTGCACTTCTCAGATACGTGGCCTAGGACTCCACATTGTGCATAAGTCTGGCGACCAGGACAGCTTTTAGAGCCATGGCCATACCTCTGGCATTGGAAGCAATGACGAGGGTTTGGTATGTACAGCCTGAGAGAGGTCTTTGTGTACCCTGGTATGTGGGGTTTAACGTCCCAAAACCACCATATGATTATGAGAGACGCCGTAGTGGAGGGCTCCGGAAATTTCGACCATCTGGGGTTCTTTAACTTTGTGTACCCTGTTCGAATAGATTCTGGCAGTTTACTGGAAGCAAACGTGAGTATTAAGTGTTTCGTAGGTGTTTCCTTGTTATCTCTTCTGTTGTTAATTCTCAGTACATTAGTCACATTTTGGCTCTTCCACCCGCCCCCCAAAAGTTCAGTTTGGTCAGGTCAACAAGTCTGCATCGGATGCCAGTCCGTGAGTTATGTTCACTGATCTGTGTGGTGTTACGGTGATCGGCACGTCACCGAAAGTTGAGGGACCGTCTAGCTTTACAAATGACAGGAGACAAGTGGTAAATTCAAGAGATACGACAATTTATTAGAAAATTAGTTCTTTTGGACATGAGGACTGTTGGCTAGCACTCTGGCGATTTTCTGATACAATTACATTCTTAGAACCAACCGTACATGCAGAAGGTCCCAACGCTGCCAAATGGACTTTCACCGCTTTCAAGTGCACATGTCTGAAGAAATCCGCATGTAGAGTACATAATCTTATGAGCAATGTGGAAATCGCACAAACAGTAGAAACAAAAAAGCCACCCGCACCTTCCCACAGGGGGTACTCGAGTAAATGCATCGCAGAGTAGGCGGAAGGGGAGGGGGGGGGGGGTTCACGTGAATTTTGCGTTTCGTTTGAAAATGCCTAATTTCTATTTCGTCTTTATTATTTTAATTTATTGAATGAAAAAGAAGCGTTGCATTCAACGTGTGCTGGGATGCTGATGTTGGCTGCGCTCCACTACTGGTTGAACGTATATACTGTTGCTTCCATCGCATCTGCTTGAACTCGACAGAGCTTCGTGAAAACACCACGCTGTTATGTTCGTGCACAAGCTCCTCTATTTTTGAGGAGGCGCTGACTCGAGTCAAGCAAAGCGTTTCAAGCCAAGCGGAAGCCCAATAAAGACGCCCTTGGCTGGAACCCAAACGCGAGACTCAGTGCATACATACGAGGGTGGCCAATGAATGCTTGTGCAGGGCGAGCAGCTGATTTTTATAGACGGTAGTCTTTCTTGGGGACCTTCGACAAAAAAATTTTGGTCTGTCTGTCTGTACATTTGTCTGTCTACCCTAACGATACCTCAAACGGCACCAAACGGCCAACCCCATTCGCAGCGCCCACCAATATTGCTCAAGGTTTAGCATTCATCGTTGTGCGATTGTCAATTAAAAAAGCAAATACTGCCCATATCTGAGGCACCATAACAACATGTCTATGTTTTGTATGTCTGTCTTTATACTAGAAGAGGCACACACAAGTAACTCTAAGGACTGAAGCATTTAACGCGCTGCGCTGACAGTGCAACGCGATGCTCAAGAAGGTGTTTCCAACACTTTGCTACGACGGCACGGTGGTGGCACCTGCCCGTCGCTTTGCATTCTACACCTTATCACCTCCGCGACTGGTGCGCATCTTTCTACGCGGTCGCGCATGCCTTCGTTTTTGAAGATAACTGCCACATGGCGCTCGTGTCTAACGTGCCTAGATGCGCTTGTTCGCCTCCGTTGAACGCTCGAGGCACTCTAACGCAGCGCCTTCAGAATACCATTCACCGATTTTCTTGCGCAGAACATCAAATAAACGTTTCGTTCACTCTCTCCAGATGCAAGACTATCGTCTTTCGATGACATTTACAGGGTAACATGAAGATTCGGGCCAATTTTTTTTAGCACCCCTCTGCCATAGATGCATCTGCCAACCCAATTATCAAAAGACTGTTATAGTAGCCATGAGTACGCCTGGAATCACTAGATTAGTAATTGAAGCTGAACAGACAGACTTTTTCAGCAGAAGTTGTGTTAGCAAAACGTCACTGTCATTGAGTAAAAACGAATCACACTATATGCACATGTGCTAAGGCCTGTCTTGTTGCCATTTATTCAAAAACGCTAAATTTTGTTGTAGAAAGTTCTCAGCCCTGTCATGTTATTGATTGTTTTGTTTGTTCTTCAACTCTTTCGTTACTGCACGAAAACGGTTATTTTTCACTTATCTCCGAAAGAGCATTTTTGCCAGTTTGAAAAGTATTCAGACAGGCATTGCAGCATACCAAGTTGTCCGCAATTAAATTATCTTTTCAGAAAATCAATGCTGCGGAGCAATAAAAATATTTTAAATGAATAATGTTTGAAAAAGTGTGTAATGTTTCATCACCAACTGGTAAACAATGCAATAAAAACACTATGCCTTCAAAAATATTCTCAACAAACAAAATTCAGAATATAAATTTCGAAGATAAATGACCCATGGACAGCATAATAAATATTAAATGCTGTACAGATGTCTATATTCACATAGATAAGGAAAATCGGAATCGAGATGCTGCCTCATTGATTCTGCCTTGCAAAGAAGCATTGCTTGGTCTTTCGTGAGACACGAGTGAACTCGTACGCTGTTCTCAGTAAACTTTTGTTTTAAGGGCGAAGCTCCTTATGGCGTGGCTTGTCAGTCCTTGTTGTGGGTAACCACCCCTAGTTAATTCTTGAATCGGCCATAGAGGACGGTACTTGTACTATACGCTGAAAAATGCAAATGATACGACACTATAGGGCGTTACTTGTAGAAAAGAAGGATTGACGTCACATGTAAGGAAGGAGAGAGAGAGACGATCGTGCGACTGCAATCGCGTGTTCTTCGGCAGCGCCATACACCAGGTGGCACTCTATGGTAGAATAAATGCGCCATTTTGGCATGTGTGTATTCAGAGGCTCGGCAACGAAGGATGGACAAGGCTGCTGAGCAGTGCGTGCGTAGGGCGGCGGCAGTTCCCGCTGGTTGAAAGGACCTTGACGTGCGGGCGCGTGAGGCAGCAGCACGCCGCCGTGAAGACCCTGCAGTACGACAACGGGCGGCTGAAGCGGCACGGCAGCGGCATGCGGACCCAGCTTCGCCCCACTCTTCATCATGAACCCCGTGGATATGCTGTCATTTTTTTCATGGCAATAAGACCCTGCAAGTGTTCCAATATAGGACTTATGCTTGTGATGTGAATAATCTCTCTATGAATCGGATGTCCAATGAACTTCGCTATTTCGTATAGCGCCACCTCTTTCCATGAGCCACCTCACTTCCCATAGCTTGGCGTTCCAATACATGTACCCAAGCATATTTCTTTGCATTTTTGCACATCGTATTGAATAAAAGCGTAATATCGTGTGTGGTCCAAAAATGTTTCACGCTGCTCTGTAGTGAGGGTCAAGATGCGCTTCGGTGAACTTCTTGTTGTGATGAGAAGCTCTGCAGGTGGTGCCGGCACACCACGCCCCAGCGATGAGTGGACCTCGCACGTAACCAGAGTAGCTATAAGACTGTGCACAAAGATCAGCAGCCATGCATTTGCGGTAGAGGAGACAATTTGAGGCTGTAAACAAAACAAACCTGAGAATGGCTGTGGATGTCTCAGGCTGATGGGAAACATCGTTGCCGTAATACTTAAGCTGAGGTGCTGTCATCCTCGGACTCTAAGCTCGTCCTCACTCAAGTCAGATGTGGTTGCAAGACAGTTTCGAGCAGTGGGTGTTTTTTGCATCGCAGGTGCGCACCCATGCGGGCGTGACACTGCCGCCACAGGAGCAACTGGTGACACTAGATCCGGTTCTGTGTCTGACGTAATGATACAAGCGAAACCAAAGCTGCTGGAAACTGGCTGAGAAGGCCACCTCCACACTTTACACAAGTGGCAGACCATTGGAAATATTTTGCGTATAATAAATTTTCTCCGAATCCTAGCAAGAGCTCTCTATTGAATAGCTGGCATAAATTTCTGGCAATTATTACTGATCAACAGTGTCAGATGGCAAAGCTAACACCTTGAATTGTTATTTGGCTTGCAAAAAATATTTTTATTACAGAACTTTGATGTTACTCAAGCATAAGAAGAGGCACGCACTTTTGTCAAGGGCGCCAGCCAATCGCATTTTCGCAACATGTGCATATGTTGGTTTGCACGAAGGTGTGTCAAAAACCACTGTGTTGTCAAAACAGGCAAATTGATATTGGTTCTGAAAGTTCAGAAGTGGAACTAACTACTAGAAAGTGCTGCACGAGAATTAGATCATCCAAAGCGTCGATCATTGATGATCGATTTGAATATGCATGGTTATGAAAGAGTTTCTGCAAGTGATTGTCGTATGCAAAAATAGGCATATTAGTCGACTTGCTGATTCAAATAAATATTTTTGTACTGGGTAGCGCCAATGTGTGTGTACTTTCTTCTCTTCATCCTCGTATTTTTGCACTCACCAGCGAGAAACATGACAGACCAACAAGCCCTTGCTTTATTCCGCACCCTTTTTCTCACACCGCATTCTTTGGCTGACATAATGTTCTATATCTGGGGTCAGGAGGTACAACATTAACAGCAGCACTTTTGCCTCAAATTCAGGTAGTGTTTACAAATAAGGCAGCACTCTTTGCATTCTTCTGTATGCGCATATCATGTACTGCACTTCCTCAGGTATAATTTGCCACTGCTCATAAGCTACACTCCAGCGATAAACCACGGAAATTTTTCTAAAAAAAAAAAAAAAAGCCCCACGTAGTCCTGTGAGGGCATCTTCCTTGGACATCGAAACTTGAGTGCCCAACTTTGGCGCCCCAATTTCGGCACATTATGCATAGGTTACACACAAGAAAATATGCTATATTCTATTGTCCTAAAAAACATGTGAGCTCATTCACCCAGAATGTGGATGCCCTCAAAGTCCCGTGACTCACCGAATCTTCTGCAGTGTTGTCAGGGGAATCCCCGTAAGTCGTCAAGTCGCACTGCTCTTCAATCGGGTACAACGTCGGCACTGCGCCACTTTTCAGACACTTTCTGACTGTGCTGCTGCCACGCGGTCGCTGGAACCTGAAGCAGCTAACTGTGAAGTGCAGCGAGCACACAAGGCTGATCTCGCCAGTCGGTGGTTCCCAGTCACATGCTCCACCACAGGGACACGCACGTACAAAGTCAATCCAAGCCTGGCGCAGAGATGGCACAGTGGGCAAGGGATACAGGATGCTGCTGGGTGCCACCCGCGAGTGACAGACGGGCACAATGCACCGTGGAGCTCTTGGAATAACAGGACCTGCAATGCTGTTCCAATGGATTTACTGTATAGAAGAACTGTGGGGAATGTGCACAGGTCATATCAATTCTTAGATGCCTCGCTTTTACTTGAATGTTAGGGCTTCAAAGCATCAACTTAAGCAAGCTGGTCCTATGAAAACTTGTCAAGTTAAAAATTTGCAGAGCAACAGCAAGACATGCAAGTGCCTTGCATTACATGCTTATCCGGCTCTGCTTCTCTACATGACAGCAAATATTGGTACAGGCAAACAGCACAGAAGCAATCTCTCATTCTCCAACTGCTTCTGTGACTGTTCAGCAGTTTTCTCGGTGCATTTTGACACACAAGTTGTCCACTTCGTTGCTGCACTGGTACACCCACGTCTTTGTCGGTCAACACTCCCAACCTTCATCACCAGGCGCAGTTGACTGAATACAGAGGCTATTCATTAACTGTATGTTTAAATGAATCAATCAATCAACTTTATTTGTGTACGTCTCGCATACATGGGAGCAGGGTATAAAAACTGTATTTCGACAGCTTGACGAGTCCACCACTTTCCTTTACAAGGGCTCGCGGCAGGGCAGCGATAGTTTCATTTATATATAATTCAAAAAGTTAGTGGTGAGAAAGCAATATTTTTCAAATTTCGCTGCGTATACTGCCTAATCTAATCAAATCTGTATTTCCACCATGAAATAAAAACTGGGGGAGTTAGCGCAGATTCATCACCGCCTGTCCCGATAGCCTTAAGCTCTACAAAACAGCAGCACAGGAAAATGAAAATATGGACGGCGCGGGCATCACAGCACAGGAAAAGGAGCAATCGGCAAGCTCAGGTACGCACAAAGTTGGGTCAAGGAAGATTAGTCATTCAAAAAAGCACGGGAAGAGTTTTTCTAAATGGAGGGCCTGAGCAGCCCTGCAAGAATATGATCCTCATAGTCCACTGTACAAATCGGGGCTTATTTGGAGAGTGTAAAAAGGATTCAGAGCTGGGTGGAACATGCAGAAAGCGACGGCACTGGCAAGAATGCCCCTACAGCGCCTCGAACAGGAGGTCGAAGTAGTGCACGTTTACTTTGATAGCACTTTCTGGAAAGCCTGCCAGTGATAGATGCTTGAATTGTTCCACAAAGCTTTCAGTGGTTCTGTGATAAGATCTGAACAGGGAAGCAAACAGCAATGAAAATGCTGTGCCATGTTTTATGACTTTTGAATTGGAAGTGCACAACTGGTTTTTGCATTTTGGACTGTAACTCAAGGCAGCGCCTCCTCTATATTTTCAGTACCCGGGCGTAGTGCAGATTTCAACGGGAAGCAGTCCTCGGTGCTAGTGCGGCATTTCACTGCCAGGCGCCGCAACTGGAGTAGATATGCTGCCATGTCGTCTTTCGCGTAAACGAATGCTGCGGCTGCATTCGAAGCTGCTATACGGCTTGGTTTTCGGCTGTATTCGCATTGTTAAAGATGTAATGGAAACTTGGGAATGAGAATCCTGAAGCACTTGTTTTTCTGGACACCTAGCTCACTTCAAAGGCATGTGTTATTCGCGACTACTTGATCGAGGCGTTTGCGCATCGTATGCTACGTCGATACCAGATAGCCGATGCCAGTAATCCGCGGAAGATCGTTATGTTACCGTGACGTTCGCTTGACTGAGAGTTGCTTTTTTTACTAACTGAAAGTCGATTTTTGAGAAAAGCATTTTCCAGGAGCTAATATTAAAAGCTTGGGTGCCTAATTTTCCCCAATGATTGCTACTCTGTGCACTATCGGGTTGTAGCAGTAACACCCCGAGTAAGCGCCAGAACAAGAATCTTTTATTCCAGATAATGCAGCTGTATTTATACTGTAACTCTTTGCGCACGCATGTGCATACATTGGTGCCGAGCCCGCACTTTAGATGCCGCGATATGGCACTTTCTTTCCCTTAGACAAAGCTCAGTCTGTCAGGCTGCCTTTTTATGCACGTAAAACGCCCGGGAAGATGCCGTTTGTGCCCTTGATCCTGGTTCACTCGGCACCCGCGATATGCCCAGCGATAGGTCAGTTGACTTGATGTCACCTGCCAAAGGTTGGTGTGGTGAAGGAGGATCACGTGTCATTGCTCAGAAGATCAAGTTGCGCAAAGCTCCTGCTTTGCCACTACTGTGGGGTGCCGCGGCCGCAGCTGGTCCACGTGACGGCACTGCATTTTTCCGGTGGTGTCCACCATGACCAAGCGCTTGCCTCTTGATGCCGTCACTGTGCGGGGTAACCATCTCTGGCCGGCTTGATTGTACTGGCGTGCCCACACAGGTGCCCCTGAGGAAACACAGCTTCTGCGCTGGGTCACGGTACACCTTCTCTAGAAAAGGTGCGCTTAGATGGGTCCTTGGCTGAAAACCGAGCATCATCTCTGCGGGCGACTGGCCGCCTTGAGTCGGTGTTGTCCTGTAACGTAGTAAAATCTTGTTAATTCGACTGAGCAAACTCCCCACTTTTTTATTGATTCCTTCTTTAATGGTGCGCACAGTGCGCTCTGCCGATCCGTTTGATTGAGGGTAGTATGGGGTGGAGTTGACATGGCGCACCTGATTAACTTCAAAACAATTTTTAGTCACTGAACTGTTGAATTGCGGCCCATTGTTGGAGACGACTGTCTGAGGCAGGCCAAAACGAGCTAACATACCCTGCAGTGCTTCAACTGTGGTTTCTGCACTAGCCATTCTGAGGGGTGCTGCTTCTAACCATTTGGCTTTTGCATCCACTACGACCAAAATCATGTGCCTTTCCACCGGCCCCGCGTAGTCGATGTGCAGGCGAGACCAATGTTTTTCGGTTTTCGGCCAGCTGATAGGGGCCTGCCTTGCTGGCATGGGCCAATTTTGGACACATGGCTGGCAGCTGTGCACCAACTCTTCTATGTCGTGGTCTGATCCGGGGGACAAAACAATGAGCGCGCCAGACGTTTCATAGCCGTCATGCCGGGATGGGTATCGTGGAGTAGTTGCAGCATATTTGACTGCACTGCTTCGGCCAGAACCACCCTATGACAGCAGTAGATTAGCCCCTTACTCACAGTAAGTTCGTGTCTGCGGGTGAAGTACGGCAGGAAGCCCTGTTGTTCCTGCCCGAGTTGTTTAGGCCAGCCGTGCAGAATCCATGTCTTCACCTGCCTCAGGAGACCGTCATCGTTCGTGCCGTCCGCCAACTGCTGCGTGCAAAGAGATAAATCTGTCAATGCTTGCGCATGCAGCACGTATTCTACGGGATCATCTTCGCCATGGTGCTCTGGTTCCGGCAAAGGCTAACGGCTCAAGGCGTCAGCATTCCCATTCAATTGCCCTTTTCGGTACTCAATGTGGTACTGATATGTGGATAATAACAGTGCCCATCTCTGGATCCTGGCCGGTGCCATGTGCGGAATAGGTTTGTCGCGATGGAACAGCCCTGTCAGTGGCTTATGATCAGTCACCAAACAAAATTTGTTCCCAAAAAGGTAGTCTCGAAACCTTGTCACCCCGAAAACCAGCGCAAGCGCTTCTTTTTCCAATTGCGAGTAGTTGCGCTCCGCTGGTGTTAGGGTTCTCGAGTGAAAAGCTATTAGATAGTCCGTATCATTAATCCGGTGTGCCAACACTGCGCCCAAGCCGACCGACGACGCGTCGCACTCCAGTCTTAGAGGCTTTTGTGGGTCATAGTGGGCAAAAAATTTAGCTTTACTTAAGGCAATCTTTACAGCCTCGCATGCCCATTCATGTCCTGGCCCCCAGTTCTATTACACTCCTTTTTTCAGTAGACCATATAAAGGAGCTAGCGTCATTGACAAGTAGGGCAGAAACTTCGCATAGTATGTCACCAAGCCCAGGAAAGACTTCAACTGGCTTACCGATGCTGGCTTCGACGCTGCTAGTACTGCCTCTAGGTTGTCTTGCAGGCAGTGAAGGCAATCCTCGTCGATGCGATGCCCTAGGAACGACACCTGAGCTTCTCTGAATCGGCACTTTGCTTTGTTCAGCTTCAGGTTGTTTTCCCGAAGCCGCTGAAATACCTGCCGGAGCAGAGAAGTGTGGTTTCTCTTTTCCGTGATGATGATGTCGTCGAGGTACACTTGTGCAATCGGCACCCCTTGCAGTATGGATTCCATACGTCGCTGAAACAATGTGGGAGCTGAAGCAATACCAAATGCTAGTCGATTGTAGAAGTACAGGCCTCGGTGTGTGTTTAGCACTGTTATCTTCCTGGCTTCTGCGTCCAGTGGCAGCTGATTGTAGGCGTTGCGCAAGTCCTGCATTGTGAAGACTTCCCCTCCGGAAAGAGCTGCAAAAATGTCTTCAACCTTGGACAAAGGGTATTGTTCCAAGTGCGATGCGGGGTTAACGATCGCCGCACAACCGTATGTCACCGTTCTTTGTGACTGTGACCACCGGAGTTGCCCATTCCGAAACACTTACTTGCGAAAGCACCTCGTCTTGTACGAGACGGTCGATCTAGGCTGAGACTTTCGCACGCATAGCATACGGCACTGTACGCACTTTGCAGAAATGTGGGCGGGCTCCCGCTTTGAGGTGCAGTTTCACAGGTGGCCCCATGCAACAACCCAGCTTGTCTTCAAATATATCCGCAAATTCTTCGAGCAAGGAATTCACTTCGGCGTTTTCACGCACTGTATTTACATTCGACGAATTGCCGTCATCCCAAAGCGACACCCCTAACCTGCGGTATGCTTCTATAGTGCTATGGCCGCAGAGCAGGGGTCCCTCACAGCCCACAAAGATTACCGTGCCCGCTACCACCGTTGAACCCGACTGTACATTTATAGTTATCCGACCGACAACAGGTAACGGCCCCAAGAAGCATGTTAACCGGAGTGACGTCTTCTCCAGAGCCGGCCCACATGCGATGTTTCTCGAATATGCTCATGGGGATGACGCTGACCGGAGAACCCGTGTCTATGATCATCCACAGGGTCTGACCCTGCCATGTCAAATTTTCCTCGCGTGGTTTCATGGCAGCGCCGGTGCCCGGGCTGTGAGCAATGAGAGCAAGCAGCATTTCTTCCTCCCTCACCTTCTGCTGGCTCTACTGCATATGTGCCCGTCACCTGGGAACGCCCCTGGCTGCACACTTTTGCTAGGTGTCCTTTTATGCCACAATGACAGCATCTTGCATTACGGTGACGGCATGTGCGCGTGGCGTGGGGGCCACCACATCGATAGCACGCCAACCTGCCTGCTTCATTATTGCTCCGCTGTGTCCAGTGCCGTCGCCCTCCCTGTGACCTCAAAACGTTGGTGCTGCTCGCGGTCATCTCCTGGAGCCTTTCGCGCATGTCTCGCACGTCGTTCAGTGCTTTTTCGATGCTATGGCGAATTCTTCCGCATCCTCGACAGTTAGCCTTTTGTGCGTGAGGAGGCAACGACGAGCATCGTTGTCCCGAATGCCACATACGATGCAGTCTCGCAGCATCCGATCGAGGCAGTCACTGAAGTTGCAATTCTTCGCCAATCGTCGGAGGTCTGAGATGTATTCCCCAACGCTCACCTTCCAGTTGTTTGCGCATGAAGAATGAAAAACATGCTGCTGTTTCATTAACTTGGGGGTTGTACTGTTCCTCAAAGTATTCAACGATTTATTCGTGGGTTTGGCTGTTGACTGACATGATTGAAAGGCGATCTTGCAAGCGGCGGACGACATTATCACTCAACGAAGACACCAAAAGAGCGCGGCGCTTTGCACTGTCGGGGAGTTCATTTCCCTCAAAATAAGCTTCCAGGCATATCCGGTACGTGCTCCAGCTGCTCACCGTTTCGTCGAACCCCGAGGGGCGTGATGCCATCGTCCGTCCGATGCGTGCTGCTGCCAATCGCGCTAGCAGGGGGTGTTTCAGCTAAATCCCATCCTCGTCGCCACTGCACTATCGGGCTGTAGCAGCAACACCCTGAGTAAGCGCCAGAACAAAAATCTTTTATTCCAGATAATTCTGCTGTATTTATACTTAAGTCTTTGACATGCATGAACATACATTGGTGCCGAGTCCGCACTTTAGACGCCGCGATTTGGCACTCTCTAGAGGCGTAGCATATTATGCGCAAGCCTGGAGTTCATGCACTAAATAGCACAAAAGGCCACTAGACTGCTTCAAGGGATATAGGTCATCGTTCGTTACCTTCGCAAAGCATCACATGTGTTACAACCGAGAAGAAGCAAGTGTCAGAAAATTAGAAACTATGGTAGGTGATTTCACCATTTGATAGTTTAGACAGTGAAATCATCATGAAATAAACAAGAACAGCCCTATATGGGGCGCGATTTCTGCGATCATTGCCTATGTTTTGAACAGGTGCTGTTAAAGTCTGAAGTTTAATGTAGACTCTCAACTTGAGCCATGGTGACAGGCATGAAAAATGCAGCCTGTGGTCAGTTGCTTGAGCTTGTCTGTGTATTCTTGGACGAATCGTTGTAGCCTTAATATCTGGCTGCTCAGCTCTGTTTCTTTTTTCTTCACTCTGGCCTTTTAAGTCGGTAGCGAGCAGAGTAGAGCCGAATGCCTGTGTGGTGCTCCCAGTAAGCTTTGGGGCGTAATGTTAGCGTTGCACATGGCAGTGATCGCGAAGAAGCGTTGTTACTGATAGGCTCACTTTTTTGCTTTTAGGATGAAGCACACTCCCGTTCAGTGATACCAATTGTCATGTTGCCAAACGTGACCGGTAGTCTTCAGCCGCCACTACTTATAATCTATAAAATACTCAGGTTGTAAATGACGGTTACATATTATAGTGTAGTACGAAAATTTATTAGGAGACAAATTATTCTGCCTGATTACTGCAAGCACATTCCCCCAAACAACAGCAGAAGCTGCAATTTCATGGAGCTATAGCCGTATAGTGCATTAAGGTGACAGCTTTAAGTGCCTCATCAAAAGCGAAAATTGATCGCCGGCGGCGTCCACCGTCTTCTCGTGTCGGCGACGTGAACACGAGTGATGCAAGAAATCATCATTACGCAAAAACCCCATTATATGATGTGCCACATCATAATTGTTTGTGATGTATCAGAAGGTCACATAACTTGACAGCATCATATAACATCTTCGCATGGTAGAAATGGGCCGATCATAAGGGCAGTGCATAACCAGCTGAGGCGTGGAAAGCTAGCTTTGTCTCCAATCCGTGAGGCAGTAAGACAACCATGTTGGGTGCAGAAATATCACGGAGGGAAGTAGGAAGCATTCAGTGCATTCCATCGGAAGAAAACGAGGACAGTTTTTGCTTTTTAGTCATCTCAGGTGAATCCATAAGGGGCAGGTGAGCTTTTTTTTTTTAACTTATGACATGAAAAAAGACTATCTGATTTTTTTCCGTCAGATATGCAGAGTGGTCACAGCATGCGAATAATGAGGCTGCAACAGCTTTAAAGAAAAAATTAAGTGCGAATGCTATAAAACTCAAATGCATATATCGAACTGGCAGCATGGCCTGACAGAGCCCTGTGAAAACAGCACACCACTATGCTCGTGTTACTTTTCATCCTCCCTGCATCCGTGAACGCCGCCAAGAAGCATGACTGCAAATTAACTCGCATGAAAACACGAATTTGCGAGCTTCCTAATAGGTGCGGCCGTTCAGCCCCAGCATCCCGCTGGATGGATGGATGTATATGGCTGTACCCTTTAGATTGGGCGGTGGCTAGCGCCACCAAGCCGTAATACTTAATGAAACAAAAACTATATTTTTTTTTTCCCTTAAATAGTGAGGTTGAGGATTCGTACTTTGCAGTGAAGGGTTTAATTTTCACTCGTGCCTTGACTTTAGCCACCAATCAGATAATCTCCTTCTAGTTAATTCTACCCACTTAAAGTCTATTTTGCCCTCACTGTCCCTAAACCCCAGTGCTTTGAAAAACTCTGCGCCATCATCCTGAACTATAGGGTGAAGCCCTTTACAGAATAATATCAAGTTTTCCGCAGTTTCTTTTTCCTCTCCCCACGCACTGCATACCGTGTCTACCCCTTCGTATTTGGCCCGATATGTCTTCGTTCGCAATACTCCCGTCCTGGCCTCAAACAGTAGAGAACTACCCCAAGTATTACTATAGATCCTTTCTTTGGCAATTTCCTGCTGAAAAGTTCGATAGATCTCTAGTGGGGACTTCTTAATCATGCCAATTCTCCACTTATCGGTCTCGGCTTCCTTCACCTTCTTAACCGATAATTCTTTTTGGTTTGGCCCCCTGCTGTTTTCCAAGTATTTACCAGTCAATTTTCTGGTTCACACCGCCATTTTGTATCGACATTCTTCATGTACAAGTAGCTGAATACCTTCCTAGCCCAATGCTCCTCCCCCCTTTCTCTCAATCGCTTCTCAAATTTTATCTTGCTGCTAGCTTCCCTGCCCTCAAATGACGTCTATCCTATATCACCTTGTACTGCCTGATTTGGTGTATTCCTGTGAGCTCCTAAGGCAAGCCTACCTACTCCACGTTGCTTAATTTCTAATCTTGCTTGAACTTTTGATCTCATGCACAAGACCGCATTTCCGAACATCAGACCAGGAACAATGACCCCTTTCCATAATCCTCTCACAACATCATACCTATTGTAATTCCACAGTGCCCTGTTTTTCATTACTGCTGCATTCTTGTTACCTTTAGTCTACACGTATGTTTCGTGTTCCCTTAGGTACTCGACCCCATTGCTTATTCATACGCCCAGATATTTGTATTTATCTGTTATCTCTAGCGTGACCTCCTATATTCTAAGCTCACTACCTTCATTGTCATTAAAAATCATGACTGCTGATTTTTCCTTACTGAAGCTGAAATCTAACCTATCTCCCTCATTACCACAGATGTCCAACAATCTCTGCAAATCTTCCTGGTTGTCGGCCATTAGCACTATATCATTTGCGTACATCAATGCTGTTAGTGCCTGTTCAATGAGTTTTCGTTGTTTGACGAAAGAGAGTTTGAAGCCCAGTCCACTTCCCTCTAATTTGGCCTCTAATCCCGCAGTCTACTCGCACAGCTCCATCATGCGGCAGCGGTGAGCGGAGGCAGAGCGTGCGCTCGACAACCTGAAAAGAGCGTTTGCCCGGGCACTGAAAAAAATAGAGGAGGCGCTGCTGAAGCATGATTGTTGATTAGTTTAAGCTTCCCTTTCAACATTGTGAAATTTGCCACCGTGTAACATTTGCCAATAGCTTGACCATGTGTCCTTCCGCAACAAATTTTCGCTCTTTGTCAGTGCTCGAATTGTGGAAGTAATAAGGATGCAAGTACAAAGAAATGAGCTAGTATTTAGAGGGTCGTGCATACCTTCCCGCTTGCAGTACAACATCACAATTACTTCCTTTTGTTTTGAACTACGAAATGAGTGCATGTGCCCTCTTGCTCAAAGCAATACACTTATAGGCTTTCTTCAATAAGTGAGTGGCTCTCCTTTAATTCTGCACGAATTTCCTGCTCAAAAAACAAGACTAATGTTTTCTGCAGCAATGAACCGAATATAGGCTATAATGCCCTTTAATTCAATCAAATTCGAACAGTTGTTTATAGTAACCTTGTTCTCGCAATCTACTTTTGAGAATGTGAGCGCACATTATTGCAAACGAGTAGCACAGTAGCCAATGTGCAGTAACGTCTTCTGCTACACCAAACAATGTTTTTCAGTGAGTACTATTTTCATGGCTCAACATTAATAAATAAGTCATACCACTAAAGTGTTCAGGAAATAAAGTGCTGTGGTGTTCCAGTGAAATGCATTTAATTAGGCGTGTATAGTCTGAGCAAACGATCCTGCATCATGGCTAACAATTTCCGTGCACACAAGTAAACAAGACATTGAGACCCCAAATCAGTTGTAGCCCACAAAAAGACAAGAACAAAAAAAGACAACATTTCTATGATACAATTAGCCAACCAACTTCGCCCAGTGACATTGCAAAATATAGCGAGTTCAGAAGCGTGTCAAAGGAGCACCGTGACCTGAACAGTGAGCTGAACACAAAAGCACTCTGCCGATCTGCTTTGTGAAATTTTCAAAGCATACGATACAAGATGCAGGGATATTTAGTGAAATTCTGCACGCGTGCAGTAGCTACTTGGAGAATATCCCTATGCCAGCCCCACAGTGCCGGCAAGCTAGCTGCTGGTCACCCAGTGCGTGGAAGCAAGGTCTTCGGCTGGCTCCCGCAGATACATTGGCTGCTTGTGTGTATGAACGCAAGTATTGCTATGACCAAGCTATGAACTAGGCAGAAGTTCACGAGAGGATGAAGACTTATTGTCACTGTCAAAGAAGGTATGCCGCTAGCGGTGCCTTGAGAGCGACATTCTGCGTTTGACAATGTACTATCACCAGCCAAAGAGGGGACCGGGCCTTCTTGTAACGATTTCGGCTGGCTTCACTGTTACATAGCCCTCCCGTGTCCTAACGACCTGACTCGTGCTCCGGCACGAATATCGAAATGTCAGAACGCGCTCGCAACAGTGCCTCCAGAAATGTTTTTCCACCACCACCACCACTCGACGTCTCCAAATGTTTTCACGCAAACGCACTCCGAGTCGACACCTTTCAACACTGATGGGCGAAGCAATGGTAGCGAGAAAAGAAAGCTGGATTAATGCACGACTGCAGTGTCCAAGAATCCTCACTCTGCCATGGCTCTGCCGACGAACGAACAAATCCTACAAAGCTGTACAGCTATACGTACCCACAGCCGACCAACGCTTCCAGTTGGGGATTCATCCTACGATGTCTCGCTTCACTTTCATAAAGTTTTGGTGTGTCTTGCTTCGTTCGTAGCTTCTCGTTATTCGTGCCTACCACCACCCGCTTCCTCCTGCGCGCATGGAGTACCGCATCCGAGGCGAGTCGTCCTAGAAAGCTCACTTACAGCATCATAACTTCACGTTGACCGCAGGGGCCAGACACTTTGACTTTGAGTTTCGGTATTCGAAATAAGGCGTCCGCCATTGTTTTGGTAGGAAGCAAAAACCAAAGTTTCTAGAACTTGGTAAGCTGCAAAACTGAGCGATGTTGCGCGATGTTGCGCGGCGCCGCCGCTGCCAGCGACAAATGTAGCGCTGCTGTCGCATCCGGTTTCACTCACTGCATGCTCGCTAGTGTCACTCTCGTAACCTCCGTCAGCTCTGCGCGTTGCAGTGGGTCGCTATCCGTGGAGGCTTCTTTCTGCAGTTTAGTGCTTCAGCGTGCTTTGCTTTGTATGTGTTGCCTGTTGTCATCATGCCTAAATGTGGCGTTTCCAGCTGTACGAGTGCCTACAGGAAATGAGAGACACCATGACATTTATTTTGTGCCCCGCGTGTACCTCAGCAGCGATAGGCATGGGACCACGCTATTGCTCGTGCTGATAAGAAACTGTCCAACCCATCGCGTGTGTGTGATATTAACTTTTCATAGGGAAGACATCCTGAAGAATTTCACTCACATCATCAATGGTAAGAAGGTACAAATTGCCAGAGGAATGTAGGACCTTGTCGAAGGATACCTTCTATGGATGTTCCTGAATTTGCCCGCTTACCTTTCAAAACCCGTGACAAAGGAGCGAAAGCTGCCCGATGGGAGTGGCGTACTTTCCAGAATATCATCGGCGAAAAAGAACAGACTATTTCCGAGAACTGAGCTCGAATACAGTGAAATAAGTGCCGTCATGCCGTGAACGAGTGGCGTCATTTCGCTTCAAGACATAGAAAACTTTGTTTGCCTGCTGCATGCTGTTGGAAAGTTCTTGAGAATGGTGAGATAGGTCGTCTTGGGGGGTTTGTAGTGCTAAAAGAAAAAAAAAGGAGCGCTATTTGTGGAGAAATGCGTAGTCGTCACACAAGACATGGCCGTCATTATTAGGAGCCGTCACCATCGCATAGCCAAGTCGCCCGGCAATGCAGATAGCATCACCCAATAGGCCGAACTTCTGGAGGACATAGAAAAGCCGGAAGTGTGTTCATCCCAATGCCCCGGCAGGCACCCTCGTGAGTAATGAGTGACTACGAAGTGCTCACCGATACCTCAAAGTGCGGTCCCATGCTCGACGCTTTGGCTTCAGCTGCGTTAACAGCTTTCATTAGAAGAACTCAAGAAGAAGCAGAGGAAAGACATGCACGAGAAAAGGGTGGCACGCGCAGCTTTTCGACGATGTGTGTTGCTAAAGAATGTGACTGACATGAAAAAAAAAATAAGCTGCATGACTACACAATCAGACAAAAGCCACGGAATTGCGCCACATAGTTTAAGTTTATTTTAAGGCTCGAATACCACAGTCACAAGAAAAGATACAAGACATTGTGATTGGGTTTCTCGCACCTGGAAATCAATTGCGTATGTACACTACCAATTAACTGACAGACTCGTATAGCATTGTTTATCGTGGGCAGTTCCGAAAGCCATCATTATACTGTATTTGCCTTACACCGCTAGAGATTACGCAGTAATAAGTTTCTGCGGCAACGCAAGAACAAATCGTGATAATATACTTTTGGCAAAGCTCTTTCAAAACGGCCGCCATAGCGTCTTGCTACGGCGGCTACGCGTTTTCGTCTGCTAGCGGAAGCTTGTTGCGCCGTCAGCGCCATCAAACCAGAAGCTGTCCCGGCATGACGATAGTTATAGCGCGAGAACAAAATGACGACACAGAGACAAGATGGACACGAAAGACACGAGCGCTAACTTCCGACTGAGTTTATTGCGCAGAGCGCGAAAATGTATAGAGGAGACAGTAACCATGTGACAAAAACCATATGGTACAAAGAGCAGAACATGAGTTAGAGATAAAAAAAACAAACAAAAAACAATAGCACAAAAAATGGCAAAGAAAAATCTAAAAGGAAACGAAACAGAAAAGTAAAGATAATATAACTACTTGCTCGCACCGAAACCTTCGAGGAACCTTAGTTCCTTCTCGGACAGAGCCACAGAGGGCTTGCTAATGCAAGGCACCTATTCGCGTGCCATGTGCGCGGCCTCGACAATGACTCGGGTGCGCTGCTCTTTGTGCTTGTACAGCGTCGCTGTGTCCTTGAAAAGGGGCACACAATTGCACTCAGTGCAGTGCAAGAAAACCATCTTTCCCGTTGATAGAGTTTCTTGAATGAGGAAAGTGAAGAGAAAAGCGTGGAGCTGTTATTGTCTTTCAACACGAAGGCACCGACACGGGTCCGCGCAGGGGATGGGGGAGTGGGAGGTACGTCTTTCCCGTTTCTAACATTGTTAGCGTGTTCTCTCAGCCGATCGTGCAGACACCTTCCGGTCGTTCCGACATCACAAGCACCGCATGAAAGGGGGGTATATAGACAACTTCCCAGGAGCATACCTGTTTCTATGTTGAACTCTGCATTCCGTTGATGACTGCGTTTCCAGGGGGTTTGTAGATTTGATGAGGCTGATTAATTTGAACGGTGCCGAGACAAGGACACGAACTCCAACACGTTTTCCAATTTTATTGAGCCCATGAGATATCTGGTGTATGTATGGAATCACGGTTATCCTTTCACGTTCTGTATCCATGTTGCTCGGATTCTGTCGCTGCCTCTGCTCTGCCTTGTTATTCCGCGGGATAGCCTCAGCAACGGAAGCGATAAACGCCTCGGGGAAACCCGAAGCCTTAAGCCAGGAAACTTGAGCTTTGAAGCTCGCAGATATTGTGGGCGCACGACCTATTTAAGGCATTCTCAAGACAGGTTTGTGCTATGCCTCGCTTAACTAACTTGCTGTGAGCGGAAGAAAAAGGAAGTAGAGGTTTCTGCGCACGTGGTTCATAACACCAACAGTTGTGGTGTGAGCTAAAAACCAGTCTTAAGTCCGAAAAGCGTATTTTGTCATTCTCGGGCATTTCATGTGTCAACACAAGAGGCTTTAAACAATCTTCGAACACACCTATCGTTTGAGTCGCAAACGAGTGGAACATAGAAGAATTACTATTTAAAAAAACCGAGAAATCATGCTCGTATCTGAATACTTTGACTACATGCGAGCCTTATAACTTTTCCTGCAGTTTTTTTGCCGACTTTTGCCAATCCCAGACAACACTCGATGTCCTGAGGTCGTCCTCATATGGTACAATCGTCCTCGCACAGTTCTCATTGACCTTAGTACTTACTGAGGACGACACAAGCTGGTTTGACCCAGAAACGTCTTTTCGAGTGCTTTCTGAGAACAACAATTTACACCGAAAAAGTACTTTTAAGGACGTTTTGAAGAGGACAAAAGCAACGCGCGAGCGCCAGTTCAAACGTTTTTTCGAGTGCTATCTGGGACAACAATTGGTCTGGAAAAGGTCCTGTCAATGACCTTTTGGGGATTACAGCACATTGCACTGAGCACTTAGATACAATTCCTCAAGACCTTTGCGCACCAACTAGATGCATTTCATATGTGAAAACTTTCTTCACACGTTCATTTCATACAGTCATAAAGTTATTGTATATTTTCACCTCATTTGTTTCTTTTTTGGCAGAAAATTATCAAATTACGCGTTTCGCTTAATGAGACACGCGTAAATAATTGGCTTAGGCATCGAGCCTAGTATTTCAAAGTGTCAATTTGAAACAGTGTGTTCCCAAATGTCACCGCCTTAAATTAGTCATTATATGCCACTGTAGCGCGTAATAACAAACTAGCAGCTGGCAACCATTGACTATGCGGCACCATTCTAGATAGTCAAGTAGCCAAGCCATTCCAAGCCAACTGTCAATATGGGTAGAGGCACGGTAGAGGTACAGTGCCTAGAATATTTCTAGACACTGTACTAGACACTGTACTACTGACTTGGGCGAGCTGCTTAATTATTCAATCTGAAAACTTTTTAAATGGCACCATATGGGAATGGGGATATAAAAAGGGGTTGCATAAGGAACACGAATGCACAACAAAATATTACCGGAAGGTGATCGTCTCAACTTAGCATTTATCAGCTAGTATTTTTGAACTAAAGTCTTTAACATGTACATTTAGTATCGTGAAACTAGAAATAGTCAACGTAGAGCTGCCTAGTTTTTGCCCGTCATGTATCCAAAACATGCAACCCAATGTATGGTGCATACTACATAGCCTTTCGATGCAAAGGAGAGAAGCCTCATGAACCCTCTTCTTTGTGCCTTGGAGGTTTGTTCACTTTTTCCGTACACTCCTTCGGCCAATCAGCGGTACTTGCATGCTGTAAATGAAATAAAGAATATTTATTTCTGGCGTTTTTGCATGTTAGCAGACACACAGGTCAGCTTTGATAAGTGCAAAAAAAAAAAAAAACAAGCCCATGTTTTTATAGTTCACACCAGGGATGTAGCCATGATTTTCTTTCGCTCGCAACTACTGATGGGGGGGAAGGCATGGCAAAACGTCAAAGGTGGGAGAGGAGGTAGAAGAGGTCCCAGCAAAACTGAACATTTCGGTGTGCAGCAACCCCCGGCTATGTGTCTCGTTCACAGTCATAATGCTCTTGGGCTTTTCCTAAATGTATTCATTGGCTAGAAAGACCCTAAGGGCCCCAAAAGGGGCATATGTATAAGGGAAAATACGTTAAATACAGCTGCCGCAAAGTATGCACCTTACACTGCCTGCACACAATCTTTGAACTGGAAGGCTACTGCATATCTGAATGAGATTGAAACGTTTGCAAGTGCATCACGATGTAACATATTTGGTCTTCTTTTTCTCCTGTGTCTTCTGCTAGTATTCCATTCCAGATATGCATACTTTGGCGGTTCCCTTGACAACTGGAAACGGCACATTGTCCAGAGGGATTCGAGATCCGCAGTGGATCACGGAGAAGACGACATTGGCTGAAAATAAACAATAAAGAGGATTTAATGAAGGCACCTAGTTTTATGCATGGCAGAGGGCGAAGGCACCTAGTTTTATGCATGGCAGAGGGCAATATCAAATCTCGTGTTAGTTTTTGTGTAATGGCAGCAAAAAAAACTAAGATGCGCTGCCTCTGGCAAGAAATTCTGGCTGGCTTTCGTCAACCAGAATAATAAATATAATTATCATTATTATTAATAATTACCCAGACTTTTTTCATATGGCGTTTAAGTTTCAGCTTACAAGCAGCACCAACACGTTACAGTTTGCTTGGGTCTTGGGTTTTTAATACAACACTACAAAAAAGCTCGACGCTTCAGCTTCTCATATGAGTTCAACATCGGGCCTGCCTCGCTCTGACGTGTAATTCACACTTTTAGCAGGACCAGGGATGGCACATACGGATGTGTCACGAATAACCCAACCATAATTCGTGTCTTTTGTTGCGCACGATTGCTTTTTCGGTGTTGAAAATAACATAAATGTTAATTCTGAAACGCACAAATGGAAACAAAATAAACGCCCAAGCGCAGCTCTGCCTTGAATTCAAGACAATTATCTAAAGAGCACAGGAGCAGAATAGATAAGGTATGTGACCCTATGGCAGACCTTGAATTTTTTTTCAAGTCATGATTAGCTTGCATGCGCTGTTCTAATCATGACTGGGGCCCGAAACTAAAACAGTTCACTTCCAATAACGTTTCTTAAAATTTCTGAAGATCCGGTCATGTCCCGGACCCGGTACTCCACTCAAACCGAAATAAATCGGTGCCAGGGAAACTGAACCGGCAACCAGAACAATGATAACCCGACCTTCAAAAAGGCGAAAACCAATGAATTGTCTAGTGTTGCACTAACCGCAACTACAAACAAGCCTGTCCTGCCGTGTTGAGTCCCTTCATCTACGTGTTTCAATGCTAAATCTACGCGCAGAGCAAAACATTAAGAGGCAATCGAGACATTCTTACATTTAGGTCTCTTGATGTCCGCACAACATACCTCCCGTTGACAACAGCCAAGGAGCTCTCAACAGCTTAATATTCAACAGCTTAATATGACAAGACAGCGCACGCCGCCACAGAACAGGGAGACGCGGCGCGCAGCATACATGCGAGTGGTTCTTAATAAAGAGAAAGGAAGAGAAAAGTGAGCCCCTTTATTGTCTGCTTCAGTGAGCGACACCACCACAGGGCTCACAAGGGATGGGGGTGAGGAGGGATAAAAAGGGTAGAAGTAAAGGTATAGCAAAGAGGAAGAAGAAGCAACAACAAACTGAGGGGATAGGAGAGACAGGAAAGATGGAAGCATGGTCACTGGAGTCCGAGGACGGGGTACACTTGCGAGAGATGTTGTCGGCGTCTGTAGATGGCGTAGAGCAGGTCCAGTGTCGTCGAAGGCCGTCGGCGGAAGGAGGTGACGTAGGGCGAGCCCAGTCGGCCAGAGCTACAGTGACGCCGAAGGTCGCAAGCGCGCGGGCGCACAACCGGTCGGCACGAAATCCAGCGAGCGAGTCCGCGCAGCATACAGCCACAGAACAGCACACAGCGAACCAAGTCTAGGTGGTGGTAGTGGTTAGAATGAAGAGGAAAAGGGCACCTAATTTCTGTCTGCCTTCAGGCGACACGGCGCAGTGCCTTATAGGGGTGGGGGGAAGGAGGGATAAAAAGAATAGAAGGAAAATAGATGGAGAAGAAGACGTCTAGGTGGTGTTGAGCGAACGCGCTGCCAAACAGAGAGGGAGAGAGAGAGAGAAAAAAAAGGAAATGGTGGCTACGTCATCGCGGCGAGGCCCCGCCCTGCACGGATTTGTTGTGAGAACAGTCGCACCCGTCAAAATGGCAGCAGCGGCCCTGTCAGGGAAGGTGGAGTGTACTAGTGGAAGTTCGTGGCCTTTGTTGTGTGTGTGCATGGTTAAAAGTGAGATATCTGTGAGTCGTAGGTGATGACGCCTGGTAAATTGTCGTGTTGATGGATGCACTGGGCTGCACAACGTTCAGACTGATCATGGATGCATTGTTACCAGCCGACCGCGGCGAGGTGTGGTTCGAAGCAGCCTGGAACACCAGATATCAATTGTGCTTCGAAGCAGCATGGTCCGAACGTGTAAGGATCTACTTCTGCATCTGACACATGGCCTGACCTCGGGCAACTCAAGTCAACGCCCGTGTCGAGTGTACTGATAGGCTGTCAGAACGGAGCCTCTAACACTGAGTGCATTGGGCGCGATACACGTGGTGATGAAGACACTGTGTCAAACTTTCGAGGAAGATTACAAACGTAGTTGATTGACCTGTGTTGACTGCCTTAATACTGCTTTTCTTTTTTCAGACTACACGCGGACTCGAATGCCTGACAAAACTGTCAGTTGTGATTAATTACTGTTAAATAAATTTCAGTCAACAAGCTTTCTTTGTTTTGTCACCTGTCTGTTGATTAATACAGTATATATACACGAGACCTCGCAGGTGTTTTTCTTTTGATGTATGAAGATATCATGAAAAGAAGTAAATCCTAAGTAGTATCACTGCCCACAGTACTGAACCGGCCACACAATCGTTGTTCTGAAAAGATACTGAAAAAGTCCTAAAGTGTTGTATTGAGGATGTGCTGAGGTTGTTATGTGTACGGACAAAGGGACGGGATTAGTGCCATTCTAGTACCATAAGAGGACATTCTGAGGGCGTCATATTGTCCTCATGAAAGCATACTGAGGGCGTCCTGAGGTTGTGTTTGTGTTGTCTGGGATAGATCACTGAATAGAGGTGCTATGCATGAGCTGACTGAAACACCCTTTTTCTGCAGATAAATGCAATCATTCCATTGAACGAAAGTAGAGGTAAGGTACAGCAAAACCAAGTCAAGAAAATCTCGCGCACTGATGCCAGTTTTTAATAGGAAGTTCAATTCCCCGAAAATTTCTATGTTATCCCTTATATATTCTAATACCTCATCGTGAGACAGAGAGTAGTATAGGTCCTTTATGTCCATTGAATAACCGAAAAGATTAGATTGATTTGACTGTTTGAAAAATTCTATCAGAGCCTGTGAGTTTTTGATCAAAAATGGGTCATAAATATTTAGACAATTTTGATTGGGTCTGAATAAACAAGCTGAGTTGCTTTTGCAACGTACCACTTTCTATCACAATGGCACGGAAGGGCATGTCAAATTTATGTGTTTTGGCAGAAAAAAAAAACATGCTGAGCCCATTTTTGTCACTTTTGCTAATATGCTGTGCTAACTGCTTTAACTCTAGTTTACGACACATTTCCTTCGAAGTGTGGCATTTTGGGCTGGTTGGTATGGCATGAAGATAGTTATAGCGCGAAAACAAAACGACGACACAGAAAGAAGAAGAACACGAGCGCTAACTTCCAACTGAGTTGATTGCGCATGAAAATATATAGAGGAGACAGTAACCATGTGGCAAAAACCATATGGCACAAAGAGCAGAACATGCCATACCAACTAGCCCAAACTGCCACACTTCTAAGTTACATTTCTAGTTATTCGGGCTTTTTTTTCGTGTGTTTTTCTTCATCATTCAGTCCTCGTAACCCTCATCGCAGTCTCCATTTGCCGTGCGCGCACATTTACCTTCTGCATTCGCACCAAGCAGCTCCCTTTGGACGTTAAAGCTTTGTTTGGAGGTTACCACCCCTTTATCGGCCATGGCATACGGGTGTGCAAAATTCTTCGGTCTGAATGGCACCGACAAGAGCGCACGTAGCGGGACGCCCTGCATGTCCCGCTTCAACAAACAGATCTAACACCGGGAGTGAAGAAAAGAAGATGGCGAGTGTACTGCGACCGAATCGAATACACTGCAAACTGCCTGTTACACAGGCAGGTCCGACAACACGTTGGTTCATGATGCAGAATCTCGTTCCCCGACGTCATCACATTATTGCAGAGAGTGTTACGGGGAGAGGCCACAGACATCGAGTTTCTCAAAATTAACTAGAGGGCATAGAGTTATTCAAAATTTGGGAAACTCTATGCTAGAGGGCACTCTGGCGCTGCGATCGTTCAGCGACCATGGGAATGATGGGTAGTACCCAACGTTTCTAGATTAGAACAAAACGACGACACAGAGACAAGAAGGACACGAAGGTGTCCTTCTTGTCTCTGTGTCGTCGTTTTGTTCTCGCACTACAACTATCGTCATGCCATACTAACTTTCAGAACGGCCGCCACGGCGTCTTGCCACGACGACTGCGCGTTTTTGTCTGCTAGCGGAAAAAACAGCTGCCACACCCCTTTTTCTCCTTCAATTTAAAATGTTCTCGGTCATTAGCGTCACCTGTGGCGCGCGGTGCAACAACTGAACACTTTTCATAGCCTCCGAAACAGTAATGTACAGTTACAAGTCTCGAACAACTCTCGACTGACGCGCCACTATGAGCCGCAAATGGAAAACGCCTAGCTGATGCCATAGAGTTTCCCAAAATATTGAGAAACTCTATGGCTGGTACAGTCCGCCGCCGTGATGATGGATGGATGGATGGATGGATGCTATGAGCGTCCCCTTTATAACGGGGTGGTGACAAGTATGCCACCAGGCTCGACAAAAAAAAAAAAACCTTTTTTTCTTTTTTTTTTATGTTGGCCTAATGCCTCTACTTCGATAAATTCTATCTTAATGGAAAAAAGGTAAATTTTCAGCTTAAGTTCTCTGCCATTTACGGCACACTGTCCATATTTTATTTTTCCAATATTTATTTTTGTCCTTTCTAATTTTCTGCCACCAATACTCTAACCGTCTCTTACTTATTTCAATCGCGGGTGTGTTCAGCTTTCCATTGTTGTCCCTAAAACCCAAGGCTTCCTGTAGGCTCGTGCCCAAACGTACACCTGGGTGGATATCTCCACATTCAATCAGAACATGCTCCGCCGTTTCCTTATCTTTCCCGCAGCATGTGCATTGTTCTTCTTCTTTACTGAATCTTGCTTTATAACTACGCGTTCTAAGGCAACCCGATCTCGCTTCAAACAGTAAAGCGCTTCCCCTTGAATTATCGTAAAATGCCTCCCTCCTTATTTCATTTTTGCCCTTTCGGTAGTTACTCAAAGCCGGTTTTTTCTCCATAGCTGCCATCCAGTAAATCCTCTCCGCCTCCCTGACTTTTCCCTTAACGCTCTTTGTTGACATATGGCTCACAATACCAGCCGTATATTTACTAGTGAGTCTTCTAGTTCTTTTTCTCCACTGTGTGTCCACGCTCTTCCTATACAAATAACGGAACACCTTCTCTGCCCATCTACTCTCCTTCATATTTCTTAGCCTTTCTTCGAACCTTATTTTGCTCTGCGCTTCCCTCGCCTCAAAACCTGCCCACCCCATATCGCCCTTTACAGCCTCGTTTGTCGTCTTCCCGTGAGCACCCAACGCGAGGCGTCCCACAGTCCTTTGATTTACATCCATTCCCGATTGCACCTCTGCCCTCATGCACACCACTGAGTTCCCAAAAGTAAGCCCTGGAACCATTACACCCTTCCACAGACCTCGAAGCACCTCATACCTATTGTATCCCCACAACGCTCTGTGCTTCATTATTGCCGCATTCCTCTTTCCTTTTGCTGCCGAGGCTTTTTCCTGTACCTCCATGTATCTATCACTCTCATTTACCCATACTCCAAGGTACTTGTATTCACTTACCCTCGGTATTTCTTGGCCTTGTATGGACACCGTCTGATCACAGGGATCATTGAATACCATCAAACCACACTTCGTTACACTGAATCCTAGTCCAAGAGCTTCACCTTCCCTTCCGCATATATTCGCCAGCTGCTGTATATCATCTCGACTGTCCGCAAATAAGACGATATCGTCCGCATAAAATAAACCTGGAAGCTTCTGCTCAATCATCATGCCGCCCTGTTTGTGTGACAGATTAAAACCAATGCTGCTACCTTCTAGCGCTTTTTCCATACTCACCATGTACAGCATGAATAACAGTGGGGACAAAGGACATCCCTGTCTCAGACCCCTGCTAACCTCAACGTTCTCTTTGCTACGCATTCCTTCCCACTCTATGCAAACTGTATTTTCTCGGTATATCTCCCTCAAAATCTGTATACAGTCGTCGCCCATGCCCATTCCTTTCAATATATCCCACAAAATTTCCTGATTAACGTTGTCGTATGCCCCAGTGATGTCTAGAAAAGCCACGTACAAGGGCCTATTCTCTATTTTAGATATTTCTATACACTGAGTGAGAACAAACAGGTTATCGTCTAACCGCCTGTCGACTCGAAATCCGTTCTGAAGTTCTCCCAAAATATCGTTATGTTCGGCCCATGTTTCTATTTTCATTTTTACTGCTTGCATCGCCAACCTGTATAGTACCGATGTAATGGTTAGTGGTCTATACGAGCGAATCTTGTCCTTTTCTCCCTTGCCTTTATAGATTAAGTTCATTCTACTTTGTCGCCAACTGTCCGGTATTTGTCCGTCCTTTAAGCTTTTTTCTACTGCTTTTAACAATGCTTCTTTAGTGTTATGTCCTAGTTCGTTAATGAGGCTAACGGGAATCCCATCTAAACCCGCGGCAGTGCGCTTTGGAATTTTTCCTTCGGCCTTTTTCCAGTTGAAATTATCAAGTACTAGCTCTTCCTCTGTTGCTTTCTCCGCCACACTTTTACTCACCGGGGAGATCCCCTGGACGCTTTTTTGAAACGAATCGGCTGTTACCTTTTGGATGTAACCTAGCGCTTCGTACCCTTCCAATTGATTTCCTCCTTCATCTAGAATATGTTGTTGCGTTGTGACAGACTTCCTACCTAGCGCCTTTATGTGGCTCCAAAAAATCCTAGGCGCGGCCTCCTTTTTTTTATTTCAAATACCCTCAGGGTACAAACGTACATTGAAGAGGGGAGGGGCAAAGAAAGTTAACACGTAATAATAACTTGGTTATAGTTTTAAAAATACAGAAATGAATTATCACGATGACACTTTAAACAAAAATCAGTTACAAGAACAAAGGCCAATGAACCAAAATGAATAACACAGGAATCAAAACACTGGACTGTCCTGGAAGAATTACAAGATTTTATCATTGGATGCACTGCCAAAAGAGATATAATGAAAAAAAAAAAAAAAAACATAATGTACAAAAAGTAGCCACTCGCAAAACTAGAATACGAGAAGCATAGCAACAAAAGGGAAACATATAAAAAAAAAAAAAAAAAAAAGAGAAAAAAATTAAAGGTATGAAACAAACACTGAACGATGTTAACTCGAAATGAAACTTCGAAGTGCGATTTTGAAATTATTGGTGTTAGTTATGCTTGTGAGTGATGCAGGCAGATTGTTCCAGTCTCTGGTCGTTGTGGGGAGAAATGAGTGTGAAAAGCCGACGGTGTTGCTGTGTGGAATGTTTACCTTTTGGCGATGGTCGATGCGGGATGAAATGTACGGCGGTGGCTGAAGAAGCATAGAATGTAAATATGAATTGTGGTAGTAGATTTTATGGAAAAGATAGAGTCGAGATAGTTTTCGGCGATGTGATAGCAATGGAAGGTGTAGAATGTCTTTCATGTTAGTAACACTCGCAGTTCTTTGGTAATTGTTTAAAATGAAACGGACTGAGCGATTTTGTATTTTTTCTAGTAATTTTATGTGGTTCTGATATCCGGTGTCCCATACTGACGATGCATACTCAAGCTTCGGACGAATGAAAGTTGTGTACAGTAGTAGTTTTAATGAAGATGGCGCTTGAGGAAACTTCCGGCGAAAATATCCTAATGTGCTAGTGGCCTTGGTGGCTATGTAATCAATATGAGTTTTCCATGAAAGGTTATTGGTAATATGGACACCCAAGTATTTGTACGATGTTACGCATTCTAGTGGGATGTTATTAAGTGTGTAAGTAGGGGAAGTCACTTCAGCACTGGAAATCCTCATACTTTTGCATTTTCTAACGTTTAATTCCATACGCCATAATTGACACCATTTAGTTATGTTATTAAGATCTTCCTGAATTAGTGAAATGTCTGCGGCATCCGTCACCTTTCTATACAAGACGCAGTCATTGTATCTCTATTTCGTGTATCTCTGTCATCCAGCGTTCACTTTCACCTTTAATTTTTGCCTCTACCAATTTCTGTACAAGAGATTTTTTCTCCAAATATATTTCCCATATTTTTTTGACTTCGTCCTGCGGCCGCTTCTCCTTTTTTGCCTTTCTATGCTCCCGTGATGCTTCGCGTCGCTTCTCGATCGCCTCCCGGATTTCCTTGTTCCACCAACTTTTTGGCTTCCTTTTTCCTTTCCAGCAGACAGTTTTCTTCTCTTTCCCTATCTCCTTCGTCATTAGATGTAACAGCTCACTATACTCCCAGTCCTTGCCTGGTATTTCGCCTACTTCTTCCTCGACTCTTGCGGCTATATTTATTATTTGTTTGTCATTTAAATACGAGCTGCCAGACTTTGATTCCATGCTCATATTTTTAGTTTCGTATCCCATTTGTAATGTTATTGGTTCGTTTATGATCACTACCCAAGCTGTTAATGCCTCCCTCGTCTATCCTCATTTCTGTCAGTTTGTGGTAAATTCCTTCAGTCATGAGACAATAATCAATACTTGATTGCTTGTTTCCGACTTCCCATGTGATCTGGCCGTCACATTTAGGCCCCGTGTTAACTATCTCCAGACTATGTTGCTCGCAAAGATCTAGTAATAACTTCCCATTGGTGTCTGAATATCCGTCAAGGTCATGTATGTGGGCATTCATGTCCCCTAGAAGGATGATTTCGGCCCCATTACCAAATTCCTTAATATCCGCACTCATGCAATCCACTATCTCCTGATTCTTTTCTCCGCAGTTATTCCCCGTCCACAAGTAGGCTACCCCTAGCCACGTTTCCTTTCCACCTACTGTGCCCAGAACCCAGAGGTGCTCTGAACACGTCTGTTTCACTCTAACCCATTTGGCTCCGCGGTGAATTAGCATTCCTACACCCCCACCTTTCCTTTCCGATATGGTCCTGTTACACCCTTCCCAAACATAATTTTTAATATGTGGTGGCTCTTCCAAGTCTCTAAGGTGTGTTTCTGTAACCGCATACACGCCTATCTGTTCTTTGTTTAACTGCTCCTCAATCTCTAACCATTTTGCCTTCTTTCTGCCACCCTGCATGTTTATGTAACTAATTGCAACACGCGCCTTTTTCCTTTTTCTTTTACCTTTTTTCTGGTTTTTCGCAATTCTACCTGTCAAAGCGTCCTCCTGGTTGTTTTCCATGATAGTGTCGGGCGCAAGCGCCATTGCACGGAGCTTGTTTAAAACTGAAGGCAGGCCAACTCCGCTGGGAGCGCGAGCTATTCCTCAGGCATCTTTCTAGACGAGGCGTTGGTAGCATAGAGTTTCTCAAAATTAACTATAGGGCACTCTGGCGCTGCGATCGCTCAGCGACCATGGGAATGACGGGTAGTACACACATTTGCCTAGTCTTCGTACTTGCGGGCGGCGAATCGTACTTGCGGCTTCGTTTATTGCTGTCTTTCGGTTTTGCTTTGAAAGAGAGATTGAACCCTTTTGAACTTCATGAGCCGATGTGTAAAGTAAGTCTAAAAAAAATATTGAAGCGCAACCACGGAAAGTTTGCTAATACTTGTTTTGTAAGAAAACAGCTTCAAGCCACACGAACACACACGGAGCCAAAAGCAGGCCAGAAGAACGAATATTAGACAAATGTGTGTACCATAGAAACTCTATGGTGTGTACTACCCATCATTCCCATGCTCGCTGAAGCACCGTGCGTTGCACCTCCCTTATACACTAGCGCCAGAGTTCCCTCTAGTAAGTATTGTAAGAAACTCCTTGTCACCATCAACGCGAAAACAAAAAACAATAAAAATATGACGTCACAATTGGATGTGACGTCATGCAAACACATGGCGCGTAATTGAAAATTTTCCCAATTGCTGACCTACTAGGTGCCTTTTTTACGTGATTTCATTGGGCCTTAATTGTGTCTCGCTAACTGCATGCGAGAGAGAAAAGAAACACGGATATTAAAAGAGTTCACGGGTCAGACAAAGATGCACGCGCTCAATTGTAACTACGGCAAACGCTCAGTAGCACTGACAATTAGGCGAGTTGCTGTGGGTTCGTACTTATGAACGGCGCATAGAAACACTGAACACAAATGAAAAAAAAAAAAAAAAAAGAGACACGCACTCGTGTTTCTTTACCCTGCCGCGGTGGTCTAGTGGCTAAGGTACTCGGCTGCTGACCCGCAGGTCACGGGATCGAATCCCGGCTGCATTTCCGATGGAGGCGGAAATGTTGTAGGCCCGTGTGCTCAGATTTGGGTGCACGTTAAAGAACCCATAGAGTTTCCTGCAGCACTTACTAGAGGGAACTCTGGCGCTAGTGTCTATGGGAGCTGCCATAAGGTCCGTTCGATTCACCTGCACCACGTGAACCAGTTCACGAGGTGCTGCACCTTGCCATTCGTTTCAGCGGTGCAGCATTGACGACCGCTGAACCCTGCCATTCGTTTCGAAAGGTGCAGAAAAGGTGCAGCACCGGTTCACGATTTTCCTGCACCTCCTTCGCTGACGGTGCCGGCTTGGTGTAGCCGCGCGTGCAGCTGAGCAGACGACGCAGCACTTAGACGTAGGTGGCTTAGGCGCCGTACCTGCCTCTACAAACGCGCTGTGTATTTTCAAGATCTTTGCGCCTCATAAACTGTCCGCATGCTCGATTTGCCATCGGTGAGTGTTTGCTGAACGGTGTAAATTAAGCGAAAAGAAATAAGGCCTGCACCTTGTCGGCACATCGTCATTTGTTTCAAGTGTCGTGCTCTGCCTGCACCGCTGAACTCACGCTGCAAAATTTCCGAACTTCGCGTGCACAGCCGTGAACCGGTTCCGACGGGTGCAGGTGAATCGAACGGACCTTTTGTCTAATATTCGTACTTTGGCCTGCTTTTGGCTCCGTGTGAGTTCGTGTGGCTTGGAACTGTTTTCTCACGAAACAAAAATCAGCAAATGTGCAACAATTGCGCTTCACTACCTTATTTTTTTCAACTTACCTTTTCAAATTGGGTGACGAAGCTTAAAAAGGTTGATTCTTTCTTTCAAAACAAAACTGAAACACAGCAACAAACGAAGCCACAAGTACGAAGACTAGGCAATTGTGTGTACTACCCATCATTCCCATGGTCGCTGAACGATCGCAGCGCCAGAGTGCCGTCTAGTTTATTTTAGGAAACTGTATGAAAGAACCCCAGGTGGTCGAAATTTCCGGAGCCCTCCACTACGGCGTCTCATTATCATATGGTGGTTTTGGGACGTTAAACCCCACATATCAATCAACTCGTGTTTCTTTGCGCCATTCATAACCAAGTACCGCGCCGCGCATGCGATTCTGTGGGCGCTCGCGAATCCCCCCCCCCCCCCCCCTAAATTTACTGTAAAGGTCAACACTCATAGATGTTTTATATCTGTACACGTTGGTAAAGGTAGCATATACAGTAGGACTCGTTCTCTGGATTTCATGCCGACCGGTTGAGCCCACGCGATCTCCGACGACAGTGCAGCTCTGGCCGACTGGCTTGCCCTACACCATCTCCTAAAGCAGACAAAAAGCTCTCGCCGAGTGGTGCCCCGTTCTTGGATTCCTGTGACCGTGTCCAACTTTCCTATCTTCTCCCTACTTCCGGATGGCCTGCCCCTGCGCTACCCTAGTTCCTTCCCCCTCTATCTAAACCTTTTTATCCATCCTTACCCTTATCCCTCTGAGCTACTGTTGAGGTGTCCCACTGTGATGCACAGCTATGGGGTTCACTTTTATCTTTCCTCTTGTGGTTTGGGCTAGTTGGCATGACATTGTAGTTAAAGCGTGAGAACAGAAGGACGACGCTAATCTCCATGTTCGTTCTGGTCTCCCGCTATAATTATCTAGAGGAACCTAGAAGAGCACCGTGACAGTAGTTAATAGGACTGTAATTTCTAGCCGAAGTTAGCACACCAAAGATGATTGAAGCTGGTCGGGCATTTTAGCACAGCTCATCGCAGCAACGGGAATTCTAAGAAATTAGTGCAGATGTGGCACCCCTACTTATAAAGTGGCTGAATACTAATTCTGCCACGGTGAATGTACCATTAGTTCCTGCAAATGCAAGCCCCCCCTTAGCATGAACTAGTACCTGAAACACTGGGACATAAGATTCATTGACCAATCCTGAGGATAAAACATGAGGCATAAAAAATGCGTCAGAGTAGTGGGGGAAAATGAAACCACTCCAGCCAGTCATTCTGCACAGCAGCACAAAATAGATGCTGTGTTTGGACTAGCCACTTTATACTCGATTCCTTAAAGTACACATGCAGAGCCCCCCCAAAAAAGCAAAGCCAGTGAATTGGAATGTGATGCACTTTATTCCAATTTCATTGTTTCAATCACGGTGAAGACCAGATTTGACAAACACATTGACGACCCGTCGCTTGACCAGTTAACTAGCTCTACATGAAAGATATAATGGCGGTGACATGATGTTGAATAGATATGCAAACACTTATTAAAAACACTTGTTAGCCCCTCTCTCTACACAATTGTACACAAACGTGACAGTAGACAGCTCGTCTTCCATACAAGTGAAAAAAAAAAAGTCCCAGATATACAACAAATTACAACCATAAAAACTGAAAAGTACAAGGCAGTTCCCCCTTTTTTTTTACAGCAAAACTGGCAGTGGTAGAAAAAAAAAAATAAAAACAAAATCTGAGAACACACACAGGAGACTCTTGGAAAATTATCTGGTGCACAAACAATAGCTCATGTTAAACTGAGCAATGCTTGTAAAAGCTGCAGTTGTAGATGAAATAATTCACAGTTCTTTTTGGATTGAATTTGTAGACTACACAAGGATAGCGAACCCAATTTCCCTAGCTTTTTTCCCATCGATGTGGATCCAGATTTGCCATAACAAACAAGATTGTATTTATAAGTACATTGCATTGGTAGAAGGGGCCCATTTGTAGACTAAAGCTCTGAATGGAAACGAAACTCCACATGACAGTGTTGTCACCCTTTTAGCACAAAAGCTTGCAAAATAATTTCACAGACTGCAAGTGCCCCCCCTCCCCTTCAAACCAGTTTACAAGAGGCTGAACAATACAGCTGCAATGCAGGGCTACCTTAGGTGGTACATATTTTAATTCAAAACCACACATAGACATATACACCGTGATGTCTGTTTCTCGGAGTGGTTGTGAATTCACCGTGAAGTTGACTAACCAAGGCTACGTTGTGTGCACATGGCAGAACTGCTGCGATCTGTGCACCACGACCAGTCAATGCAACACTACACGATGACATGGTTCATGAAATTAAGTGCGCAGAACTAACAGGTCTAGAAAAAAAATACAACATCAAAAAAGAACCTGTGAAGTGTAGGCCAATATTGCCTCGAGCATATGCAGTGGGCATAAAGTAAGGGAGGGCAAAGGCGAATTACGCAGCAGGACAACAATGAGATGTCACAGGGCACTTTCGAGATTTCGGGAGGGGAGCACTGGCAGGTTCACGGCCGCGCAGTGGTGGCCACTGCTGAAAAATAACGCCAGAGAGTGCGGCAACAAAAGCACACACAGCACTGGGTAACACAGACACGTGAACGGCTGCTGGTGGCATGGTGTGTCCCAGGCTAGCCGAATGCTGCCACCAAAAAGAACACTGGAACAGAAGAAAGGGGCGATGATGCGTGTAGAAGAGAGGACGACGAGCGGGGCGAAGAGAGAGAGAGGAAGAGTGTTCTTTTGGAGTCGCTCTAGGCACGCTCCCCACGGATCCGTCTGGCCAGCTGAATGTCCTTGGGCATGATGGTCACCCGCTTGGCATGGATGGCGCAAAGGTTGGTGTCCTCAAAGAGGCCAACAAGGTATGCTTCACTCGCTTCCTGTAAGGACAGATGAACAACCACAGGCTGCGGGTCAGGCTACGGTCCTCAACAGCTGGAGTTACTAACAAGAGGCCCCCAAACAACTGAACAGCTTCAGATTGCCTCTGCCATTGCACACAGTCCTGCCCGAGCACTACTTCAGCAATTTCCACGAAGATTGTGGCCACTGGCCGCCCAGTTTATGACAAGAGCCTGGAAAGTCAGTCTATTAGTGCAGGCTGCCATGGTTTGCTCAAGCGGCCGCTCTGAAACCCAACCATCAATAACCTTTAACACTGGGGCAAAAGTATTTTTGCAGGCACTCAAATTTGCCCATTACAGAAGCAGGGAACATGAACAAGACAACAGGGACACCATCCTCTAGAGTATCTTGGTGCTAGTTGTACAGCATGACAGATAGGTTGGCAATGGAAAAACTGGCATAGCACTAGGCACCAAAAACCCTTACAGCAGTCGCAGCCTGTGTTAGTAGATAATGATATGCCCATTTACGCAGTCACATGTGGCAGTGACTCACTGAAGTAATGTTAACTCACGACCAAGCATACGGACACCCCACAATATAACATTTCAGCTTTAGACTCCAGCTGGCTTATCGAGTGAGGCGTCGAATGCCATGGCTAGTTGCCGAAGATGTAAACATTGCCAATAAGTTGTTAGCACTGAACCCTGCACCGTTGTTGGACTCTCACTTGATTCCGTGCCGAATAGTTGTGCCCATGCGACCGCCGACCACAGCGCAGCTCTGGCTAACCTGCTCTAGCTAGTGGTACCCAGTCCTGGGACTCAGACGTGTTTCCATCTTTATCATATCTCTTAACTTTATCCCTTTTAATCCCTCTTTGCCCCCTCCCTCGTGAGCCACTGCTGCGGTGTCGCACTCAGATGCGGACATTTATGGGGCTCAATTTAATCTTTTTGCTCACGCGGCACCGAAGAACAACTGTGGGCGATCCAGCAGGGCGAGACCGCCACCAGAGCCCAAGCTCTTGTAGCCGATACCTAGGCAGGGACATGGGGCTCAATTTAATCTTTTTGCTCACGCGGCACCGAAGAACAACTGTGGGCGATCCAGCAGGGCGAGACCGCCACCAGAGCCCAAGCTCTTGTAGCCGATACCTAGGCAGGGACATCTTCCTAGATCGCGAACTCGCGAATTAAGGGAACACACACGGGTGCTCAAAATGCAAATGGAAGGAAAAAAAAAAAAAAAAAAAAAAAAAAACTCAACCCTGAAATGCAAAGAATCCAAGGAGTGAAATGCATGTATGGTGGAGAAATAACCTTTCTTGTGTGTGTGTATATATATATATATATATATATATATATATATATATATATAAAGACGTGAAAACAGTTACAACAACTAATGGAGAGCGACGGCAGCCGAGTGGTGGCTCCCTTGTTGTGGTCAGTAAAAGTGAAAGAACCGACAAAAGCGCAAAATATTCAGCCCTTTACAAACACGAATATTTATGCCCCCATGTTCAGAGAATGTTGCAGTAATTATTTAGTGTTGTAGTCGTGGGAACTGTGTACACTTCAATAGGGTCATTCCCAGAGGCACGACGGAAGCTTGTACTTTCATAAGTAACTCATTGCACAACTCTAGTTATTTCTGGAATACGAGCCCTGGAAACGCTGAACTTATAAAGAAGCGAGGCGAAGTGAGCACCCTCTACTGTTTTCTCATATTGCGAGTTTCATTACCTAACAGGGCTTTAGAGCAGAAATGGTGCCTGAAGTATGTCAGATGTGACCGAGTAACTTTTCCATGCACTTTCTCCCGTGCATACATCTGCATTTTTGGAACAAAAGTATAGAAGTCTACTCTACGCCTTCCTCTAGTCCCTGTGGTGAATTATGCAGTGAACTGGCTTAAGGTCAAATTACCGTTGTACATGCAACCAGCAGCAAGCAATATTTTCTGTAGTGAACTGCCATCACAGACCCTTTGGGTATTAGCACACTACCAAGCAAGAAACCTGGCCCTAGGACAAAGTTTTGCAAAGGGTCTTGAGAAGATGGGAATGAAGCGCGGACAGAACATTTGATGTAGTCCAGCTTCCAGTATAGATGGCATGCATTGTGCAGGCGGAAGCAATGCTGGCAGCTGTGTATGCACAGAATCTAGTGGCCTGGACAGGTGTACACCATCATGGCAGCACATGCCACACCAAGACAAGTGATTTGCAACTTTAGCTGGCCAGTCAGAAGCAGTGACAAGAGTAAGTACAGAACTTGTTTTTGAAGGCGATTCGCTGAAGTGGAACGCTTAGCCGGCTGTTAATGCAATCCGAACGGAACAGGCAGGAAAAATAAGTCCACTGTTCGAGGGAACGTGTGAATGCGTGGCCGGGAACTGGTGGCGAGATTTGTAAATGTGGCGCACGTGCATAAAAACGCGAAAGCCGTGCTTATCAAATTCTGTCCGCTACTTTTCGCCCCTGTGCTTGCCGAGTGCGTTCGTTGTTTCCCGGAGCGATTCATGCCGCCACTGCTCTGCGGGCGCCCCGTCAGGTAGTCGGCAGGCACATAAAAGGTACAGCTCGCTTCTTGTGTGGCATCTCGCCAGTTCTGAAACCGATTCAGAACTGCAGCGGTGGAATTTTGATTAAAGGCTACAAATAGTGAAAAGCCACGGGAATACATTTAGAAGCATGCTAAGAAATGCGTAATAATAACAAACGTTGGAATTCAACACCGTAGAACAGCGGTACGATTATGAGCCATGCAGTGAAGGCTCTAAAAATTTCAACCACCTGGGGTTGCAATCAAAGTACCTAAACATTCCCACCTCCATTTCGCCCCATGAGCTCAGGCCAGCTGTCGAGTACCATAACCCTACTCCATCGGGGTGAGTTGAAGAAGACGCTAGAGGATGAAATCTTTTCAAAGAATCAATACAGCATCATCCCTATGTTTTGGCTCTGGCTTGCTACATCCTCACAAATCGTATTGATGTTCTAAATTGTGCAAGTGCTTGATTAAAGAAGCAACATGTGAAGAATATCCACATGTCGAATCGTGATAGCATGCACTTTTAAGAAAAGTACAGCACTTTCCCAATATGTGCTCGCATGAGAAATGAAGTGTGTAAAACACGAGAACATAGTCGTATTTTTATAACAAAAGAGCAGGCAAGATCTATGGCCTTTTAACGTTAGACGAATAAAAAGCGTCGTTTAGTATTTGGTGATGTCAGGTCCTGCATCGAGCCCGGCTTTATTCATCCTTGTTGGTGGAGACATGTACAGAGCTACCGTGAAAGATGAATCACGCTCAAGTCGCCCCCACTCTTCGGTTACGGAAGCGCAGAAGTCATCCATAGATGTTACGCGGAAAGTTTGGCAAGAGAGAGATGATTTCATGCCACCCCACAGAATTTACAAGTCTGGTGACGGGGGCACGTAAGCACAAGCTCAATCTTCAGTGGACCGTTTACCATGGCAGTGACGGCATGCACGCTGACTATTCGTTAGTAAAGAGCTCAACTACGAGATGCCTGTCGCCCTCAGGCGCCCTGGTCATGCCCCATATAAAAGCTGTCACTACCGAAAATTCGTTCAGCGAAGAAATACGCCCTCAGCTGTGCAATTCTGTGATAGGGATAACGAAGACTATCACTTGGGTAACCTATAGTGTCAATGCTTACAGAAATTTCAGGCGCAAGCTTAAATTTGCACAACATTCGAACCAGACGGCTGCCTTTGATGACAGGCAAAAATTTATGCGGCATGCCACGGGCACAGGCAGCTCCTTCCAACCAATGAAACAGAACACAGCACTAGCGCTCGCCGGGCGGGGAAGTGGCAGACGACGCAAAGCACGAACCACTCGCGATTCCGACCGTATGCTCGGCGCGTTCAAATCTTGCTAGCAGTTTGCGCACCGCGGATTACCGCAGACTCGTGTGGTCCCGTTAACAGTGGACCGTACTGTACACTGTAGGTGCCCAAAACAACCGCGCCAGAATGCCAGACGTATTCGCATGTGAACACGTAACCTTAGTCGCACCTGGAGAGCTCCGATGGCCGCGCTCTGGAAGCGCAAATCGGTCTTGAAGTCCTGTGCAATCTCGCGCACGAGGCGCTGGAAAGGCAGCTTGCGGATGAGCAGCTCAGTGGATTTTTGGTAACGACGGATCTCCCTGAGGGCCACGGTGCCGGGCCTGTAGCGATGGGGCTTCTTGACGCCGCCCGTCGAAGGGGCGCTCTTGCGCGCTGCCTTGGTGGCCAGCTGCTTGCGGGGCGCCTTGCCACCGGTAGACTTACGGGCGGTCTGCTTGGTACGGGCCATCGCTGATGCTGCTTCAGGTTACCTGCGCACGGGACCAAGAAGCAACTGTGGACAATGCCAACGTTGTGGCTTTGGCAAATGTTGCACTCGGGAGTCGAACAGGACAAAAACTCGTAAGCAAGCGCAGTATCATAGCATGCACAAACCATCGCGACAAAGGTACTGTACTAGCAGCGGGGCAAGGTTCCGTTTGGCGACGCAAAAGTTGCCAGACTGCCGCCAAATTTGCCAGCAGCGGTAACCTGCTGTTCAAGTCACCAACAAATACAGCGCGATTAAATAGAGGTTTGAGATAAACTTGAAACGAACAAGAGGCAAGATTAACACCAGAAGTTACTAACTACACAAACAATAAAATGCCCCTGAAGCGGCTGCATCCAACACGGAAGCTTTCAGGGCTACGTAGAACGACCAGTTCTGAAGCCGTGAAAAGGAAAAACAAATAGGCCGCTAAGAATTAGGAACGCGCGTGAACACATTGAGTAGGCTAACACAGCCCATGAAGGTGTGACGAGCGCGAAGGACCCGGGGCGCGTCTGGACATGTCCGAAGGTGACGAAGGGACAATGAAGTACGGGCAATTTGTTCCCGCCAATGAAAACACACGCGCACAGCGGAAGCATGCCCAAGACTCCCGAAGAATCTCGATGTCGTCGCAAACTGGCAGGAAATCAACCCTCACGAAAGAGCACAGCTAACAGCAAAGCAAGACGCGGCCACCGGTAGTATCTGGTCGGTCACAAATAAGCAGTGGATGCAAGGTTAGGCCTAAGGGAAGGTGCGACCAGCGGTCCGGAGGAACGGCAGCAGGGCGGGCTGCCTTTCGCGTACGGACGCCGAAAAGAAGCAGCACGTCCGCGTTTCCGAACGGAGACAAAGGCCAACTCACAGCGACAACAGGTGCACGGTCAGGGCCGAAGCCAAAAACACGAACGGTCCTTCGCCGAGAAGCTTTATATCAAAATGGCTGCCACGGGTATTTTGAGAAGAAACGGCAGCACAATGAGGCACGCTGCCGCCGGTGTGGGCAGACGTGGCAGCAACGCGAACTCTGCGACGCTGGCGTACGAAAACTGCTCAAAAAGCCGGTCGGCCCTAAATTCGGCGCTACATGAATAAGAGCCAACATACGTCAAGTCCGAAATCCGGGGCACTTTCGCGGGTCTTCCTGCAACAACAACGAAGCAACTCACAACAACCGAGCGTGCACTGCAGAGAGCAAGAAACAATAAAAAAAAAGTCAGTCGAAACTCACATTAACTGACCGACAAAAGCTACGACAAAAACCAGCATGACACAGAGCAACGTCATCAACTCCGCGAGCGACTATTGGCCGTTCTTGACGTCACGTCTTTTACTATTGGCTCCGATAAGCTCATTTCCCATTGGTTGATTGTTTGGCAGCAGTGCATGGCGATTGGTCCGTTCGCAAGCCTCTTGGATGTCGAAAATGGTCGCTTTTTGGGCGCAGGCCCCGAGCACATTCGGCACCAAGGCAAGTTGCGCAAATAATACGCACGTTTCGCATAGAGAAAGCAAGCAGCAAAATAACACCGAACAACGCTGTAAATGCGTGCTGACAATTACGAGCTACAATGAGGGACCGTCTGTCGCCTACTTTCGAAAGCGGTCCGCTCAAAAACCGCCGGTTACTAGTTGACTGGCGCACTTGCCATGCTGGCTGAAGTTTACGCGACGGATGAATATTGGCCTACAGCTATGTACTCCTAGGGGTGAAAATATGCCTAGCCGAGACAGGCGGCACACTGCGAGTACAAACGGCCGATACCTGCTGAACTTCGGAACCGCAGACCGAAATAAACCATTTCTACTTACCTTGCACGAAACGTGTCTCGAAGGTGCAGGCGCTCAGGCGAAAGAAACTTCAAGGTGCTCTGTGCCTCAACTCGAGAGCCTCCGCTCGACAGACGCTAACTGCACGACCGCACTACAAGTGAGTGAACTTGCTATGTAGGTCAAATCGACTCTCGCGCCATCTACGCCACCTTCTCCAAACACAGCTTTATAGTCTCATAAACAAAATCAGAAAAACCCCGGAAAATGCTCATAAAACTCCTTAAAAATTCCGTATATTTTAGAAAGTGCGGAAAATTTTTCTGCAAGCTGATTATTGGGCTCCTAGATATTACGTTCACACAATATATGCGAACCTTGCCCTTGCTGTCAAGGCAACGAGCGCTAACAGTCGGGACCACCTACACCTTAGTCAGGACCGTTATCGGCGGAGTGAGTGATCGACGCGATATGCTCATTATTGTGTAATGCCTGATCGTGCATGCACCAGCGAGGCCCGTTGTGTGGACGATTGCGCAATGCTGATGTTATCGTTGCGTGGTGGAAAGGACAACACCGGGAGCTGATCGACGCTAATCCTCGCAGCTGCTGCAGCGCCAAATTTCGACTTCTCGAATCACGTGAGCACGCCTTGGTTCTCGTGTTCGGTCAACGGCGAGATGGCTCTGTATTGTTTTTCCAACGGTCTAGGCACTTGCAACGGCTGCGTTCCGCCGTCAACTAAACATTCTTGGCCCATCATCCAGGTGTCGTGTCAATGAGTCGCTGTCATTTATTCCGAAGTTGCCGCGCCTGTACATAGTAAGGCGGAAGCGTTTCTTTCGGGTGTAGTTCGCGCGTAAATGTGCTCGTAAGGTCCTCACGCCTTTTTGCATGCGACCGCGTTCGAAGCTGCATGGGGCGGCAACTTGCGAACGAGTAGGTGCGTAATTCCCTACGCCTTCAAGCAGCGATTCGTGGTCGTTTGTCGATGGTTAATCATGTGTTACAATGTGTTACACGCTCGACACATGTGCCCAGACTTGCTCATGGGTCACAGGAAAAAAAAAAAGGAACCGTTCAGGAATAACCGCAGAGAAAAGTAAGGAGTGCTAAAGGGGCTCACATCACGAATTCTTGCGAAGTAGCTCAACTACCTGCCGTCCTAAAATTGCTTAAATAGAAAAAAAGGTGATTACGCTTATCAATTATTGCTTAGAAAACTTAACTGAGCAATTTCTGGAACATAACCTATTGCATATGATGTCCAAATGTGTGCAAAAAAAAAAAAAAAAGCTGGCCCTGTTGTTCAAGTGCATCTTAAGTTCTTTGACATTTGTTTTTCTTCTCAGTGTGCAGTATTCCTCTTCACTTGTTTTTAGCTGAAGTGACACTGAGATGCCTGCTTAAAGAAGGTGTTCTGGAGCAATGTTTTGATTTGAGCCAGTTATTACGTGCTTGTCATGTGTCTTGTGTTCCTGCATCGTCGTTCTTTTTCTTGCGCTGTCATTCCCCAACTAAAAGTGTTTGTGCCTGAGCAAAGATGTACAAACAGGTTATTCATGAAGTGGTGGCCTTAAACTCGTGATGTAGGGAACTAAGGTTGCACGGCAGGCTTGTTGATGATTCATAGCATTCAAAGGCTGGTCAAGGTCAGGACAAAGCAAAACAAACACATACACAGCTGTTTATGTGTGTTCTTTTGCTCTATCCCTTCTTGGATGTGCTATACGTAGTTTTCGTTGACGTCACCATCTTGATGTGCCAGCCAGTAGGGATGCTGCATGGAACAAGTAATAGTGACATAAGATGAGGGCTAGCAGATGCACGTGCGTAAAGGTCTTTCCTTTCTGTCTAGCCTCGCACGTCACCAGAGGGCTCTTTGTTGTGCAAATAAAAATTATTATTAGTGCCCCCTTGCTTTCCATTTGTGTGTCCCCCTTTTTGGCCAACAAAATAAAGTGTAGGGGGAACAAAAGAACGCAGAGAACGAATGACTGTGTGACCTCCCCTGCAACATAGTCCTTGGATGGAGGGACTATGCCTGCTCTGACACTCTCTAAAGTGATGAAAAGTCACAGTGGCCACCATGTTGAGGTACCCAGTGCAGAGAACGTGTGACGTGAAAGCTATGTATATGTTTTGAGCTTGGACTCGCGTCTGTTTCTCTTTATTTTTTATTTATTTATTTTACAATACTGTCAACTCTCATTTCATTTTTTGCACCATTTGCTCAACACCTTGAAGAGATGTTAATTTTAACTCCTTTTTGTTTCATACAGTAGAATAAAATAAACAGCCATCTGTGAACAGCTTAAGTTGCATATCTGGCTCCACGATAGCGTAAATGTCATTGATACACCAACAATAAAAGTGGTCCCTGAACAGACCCCTTCGGGAATCCCGAGAGCACTGACATTGAGTCGGAGACATGACCATCCATTCTTACCAGCTGGTTGTGGTTGGTTAAGTACACTTTAATCGACTTTATTACAGTGGCATTAACCATTTACTGCCTATTGTCGTGAATTGGTGGCATACCAAAAACTTCAAGCAAGCAAGCCACGGAATGCATGTCGCCTTTAATACCAGCTGTGAAGTACTCTCAGGGAATGTAGCTTTCAGCATGAAAAATCTGGCATGAAAATTCGCGTTGTACCGTGACACTGGTGGAGGTGCTGGGCCGCAACCCTGTCTGATGCTCCACACGCCCGCTGGGAGCCATTCAATGAGTCCAGAATCATTGTCACCGGTAGCAACTCCGGTGCATCGCTCCAGTCGACGGTTGCGAGGCCTCGCGCCAGAGCTCACTCACTCGCCAGAACCTGCTAGGCACCGTACACCTCAACCGATGGCCAACGCAAGCCCGCAACAGGTGCCCCAAGGCAGCTTTCTAACGCCCCCATCTCAGGTGACCATCTTTCAACCCCTCGTTCCCGATCGCTTTAGGCTTTAGTGGCGGTGCCCATGAACACATTCACGACTGGCTTGACAACTACGAGCGTGTTGCCAAGGTCAATCAGTGGTCGGAACAGGAAAAGCTTTCTCGTGTCTATTTCTACCTTGACCACGGTGCTCATACTTGGTGTGAGAATAGAGAAGGCAATTTGTCAGCTTGCTCCGACTTTCGACAGAAGTTCGTCGATACCTTCGGCAATGTCGATAGAAGGGACCGTGCGTAGCAGTTATTGGAGATACAAGTTCAAAAACCCAACGAAACCGTTGCAATGTTTGCTGAGGACATGACTCGTCTCTTTCATCGAGCTAACCCGCACATGACTGAAGATAAAAAATTGAGTTACCTCATGCGCGGTGTCAAGGAACAGCTTTTTGCCGGGCTACTGCGCAACCCTCCAAGTACAGTGGTTGACTTCACTAAGGAAGCTACGGCTATTGAGCGGGCCCTTCATCAACGCTGCAGGCAATATGACCGCATGTCCTGCAATGTCCCAATCAACGCTAACGCCATGACGTCTGAGAATCGGACCTCCTTACGAGAGTTGATTAGGGAGATAGTTCGCAAAGAATGCAGAGGTTGCGGACTCCGGTTGCTGAAAATTTCATCGCGTCGATCGCTGAAGTCGTACGCGACGAAATTCACCAAGCGTTGTCTACGACTGGTCCTGATACTCAGCAGTGTCCTATGAGTTACGCTGCCGCTCTCCGACGTCCACCACCCGCTACGTTGACACTGTACCACCAGGTTGCCATGGTCCCTTGGTCTCCGACGCAAGAACAAACACTGCATCAACCACCCACGCTACAGCCATACAACCAGTCGTCCACAACCACCACATGGACAGCGATGCCAGGGGAGATGCTCAGACGTCCACCGACCCGGAAAACCGATGCATGGCGCACAGTGGACAGGCATCCACTATGCTTTCACTGCGAAGGTGCAGGCCATATTGCCCGTCATTGCTGGCATCGAGGTAATTCATTTCGTCCTCATCAACCTTGCTTTGACAGTCGACGTGCCAACGACGAATACACACCACGCCGTGACGACACCCCTTTCTATGGAGCCCGTTCACACTTTGACGATGGCTCTACCACTGCAGAGGAGGCAATGCCTACTCACCCTCCTAGTCTGAGACGTCGATCCCGCTCTCCGTCCCCCGCGCGTTCGCCTTTGTCGCACCACTGCACCTACGCGGACCTTAATACAAGAAGGTCACATAGCCCGCGCCGGGGAAACTGAGAACGGCGACGTCCGGGGGCAAGGTTGCAGGCCATAAAGATGACGACAAGAAGCCCCCACAGCATGACGTCATACAGCCGATAAGCCGTGAAAACGATGAAATTGTGACGCCGACCTTAGTGTTCTCCTTGACGGCCAGAAAGTGACAGCTTTAGTCGACACTGGTGCCGACTTCTCTATTATCAGTCGGGACCTCGCCGACAGCCTCAGAAAAGTGAAGACGCCGTGGACGGGCCCCCACATAAGAATGTCAGGGGGCCAGTTACTGATGCCCTCTGGAAGATGTACCGCAAGAATAGACATCCGAGGTTCTCCTTTCACTGCGTCGTTCGTCGTTATCGCCGCATGCTGCAGGGATGTAATTCTTGGCATGGATTTTTTACGGGAATATGATGCCGTCATCCACATACCAGAGAGCTTGATTACGTTTTGCAACAGTTCGGCCTTACCCAATTCTCCAGAGGCGCGACCAAACAAATTGCGTTTTACTGATGATGACGTGGTTCTCCTTCCTAGGTCATGCACGCTTGTTTCGGTGGCCGCCGCTGCTCACTTTGACGCCGAAGGAGTTGCAGACCAAATAAGCTCGCTGCTCTTCACCCACGGTATTTCCGTCGCACGAGGTATCGTCAGAGTTGCTGCTGGACGCACGGACTTGCTGCTGACCAATTTCAGTGCTGAGTGCCGGCACCTTCCTAAAGGCACGGCTGTCGCTTACTTCGACGATGTCGTAGATGCCGAAGGCTGCTTGGCGGTAGTCGATGAGTCGCTAAATCTTGATTCAGCGCCTGTTCTGGATGTTAGCACTACTTTGCCGAAAGACGACCGACGCAGACTCCTTGAGCTACTGGCCAAATAATTTCCAGACTGCTTTTTGACAACATCAAAAGTTGGCCGCACGCCTCTAACCAGGCATCGAATAATTACCGACGAAACGGTGAGACCTATTCACCAGAATCCTTATCGTGTGGCTCCAAAAGAACGTGAAGCGATACAACAGCAGGTGGACAGAATGCTTGAAGATGACGTCATTCAGCATTCACAGGGCCTCACCTGTAGTCACCTGGGCCTCACCTGTAGTCCTCATTAAGAAAAAGGACGGCAGCCTGCACTTCTGTGTAGATTACCGGAAGCTAAATCAGGTGACCAAGAAAGACGTATTTCTACTACCGCGTATAGACGACTCTCGCGACAGACTTCGACACGCTCGATACTTCTCTTCAATGGATTTGCGGAGTGGATATTGGCAAATCGAGGGGGACCCGAGAGACCGCGAGAAGACCGCTTTTGTAACACCAGATGGGTTATATGAATTTAAGGTCTTGCCATTTGGTTTGTGCTCAGCGTTTGAGCTCAGTTTGTGCTACCTTTCAAAGACTCATGGATACCGTGCTTTCCGGGTTGAAGTGGAAAACATGCTTAGTATATCTGGACGACGTCATAGTGTTTTCCGCGACGTATGACGAGCACCTTGAAAGACTTGAGGTGGTCTTACGAGCCATACAGTCCGCGGGCCTGACGTTGAAGCCTGAAAAGTGCCACTTTTGCTACGAAGAGCTGCGATTTCTTGGTCATGTCGTCAGTCATGCTGGTGTTCGTCCCGATCCTGAAAAAATTGCAGCCGTAGAACAGTTCCCCATGCCGACCGATAAAAAGGCTGTCAGACGCTTTCTTGGCCTCTGCGCATATTGACGCGCAGAGGACAACGAAGGAGCGCGAGTGTCTTTGGCCGAGGGCAAAAGACGAAGAAGTCGTTGCAGTCTGTTTCCTGCGATCGATAAATCGTATTTGTTTGAGGCGCTTTGTGTGCTCGTCAATCTCACGTCGTCACACTGGTGGAGGTGCGGGGTACGTCTTCATGCTTGGCACCCCTTCGCGGACCCGACATTCAAGCCCGGAATCACTACCACCCGTCGACACACCAGTCCACCGTTCCAGCCGCCGTCTGCGAGGCCTGGCTTATGTGCTCAATCCCTTGCCAGAAACTGCCAGCAATCGCTTGCCTCCTTCAACCACCATGGCCACTGCAGCTACATCGCATATGACACTTCAGAATCCCATGATTCCTGACTGCTTTCATGGTGAGACCTATGAAGATGCACAAGACTGGCTGGACCAGTTCGAACGCTGCGCGAAGTACAACCAGTGGGCCACCCCAGAAGACAAGCTCGCGAATGTGTACTTCTACCTGAAAGACAACGCCCAGACGTGGTACATTAACAGAGAAAGAAGCATGGCTACGTGGGATGACTTCCGCAACCAGCTGATTGACACCTTCAGTAGTCTTGACAGAAAGGAGAATGCGCAACGTCTCTTGGAAGCTCGAATTCAAAAACCAAACGAGAGCGTCGCTATGTTCGCCGAGGACATGACCCGTCTTTTCGGCAGGGCGGATCCCGAGATGCCGGAAGACAGAAAGCTCCGGTATCTAATGCGAGGCGTGAAGGAGCAACTGTTTGCTGGGCTTGTGAGAAATCCGCCAACAACAGTAGCTGAGTTCACGAAAGAAGCCACAGCTATTGAACGGGCCCTACAGCAACGGTACCGCCAGTAGAACCCGGTCAACGTTCGAGCGAGTAGCCCTGTCACGACTGCGGCGAGCCTCTGCGACAACGACAGGCCTCTGCGGGAAGTCATCCGGGAGATTTTGAGGGAGGAGCTTCGGCAGCTTGGTTTAATTCCAGCAACTGAACCGACGCCGGCATTGTCTTTTGTCGCTGATGTTGTCCGGGATGAGGTCCGCCATGCTCTCTCTTCATCCGGCTATAATGGTGAGCGACGACATTTTACTTATGCTGATGCAGTCCGACGCCCCGTCGTCGCTCCTTCAGCACAGCAGACCCCAATGACTGGACCACCACCAACCCTGCAAACACAGCCACTGTCAGCACCGACCACTTTCGCAACCTCACCGATTCCTCCGACAAGACGAATGCCGTATAACCAACATGCCCCACAACGTCGCCCCACAACGTGGCCCAATAGTGAGTCTCCACTTACCTACCAGCGTCGGAAAACCGATTTGTGGCGTACCGCTGACCGTCGACCGGTATGCTTTCATTGTGGCGAAGCTGGGCACGTCTACAGAGTTTGCTGTTATCGCGACGCTCAGTACTCGAGATTTCCTCGCTACCCTGATTACGTTGCGTACGACGATCAACGCATGTACAACTACGCCCATGTGAACACACCGCCGCAGAATCCAGTAATGCCCAGATCACGTTCTCCATCTCCTGCGCGGCCCAGTTCACCTAATCGTCGCAGTTTTGCCGACGTCACCAGGGGCAGGTCCCCTAGCCCGCGACGGGGAAACTAGACGCAGCGACCTCGGGGGGTGGGGTTGCCAATATTCGAAATTCCGAACAGCCCCCATTGCAGACAAGTGACAGCTCGAAGCCATCGATACCGAAGAAGACGACAGCAACGACTAATTCGACGAATGAGACAACTGCCGACGTAACCGACGTTATCAGCGCTGACCTCGTCGTTCACATTGACGGCCACCAAGTGACGGCACTTGTGGACACTGGCTCCCACTTTTCTATAATAAGCCTACAGCTAGCCGAAACACTCAGGAAGGTGAAAATGCCATGGCAGGGACCCAATATAACAACTGCAGGAGGTCAGTTGATGACACCGGTTGGAAAGTGCACGGCCCGACTCTTCATTGCTGGTTCCACCTTTGTCGCCACCCTCGTCATTCTCCACGAGTGCTGTAAACAGCTCATATTGGGAATGGATTTCTTGCGCGAATACGGGGCTGTGATTGACATCTGTGACAGAAGCGTAACGTTCACTGTAAGCTCGGAGACTGCTACAGATGAGGAACACCAGCCACCTCACTTCCGTATTGCCGATGACGACGTCATACTGCCGCCACGAAGTTGTTCTCTCGTATCCGTGCACTGTGACAAATTACGAAATGGTACTGGCGTCGCTGAACACATCAAGGAGCTCGCATTCACTAGCCGCATTTCTGTTGCCAGGGCTGTCATCACTGTTATTGACGGATGCGCTGAACTGCTATTGACAAATTTCAGCAGAGAACGCCGACACATAGTTAAAGGCACGGCTATTGCCTATTTTGACGAACTCTCGCAAACAGAAGATTGTCATTTAGTGGAGGAAGCAGCAGCATCTACTATCACTACACCGACACCTGTAGACGTTGGTCCAATGTTATCTCCCATTGAGCGAGACCGCCTTCTCACGCTGATCAACAAGCTCCACGGCTGCTTCTCATCCACATCAAGAGTTGGTCAAACGGCATTGACGAAACACCGCATCATCACGGATTCCGATGCCAGACCCATCCGGCAAAATCCTTATCGAGTCGCCCCAAAGGAGCGTGAGGTAATTCAAAAACAAGTGAAAACGATGCTAGAAGATGGTGTTATTCGGCCGTCTACCAGTCCTTGGGCATCACCTGTAGTACTCGTCAAAAAGAAGGATGGTAGCTTGCGTTTCTGCGTCGACTACCGTAAGCTTAATCAGATCACAAAGAAGGACGTCTACCCTCTGCCGCGTATTGATGATTCATTGGATAGACTACGAAACGCACGCTACTTTTCGTCTATGGACTTAAAAAGCGGCTACTGGCAAATTGAAGTGGATGAGAGAGATCGTGAGAAGACCGCCTTTGTTACGCCCGACGGACTTTATGAATTTCAGGTTCTTCCTTTCGGTTTGTGTTCGGCGCCAGCAACATTCCAGCGTCTCATGGACACGGTTCTGTCGGGACTTAAGTGGCAAACCTGCTTGGTATACCTCGATGACGTGATTGTCTTTTCGGCGACTTTCGAGGAACACTTACGAAGACTCGAAGCAGTTTTTGAAGCAATACGCTTGGCCGGTCTTACTCTAAAACCAGAAAAGTGCCACTTCGGCTTCCACGAACTTCGATTCCTCGGTCACGTCGTGAGCAGCCAAGGGATCCGACCCGACCCGGATAAAATTGCCGCCGTGGCAAACTTCCCGACACCATCAGACAAAAAATCAGTGCGACGTTTTTTAGGTCTCTGCCTACTACCGGCGGTTTATTGCTAATTTCTCGCGCATCGCATGGCCATTGACACAGCTTACACGGGAAGATACCCCCTTCAGATGGGGCGAAGACCAACAGCAGGCATTTCACGAGCTTCGTCAGCGAATGCAAACACCCCCCGTCCTGGCCCACTTCGATGAAGACGCACCGACAATACTTCATACAGACGCTAGTAATGTGGGTCTTGGAGCAGTGCTCGTACAGTCGAAGGACAACAATGAAAACGTGATCGCCTATGCCAGCAGGACGCTGTCCCGAGCTGAAGCTAATTACACTACGACGGAAAAAGAATGTCTTGCAATGGTATGGGCAGTCCTGAAGTTTCGTCCTTATTTGTACGGCCGCCCATTCACCGTTATCAGCGATCACCACTCTCTCTGTTGGTTAGTCAACTTGAAAGATCCGTCTGGCCGCCTTGCACGATGGAGTCTTCGGCTCCAAGAATTTGACTTCACTGTTGCCTACAAGTCGGGAAAACGACACACCGTTGCCGACTGTCTTTCTCGGTCTCCTGTTGAGATGGCATCCCCGGACAACGACGATGACGACACGGCCTTTCTCGGAATTGTGGACACTGCCACCTTTTCTCAACAGCAGCGTGGCGATGCTGAGCTTCTACCACTTATAGATTACCTACAAGGGCGAGCGAATAGCGTTCCGAAGTTATTTGCGAGAGGGCTGCCGTCGTACTGCTTGCGAAATGACGTTCTTTATAAGAGGAACTTTTCACCCACCGGCAGCAGCTACTTGCTCGTCGTTCCTTCTTCGCTTCGCCGTGAGGTACTGCAAGCCTGTCACGACGAACCTACCGCTGGTCACTTGGGTTACGCAAGAACATTGGCGAGGATAAGGCAGAACTATTACTGGCCAAGACTTGCCGAAGTTGTCAAAGCTTACGTGCAGGCATGTCTAGATTGCCAGCGCCGCAAGCCACCATCCATCAAACCAGCTGGCCTGCTGCAGCCTGTTCGAGTGCCGGCGACACCGTTTGCACAAATTGGCATGGATTTTTCTGGGCCCCTTCCCAAAGTCTGCCACTGGAAACAGGTGGATAATCGTCGCCACGGATTACCTGACCCGATACGCGGAGACAGGCGCTCTGCCACGGGCAACGGCAGCTGAAGCGGCGCAATTTTTCATCGAAGCCATCGTCTTAAGACACGGTTCCCCCGCAATAGTAATCACCGACAGAGGTACTGCGTTCATGGCCGAGCTTTTCAACACCATTTTCCGACTAAGTGGTACAGCTCACAGGAAGACAACGGCGTATCATCCCCAGACCAACGGGCTCACCGAACGCCTCAACAAGACCCTGGCTGACACGATAAGCATGTACGTAGATGTAGAGCACAAGAACTGGGACATCATTTTGCCCTACGTCACGTTCGCCTACAACACGGCTCGTCAAGAGACCACTCGGAAGACACCCTTTAGTCTCCTCTACGGACGCTAGGTTACAACAACGTTAGACGCAATGCTCCCTCATGAAAATGATGGCAATCAGACAGACGCCCAAGAGTTTACCCAGCTAGCAGAAGAAGCCAGACAACTTGCCAGGTTGCGAATCACCAAACAGCAAGACGACGATGCCAAGTATTACAACCTCCGGCACAGACCCGTCATATACAACGTGGACGACAAAGTATGGGTCTGGACACCTGTTCGTCAGCGTGGGCTTTCCGAAAAGCTGTTGCGAAGATACTTCGGACCCTACAAGGTTCTGCGACGCATTAGTGACGTCAACTACGAGGTTGTTCCGGACGGCGTGCAGTGTTCAAAGCGGCGCAGACATTCACCAGAAATTGTCCACGTGCTTCGGATGAAGCCTTACTTTCAGTGACTAACTGTGCAGTTTTGGTTTCGCCTTGTTTCTCAAACGTTTAACATCGGGACGATGTTTTTTTTTTAAAGGGGGAATAATGACGCGCGTATGTGCCAGTGGTGAGGACAACGAAGGAGCGCGAGTGTCTTTGGCCGAGGGCAAAAGACGAAGAAGTCGTTGCAGTCTGTTTCCTGCGATCGATAAATCGTATTTGTTTGAGGCGCTTTGTGTGCTCGTCAATCTCACGTCGTCGCAATATTATCGACGATTTATCGCGGACTTCGCACGCATAGCATCACCGCTAACTTGCCTCACGAGAGAAGACGTCGCCTTTGAGTGGAATAACGAAGAGGAAGCTGCTTTTAACGATCTTTGCCAGCGACTACAAACACCTCCAGTCCTTGCCCACTTCGACGAGAGAGCCTCTACGATGCTTCACACCGATGCTAGCAATGTTGATCTGGGAGCTTTGCTTGTGCAGCAGCAAGAAGGCACAGAAAGGGTAATCGCTTACGTAAGCAGAACGTTAACACGCGCTGAGGCTAATTACTCCACGACTGAGAAGGAATGTCTCGCCGTGGTATGGGCGTTTACAAAATTTCGTCTGTACTTATATGGCCGCCCCTTCAAAGTAATTAGCGACCACCACTCACTGTGTTGGTTAACATTGGCGTTGGAGTCTCAGGCTGCAGGAATTCGATATGGCAGTCGTACATAAGTCATGGAAGCGACATATGGACGCCGACTGTTTGTCCCGTTCACCCATTGAGTCGGCGACCCTACCCGATGAGGAGGAAACGTCATTTCTCGGTGTCCTTGACACGACCACCATTGCGCAGCAACAACGTGACGACGCTGAGTTGCTTGGCTTAATTACCTACTTGGATGGCAGATCTCGGAAGGCGCCAAGAGTTTTCGCAAGAGTGTTGTCATCGTTTTGTTTACGGGGAGGAGTACTCTACAAAAGAAACTTTTCGTCGACGGGATCTGTCTACCTACTCGTCATCCCAGCAGCCTTGCGCTCCGAAGTACTGAAAGCACGCCACAATGAGGTTACTTCTGGCCACTTGGGTTACACAAGAACTTAGGCCAGGGTACAGCAAAGGTATTACTAGCCAAGACTAACCACAGCCGTGAAGAACCACGTTCGTACCTGTCTCGACTGCCAGCGACACAAGTCACCACCAACTAAACCAGCTGGCCTCCTTCAACCCGTGCAGGTCCCAATGACTCCATTCCACCAGATTGGCATGGACATTTTGGGCCCACTCCCTACTTCTACTGCCGGCAACCGATGGGTTATCGTCGCGACGGATTATCTGACTCGTTATGCCGAGACAAAGGCTATCCAGAGAGATACAGCAGCGGAGGTGGGAAAATTTTTCATCGAGAACGTTGTACTGTGGCATGGCGCACCAACCATCGTAATCACAGATAGAGGAACCGCATTTACGGCAGCTCTCTTGGACCATGTCTTGATGCTGAGTGGAACAAAGCATCAGAAGACCACCGCCTACCACCCGCAAACGAACGGGCTGACAGAGCGTCTAAACAAAACCATTGAAGACATGCTTTCGATGTACGTAGACGTTGAACACAAAAGTTGGGATCAAATCTTGCCATACATAACGTTTGCATACAACATGGCCAAGCAAGAAACGACCCGCATGACACCGTTCAGCCTCGTTCATGGACGGGAAGTACGTACCATGTTAGATGCAATGTTACCGCATGAAGGCGACGACATCGTCCCGGATGCCGACACGTTTACCGAGTGCGCGGAAGAAGCTAGGCAACTTGCACGTTTACGGATCAGCCAGCAGCAAGAGTATGATGCAGGCCGCTACAATGCTCACCGCAGAACAGTCGTCTACCAAACTGGCGACAAAGTATGGGTTTGGACACTGGTACGGAAATGAGGACTTTCTGAACAGCTTTTAAGAAGATACTTTGGACCGTACCTAGTACCGCGAAGACTGTGTGATGTCACTTACGAAGTTGTTCCCGACAGTTCGTATAGTACAAGGCGTCGCCAGCACCATCCTGAACTCGTTCACGTAGTCCGCATGAAGCCTTACGTCAGCGAGTGATTGTCTGAGACTTTTCTTGAGAAAAAAAAAAAAAACTTCATTACAGACTTTGCATCGGGGCGATGCTCTTTGAGAGGGAGGCAAATGAGGCGTGTCTACATGTGGATGAAAATGATGATGGGGGATTTAGTGGACACGAGGTAGTGGGCCTCTAGCTTCACTCGAGATCGAAGAAGAAGATCTTGTGGCTCAGCTGTTGAGAACAGGCTGCTTTCGTTGCCTCAAGGTGTACCTGTGTTTTATTCGCGTTGTACCACGATAATATCTTGTGTAATATATTTTATGCTAAAACCAATTGTTTTGTAGCTGATGGCAGAGTGCGCGTGCAAGAGCGTTCACTTCTTCGTTTTTTCTCACCTGGCTGACGCAAAATCTATCTTCAGTAGTTTTGTTTATTTGGTGTGTGCAGCCTCAAGACATGACACACATGTTACGTGGTTCTGAAGTGTGCTTTTCTTTGCAAGATCCTCGCTTCTATGGCATGTGGAGAATTCGTGACATACATAAAAGTACGCATCAAAAGGCAAATTTTAGAATATTCAACTTTGGGATCATTTAAAGGTTGCTATTTAAAGTGGGACAATGACAACAATTTTTATTTTCTTTGGCAGTTGCATAGTTCAGGCATTAAAGGATTAAGTTTGAAAATTAGCTTATGGGGGGACACCTTATCAAAGGCTTTGGCAAAATCTATGGCTATTAAATGAACCTGCTTCCTGGTATCAATCGCCTTAGCCAAATTGGGAATCATGTGTATGAGTTGAGTTATAGTAGAGAGGCCCGTTCTGAATCCATGCTGGTGTGGGTAAAGTAGTTTGACATGAAACCTCAGTGCTGCTGAGTATGCAACGAGGCCTGCTAAAATGTTGAAATAATTGTTCATGCTTGATTTCTTAATAACAAATGTTTAGTGCAGCCGTCATCTAGTGGGGTATGTGGCATGCATCCTATGTTGCACAATTGCAAGAGTTGTACAGCACTATCGTCATTATGGGTTTAACATTCCAAAACCACAACATGATTATGAGAAATTCTGAGGTGGTGGTGAAAACTTATTTATTTATTCACTGGACGTTTTCTATGGAAAGTAGTCTGAAGTTTCTGGCTTGTGGTGGTTCAGGGCTCGACTTGCAGCAGCCACTCTACGATTGATTAGAGCCGATTTTCCTGATTCTCGCTGGCCAGCAGCTCTTCCCATCGCTCTGCTGTGTAATGGCACACGTGACGTAGTACAGGGTGGCATTGGCTGTGCACTATGGGCAGTGAGGAGCGTATGACGTAGGGTGTGCAAATTTGGAAAGGTGCCGGTTTGAATTTGCCTTCAGCTGACAGATTCCTCTTTATTTAGGGTTCGGTGTAGTAGGGAATAAGTCCTCTGTAGTGGTGTAGGATGGCCAAAAAGTCGCAAGGAACGGTTGCCTCGAGGGGAGCATGCCCTTGAGCTACCCTATTTGTTGCCTGGTTTCCCTTCAGTTTCATGTGAACCGGGGTCATATAATCTGATGCCAAATTCTCAGTGTGTGTTTATTGGGATGCTTGCCAGTGTCTGTAGCTCTCAGGATGACATTGAGGGCGGGTTGACTCATGTGCCCTTGAAAATAGCCGCTTGAGCGTCTGTCAGCGCCTTTCGTGAGCGAGCGTGAGGGCACCTTCTTCAGCCTCGGTGATGTTGTGGCACTGCACAGAAGCGCTGGTTTGTTCTGCGAGTGTGTGATCTATCTATAGTACGTACCGTTTTTGTGTGCATGCTCTCATACTAGGACTTCCACCCTGGTGTAGTCCAGATTGCGGCAGACCTTATAAGATGCATGAAGGTGGTTGGGCTTGCGGCAGGATGCGCTGTCAAACTGGCCGATGTAGCCGAGGCGAAGGAGCAAGTGTTTGTGTGAGTTGCGCTTGACATATTTCGGCATAGGTGTTGTGCAGACCCAATGCGAGGAGCTTGCTTGTGGGAGTACCCGGTGATAGCTTGAGTGCCGCCTTGTGAAGCATTTCATCTACTTGTTTTTGTTTGCTTTTGGTGGGCTAGGGCAAACTGTATGTCACCCTACTGACCACGAGGCTGTGTACGAGATTCAGGGTGTTGTCATTGCGCATGCCGTGGCAATGAGTGCCTACCCGTGATATCATTCGGTGTAGAGGAGGGAAATATGTGATTCACATGGTGGTTCCACTGTATTCACACTGCTAATGTACGAATGGTCATTTTCACTGGGATTTGTTCGCCAGCAAGGACAATGTAGAGGAGGTAGCCTGGGTTGTCCTGAGCCGATAGTGGGAGCTTGTGTTGATAAATTCAAAGATGCTCAAATTTTTCTGTTGCAAAATCCAGGCCTCGTGTCTGTATGTATTGTTCGACGCATGTGGCTGCATGTTGCAGGTGATGTTCTTTTTCTTCAAGAAACCCCCACGTGGCCCAGATAGGGATGTCATCTGCATACGTTGCATGATGGATGCCATCGAAGCGGTAGAGTTCGTGTGCCACGCCAACCATAGCTGCATTAAAAAGTAGCAGGGAAATCACTGAGCCTTGCGGGGTGCCCTTGTTCGGAACCCTGATAACATGTGATCGGATCGAGCCAAGACAGACCATGCTCCTGCAGTCTGACAGAAGTGTGTGCACGTAACTACATATGCACTGTCCACAATAGGGCCTTGTGACTATCCTTATCAAATGTGCCCTTAACACTTTCGTTACCGCGCCTATAGAACTTGGGTCACCGGTGACCCATAAGCGCCGCGCGAAAATTTAAAAATACCGGCGCTCCTATGGACTAGCTGCGCCATCCAGCGCATTTTCTAAGCACTAATCTTCCATTTCCTGTGTAGTTTGTTTTTTTTCCGCGCGGCGGCGATTTTTATCGCCGGTTCAAAGTGCGCAGTTCGCTTGTTTTGTTTACGAAGATGGCTGACGATCTGGCCGCCGGACCCTCGCGTGAACGACGTCTTTCTGGCAATTCTGTCGCATCTGCAATTGATTATTCTGCTGTTTCTAGCAGCAGTGACTCTGAGGATAATATCGGATCGTCGGATTTTAGTTCTGACGATGGAGATTCGCAAAACCTGCCCGGATCGTCGTCAGCTGTTCGGCGGTAAGTTTAGTTTTTTAGCACGTCTCAGGTTACAGATTTTTTTAGGCCGCTTGAGATGTCGTAAGGATGTTGGCAATATTATATCTCTTATTTACAGTGTCTCTACAGTATATGGTGGAGATCTGCTGCCATCAGCCCAGCAGAGAGTGGCGTTTAGCCCAAGAAGAGAACCAGGCCTTGACCTCGGAATGGTGCTGCGCAGTGAAGCAAAGCGGCTCACAAAAGCGATCGACGTTTTTGTGATGTTTTTCACAGCGGAGGTAGTAAATAGGATTTGTGTGAACACAAATAAATATGCGTGGACGCAAATCCTGAAGAAGCAGTCCTATGCCGAGGCTGATGGTTCGTGGAAAGAAGTGACGGCCGCGGAGATGATGAAATTCATTGGCCTGCTGATCTATATGGGCATCGTCGAGCTGCCACGGCTACATCTCTACTTGAGCAGAGGCTCCTTGTTTCCGGGTTTCGTTCCTCCCAAAATAATGTCGAGAACGCGTTTTTTTGCTCTTCTGGGTATGATCCATGTCTCGGACCCTGACGAAGAAAGCGGACGAAAGTTGGATAAAATTTCTTGGCTGCTTGAGCACATGAATGAGCATTCAGCGAAATTTTTCCAGCCACGGAAAAGCCTTTCGGTGGATGAAAGGATGGTAAAGTCGAAAGCACGATCGGGAATTCGCCAATATATCAAGGACAAAGTTGTGAAGTGGGGTTATAAGTTGTGGGTGCTTGCTGACCCTCAGACAGGCTACACCATACAATTTTATGTGTACACGGGCAAGCGAGAGAAAGCAAGCGCCAATGGCCTAGCTTTTGACGTCGTTACAAAGCTGTGCGAGCCATATCTGGACCAGGGCTACCATATCTATATGGACAATTTTTACACATCCACAGCTCTGTTCCTGCATTTGCTGAAAAGGTGTACGCTGGCTTGCGGCACAACAAGGAAGGATCGCCGTGGATTTCCGCAACAGATGAAAGACAGCAGCTGGGAGAAGAAGGCTGAAAGAGGAAACATTCGTTGGTTGAGAGAAAGTGGCGTTTTGTACCTGCAGTGGAAGGATCGGCGAGTAGTGAACATGATGAGCACCATCCATACAGCCAACAACCATGTGATTGCAAAGCGTCGGGTGAAAAAAGATGGGAAGTGGCAGGAAATATCTGTGCAAAAGCCAAAGCTCGTTGATGAATACAATGCTGGTATGCTTGGCGTCGACAAGTCCGACCAAATGATTGCGTCGTATAACGTGCTCATCAAATGCGTCCGATGGTGGAAAACTCTGTTTTTCCACTCAGTTGACATTGCTTGTGTCAACAGCTATGTCATTTTTCAAGCTCATCGCCAGCAGCATGCCGGAGCATCTGAGCTGCTAAGACCATCAAACTTTGACCAGCTGGCTTTCCGAATGGAGCTCGCCCAGCAACTTCTCGATCTTGAGGAGAGGCCACAGGTTCGCACACCTCCTCAAACCAGGTCCACCCAGCACAAGCCATATAGATTGGAGAAGCGGAGAAGATGCAAGAAGTGCTATGAGGACAACAAACTAGACCATAAAACAAATGTCATCTGCAAAACCTGCAATGTTTGCTTGTGCTTCACTACAGCCAGAAACTGTTTTGCCCAGTACCACGCCAACCTTAGGAATTGAATTTTTTCACAACTTAGAGCTTTGAGATAGGTTCTAGAGCTTGTGGCTACTATTAGACATTGTAATGTGAAGCTATATTTGTTGATTACACATTTACAACTTTTTTTTATGGTAAAGGCATACCTTACGCTGTTTTGGTGCAGTGTTCAGAGTTATGTTTCGTGTTTGAGATTTTTTTCCCGAGTTCCTATTCAGCACAATTTTTTAAAATGCCCATGGTTCAACAGCTCATTTATCTATTTATTTAGTAACATTCATTGCATTGTTCTGTTTGAAAAATTTGTAGAGGAAAAAAATATAATTGTGGCACTAGATGGAACAAGGCAGTTTCCACTAGGCAGAAAAAAAAATTTGTAACTCATATGATTTATGACCTAGGCAGCTCAAACTTTCTTCTTTTATAGACCATTGATTTGAAAGCATTTTGTATATTTCAGATTATTTTTCTTTTTTTCTGATTTTGTGTTATAAGCACCGAATTAGAAATGTTCTATGCAATTTTCAATAAATCTTGTTTTTCAAGAATATTATTACTTGTTACCCCCAAATATTTCTTTTTAAAAGTAATATCATTAGAAAGTACGTTTATTTAGCTTTCTATTGATATATAGCATGGCACTGTAACAATGATAATGTCTACTACAAAAAATAATTACAAAAACCTACAAAAAGTGGCACATTTTCCCACGGTAACGAAAGAGTTAATCTTTAAAGCCAAGATAATGTTTTCTCTTTGCTGGGGGTGTTATCAATGACTTGTTTTAATTGAAGCAGTACATCCTGCGTTGAATGATATGCCCAAAACCCATACATTGAGTGCGGGAGAGGGTCATTGTCACAGAGATAATCTTGGAGGCGGCTAGAAATGGCACACTCAAAGAGTTTACCAAGGCAGAAATTGAGGGATATTGATCGGAGGTTTTTGATCTGAAAATGTTTGCTCGGCCTAAGTATCATAATGACCTCCATGTACTTCCATTCAGGGAGGAGCGTTGAAAAACGCTAATTTTTTGTAAGGTGGTGTGGTTGAGATTCCTGTGAAGTAAGTTATTCCATCTGCTCCAGCTGCTGTGTTGTGGGTGCTGCTGTGAATGATTGGCTGCATAGACTTCATCCACCTTTATTTATTGGTCGGTCAAGAGGGCTTGAAAAAAAAAAGCCCATGATACGTAGCTTCTGATGGAGGCGGGTAAAAAACACCAAAGCATTTGCACCGACTTGATCAAACAGCTCATCATCAGTGCCCTCAAAGGCGTGTAAGAGGTGCATGACTGACTTATTTTTCTAATTTTTCATGTGAGTGAGGTCAATCATAGCACGCAGAATATGCCACAGGTGGGCCTGCACCCACTGAGCTCGAAGAGAGTCATTGAACTGGGCCCAATTTAGTCGTGCCAGTTTTGCAGCGTAGTGCTCTGTCTTAGTGGGCAGTGCTGCGGTCCTTAACTCGAGGTGTCTGTAATGTTTTAAATGCGAAGCATTTCTTTGCGTACTATAGGCTTGGCGTGAACCAAAATTAGTATGGAAGGGTAAGATAGTGCGACCAATTCGACGTGCTTGTCAACACATGAACAATGTCACAGTCCCGTCACATGTGTCGTCAAACACTTCCTGCCAGACAGTGGCACATGTCCTCAGGTGGGTATGTGCCACTGGTATGCGGGTATGTGCCACAGGTGATTGAAACTTAGCATGTACTCAGAAACAAGGACAACACATATGGGCCATTTTGACGCGTGAGCTGTAAGAAAAATCAGATATCATCAGTGTTGACCCGACGAGTGCAAATAATTAATGTCAGGATCCCAGCAAGAAAAGAACCTAAGCATTCTGCATGGCAGTGAAGCATTCTACCACAGAGCCATGCCAGGCCTTGGAACTGCTTTTCAAATAGACCCTAACGTTTGAAACGTCCGTAGTGATTGCAGCGCTGGTTATCCGATTCTACAAAGCTTACATATGTACTCTTTTGATAACAGCTGTCACGTTGGGTTAACATCTATCGTAGTTGGGCGCCACCACTGTGTGCAGGAGTTGGTTTATGTAGCAGTGTGCGGGGCCACCATCTTCGCGAGCGCCAGCGCTTCATATCTGGTTATTTCTTCCGCTGTCGCTATTACTCATGTTCCTGTTGGCATCGTTGTGCAAGTGCAAGGAACTGGTTATATAAACATTTGCATTTCGTCAATATATGTGTGCGTGCAACATATATTTAGTGTCATTTCATGACCTGTCGCTCAGTAAAAAAATTACAACACGATCATCTTCTTTCCGCATGCTTCTCATAACATCGATATTCAAGGTATGTGGGATCTGCCAAATTTTTTGAGGATGAAACTCCTTCAGACTTCCCACAGATGTAAGAGATGGCCGTACACTTCTGGCAGTACAGGTGTTCTATTTACGATAGTGGTCCAAGGCTCTCAAATTTCATGTTGGGCGCAACAGAGGGTGAGGCATGTGAAGCTGTCAAGTGAATGTTCACTGTTGTGCACGAAGGCGTCCCAGTTTGTGGTGTGTGCTTCTCCAATGGAGCTATGCACTGCACTCTTTGTAACTTGTGCAGGAATGCAGTGGTCATTGCCTAAGGATTTCTGCAGGTTGTTCTAGTTATAGTTTACACTGCCACGATCAAAGGCGAGATCGGGCCAAGCACACACTGTTGCCAATCCGGGTAGGAAATGCAGGATCCGTAAATAATTCAAGCTGAAAATTTTCTCTGGCATCCGCAAGCTGTTTGTCTTTGACATTCGAATGGTTGTACCCACGGCATTTATTGAGAGCGTTAGTTTTCGAGCAGTAAGAGTTCCTTCCCCTGGGCTAATTTGCAGGCGCCTTAGATGAGGGTATGGAAATCAGTGGCTTTTTACTGGAGGGCGGGGGGGGAGGGGGGCTATATTCATTGACAATAATGACACTTTCCTTCTTTTCTCTCTTTTTTTTTTTTTTTCACCTGAGATCTAGCTCCACAATCACATGGTCTATGTTGGTGTCTGGGATTCCAACAGTAGTTAGCGCTTTGCCAATCAAAGTGGCCGCTCTGGCTTTTCCGGACTATTTTAGAAATATGGGGGATGTTCTAGGCTCCTGAAGCGCTATGACATCGGGCTTTGCAAAATGTTGTTAGTGTACTGCTGGAGGAGGCTCCACTTTCTCCAGAAGCTGTGGCGGATCCCTTGCAGGTCTTATAAATGTTCATCAACAAATGGGGCTGTTGTGCGGAAAGGCATGGGTGTCGAGATGTCGGCTTGTGAGGCTGATGTTGGAGGGAGGGTTGATGTAGGTGTGGGGAAGACTTTAGAAGCATGCGATTCCAGACTTAGTCTGTGGTAAGCTTGATCTGTCGCGGCATGCGAGCTATGGGTGGCCCTCTTTTTGCATATATTTCTGCTTGCTTAAGCAATTAGGGCCTCTTGGCCTGTCTAGAAAGAGTCGACACATTCTCCAAACTTGTGGCACAGCATCTCTCACATCTCTTTGTGTAACTGTGCTGCTGACATGTAGGAGCTGATAACGCCATTTTAGGGGTTTTCTGTTTATGGGAGGTGGTTAGGGCAGGTTGTTCTGGGGAGTCGAATGGTAATCCAAGGTGCGTCATGAGGGCGGGAAATTTAGTATTGTCCCTTGCTTGAACTACCTTGTCGGCCACCAGCACCTGCTTGAGCTTTGTTTTTTGTGAGAAGGTGTTCGTGCGCGGTTTTCTGGGTGGAGCTATTTCTCCTGACCAGCTCACCTTGTCATCAACACCGGCTGATGTGGCTTGTCAGCAGGTGTGCTGGGACCGTTGGCGGGTGGGTTGCTGCTGCTGTTGGCCAGGTTTCGCTGGAGGGAGGGAAGTACAGTAATTAGAACTGCATGAGGTCTCATTTCCCTCGCTGAACCACCTGCATAAGGGAGTGGGTGGTTTGCGAAGGGTGTTGTGCTCCCAGGCTAGTGCTACAAGTTGAAGAGGTGGCTGTGGTCGAGGAGCCTTCAGTCTTTGAGAGCATTCCTTGGCGTCTCTACGCAAGTGGCCTTTGAGAGCATAGAGATGACCGTCAACAGGGATACCACAGGGTTGACACACTCAACCGTTCTGCATGGGGCATACGTCTAAGCGGTGCCCCTGTTGTAAGCAGACTTGGCAGGCTTGCTGTGTGGGCTTGCACGCGTGGCAGGCCACCATAGGGGCAAGAGGGGGCCCTCACAAGTGATCATAGCAGCTTTAGGGGCATCAAGCATTGGTGCACTGCCACTCCCTGCGTGCACGCGCAGAAGTTGGCAGTTAGTTCTGTTATAAAGGGGTCGTTAGCTACCTTTTGCAAGTGAAAAAAAAAGTGCAAAGTTTTTATGTCAGTCCTTTTTAATCTGAGCTCAAATATCAGTCATAACAAAAGGTGCTTTTTTTTTGGAGGAGGGGGGGGGGGGGGGCTCATTTTCTTTGTAGCCAAATCAATCCAACAAACAGTTGATTCGAAGAGAGCCTAGGGGAAATTAATTTTCATCTTTAATTGCACTGCTGTAATTATGATGCAAAATGTGTAGACCCCTTTATTAATTGTACAGCTAGTCTTTCTGCTATCCAGTATCTAATGCCACCTAGTCACTTAGTGCAAACCGCGGATTCCAAGTGGAGTTTGCTTGTGTTGTGATGGCAAAAATGTACACTAGGCTCTATGTTGATGTAAGAGACAAGCCCCAGCACAAGGGCCACCTGAAGCACTAGAGGAACTAATATGCAATGCAGGGAAGTGCACTTGTGGAAAGGGCCTTTTTTGGTGAAGGCACCCCTTTTGTCAGAACCCACAATTCCTGTTTGTGGTGCTGTACTTCAAGTGCTCGATGCTATATCCTTTGTGACGGCCTGTCCTCTCAAGATGTAGAAATTCAGCTCGAGTGCTTCTTTTTCGTGGCACTCTCCTTGTTGAACCAGTAGAAAGGGTTCAGGAGCAGTAGAACAGATAGCATATTTGGAAAAATTTATGCACAATAACTGTTGCACATAGAGCGCAACAAATGTTGTAAGAGATACAGAAACAGGAAAAAGCACTTAATTTCAACCAACAGATTGTTGGTTTGGATGTGTTTGTCATTCGTTTCACTATCATTGCGCACCGTAGGAAGAAGATGGAGGACAGAATAACACACGGACACCGTGCAAACTTCCAAAATTTAAAGTTGAAAAATATTAGCACCTTAAATTGAGCTGTTTGGTGCATACTGATTTTGAATAGAGAAACTACTCTAGAACGAGATGAAGGTAATGCCGTGCTTGTGTCCTCTCGCCTTCGTCCTGCTCTAGCGCTGTTTTTTCATTCAAATTCAGATTGAAAAGCAAAGCACGCAGACACATTTGTGACAAAAAAACATACAAGTTTTTTCAAAGCACACATACAACTTGGTCTTCAGAATGATGGCAATGGATTCAGGATAGTATATGTTAGTGTGCGAGATCATAACAACTGAAGGTTCAACTGCACTTACTGAAGGTACGTCGGTCGTCTGTATACAATATGCAGGAACCACGCACATGCACAACAGCACGTGTATTAAACCTCCAGTAAGTTCACTTGAAAGCCAGTTTTTTTACCTGTCTCTGTTTTACTTCCTATATTTGTTGTGCCCTGCTTATGATATTGCCACATTCCCTCCTCAACTTTTGTTATTCCCCCGTTTCACTGGCAGTAATTCTCGGCTTAAATCGCGCCTACAGTGTTCGAGAAGCTTTGGGACAGCAGTAGATCATTTTGTTAAGATTAATCTGGAACCTACGTCTCGCTAGCGATAACGCTTGAATATTCGATGGCAAGTGTATAAATGCCGAAACACTTCGCCGCTTGTCTATTGATCAATGGCTGACGCTCAGTTCGCCGCTATCAGTGCTAGTGTCTTTCTGTAATCTCACTTTCCTTTTACATGGCCACAGGTTCTGCCGAATAAACAGTTTAATCTTCAACCTACTGTCTGCTTCCTTCGTTGACGTCACGGCTCCGTGACCATATTTAGCGTAAGCTAATCCTCGCCCACCTCTAGCTCTTGTTGCTACACATAATCATTCATGCCACAGGTTTCGTCTTCTCCAGTTTCCATTGTAGATTTAAGGTATACACATTCAGATATGCTCAGTAATCACCGTTTCTGTCACTGCATCATCAGCATTTCTGCCTCTGCTTTTTTTTATTTAAAGACAATGGTCCTTCTTGGGGTACTTCGACGCAAAAATTTTGGTCTGTCTGTCTGCTGTAACGATACCACAAAGGCCAACCCCATCTGTAGCACCCACCAATATTGTTCAGGTTTCAGCGTTCATACTTGTGTGATTTTCAATTAAAAAGCCATTATATATCACATATCTGAGGCACAATAACATGTTAATATTTGTATGTGTGTCTTTATATTAGAGAAGGCTTACAAAAGTAATTCTAAGGACCGTAGCATTTATCATGCTGCACTGACAGTGCAACGCAATGCTCAAGATGGCAAGTGTTTCCAATGCTTTGCTAAGACAACATAGTGGTGGCACCTGCCCGTCGCTTTGCATTCTACACCTTATCCCCTCCAAGACGGGCACATGCGCCTTCCTTGGTTTTCAAAGATAACTGCCAGATAGCGCTCGTGTCTAACGTGTCTCAATGCGCTCATTCGCTTTTGCTGCATGGATCGAAACTCTCTAACAATTCACCAACTTTCTCGCGCAGAACATCAAATAAACGTTTCGTTCACTCTTGCAAGATGCAAGGGTTCAGCAACCAAGTGAAAATGTTGCGATTTTCACAGAAGAGATGACCCGCCTATTCCGTCACGCTGGCCCAGACATGCCTGAAGAGAAGAAAGTTTGTTTCCTTATGCGAGGGGTCAAACAGGAGCTCTTCGCGGGACTGATGAGGAATCCACCGAACACCGTCCAAGAAGTTGTATCCGAGGCGACCGCTATTGAAAATGCCCTTGTTGTGACCGGGGTTTGCGGCAACGGAGATCCGGGATAGAGATGTCGAGGCAGGACGTTGAACTTCGAAGAGAGGGTTTATTTACATTATTTACATGGTACGGGCTCTCTGGCCCGAAGCTCCACGTAGAAAGCTCTACGTTGAAAAAGGCTGTCTATTGAACAAGCCCCATGAACTACCTTCAGCAGCCCACGAGGGCTGATTAAATACAGTCATATCTCCCCAAATCCCTAGATCGGGGAATAGGTCTATACGGGGCTGTCCAGTAACATGTCCCGCAGCACACACGAGTGTCATTATGCTGGCATCGCCCCCAACAAACACACATACACAAACTAAACAAGTTTATGGTCCCGGAAATGCGGCCTCTTTCGGCAAATTTTGCTTGAGCGGGGTGAAGCAAGTCTGTCATCTCTCCGCTCGGGCCGGCCACCCATGGTTTGTCGAACGGAAGTCGTGGTCTAGGCGCCTCTGAGGGGGCCATGCCTGGACATCTGGTGCTGATTTGGGCGTCGGCGGCTCATCAGTCAAAGATGCACAGCGTTATGGCCCGACGTCCGTAATCGGCGGAAGCTTGGCATTGTGGCTTTTACCGGGACACCAAGGCGCCACGTGTCGCATCTCTGTGCGGACCCGAAGGACAGCGGTGCTCCGTAGAGTAATTTCAGCCATGCAGCGCCCGCATACAAAAACAGCACGGCGTCTTGGTGCTGCTTCTTATTTCAACCAAACGAGGCGGCTGCCTTTCTTCTGTTCCGGCGGCCGCCGCAAAAGGATGGCTCGCCAAATGCAACAGCTCGTCCACCGGCGGGAAACTAACGACCTGAGGGTGACCAGCCGTACAGGTTGCCTGAAACATTGTTGTTTGGTGGCATCATCCAGGCCACTGCTGATGACGCAATACGGCAATCTTCAATCATCCATGGGCCTTTTCTCCCTGGGATTACACAGACATACACACCACAGACACGGGTGAGCACCCTGCCTGCACTTGAGACACATCGAGTCCGAAAATATTCTAAAAACCAGCCTTTCTTAAGTTTATAATGAAACACAAAGCAGCAATCGAAGCTTTTCCTCAAGCTCCCAATTCCAACATCGAATAATCTTCCCCTAAACTGCTTTTAAAAAAATAAACACCCAATCGATGCGCTCTCCATGGCATACTTGTTTACTATAGTCAGTAATTCGCTGTAAGTTAACTAGGGCTCATACTCATAAACAAAAGTCTTTGGCTTCACGTTATCTTTCAGTCCCCCTAAATTTTGTGCCGCCAAAGCTAGTCGTCAATTCCCTTTGAGAAGACAAAAGAATAACTGTCATGCTGTACCTGCATCAGGATATCCCCATTACACGTCCGCAATCACACGCTATAGTGATCCTGCGTGGTTGAACTATTAATTCTGCCTTGCGGTTACCATCTTCATAAAAGTCACACATTAACTCTCAAACTTACTTTCCTTACTGACGTCCACACTGGGCACATGCAAAAAAAACATTAAATTAACAAATAAAACTTTTGCATGAATTCTGAAAAAACTTGCAAGGAATATCTTTGCATCTCCTTGCTCACACAAAATTTGTTTCTAATGTCGCTCTTACTATACAAACGCTCCTAGGCATGTCGTTACGCAACTACACAGCGCTTACGTTTAAAACCAACTCATACAAAGCTTAAGAAGTAAACAAAACCTAGCACTTGTTACCTAAATGCTAGCTCGTAGCGTTTTCCAAAAGTCAAAACCATTTAAACAGTCAAAGCAAAACTTCAAAACAAAATAAACAAGTCCGCTAGTTACCATTTCAAATGCTTATGGCTTATACTCAATTTTTTAGACGAACGCGTGGCGGTCGAGCCCTGCGGGCCTTTCCTGGCGAAAGCGGGAAAGAACAATCGCGAAACCCATTCGTTTCGCCTCTGAGCCCCGCTAAGCTTCTTGCTGGCGACCTGCATTGTTCCCTTCACTCGGCTACTTGCAAGCCAGCGAACTTGCACTCCCATGTACCATCAAACATGCTGTGTATAGAGCTACGGAAAGTTGACTGCCCGCTTCCTTATGTTTGCATTTTGGCCCAACGCGCCCTTCTTTTTCTCTTCATGTGGCAGCTCGGACGCATGTAAACCAACTTGGGCGCGGATGACAATAACCTCATTCTGCTTACTATGCCCCGTCCTTCTGTTTGCATGATCGCCCAGCGCACTTTTCTTTTCGTTTTTGTCCGGCAGCTCGGACGCATGCAAAGCAACTCTGGCGCCGACAACAAACGCCTCATTCGGATTACTACCGTTGAACGTCTACTGCCTTTATTCAAGCGCGTGCTCGTTGTCACTTTCCTGCCTTTACGACGCTTCTTCCGTCTACGCTTCTTCTTAAGGGGCCTCTCTGAGCCTGCTGCTTGCGCCTCTTGCTCTCCAGCACTCTCGCTGGTTTCGTTAGCTGTCTTGCCCGCGCAGTTTAAATAATTTGTGCACAAATCATCTTCCTTACTCTCCAGACTGGTGGCCAGCTTAACGCGTCTCGTAATACGGCAGCTGTTTTTTTTTGAAGAAGCAAGCTCGCGCTCCAGGGAGCTGCTCACAACTACATTGCACTCCCTAATATCTTCCTTCGCACCCTCTCCTGAATTCACCCTGGTGTTCCTGGCTAGCGGGTCGAAATTGTCTTGGACACCGCATGCAGGATCCACCGTGATGACGCTCACGTGAAATAAGCTCAACTACCTGGGAGCTGTCCACAACTACTCTATCCTGCATGACTTCCTCACACTCTTCTGGCCTAATGTTGGTGTTCTTGCCTAGCGGGTCGAAATCACCTTGGACTCCACTGGCAAGATCCAACATTGGCACACTCTCACTTTGTGCCTGTGCCAGGTCGTCTACAACTACCTCAGCTGTTTCACTAGAATTCTCCTGGCACAGCACTTCACCACATCTACTCTCGTCTTCGGTGATTTCTCCTCTAAGCACCGCTTCTTTTGCAGCTGTCAACATTGTTTCATTCGTGAATCTACCGCTACCCCCGTAGGTGTTAGCTTCTCTGCGGCTACGATTTGGACCACACTCAAATGTTCCTCGCACTTCTCGTGTGCTACCTGTACTGATTGACCACTCCTCTGCTTTGCATCTAACCTGCGTTCTAGTCTTTCACAATCGCATTTGAACCTTTCTTCCTCCTCAGAAATTTCTTGCATCGCCTTCATGTGTTCTTCCTCTCTTATTCTCTGTGTATTCCCGTTCCAATAAATAAGTATTCCCGAAGTGCTCATTATCGGCCTTGCTACTTTTGCTTTCGAGAATTACTTCACGGAGTTTAGATGCAGGCATATCATCCTCGAATTCTAGGTCGAGATCCCAACACAGGTTTAGCAGGTTATCTCTCGTCAATCGCATCAGGTCCATGGCGACTACTTTGCTTTGGCTCAGCTGTGAAAAAACACAAACTCACCAGCGTTTCAATTCTGGGTCTGGAGAAATTGAACCCTGGTAAATCCCACAGCGGAGACCGAAAGCATAAGCACACAAGTAGCACTACGTGGCCAATCTCCCTCTCTACACTTTTCCTATTTCTTTTTCACTCCTCTGCTCTTCGACATCCCAAAGCTTTCCCCGCAACGTACCCTTACAACTCTCGCAAGACTCGCGCACCTACTGAATTATCTAAGCTTTACTGCTTAATATTCTTGCTCAGATAGTCATCTAGTGCTGCTCTGCGCTAAGATAACAACCACAGTGTCTAGGCAGTTGTTGGTTTATCTATCTTTTAACGGGTCTAGACTGAAAGACTCGATACATCTCAAGCACAAAGCCAGGCACTCACTTGAATACGTGCGGCCGTGGTACGCTGGGTCGATCCTGCCGAATTCCAGGGCTAGGGCTTTCGGCGGACATCTGGTCCATGTCGCTCTCTGTCACTGAGTCTCATCTCACCGCTGCCATCCAGTTGTTGCGACCGCGGTTTGCGGCACAGGAGATTCGGGATCAAGATGTCGAGGCAGGAGGACGTTGAGCTTCGTAGAGAGGGTTTATTTACATTATTTACATGGTACGGGCTCTCTGGCCCGAAGCTCCACGTAGAAAGCTCTACGTTGAAAAAGGCTGTCTATTGAACAAGCCCCATGAACTACCTTCAGCAGCCCGCGAGGGCTTATTAAATACAGTCATATCTCCCCAAATCCCTAGATCGGGGAATAGGTCTATACGGGGCTGTCCAGTAACATGTCCCGCAGCACACAAGAGTGTCATTATGCCGGCATCGCCCCCAACAAACACACAATCACAAACTAAACATGTTTATGGTCCCGGCGATGCGGCCTCCTTCGGTAAATCTTGCTTGAGCGGGGTGAAACAAGTCTGTCATCTCGCCGCTCGGGCCGTCCACCCATGGTTTGTCGAATAGAAGTCACGTTCTAGGCGCCTCTGAGGGGCCATGCCAGGACATCTGGTGCTGATTTGAGCGTCGGCGGCTCATCAGTCGGAGACGCACAGCGTGATGGCCCAATGTCCGTAATCTGCGGAAGCTCGGCATTATGTGACTTTTACTGGTACACGAAGACGCCACGTGTCGCATCTCTGTGCGGACACGAAGGACAGCGGTGCTCCGTAAAGTGATTTCAGCCATGCAGCGCCCCGCACACGGAAACAGCACGGCGTCTTGGTGCTGCTTCTTATTTCAACCAAACGAGGCGGCTGCCTTTCTTCTGTTCTGGCGGCCGCCGCAAAAGGATGGCCCGCCAAACGCAACACCCTGGACATGCACACCAGACAGTATAATCGTCGCCTGACTCCAGACTGCGCTGCTGCTCAAGCCAGTGACTCTGAAGGCCGGCGTGAAAGGATCCGAGGGATCGTGCGGGAAGAGCTGCGCAAGCTGTTGCCTTCGGAGCAGCCTCAAGTGAATTCTATTGCTGACATTGTACGAGAAGAAGTTCGGCAATCGCTTCGAATTCCCCAAGCATTGCTGCACGAGCCGGAAGCTATGAGCTACGCCACTGCAGTGCGCCAGAACGCTCCTCCCTGTCCTTGCCAAAACGCCGCCCCGTCGTACTTCTGTCGCCAGACGCCTCCGCCGCCACCACCCCCACAGACGTCCTACCATTTGCCAGCGGTCCAGTGCAGTGTGCCGAGGAAAACGGACGTTTGGCGTGCACCTGACAACCGCCCGCTCTGCTGCCATTGCGGCGAAGCCGGGCACACATACCGCACATCGTTGCCAGTACCGACAGATGGGACTGCGTGGCTTCGCCGTCAATGCACCACGTCCGCAGCCAGGGTAACGGCCACGTGACATTGCAGACTACCTGACAGGAACTCAATGGACACCACGAAGTCCTTCCCGTTAGCCGTCGCCCAGTCGCCGCATGTCACCGCACCGGCGGCAGTACTCTGGCCCAACGCGAGACTGGTCTCCTAGCCTGTATCTGAGAAACTAAGGGCAGCAACTGATGGAGGTGCGGTTGCTGTGCAACGAACTACCGAAGATCCGACGACGATGACGCGATGGAGCTTACCGAACACCACGCCAACCAGGCAAAGTCCTGACGACGAAACCTCACTTACCAAAAGTGGCCTGACGACGCAACACAGAAGCAACGGGACAAGCCAACGCAGCCGTGACCTGACGCCACGGCTTAACTGCAACGCAAGATGGCGAACTAGCGACCTTCACATTTTTATCGATGGCAACAGTGTGACCGCTCCCGTCGATACTGAAGCCAGCTATTCCGTCATCAGTGGGTCGTTCGCCGTGAAGTTGAAGAAAGTTGGGACAGCTTGGAAAGGCCCTGAAATCCGCACAGCCAGAGGTCATCTCGAAATGCCAGCAGGAATCTGCATAGCGAGAGTCACCATTAATGGCCGTATTTAATCTGCAGGCTTCGTAGTCCTACAGCGTTGCTCGAGAGGTGTCATCCTTGGCATGAACTTCTTAAGCCTCCATGGTGCAGTCGTCAACCTAAGAACAAAGTCGATAATGTTATCTACAGAAGAAGCACTACCGCCGCCGTCTGGGAACCACGCCTTAAATGTGCTGGAAGAACAAGTCACCGTTCCGCCTCGCTCCAGCGTCATTATTTCAGTCGGCGTTCTGAGATCACCCGACTTGGAAGGCGTCGTTGAAGGCAGTCAGCATCTGTTGGTCACCCGAAATATTTGCGTCGCGAGAGGAATTGCAGAGCTGCGGAGAGGCAAAGCAACGGTTATGCTCACGAATTTCAGATATGAATACAGACATATGAACAAAGAAACGACGGTCGCATACATAGAAGAAATCTTGGAAGCCACCAGTGCTTTTGCCCTCTCCGATTCTGCGGAACCTGCTCAGAGGAACAAAGCCCCACGCACAGCTTTTGACGTCAATCCCAGACTTCCGAATCATAAGCAAGAACAAACAGCTCAAGGCCCTGCTCCTGCAATACGAAAATTGCTTTTCGTCGTCATCGAAAATTCGGCAGACCCCAATCACGAAACATTGCATCGTAACCGAAGAAAATGCCAGACCACTCCGTCAGAGTCCGTACAGGGTTTCGACGCGAGGCCACGAAGACACAAATTGATGAAATGCTGCGGGATGACATCATCCAGCCGCCCAAGAGTCTGTGGGCATCCCCCGTGGTGTTAGTGAAGAAAAAGGATGGGACCCTACGCTTCTGCGATGATTATCGCCGCCTGAGCAAAATCACAAGAAAGGACGTGTGTCCTCTCCCACGAATAGACGACGCACTTGATCGGCTCCATAACGGCAAGTATTTTTCGTCAATGGACCTCAAGACTGGCTATTGGCGAATCGAAGTCGACGAAAGAGACCGAGAGAAGACGATGTTTATAACACCGGACGGCCTCTTTGAGTTTAAGGTGATGCCCTTCGGTCTTTGCTCAGCGCCTGCAACTTTTCAAAAGCGTTATGGATACGGTACTGGTAGGGTTGAAGTGGCAGACTTGCCTTGTAAACTTGGACGACGTTGTCGTGTTTTCCTCGAGTTTTGACGAGCATCTTAGGCGCCTTGAAGCTGTACTTCAAGCCATCAAGACGTCCGGACTCACTCTGAAACCAGAAAAGTGCAGATTTGCGTATGAGGAGCTCTTGTTCTTGGGGCACGTGATCCGCAAATCTAGAGTTCGTCCCGATCCAGGGAAAACAGCCGCCATCGCCGACTTCCCGCCGCCCACTGACAACAACAACAAGGCGGTGCGTCAATTTCTGGGCCTGTGCGCCTAATATAGGCGGTTCGTTAAAAATTTCACCCGTATCGCCGATACACTCACTAACGTTACAAGGACCGACGTAGAGTTCAAGTGGGAAACGCCGCAGGAACACTCTTTCCAGGATCTAAAACATCGCCTTCGTTACTTGCCCATTTGGAGAAATTCACCGAGGCTGTCCCTGACGGTGTTATGAACTCTCAATGACGCCGATCGTGACCTGAAGTCGTCCATGTCGCGTGCCTTAAGCCGTTTCATGCACGTTAACTGAAACAGTGTTTTTTTTTTGTAATATTGCTGTATCATAATTTATTCTTTCTACTTTCTTGCATTATTGTTATACTTTCCTCTTCCATTAAAACATTGGGACGATGCCTTTTTCAGAGGAGGGCAATGCCACCACATTCCTTTTCGCAAGTTTTGTTATCGCCCCAATACACTACGTGATTCTCAGCGCAAACCATGCCTGCAGTTTTCAAGAAGCTTCAAGACTGTAGTAGATCATTTCGATAAGATCACGCGCACTCCGTTAACTATACAGATTATTCTGGAACCTACGTCACCGTTAGCAGTAACGCTAGAAGAGTCGATGGCAAGTGTATAAATGCCGACGTTCCGTTCACTGCTATCTATGCAAGACTGCTACTGTAATCGGACTTTCCGTTTACAAGGCACAGGTTCGCCCAAGTAAACAGTTTAATCCCAACATAGTCTCCTGTCTTCGGCCACGTCACGACCCCGTGACAATACCTTCATCTTCTGTGGGCGACAAAGCCATTATGAGAGACGTTGTAGTGGCGCGCTCCGAAAATTTTGTAACTTCGGATCTTTAACGTGCACGCAAATCAAAAGGCACGGGTCTCGAGCATTTCCTCCTACATCTAAATACGACAGGTATTCGATTTCGCAACCTTTGGGTCAGGATTAGCGCTCTATAACCAGTGGACCGTGGCTGGTAGTAAAAAAGACGGTTCTGGTAAAATCGTCATACGCTCTTTTTGTCCAGCTATAAGGGCGCAAGTTCAACTAATTGATATATAATAATGAAAATCACTTTCGCACCGTGGCAGAGTGATTTCCTCTCTCGTTGCCTATTCCTTTGCTTTCCGGTGGCACTTCTCACCTGCAGATATGGTTCACGGATATAGAATGTCGGAACGGCAATGTTTGCATGTAACTATTGTCGTAAAATTTGGAATATATCTGGCATATAATATGACGTTTAATGCACAGGACAATCTTCCTGTCAACTGAAAAAGACGATAAGCTGTATTCCGCTGTGTCATGTGTCTTTTTGCAGCCTGAAACATTGCTTGCGCAGTTTATTTCATTTCTTCTAAAAATCATGGTTACTCTGTATATTGTTCTTAATTTTACATGATAACATGTCCGCGTCCAACCATGTTCTTCATTCTGTGCACTTATTGTGTGTTGTCGCTAGTTGCAGAAATCGCTTGGTGTGCCCTTCCAGCCATTCAAATGTAAAGGAACAAACAGATGAAGCGAATCAGTATATATATTTTTAATTCGTCGTGTGTTTTTCAGTTCCATGTTCCTTATTCTTGCGCTGTTTGCCACACTGCCGAACAATAAAACTTGTGCTCACTACAGATGCCCACCCTGCATTTATCATTACGCTGGTTTCCGTTTATGACCACCATATTTTTGTTAATCGACTCAAGCTACATGATTAGTATGTTCGTAGGCCTTTCTAATGTTGTGATTGGCGTGCACATTGGCCTGTGTTGCACCTTCGTCAGTAGACAACAGTGTGGAGTGCCTTTAGCTGCTAGGGTGTAATAAAGATATGTATCACAATATTGTACACTCTAGATTCGCATACAAGCGAAGTTCGGTGGATGAACCGAATATTCTGTCGTGCATGCGTGCGTGTTTGTGTGTGTGTTTAGATGTTAGCAGAATTTGCGATGGCTCAGTAGAAATGTTATTCTCTGGGGGGGAGTATATCTTTGTACACGTACGAACAGTCGCACTCTAATATGCTTGAACGTGGCCTATAGGACATAGGAACTGTGTCTGATTTGTTACCATTAAAACGAATCTCTGCCTCGGGAAAATTATCGTAGTGATCGACTTCGGCGTAATCTGTTCCGGCGGGTACACGTATGACCCTCGCTGCAGCATTAAACCCGTCGCCGAGCCAACTTGCCACGCTCGCTGCCGAGATTCCTGCCCAAAATTCTAGAATGCCAAAGCCTTGACAAACACCGTGACACGTTTTCCCATGTGCACACATTATTCACTGCAAAAGCGCCCAGGAATGACGTTGTGATAGATAGTAGCACCAGGTCATGTCAGCGCAAAGCGATGAAAAAAAAAAGGTGGGTAAGTGGCCGGGAGGGGAGGGGGGAGTCTGCGCGAAAAATTTCAAAAGGAAATTGAACCCCCCCCCCCCCCCTGACTACACCACTGACCCCGTTACCAGCTCTAAGGTTCAGAAATGGTAACACCATGATTGAGAAAAATATCTATTGCTGTATAATGAAGGAAATTTAACAAAACCTGGTCACTGAGAAAACACGACCATTTGCATACATTTGTGTTGGTTAATAAGGGAAATATATATTAAAGCGAAAATATCCACTGCTTTTAGGATAGCCAAACAGTTGATAATTGATCGAATGTCACCGTGATTCAACTCTAAGTATCAGCAGCGTTGCTCGTCGCGTGCCTTTCGTATTGCTGTTCTATTTCTGGCGGCTCCTCCAAACTGGGCATTTGAGAGACACCATGTGTTTTGGAGGGGGGGGGGGGAGAGATTGGCGTCTTTGTTATGAACATTTTGTCTTCGATATATGGGATGGAATTGCTGGGAACACACGCGGAAATGTACCGGGCGTGAGCTTCAACTTTCCGCGTGAGATTACAACTTTTTGTTAGCAAAACAGGATGGTAGTGCGTTATATAGTGTCGTCATTCTCGCATCGAATGTCGTAGACCTTGTGTTTGGCAGTGAACATTATATCTTTGAGACGCAAAGTGTGGTACCACCTTCTGAATTGTGCCGGATTTCTTTCGAGGTATGTCACTGTCAAGAATAATTGGTTTATACCCCAATCAAGAGCAATCGATGGCATGCAAATTATTTACTTCATTACGCCTGATTTAAAAGTCCTACAATAGGAACATGGTCTCAACTTGTTTCGATCATCTGGTCACTCTCCTGGATTATTTTTGTTGAAGGTTAAAACTATCTTTGAGTGTGTACTTTGACCATGCTCTCAAGTTACGTTGTAGGATAATCGACTGTCTTTTCACCTATACTTATATTTTTAATGTTTATACGCTGTACATTATTTGAACGTAATAGCTTTGATGAGCTCGTTTCACAGAAATTCCGGTGTCGGCGTCGCTGTCAGCGTCTGTGGTTGTGAGCGAGGAAACATCATCTTGTCTGATACAAAATAAAAATAAAAAGACCTGCCGATAAAATGAATAAATAAAAAAACTTCAGTACGAGTGAGAATCGAACCCAGGCTCTCTATATGGCAATCAGGTGTTATAGCACAGTGGTATGCTAATGGTTGAAAGTGATTCAGGGAAAAGAAAAACAAAATGAAGTTCATGAAGTAGAAGTTCTCATTAATATTGTGTCTAGCCACAAAAGCGAGGCCATATGTTTACACTTCTTTTGTTCGTGTAGTACAAGGAATTCCTTCAATGCACACATTATTAAGTGGTAGAAGCATAGAATCACGCCTGGAGTATAAACGTGTGAAAATGTGCAACGAGTGGATGTTAGAAAGACCCAGCCAATACTGAGTGCTAAAGTTATGTTCGCGTGTTGAATTACACACGCATAAAGGCCCCTTTGCTGATATTCACAAAAGGAACAATTCTGGCACTGTGGGCACTTCGCTACTGTACTTGCAAGTAGACATTTTACGATAGTTTCAAAAGCCCAGCGTTGCACGCACAGTCGTTTCTTCCTTCACGGCATGGTTGAGGCATACACCGAGACGGAAGCTATAGGCTTGTAATTGAGAAGGTGATTCGCACAGGGCCTGGTTTCGCTATTGTGGTCTACTCTTCAACGCGAAGCTCAAACATCCTTCAAGCTTTTTAATTGTTGTGTTTGTAACTGTTGTGCAAGTGCTGTCACAAAATATACATAATGCTCGATGGTGTCATCTCTGCTAAATCTGCCAATTGCGATTGCTTATAATAATAATAATAATAATAATAATAATAATAATAATAATAATAATAATAATAATAAGTAGAAGAAGAATAATAAAATGTCAGGCCCGTGCGAAAGGCACAGCACAGTCACAGCGAAAGCTAGAAGAGCGGCTTTTAAATGATAATAATAATAACAATAACGTAATTATAGTTTTTATTTGCACTACAATATGAACTGTCAGGTAACGTTCAAGGCTGGACAGGAAATTTGCTTACGATCGTGCATCAGCTGGCCCGTCACGCAGAGCGAAATTGTGTACCTTACAAAACCAGCGCGACCGCCAACATAGTGAACACTATGGTTGCAAGACGCCGCCTCGTGGATCTGTACACAACAGAACAAAAAAATTACTTCACCTGATTTCCGTCATGAGGCACCACCTAAAGGGTACTATTCCCATGAAGGTAAAGTACACGCGAAGGTGAGGCGATGGGCAAGAGCAGCAAAGAGCTTGAGGAGAAGGTGGTGAACAACTGGATCTGACTAACGTTGAAAAAATAGACGTCTGGTCGCTCGCTTTCTGGTCATTCTTTTATTTTGGTAATTGTGCCTGATCATCCAGTGTTTCCCTCCCCCCTTCTTTCTTTTTGTTTTTGCGTATGTGATGATGCCTGCACAGTTCTCTTCTGCTACTTTCATTATCTCATTTATGTTATGTTACTGATATTGCATAACATATTTCAGGTAGTAGCCCGACAAACAAACCACATGGGATATAGCGCAGCCTTGCTTTATCACTGTCTCTGCACTTTATTTATGTGCCACCTAGCCCATCAGTGTGCCGTTTCATGCAGCATGTGTCTATTTCTGTTCATTTCAGATTTTTTTTTTTCATGTTTGCTTCAATGTATATGTCATAGTTTACACACTTGGCCAGTATGCGGCTTCGTCAATGTTTTCATCATATGTTGAGGATTATGTAGTATTGCTTTATATTTAAATCCGCATTTGCTTCGTATGACATTTGCCTGTACTAGGCTGAATTTTTAGGCACTAAAAATGTGTGTTTTAGGCACCAAAGACAGGCAGGTAAAACACTGTTTTAGGCCTTCAAAATCATAAATATAAGCACAATAAATTTCTACAAAAAGTAAAATAATTTAAAACAAAGGCATCGTTGACTTGTATCTACGACAACAAGCAAAAAAAATGACATTGTTTAAGGTAGCAAAAAGGCACCAATGGTTGAACATGGGCATACAGTTCACACACGATTTGCAGATTACGGTCTTTCGTTTTATTGTGCAGCGTTTTGAGTCAAGTGTCTGCCCTCAAACCACCACTCCCCTGGGTCTCTTTCCTATCGTTGTGGCTGGGAAGGGCAGTGCAAGAGCAAATAACCAGACCACTCATACCCCAGAAGGGAGGAATGCCAGTTCTAATCGCGTAATTTTTCCCCTCTCGGTGAACACCTTTGAGGGCCCCTCACTAGGTTTGGGCATTTCGAGCTGACAGGCGTAATGAATGCTCTGGGCACCAAAAACCATGCCTCTTAAGATTTGGAACACTTGGTGTCGCAGAAGAATGCTAAATGTCTATTGAATGCCACTTGCACTTCTAGCGGGTGTGCGCCCCAAGATGGAGGGAGTGACGTTACAGAAAGGAATGGTCCTGCTTTTACATCGCTTATTTACGTTGACATTGGTGTTCTGATGTCGCTCAACGTACACTATTCATCATTTCTTAGTTAAATGCTGGCTATACCTAAAAAGAGAGACGAAAAATGTCCCGTTTCCTGATTAAATTCTGCATTTTGAACAGTGCCTCATTAAGAGCGTCGCACGTGAATTACTCTAGTTGGTGCATGTAATTTGTGTGTTTTGTTGTATAGCATGAATAAGGAGTACTTTGGTTTGGGCTAGCTGCTTCATATTTTGAAAGGGAAGCGCAAAGAGTGGGGGAAAAGAAAGACAGTGCTCCTTGTCTCTAAGTCTTTCTTTTCCCCCACTCTTTGCTCTGCCTTTTAAAAAAATGATTATAATGAATGAAAGCTGAGAAAAATAATAAGTCACACAAACAGGATGTGAGCTTGTTAATATTATTTTTGTTTTCAATGGCTGCGAGGTGTTATAGAGTAATCTGCCCCTCGTTTCGGGTCCGCCGCGGTGGGCTAATAGCTAGTCTCCGCTGCTGACCCGAATGACGCGGATTTGATTACGGCCTCTGCGGTCGTATAAAGATGGAGATGAAAAAGTAGATGCCTGCGTACTGCACGGTGTCGATGCACGTTGAAAAACACCAAATGGCCAAAATTTCCAGAGACCTCTACTACGACATCCCTCATATTCTTGTTGTTGTTTTTTCACGTAAAACCACCCATACTACTACTACTACTATTACCTCATTTCACTTGCGTTCGTTTTCTCGTCAATCCTGCATCGTGCCTTCGCCAACCCTGACAACGCTCAGCTTGTGTTTAGTGCGTTGTCTCTGACCCCAGTTTCAGCGGAGCGATGTCGTGTATCACGGTCATGATGCATGATCCATAGCAGTCTCTCCAAAAGTACGTGCAATGACTGATCAATCCCTCAGAGACGAGTAATAAAAAACGGAGAATGCTGAAACAACACATCAATGGCTACGTGCACGAGTAGACTGCGGCACGTCATGTGTGCGTGAGCTTGTTTATGCATGATGTTCTTGGTGTGTATGCATCATGTGACCCTCCAGCCCCAATACCAAAGAGAGCAGAGAAGTTGGCTCATGATGGCTATGGGGGGGGTGGGGGTGGCAAGGGATTCAAGTGTGCCTCTTTGCATCATGGTTTTGTGGCTTGTAGTGAACCAGTTTAAAAAAATTACCGTGGTAGAACGCTTTTCATTGGGCATGCAAGAACTTCTAATGCCTAACTACAACTTCTAATGTCGCATAGAAAAAAGTGCCTAAAGAAGGAAATTACAAACAAAACAAAAGTCGCCTGCACATCGCATCTTTTACCCGAAGGCACTGTAGCAGATAGGTTACAATGTCATAGACATGCCTTCATTCATACAGCACACTTGTTCTCATTAGAAGCCATTTCATTCAGTTGTAAAACTACCAAAAAACGATTAGTATAAAAATTAGACCTGATTACGATTGGATGAAGAAGACTATTTAGGTACAATTATTATAGAATGTGAGTTTTACTATGAAATGCTACACATAGGAACTTTAACTGCAGTTTAATTCAACGGGATGATAGCTTTACCCATCCTAGTTCATTTTTCATATTGGTACAGATGTCATTTTATGACTAATGGCTTACGACAAACCTTGCAGCCCTGTTCTGTATTTATTTATATTTGTCACTTATACCAAAATATATGCCAAGCGACCTCATATGGCACAAGTGTATTCAGGCATAGGGTGAATGTATGCTAAATGCATCAGGGTGATTACACGAGATCGACACGGGTCCAAAAGTTGATATTTTAGATTTCATTGAGTATTTTATATTTCGTGCACCTCTCACCAGGTAGCCAGAAAGTCAACATTGTTTTATGATTAACGGCATAACTTAAGAAAAAAAAAATATCAAACTTCACCATCACGGAGGCACCAATTTCGTCACCTGTCATTATCGAAAATTGCAGATGCTATAAAAAGACAAATATTTTTGTTTCAAGGAAGATATTTTTTTACCTGAAATGCATGTCTAATGAAGAATGAATTCATACGGTTTCAAGTTTGTAGACCTTAAGGAAATAGCTTTTAAAAATGTCGAATTTTGCGACAGTTTAAAATAAGTTACGTATTCCCTATTTTTTTTCTCCGAAAGTAATGCAAGCAGCGTTTTCTAACTTGACACGTTTTAAGGATATAGTGTGTTCATTAGGTACATTAAATTATTGCTGCCGTAGGGCAAATGTAAATTTTTATATATTGTCTCAAAGTTCTCATATTAGCAAAAGGGTACTCCACTGAAATTTGAATAATAAAAAAAAACCCATCTTTGATTTTTCTTAAAATCTCATAAATAGACAACCGAAGGCCATCATACAGTAATATAGAAAAACATGTTGCATTATTTTGTTTTTAGCGACAATATTCGTGGTACAAATCAGTGCTTTTTGAGAATGCGCTGATAAGTTGAGAAATCTAGAAATCGGAACGGAAAAGCGGCAATAAGCTTCAAACGCGAGTAAACGGGACCGCATTTGGTGAAGAAGGGCTGCTTTAGCAGATAGGAGTAACTATTTTGAACAGGGTATTCTACAGTATCTGAATTCACTCTTATACGTAGAGCACTGAGACTTCTAATATGTAGTGCCTCTCCATTACTGACACACAGATGGAGCTGCTGTGACTGCCATATGTTTGCAACAAGTTGGGTAAGAGAATTGAATGTTGAATGAGGTCATAAACGATTCGTAACAAATTTTTATCATTTGGGGCACGAAGACTGCCGCATTAGGCTGAAGAACACGATTTAGGGCAAGTTGTCAGCCGTCGTCTGCTCTACAGATGAATTGCTGTGCGCCGCATTTCGGAGGCAATGCTTTAGATTATATGGTTTAAAGTAGGGACAAAGATTGCGCCTCCCATAATTTTATCGACAAAAACATTGTGAAATTCATTTTAACGTACTATACTTCAGTTTTGCATTCGCACTGTGGATACTTGCACACAAGTATAAACGCTATAAAAGCCCTTCTTAACCTCTAATTCATGCTCATATATCGAAATGGCTTGATAGGAATGCAAGGGACAAAATAGGCATTTGCCTATAATCTGTTCTCTAGTGATGACATTTTCTTTTTTTTTTTTTCGTCTTGTTTTCCTCACAGTTCAATTGAAAGACGCCACTTTGTTTTATGTGTCGGCTTAGTCCATGTCTTGATGCACCAATGTTAGGGCATGTTGCAAAACACCTTGGCAATGGTCTTTCTTGGGTCACAATGTTAAAGCTTGGAAGTGAAGCCTTGCACTGGATAGAAAGTTTCAATGTTGAAAGGCTCAGCCAAGGAAAGATGGATGAATGCAATGTTTTGCCTGCAGGTGGTTGACAGCTGTCATGGCAGAGGGGGCTAAGCCACGCCCCTACGTGTCTTGCATCAAGAGCTTTGGCAGGCCTATTTTGCCCCCCCTGGTGAGCCTACCTTTACGAAGATGATAATGTGTGCTCGCATAACAAGCAGAGCCTGGAAAAAAAAAAATGCTGATGCCAGTAAACACTACTTTCACCTAACAGCCATTCAGAAACGTCGTGCAACACATGCATAGAGGTTACTGTTGTTCAGAGAGCACAAAGTTCAGTTCGCTGCAGCAAGAAATGAAATTATTGTTTGGGAAAAATTGCCTACAGTGCTGTGAAGAGCACCCTTTTTATAGGAACTGGTCAACTAAATCTACAGCTCATAACTGTGCAGGTGTTTCAAAACGTTTCGTTGTTTGCAGATGTGCTTACTATTGCAGTAATTGGCTCATGGAGGTGTTCTTGAAATTTCCACCAGGCTGTTGAAGGAAGCCTGCACAGATAGAAACTCGGTTAATGCGAACTATGCTGCAGTTTTTTTATTTTATTGTTAATGATGATACCGGGAAGTAATGCTTTACACGATCATAAAATTGGTTAAAATGGTTTTGACTTTGGATACCATGGGATGAGCACGTGAAACTTTTCATGTATGCAGTGTGTTTGTTTCTGCTATTTGTTTATTTTTAGCCGTCGTGACTTTTCACCTACAACCCGTGTTGCCGACACCGAGATTACCAATGGAATGTGTGCAAAATGAGCTTATTAAAGAGGCCCTCCGACACTATTCAACCCCCCATTTTCTACTCGTGGGTTGTGGAGATCCAAGTACAGACAGACTAATGCAGCAAGAGCGGCATGTAGTCCTAAGTTACTTGATTTGAAGAATTCAAAATACAAATGTAGCTCAGGCGAATTGATCACCCATCAACTTAGCTTGTATTAGTGTGGTACATACAAAAAGGAAACACGACAAAGACTTAGGTAGGCACTAAACTCCCGACTCATTATTTCGTGTCATCTGCACCCATCTTACGCATGCACAAAAGAACACAGTTCATCTTGCATGTGATCTCATTCCAAGATACATCATTTCTTTTTTCATCAAAGCAATTGATGGCCAACTCACACACAAGTTTCCCATATTTGCTATAGGTGCGGCTGCTTTTATTATATGTGTCAGCTGATTAGTGCCCAAATTCCTTTATGTCTGTGTCATCTCTCCTTCTTATATGTACCGTGCTTATAGGAGCTGTACAAAATACTAGGGAAGCAAAGTGTACCCTCAGCTCTATTTTCGCGGGGCCACCTGACCACATTTCATTCACCCCAACTGTGACGTCGAAGGGCTGCCCCAATAAAGTAAGTTCGAAGCGCCTATGTAGCGGCACAGCCGCCGGATGAAAAAGCGCACGGTATGGCCCGCCGCGTCGAGCGGCTTTCAATGGAAGAGCGCACGTCAGTAGTTGCAGTTGAGGCCGATGCAGCACAACTGGGCAGGACCAAGAGAAACGGGGAAACTAGTGGCGGCGGCTCCCTTGGCATAGCAGCCGCAGCAAATTAGCTGGTGGTTGTCACAGCAGTGACCCTCTTAGTTGTTCTAATAGTTGTTTTTTAATCTCATTTATCGCAGTGATGACATATCGCGTATTTAGGAGAGTACGTAGGTGCTATATAGTTAAAAAGCCAATTGAATTTTTTTGTGCATGCCCAGCACCTGGCATTTTTTTTTCCAGAACCAGGTTCTTGCTTTGAGGCTGAAAGAAAAATCTACAGTGCATGTAGCTGAATTATATGGCGCTGAAGGCGTGACAGAGTCATTGTATTTATGAAGATGTGCTAAACTAAAGTGTTTTGATTTTTGTGACGTTTACTCAGCACCTTCAGGTTTTCTGAGCCAAAATGCTTGACAACTAATTTTTAGGACACTTGACAATAGACGTTCATATTTTTATATGCTGAAAGCGTATGAAAGAAACACAGTTGGAATATTTTCCATGTTACCTGGTACACGGTAGTGTGCCAAAAACTAATTCCGCTTCAAACGCTGGATAAAAGTGGTTTCTACAAACATGGTGACGCTCTCGTCATAACTTTATTGAAGAGGCTGCGAAAGTATACATCATTAGAAGTGGCATTCAAATTTATTGATAGTTCTTACCAGGCAAAGCAATATATATATATATGTATTGACACGAGCATGAAGTGGGTGTCTGGCTGTTGCGTGGCTAGTGTCATCATTACTTGTGCGTGTGAAAGGATTTGGTCGGCAGAAAGACGACGACGAACTCGCGCTGCTCGATCGAAGCGGTTCCGCTGTTTGCTACATGTTAATTGCACTGATTTTATTACCATGACAAACTCGTGGAAGTGCTGGGTACAATCCCAATTCGCTAGTTTTAACTCAAGCCGCTTCAAGCTTCTGCCACCATCTCAACAATTCCGGAGGAAAACCTGGCACTTCGCCTCAGCCGCCGTTTGTTAGGACTACCTCCTGAATTTGGTCCCTTGAGCTCGGCAAGAATGACCACCACAACGGCAAGAGAGCAACGTAGACCAACTCGCATCCACCCCAAGCATCGTCTACACAGCACGCACCTCGAAGCCGTTTCATGGTGATGTATTTGAGGATGTAGATGACTGGCTAGACCACTTCGATCGGGTCGCAGCCACTAATGAATGGAACAGCACCAAGAAGCTTCGCTACGTCTATTTCGCACTTGAAGACTATGCTCGCATCTGGTATGAGAACCATGAGCCGTGTATCGCCAACTGGCAAGAATTTCAGCGACAGCTATGCCAGGCATTCAGAAATCCCGAAAGGAAAGAAAAGGCCGAGCAGGCTCTGCAGAGCCGGGTTCAGAAGCCAAATGAAAACGTGGCTATGTTTGTCGAAGACATGTCACGCTTGTTTAAGCGCGCTGACCCAGGGATGGATGAAACAAGAAAAGTTCGACTCCTCCTGCGGGGTGTCAAGGAGCAACTTTTTGCTAAACTTATACGCAAGCCCCCAACCACTGTCGATGAGTTCATCGCGGAAGCTACTATCATGGAACGGGCACTTCAGCAACGCTCTCTACAGTACGACTGCCAAGCTTCTGTTGCCACGGTGTCGCCTTTCACCTGTGGACAGGACTTATCGGCACTCCGCGAGCTTGTGCGAAACGTGGTCTGGGAGGAGCTCGAAAAAGTCCGTCTCACTTCTGCTCACCCAAGTGCGACGATTCTGGTAGCCATTATTTGCGGTGAACTCAGGAATGTGACCCAACCATTGCTCCCAATGCGTGCGGAAGCTCCTGCTCTGTCTTACGCCGAAGCATTGAAGAGTCCTCAACCTTCTACCGGACGCCGGCCACCCTCTACTTTTTCACCATCGCCCCGTCAATTCGCACCTGCAAATAACTACGAGAGGACTTTCCAGTAAGACGTTCTGCGTGAAGTCACTCGTAAATATGACGTATGGCGCACCTTTGACAACAGGCCTCTTTGCTACCACTGCAGCGAAGCGGGCCATCTGTATCGCCAGCGTGCGTATCGCAGGATGGGCCTTCAGGGGTTTCACCCTAACTTGCGTCGACCCAGCAATGGGGAGCGTCCTCGCGAGACTCAGCAATACCTAGCAGCGTAGCAGCCGTTTCCTCCTGCACAAAGCCACCGGCCACGCTCACTTCTCCTTGGCGCCTCGGCTCGCCTAGTCCGTTACGCCACGTTTTCTGGTGTACGAAACAGGTCCCCAAGTCCTGGCCCATGCCAGGATAACTGAGGCCATTGGCCTCTGGTGGTAGGGCCGCTGTTGACCGAACTGACAAACATCCTCCGCCACGACAAGTTGACGACGCCGACATTTATGTCACGAAATTTTTTGAACGTGACGCAGCAATTTTCACCGATATTTCTATAACTGTCGACAATTACTCGACCACCGCACTCGGGGATACTGGTGCCGATTACTCCGTTATGAGTGGTGACTTCGCGGCGGCTCTCCGAAAAGTGGTGACGCCATGGAACGGTCCGCAGCTCCGTAACGCGGGTAGTCATCTAGTGACGACGGTTGGGCGGTGCACTGCCCGAATACATATTGGCACTTCGACCTTCATTGGGACTTTCGTCGTACTGCAGGAATGCTCCAGGCAGGTCATCATGGGATTAGACTTCCTTTGAGAATATGGGGCTATTATAAATCTCCGAGAATTGCTGGTGACCTTTTCACGTAATGAACATTCCCAGGATTGTGAATCACGTATGATGGCGTTGCGTGTATCCGACCATTCAGTGACAGTACCTCCCCTCTCCAGTGTTTCGGTTAACGTGCTGTGTGACATCAATCGAACGGCTCTCGGAGTTGTGGAAGGCAATGTGTCCGTGCTCTTGTCTCGTCAAGTATGCGTCACCCATGGCCTCATAGAATTGACACAAGAGCCTGCGAAAATTCTACTAACAAATTATAGTCATGAATACCAGAACTTCATGAGGCAGTTCTCATCGCTTACTACGAAGAAATCGGAGACACGAAAGCCAGCTTATCACTCGCGCAACTCTCTTCCTGTCCTCGCGATGACAAACGGTCTTCGGTCAAGCTTGATGTGAAGTGCGCACTGTTGACTTCACAGCAAGAGTCTTCGCTCCTTCCTGCTTTCCTTCAGTGATTGCTTTGCCACGATGTCCAAAATCAAACAGACACCCATCGCAAAGCACATAATCATAACAGAGCCCAGCAAAATGCCTATTCTACAACACACTTATGGAGTTTCCCACATAGAACAAGACCGCCATCCACGACCAAATACAACAAATGCTTGCTGACGACATTTTTCAGACATCTACAAGCCCATGGGCGTCACCGATTGTGTTGGTGAAAAAGAAAGACGGCACATTGTGTTTCTGTGTTATCGCAAACTGAACACCGTGACAAAGAAAGACGTTTATTAGCTCCCTCACATCGACGACTCACTTGACCGCCTTAGAAACACCCGATATTTTACATCCAAGTATCTACGCAGTGGTTATTGGCAAATTGAGGTCGATGAGCGGGACCGGGAAAAGACCGCCTTCATTCCTCCTGACGGGCTTTTCGTATTCAAGGTGCTTCCTTTTGGACTGTGTTCTGCTCTTGCGACTTTTCAACGAATGATGGACACAGTTTTGTCCGGTCTCAAGTGGCAATCGTGTTTTGTCTATTTAAATGACGTCGTTTTTTCATCGACTTTCAAGCAGCACCTTCAGCGTCTTCGTCCAGTACTTGAGGTGCTACGAACAGCCGGCTTGTCGCTCAAGCATGAAAAATGCCACTTCGGCTACGAGGAGCTCAAGTTTCTCGGCCATTTCGTCCACAGTGACGGAATTCGCCCAGACCCCAAGAAAACACTGGCTGTTGCTGCCTTCCCAACTCCGACGAACAAGCATGACGTAAGCAGTTTTCTGGGCCTTTGTGCGTACTATCGTCGCTTCGTTCCGAACTTTCCTAAAATAGCAGAACCCTTAAACCAACTCACGAGAGACAACGTTGCTTTTGTGTGGGCCCCAGAATAACACGAAGCTTTTTGCGAGCTACGACGACGCCTCGAGACTCCTCCAATCTTGGGTCATTTTGACAAAAATGCCGACACTGAAGTGCATACACACACAAGTAATGTCGGCCTCGGAGCCGTCCTTGTGCAATGGCAGGAACGTATCGAGCGAGTGATCGCCTACGCTAGTCGTACATTATCATCGGCTGAAACGAACTATTCCACCACACAGAAGGAATGCCTAGCTGTCGTGTGGGCCATAGCCAAGTTCCGACCGTATTTGTACGGGCGATCGTTCAAAGTAGTCAACGACCACCATTCCGTGTGCTGGCTTGCAGGCCTCAAAGACCCCTCGGGCTGCCTAGCTCGATAGAGTCTCTGCTTACAAAAATTTGACGTTACGGTGGTTTACAAGTCAGGACGCAAGCACATTGATGCTGACTGCCTATCACGTGCCCTAGTCGAGTCGATTCCTTCTGACCAAACTGACGACGAAAGTTTCCTCATGGCCGTCACAGCCTCCGACTTGGCTCAAAAACAGCGTGATGACACAGAACTTCGCCTGATCATCGACTATCTCGAGGACAAGCTTGAACAGCCACAACGAACATTCAGGCGTACGATTTCATCATTTTTCCTTCGTGACAATGTCCTGTACAAGCGAAGCTTTGATCCTAGCGCTCGAACCGCCCTACTGGCCGTACCATCTGTGATGCGAGACGACATCCTTAAGGTGTGCCATAACGAAGCATCTTCCGGGCATTTAGGGTTCACGCATACTCTGGCACGTATCCACGTACTACTGGCCCAAACTGTCCCGTACCATCAAGCACTGCGTCAAAACCTGCCGAGACTGTCAGCGTCGCAAAACTCCGCCCATGAAACCTTGGTCTTTTACACCCTGTGGAGCCACCTCGAGAACCATTTGAACAAGTTTGCATGAACTTGCTAGGTCCATTTCCGAAATCTTCAGCAGGGAATCGCTGGATAATAATTGCGACTGACTATTTAACCCGTTACTGTGAAACACGAGCACTCCAGCGCGGTACGGCAAGCGATGTCGCGGATTCGTTCATTCATGCTGTCGTCCCCTGCCATGGTTCACTAGCCGTGGTTCTAACAGATAGAGGCATGGCCTTCACTGCGCAACTACTGGAAGAAGTGATGACACTCAGCGGCACCGTACATCGCCGAACGACAGCTTGCCATTCACAAGCTAACGGATTAACAGAATGGCTCAATAAGACCATCACAGACATGATTTCTATGTATGTTGACGTAGGCCATAAAAACTGGGACAGTGTCCTCCCTTTCATAACTTTCGCATATAACACCGCCGTGCAAGAAACTATAGGATTTACACCTTTCCGCCTGCTTCACTGCCACGAAGTTACTACAATATTAGACGCCATGCTCTTACCTAACGCATTTACGACTACCACCGAAAATGCTGACCAGTATGCGATGCGCGCCGAAGAAGCTCGACATCTAGCTCGCTCGCGCATTCGCTCTCAGCAACAACACGATGCTCATAGGTACAACCTTCGGCACAGAGAAGTCACCTACCACCCCGGAGAAAAAGTATGGCTCTGGAGTCCCTTACACCAACATGGCCACTCTGGGAAGCTCTTGCGTCGTTATTTCAGCCCTTACCAGGTTCGTCAGCGCCTTAGCGATGTAAACTACGAAGTTATCGCAGAGCCCAGCGTGCAGTCCTTCTGTCGTGGTGCCCAGCCGGACATCGTCCACGTAGCTAGGATGAAGCTGTATTACTCATGCTGAAGACTTGCTCTTGCCTTCATACATTTGAAAGCATCGAGTCGATGCTTTTCGAAAGGGGGAGTAATGACATGAGCATGTAGTGAATTTCTGGCTGTTGCGTGGCTAGAATCATTATTACTTGTGCGTGTCGAAGGATTTGGTCGGCAGAAAGACGACGATGAACTCGCGCTGCTTGATTGGAGCTGTTCTGATGTTTGCTACACTGTTCCTTGCACTGATTTTATTACCTTGACAATATATATATGTACTGGCGTGGAGTGGCTTATATCTAGAGCAATGACGCTGACAATAATAGGCCTCAACTCCTGAAACAAAATCATGAGACTGCAGGGATAAACACAAGCTATATTTATTTATGCGCGACATACACTTACCCAGTTTTATATATATATATATGGCAGTGTCAAGTCACAACCATGTTTTTATGTTTACGCATCACAATACCACGGCTGCTGTAGGGCAGTCGAGTAGATGTGCCTTCCTTTGAGCGAGCACAGGTGCCGATTTATTGATGATACATAGTAGAACAAATAAACAGTAATGAATGACATAACCCCATGACGGATACTGCAAGAAGACAAGAGCTCTGGGGTGCTATCGAGATTCGCTAGTGCCCGTGGAGAGGATAACATGAAAATGCCGAACAGATGGTTTTATTGTCAATAGACACATAAGACAAAAGTAAGGCGTGCAAGATGGAGGCAGAACAAAACAATAATAAATAACGTAAAAAGTAAACGGAGACGAGTATAGCAGAGTGTTTATGCCATTTTTTTTCTCTACCGCAGCTCTTTCCAAAACGACCCTCCTCACAATCTCCCAGTGAGAGGCTCTCAACATGTGACTGCCAGTATATATTTGCTTCAAATATAAACTCTTGTTGGCCACTAGCTGTTTTTCAGCACCTTCTTGTCTCTGCATGTTTTGCTGATGTAAGTTTGAGTCTGTGTGCCGTTCGGCAAATGACCACAGAAAGCCGTACTTCTTCAATAGAATGGTTGCTCGAGCTGTTTTACAAAAACGAACATCAGTTCCACATGGCCTTGCAGGAGATGCAGAACACCACAACGCAACAGCGTTTGGAAATAACCGGAACTAATGACAAAGATGCCAAGGGCTTGAACGCAGGCATTAGAAGAATACTAGAGATAAGCCGGGAATGAGATAAGAGAAAATGGGAAGGTGGTGTCAAAACTCCTGAATGCAACGTTTGCAGCCAGCGGCTGGGGGTGTGTGAACGTAAACATATGCTTGTTGGCTGCGCAATGGGGCACCTCAACTAATATGCACTCACTCAGATATTCTCTCTGGAAAATATCGCCTACGAAGCTTTTAAGCAATTGTCAACTGCTTTATTATGCAAAGGTGCAAAAAAGTAAAAAAATTTTTTAATGCCAGGATCAGCCCCAAATTGAGAATAAATAAAATATTTTCATGCAATTTGTTCATGCAATTTGTTCATTCAATTGTTCGTTTTCATGCAATTACACGTTCACTGTTGAATGTAAGGTTGAATAAGTTGCATTATCATAAGAACATCGTGACTGAAAGAGACGAAAACATTCAAAAGCGCAGCAACACAAACAGTCGTGCTCACATTTTGCAGCATTTCATCGCTCTTTTCGTCTCACAGTTTTAACATTATTCACTTCATAACTGCTCGCTCAATTGCCAGCACTGAAGTTAGTCACTGAAATTTCAAGGAGGCTCGAGTCCACTGTTATGAGACCGTGCACATGCTAAGTATATTTTGTGGCTGTTGTATCTGATACGATATTGTATGAATACTATAGACGTGTTTGGAGGAAGTAAAAAGTCTATCTTATTTGGCGTTAAATGAACAGTGGCAACTGCAATTGATGAGGTTGCTTATTCTAAACGAAATCATTAAATCTGAAGCAACATTTTTTGAAGGGACATACATTTACTATAATGAATTTCAATGCATTAGGATAGGTGTAGCTCTTCCAGATCAGTTAGATGGGATCTTGTAGTATCAGAGTAAAATGTACTCACAATTCTTACTTCTGCGAAAACTGATCGGTGTGCAAGGTGCCATCTCGGGCAAAACAATACCGAAAATTTGCAAGTGTTGTAGGTATGTAAAAGCAATATCGGTAATTACCTGGTGGGCACACGCTAGACGGATATTAAAAAGTTTCGTGGGTCACACGTAGATGCACGCATTAAATTGTAACTACCGCAAGCACGCTGCGCATGTGATTTTGTGGGCACTCGCGAGAACTGTTTCCCCCCAGTGGCGCCGCAGTGGTGGTCTGGGTAATTAGACCTGTCACGTCGGTTTTAGAACACGCGGCAGACCGCACCCGTGCGCTTTTTCATCCAGCGGTCGTGGTAGGGGAAGCTCGCCCACCATTGTTGCTTGTTCTTTCCGAAGTGATGTTGACCTCATTGCCACAGTAGCTAACGTGGTGTCTGGTTTGCAAAAACGTGAGCGGGCGCTACTGTTTCGAAGTTATGCATTTTCTGCTGTTCTTTACAACATTCCGTGTCACTCCCTCCTCTTAGCCTGAAAGGGGGATTCAAGGAATAACCAGGGATTTGAAGTATTGCTGACGCTTCGCGAGTTGATCGGTGATTCGCCCAACACATTTTCTGTAAACCTTTGTGTGATGTGCTTGGATTCAAACATGACAGAAGTGCGTGCCACTCTTGGTTATGCTACAGTAACATCAAAGAACTGAAATCTAAAAAACCTTTACCAGTCAAATATCAAATGAAACTGTTAGCTTCACAATCAGACAGTGTTGAGTTGTAATGATTGTCTGAAATTTTAGAGAGCTGTAGTTTCGACTTGGAAAAGATTTATTCTACAAAAAGGAAATTGCTGAAGGTGCGCCTCATGTATAAAGTGCAGAGGTGGCCTTTCCAAGCAGTTTCAATCAGCCTTAGTTTCGCTTGTATTAGACATAGGGCCACATGGAGTTGCTCCTGTGGCATTGTCACATGCACATTGGTGCACACCTGCGCTGTGGAAAACGCCTGCCGTTGGAAACTAGCTGAGGTTTGTGCCTAATTTTGGGGCTACTCGCCACATGCTTTGATTGATTGATTGATATGTGGGTTTTAACGTCCCGAAACCACCATATGATTATGAGAGATGCCGTAGTGGAGTGCTCCGGAAATTTAGACCACCTGGTGTTCTTTAACGTGTACCCAAATCTGAGCACATGGGCCTACGGAATTTTCGTCTACATCGAAACTGCAGCTGCCGCAGTCGGGATCCGATACCGAGAGCTGCGGGTCAGCAGCCAAGTACCTTAGCCACTAGACCACTGCGGTAGGTTTACTGGTCACATGTGAGCTGGGGCGTGATGTGCTGGCGTCAGCTGTGCAGCTCCTCACGACAAGAAGGTTGCTAGAACACATCTCAGCGTCACACTGCGGAGTGGCAAGAAATGAATTGAATTGACTTGAATTGTTTATTCACAACAACAAAGTTGCGAGGATGACCAGGCAAAAAAGCTGCATTGAGCAGCTTGAGGGGAACCTGGCCACCTCATACACTGGGCAGCTTCACAGCGGTCACACAAAAACATGGTATACATCATGAATGAAGTAACTTAAAAAGCACAAAAACAGTAAACATCCATGGTCAGAATAAATAAACAAGGTCATTATAGAAACATTTGAAAAAAAGGGGAAAAAATAAGCGAAGTGCTAAAGACAGAGAAAAGGACAAACAAATAAGCCCTTAGCAGCACAAACAATCACATAAATACGTCGCGTAGCTTTTTCAGGACTACACGCGATTTTTTCATTGCGGTAGCAATCATACGAACCCTCTCGGCTGGTTCTTGCCGTCAATGTAACCGTTTTATCACTGCCGTCATGCCCCATATATGTATATAAAAAATGAAGAAAAAGTTGAGCCAGAAAAATAGTTTTTGGCGTGCGAAATCAAACGCGTTGCGTCTCACTTTGAAGCGCGTGTCGTTAGCCCCTGAGCCATGATGATGCACGTCCTTGTACGTTAAAACGGCAAGCTATTTATATGATCTACTTATCACTGGTGGTGCCGATCTCGGGAGAAATAACGGAGTGTTTTCAGCATTACCATCGAGGTTGCGCAGAGAGCGTCTCGGCGCCCCGCTCGTCATAATACACACACATATGCTCATCTCGCACATGTACCTTGCCACGTGGGAAGGGGGAGTAGATGCGCGTGCATGCACGCACTTATGTCGCAGTGGGGGAATTGTATGCTTTGGGCTTTGACCAGAACGATTAACGATTGGGTTGTAATTACCGGGCGTGCAAAGGTCACTGAGCTGACTGCACGACCCTCCTTTGTAAGAAGGGCACACTTTTCAAACACAGTGAAGTAACAACTGTGAGACTTGCTAGTGTGCCTTCATCTGTATTTGTGAATACGTTTCGTGTGTCATTGTGCGGGAGCAATGCGCTGCACGTTTCGATCTGCTTGCCATTCTTTGCGTGACATTCCAGTTTGTTGCTATCGCCTTCTGTTGCCGCCAAACTGTGACTTTATATTTTTCAATACTAGCTGCAAGAAAGAAAAGCTTGGATGCATATATTGAAACGCCAACCTATGTGAAGAGAGCTGGCTCATGGAAAGAGGTGATGCTAGAAGAACTAGTTAAGTTCATTGGGCTTCTGATTTATTGAAGGATTGCTCACATCATGGGCATGCATCTATATTGGAACACCTGCAGGCTCTTAGTGTAAGAAAAAAAAGAAGAGTTATCGATAATTGTGCACCTGTGTCTCACAAAAAAAACCAAGCAATGCCTCATTGCATGGCACAAGCAATGAAGCAGCGCCTTGGTTCATATTTTCTTCGTCTATGTTGATAGAAACATTGTGTAGACTTCTTATACTTTTCCTGGGTCATTTATCTTCAAAATGTATATTTTGAATGAACTTGCATATATTGTATTTTTTTATTGCACTGTTTATTAGCTGGCATCTAAAGATGACACACTTTTCACATTTTTATTCATTCTGAAATATTGTTGTTATTTTACAACTTAGATTTCTTGGAGAGAGAATTTTATTGTGGCCAATTCAATATGCTAGAGTGCTTTTAAAAGAGGCAATAACTTTATAGCGGAGAAAAACAACCAATTTCTCTTGATAACAAATGAGTGAAGTCCGATGTCGAGACCTGTTGAAGAACCCTGGGCAAGCTCACTGTGGCACATTCTGCTTTTCACCTGGATGCAGATGACGGATGAAAAGCGGCTGCTGATGAGACATTTCCAGGCAGTCGCCTGTCAACGAGAGGCAGCACATGCACAGGTGGGTGGTTCACAGTTGTCTTGTTGGGGCAGTCACCATAGCCTAACCTTAATGCAGTGAATTAAAGCACGATCACTCACAGAGTGAGACAAAACAAGAAATTCCTATAGGCTGTCTATGTGAATAAACAAACAAATGAATAATAATCTGCCACAGTGGTCTAGTGGCTAAGGCTCTCAGCTGCAGACCCGTAGGTCGCGGGACCAAATCCCAGCCGCGACATCCGCATTTTCAATCAAGGCGGAAATGCTCGAGGCCCATGTGCTTAGATTTAGGTGCACGTTAAAGAACCCTAGGTGGTCGAAATTTCCTGAGCTCTGCACTACGGCATCTCTCATAATCGTGTGGTGGATTTGGGAAGTTAAACTCCAACAAATAATGAAATGAATAATATATGCAAGTAATTGACAAACTAAACCAGAAAGTGAGCTAAGAAAAAGAAAGCATAACATGGCATGGATCAAGTGTTATAAAGGTGCGAGGCTGATTCCAATCTTGCACTAAAGTGCTTTGGAGGACCTTTTCTGCGACCTACATTGTACTACATTGCCAAAGTTTGTCTACGTATTTGATGACAACTACGTTCAACAGTTTTGTGGCCAGTCTGTTGAAGTGTACACAGTGTGAGCAGATACACGCTTAGAATTTTCGTTGTGCCAAGTGATGTATGTTGCAGTTTCGCAGAGCTACTCTATGAAATTGAAAATGCATTAACAGCTAATTCTGGAAATGTCTTGCTTTCATGTGGGAAAAATGTACAGTTTTGTTCTAGAGCTTACTTACTTGACTGAGTGAAGTGCCAAGTGATAAAACTCCTGAAGGAAGTTTTACTACCCTCTTACCATAATTGTTAACACCTGTGCAGTGCTTTGGAACAACTGGTTGAAGGTGTCAGCATGAACAGCTAGCAGTGATGTCAGCTGAGCCATAAATTGCATTAATACCTTCTTTGGGATGAAGTCGCATCTCGTAGAAAAATACTAGCTTCATTCAACCAAGTATTTACTTTGTAAGCATACAGTATTTGTTGCATGATGTGCCATTCTGAAATGCCTCCTTAGAAGATGACTAGAAGGAAGCGCACGTGCTGCGACACTGTACTCTTGGCGCTGTGGCACGAGTGTGAGCCTTGTATCGAAGGCGGACTTGTAGTGACTCCAGTGCGCAAGCTATGCCTGTTAACTTGTTCATGTTTCCTTAGTGTTCATGTTTCCTGTAGTTAAATAAGTCTACAGCCACAAGCGGCTGTAAAGACATTACACATTGTATTGATGTTTCTGATGAATTAATTTTCCAAATTTTATTCTGACAGCGTAAGAAGGAAGTGTTTTTTCGTGCCACGGATGATCTCAGTTCAAGTGAGAGCCTGGGTGCGATGCACTCTGCGCCATCATCCTTGGGTGAGTGGAAGCTCCTGGGTGTTGTACATTTATACTCAGTTAACATTTCTGCACCAACGGCAGTGATTTTTAACAATGTTATAGTAGTGGTGCCTCGATGCTTTCTCAGCCACTCCAGTCAAGGTCCCGATAGCGAAAATGCTTGAAAAATTGGCAGTTTAAAATTAGCAAGAAAGCACAACACCAAATTCCAGCCAAGCAGTACTGTTCTCGCGTGATGTACAAGCTGGTAAAATGTCCTGCTGGTTTCACTTGTGTAAAGTATGAAAGCTGCAAAGAGCAGACGCTCAGCGGAAGTGACCACGCTGCATCAGCCGTGCCATGTCTGTGACTGACCGTTCTGTGTGAACAAGTTCTTCAAAGCTGTCTTAACAGTGACCCATGTGACTTGGGCGCATTTGGTGGCCAGCTAGTGTCTCCATACCTGTTCGATGAAGTTGAACAAGCTTTTTTAGTTACGTGCTTTCTTTGTTGCACACGTAACGCCACGAGACAGCACCACCTGACCGGGCTGCCAATTTGTGGCTGCCGCGATTGGGTGAAATGCTAATAGTAATGAGTTTGTGGGCAGACAAAATATTTTTAATATTGTCATGGGAAGTGTTTATAAGTTTGTAGATAGTTGCATTTGAAATGACATTGATTGAATTAATACTTTTCAATATAAGCCAAGTACAAGCTACCTTTCTCGCAATGCGCAGCGTACTGTATAATGCATATGGATAGACGGAGTCACAGTGGACGCAGCATACGTTAACCCTTTGCAGTCTGTTGTGCAGCACGACTGTAGTGGTTCGCCGTCGGGCACCGGGGGACAAGGGTGTTCATGGTTAAAATATCGCGGTTTTCTCACTTTAGTCCCATGCTTTTTTTTTTTACATGAAGTGTCATGTCTTGAGGAATAAGTTTTGCTTTGTGTTTACTTCTTTCAAACTAAGGTGCAGCATGGCCAGTGGAGCTACTGGAGCCTAGAACGTGTGCATGGTTCACTGAGAAACATGGCCACGTTTCCCCTGCATGCTTTTTATGGCGGCACATTTAGGGAAAGCAATGATGACTTTAGTGAGGAAAAGAATTACTTGCCTCTATGAGATAGCGATGACAGTGATTCAGCAAAGGGGATGACGAAACAGATCACTATTGTGCGAACTATTCATTTTGTCGTAAGATGATCAAATGAATGATAAAACTCACTGGGCTTTGAAAATTGATCTTTGTAGAGATGACTGCTAAAGTATCAATTGTTTGTGGGAATAGGCAAACACCAAATTGGTTTTGGAAGCTTGAAAGAGTTGGGCCCTTTGTTTTTGAATGCACATGTTTAAAACAAGGTCACATCAGAAGTCCTTTTATGCAAGTTTGATGAATTGCCCGAAATCTTTGGTAGCCATATCTCTGCTGGAATGTTGCATCTTTATATCTTTACTGGCAGTGAATGTGTTGTGTGTTTACGTTTGCCTGACACGGTGGTAAATGTTCACTGGTGCCGTGGTGGGAAACCTGGGCCAACTGAAAATCACTGCACCATACTGCTCCAATTTGCACCATAGCTGCGCCACTAGGTGGTTGTGGAACCGAAAGTGATGTTGACAGCACGCATCGTGAACGGATATAACGTGATGGTCGCCATCTTGCACACTTGCGCTGCTGCAAAAGCTGATCACTTATTCTGACTTTCGCGTGATTGAGGCGGTGCCGTTTCTGGTAACCATTGGCAAAGAATAAAATCGATGTGGCGACTACCACAAAAGCGTGCCAGTATGTCTTATCGTTGACCAAAAGCCTATGTGTGCGGCGCTTTAAGCCTACTGCATGCCCTTAACCCCTTAACTGCTTTGGACGAGCAGAGCTCGTCCAGCCCAAACTGTCGTCAAACGCTAGGACAAGTAGAACTCGTCCTAGTGGAATGGGTACTCCCCTCTAGCGTTCAAACGGAGCAGCGCACATTTACAGGTTGCATTGCGTGTCATCCACTAGATGGCAGCATTTGCTCGAACTTTTAGTTTTCTCCTGTGGCGGGAGAGTAGTTTTCGCATTGTGGGAATCAAGAGCGCCCCCCTACCTGGCGCCTCATTTTCCAGCTGTTGCGTGCGCGCCGACTGCGTAGCTTGGGCGCGCATAATCACCGGCATTTGCCAAGATGGCTGCCAGGTTGCCTCTTGGTCTGGGCGAGTCAAGCATCGGCTTCGTCCCGCGCTGGCATGTCGGGCACGCTACGCTGGTGCACTGCGCGGGCCTACGTCACAACGCAGCGCCATTTCTCTTTGGGCGCGCGTGACATCCTTCTCTCCTACGAGCTATATTGCACCCGACGATTCGCTCGTCGCGGCAGATGCTTTCAGGCCTTCATGATGGGTTGACACGCTGCTCAGCAGGCGGATTCTCGTTCGTGCGTTCGACTTCGGTCCTTGTGCGGGAGTCGTTCCGCCGTAGGCAAGCATATTTGCTCGGTCTCGCGGAGTTCCCTATACGGCCTGCAAGCCCGTGTGTGTCACACTGTGCTGCATCTTGGGTTAATAAAGCAGTTTTTGTTGTTATCCTGCCTTGTGCATGATTTCTGCGCCGTGTCGAAGAAAACGATGAACCCGGCCGCAGCGTCGTCGCATGCAGCGGCAGTGGAGGACGTCGCATCCCTACACGGTTGCGCTTAGTTGGTAAGCCTTGTGCACAGTATGGAACGATGGCATGCGGTGGCGGCGACCCATTCATAGCTGGCCCGTAAAAACGAAAAAGAAGCTATTCATTTTCGTCATCTACTTTTATTGATAATGATTCGAGTACAGATATATTTACCTTGCGTCTGGAAGTGAAGACAGCGATGATGGTGAATGAGTAGCTCCTCCGGCGATGATGAAGCCAGCTCCGACGCGAACATTGCGAGTGCTCTCTAGTGAAGCCGCCTTGCGTTATTCCGCGTTTCGAAATTTTTCACACAGCCCCGAAGCTTTCTTAGTGAAATACCCAAAGTGTGCTTAGCCTATACAAGTGAAGAAAGATGTGGCAGCTTTAACTGTTTTGTGTATAAGGCTTTTAATTATATTAGTAGGCAGCTTGTTTCCTATGCATTGTTCAGAAATAAAACTTTATTCTGGTAATTTGACTAAGTATGCGGCGAAAATATTTTTTCAATATCGACTAGCTACTTTTTAGTAGAATCCAAATTGACATCAGCAATAAAAATTGGCACTTTTCGACCATAATTTTTTTTGGAAAAAATGAGCAGTTAAGGGGTTAATAGCCGGTGACTACCTGAGAGCGCCGAGGCACCAAAGCTTACCACCCCAATCGTTTTGTGAGACCGTGTTGAGTATGCACTGCTCTGCACCAAAGCTTACCACCTCAATCGTTTTGTGAGACCCTGTTGAGTATGCACTGCTCTGCAGAAACGAAAGCAGCTCACTGTTGCGGATTTCAGCGTTGTGGATCATGAATACCAATACAGCAAGTGTAGCACACGCTTTCATGAGGCGGAAGCCTGAACACGCCTCCATTCGTTGCCAGGACTGCTAGAGCATTGCTCGCAGAAAGCTTGCATCATCGCGTTAACTGAGCAGGCTTCTCACTGCAACTGTGCACTATCTGCAGCAGAGTGGGGGCTAGCGGCTCAGCACGGTGTGTACACCAAATAGGCGAAGCGCTGCACGCAACTAGCCAGTAGACAATCGGCTCTCTGCGGCGGTACCACGTCTAGAAAAAAACTGTCAGTTTTCACCGAGTAGCATATCACAATACACATTTATCGCAGACTGCCGATTATATTCGTTTAGTCGCTATACGTTCGTCGCTGCGTTGGCTGTGTAACCCGGACTTTACAGTAGTTTTGAAATGTTCTTCAGTGTCGCCACTGCGTGCCATCGGACTATCGTGTGAGAATGCTATTCATTTCTGAACATTGACAAAAAAAATAATGACTTCGTGGTGGGCACTTAAGGCAATAATTGCTGTGGCACTGTATTTATTCTTTCTTTAGTGGTGATAGCATACGTAAAAAACTGTGAATCGGTAGTTGGTCATAGGCATGCACACAGAGGGGTGCAAAGCCAGCTCCACATAGGGGCATAATAGGGAAGGTGGCGGTGCGACGAACTTTTGTCTCCCCTCTCCCTTTGAATGGGAAGCCTGCGCACGTCTATGTACTTGGTGGTTAATGGGTACCACATTTAGTGCATAGTTATTCATGTTTTCGGCAGTTCCTTGACATGTATGTACATATAAATGAGGTTCTACTGCAATGAGCTTTGAATACATGTGTTTGTGTTTGTGCACACGCTATGCATTACCTGCTGCAGCTAGCTTGTTCGTGCAATGTCCTTCACTATTTTATGTCACTGCTTCTGTACATAATGATTAATCCTACTTTTTTCATTTGGGGCCCTGAGGGTAATTATAATAAATAGAGAAATAATGTGATTGTGTTAACTGAAAGAACAGTAACTTAAATAAAGCTAAATTTTCTTCCTCTGTGTGTGTCATAGAAAGCCCGTGCGTGCTCCAAACACTGAGGTAGCTTCTTTCAAAGTAGATGTTGGCTGCTCCAAAATGCTGGAAGGCATTCCCACCACTGCTGGTGTGACCTCCTTGATTTTGCAGCTACGAGTGACGGTACATCTCCAATGTTGTCACCTATCGTCGTTGTCACAAGGCTAGAAGAAAGAGATGAGCAGTGGGCAGTGTCGGACACCCCCGAGACTGGTTCGTCAGCTACCCTGGTGCCCAGCAGCAGCTCAGACTCTGAGACTAGTGGTACCAGCATCGTGGACGCCGTGGGTAGCCAGCATGACAATGTGGCAGGTGAATGTTCTCTCATTTTTGTTTTATTTAATTATTTACACGTACTGTTGGCTCTTTAATAGAGGGGTTTATTACAGTAGTAAATTCATATCACAATGGATATCATTCATGTAATAGTGTACCAATACGTAGTTGAACTCCTATTTGTTGAATAGTATACCTGTTAAACTGCTGCAATCAGTAAATCGGTTTTCAGACACAACAAAACCCTACAGACACAGCAGATTCATGCAACAGAGTTCTGCGGAGACTTTCAATGTGGCGGGAGATTGAAAAAATAGAAAGTAGACAACCACCTGTTTGTAGCACGGAGCCACAAGGAAATCCGCGCAGATATCTCAGAAAGAAAAGCCTCTTGGTTGCCGAAAAGTTCATCTGGTCCGGGTGTCGGACCCTGGACCAACGCCTTTCCAGGGTGGTCGCTGTACCAATGGAGCTAACCAGTACACTAGCGATTGGCAGTGCGAGGGCAAATTTGTTGAAAACTTGAAGCACACGGGCACAGGTACAGTCGACATCTAATGTCTCAGACTCTCAAGGGACTGTGAAAAATGTCCGGAGAATCGGGCAGCCCGGAAAAACAAATGTACTTGAAAACGCACCTTTTTTTGTAGATAATTTTTGCTGACAGAGAGTAATGGCCAGAGTACAAGATTCCGTTAGCAATTAAGCCACTGCATCGTTTAGGTGGCTCTGAAAAGAGCCGTTTATAAAAAAAAAGTGACGTGGCCGGCGCTATCTCATAGATCAGCAACTGGACCCAAAGAAGTCACCTATTTTCTTTTGCAAGGCGTTCCGTTTGCCCGCGATCATGTCTGCCTCAATTTCAGTCAATGTCATGTTGCCGCTGTACACCGATGACAGTGTCATCAGTGCTTGCGTCAACTCCGATCTTGTTGGCTGTGTAGGAGATGGCTCTTCATTTTCGGTGTAGGAGTTGTCGAAATCCTCCGTAACTTGATGAAAGATTTCGTCATCGATCAAGTCCGCACATAGCTCAAAGTCTTTGTCAGCGTTGGTGAAACCCTCAAAGGTTATCCCGGCTGAAATCGACACGTTGGCAGCGCGCAGATCGTTAAGGCAACATCCGCGGATGACAGTTCGTCAGACACGCTGTCCTCTTGGGGCGAGACGGCGGTCTCGGCGTTGAGTGTGAAGCCCGCGTGGCAAAAACATTTCTGCAGAGTCTCTTGCGTAACCGCCCTCCAAGATTCCACTAGCATGCTGATGGCAGACCTGAGTTCAACAGCGTAGCTGTTCCCAACGTGAGCCTACGACAGGGCTTTGTGCACTTCAAAGGCGCGGACGAAGATGAAGGAGCAGTCTGTGCCATTGCTGTAAACGGTGAATCCGCTCGACGAACAGCGCAGCACCTAACAGCTAGGAACTGGGTGGATGCTGCAGGTCGAGAAACGGGATCACTGAAGATATCGCGTTGCAGCAAACAATAAACCGCAGAGACGATCGCAGAGCTGACAAAACAGCACGTGAATGAACACAGTGAGGTTTGGTTTGGCTAAGCCGCTAAGCTAGGGCTGGCAACAGATTGACACGTGCGGTTTCGAGGTTACGGCAGCCGTGGTGGTTGGCGGCACGAGGATATGAAAACCACCAAAATGGCGGCGTCGGTGGCGACTTTGGGTTGGCGGTTAATAGTAAAAATCCGGAAAACGGGATGCCGAAGGCTATAAACATACGAAATTTCGGAATTTTTAATACATTGACTCTATGGGGAACTTGACGGTGCCACAGATGAGGCTGGAAAATCAGGCTTGTCCAGAATTTCGGGCATCCGAAAAATCGCACGTCGGCTGTAAATGCGAATCAGTTCTATGGAGACGTACGAGGTGGCAGAAATTGGCTGCACGCAAAATGCTAGAAAATGAAAGAAATTGCTACATTTTATATTCATTCATTTTTGTAGAAACTTCAACAAATCAAATTTACTGGCTTGAAAACTTTATTCATTCGAGCTGATGAGCACAGTGGTACCTATGGGTACTTGCTGGAGAAGGGAAATTGCTTTGTTAGGTTCCAAAATTCATAAAATCAGGTTTCACTATATAAAGTTTTCACTGTAGTCTGATTTGTATTTGTTTCAGTGTCACAATGCAGTACCACCATAGGTTCTCCTAAACTCCATTCAGATGTGCAATAGTAGTCACAAGGGTGCCAGTCGCCATGCATCAGTACCATGTGCAGGGCCGATGACCAGCTTCTGGATAATGGGTGAAAAGTGCCTAGTTGCAGCACATGCTCAAACTCCCTGCCCGCCGTGGCAATGCAGTCACTGGAGGTCTACTTGTGACATTGTGTTGCACCGGTTGTTCCAAATTGTTCGGGTTTGTCCGTTCTGGGAAAATCGGACCAAGTGGATGCAAACGTACATGCTTCATAGTTGGAAGCTGTTGGCATGGAGGTCGATTCAGGAGCAAGGATGCCCTGCACACTAGTAGTAGCTGGTAGTGCAGTCCACAGGTGACTCGATCGGATGTCAACATTCACACTGAATTTCATAAGAAAGTCCGCTACAAGTGTGGTGAAACGCACATCAGTGATGATATTGTCACAGGTATAGAAACGTAGCTCAGGCACAGATGCAGAAATCACGCAGAAGGGATGAAGACAACGATGTTGTTGTGGGGCCGTGTCTGGACTGCCTTGTTGTCCTGCGTCCTTGTCCACTGTGTGCAGTGTTATCCCAACCGTCATCAACTTATTAAATACTCCCCGTTACATATTTTTGGTGGAAGTGCTGGGTAACATTCCGACTCTGGATCTCCGTAGCGGACGTCAGCTTCGTCCCGCCACGATGCCTGAAGGCAGTGCGCTGTCCGTTCAGTCTACGCCTGCTTCGTCACCTGTGATCCCTTCCTATATTCTCAATCCAGGTACATTTTGCGGCACCGACACAACTGACCTTGACGAGTGGCTCGCCTTGTATGAGTGCGTCAGCAAGCAATACAAATGGGATGAGACACTTATGTTGGCCAGCGTCATCTTTTACCTGCGAGGTACTGCATGCGCCTGGCACGAGACGCACGAGGAAGACCTGATGAGTTGGGACGTATGCAAGCAGAAGCTCCGTGACTTGTTCGGCTGGTCAGTTGCTCGACAAATGGCAGCCAGACAGAAACTCGCGTCACGAGTTCAATCTTCCTCCGAGTCGTATGTCACCTATATCCAAGACGTGCTCGCCTTGTGTCGGAAGGCTGACAAAGACATGACCAAACTAGACAAGGTCAGCAATGTGTTGCAAGGGCATAGCCGACGATGCCTTCAACATGTACCATCATTGATTCAATTGTCAGTGATTGTCGGTGGTTCGAACAAGCCAAAAGCAGAAGAATCGCTCAACGTTTTTCCCAACTCCTGAACACTGCTGCGAATTCTTCCTGCGAGGACCCTATGGTGCCACGTCCATTCGTGAATCCTCCAAACATCACAAGAATTGTCCGCCAGGAGCTTGAAGCCATGGCTCCTTTCGCTTATCAACCCTCTTTGCCTGACAACTTGTCCCCAATATCTCTTATTCAGGCTGTTGTGCGACAAGAGTTTGCCAACATGGGCGTCTTAGTTCCCCAAAACTCCAGCCACACACCGCAGCCCATAAATCCTAAAGCTCACTACCTCGCCGCCCCACTTGTTGCTGCTGCCGCGTCAGTCCCGCGGTTCACATCGCGCTACCGAAATCCATCCGAGTGGCGCACACAAGATGATCGACCGATATGCTTCTCTTGCCATCGCATTGGCCACATTTCCCGCCACTGCCGCCACAGATGGTCTTTCCGGCAATGTTTTCTAGACAACAACCGACAGGATCGTGAGCAGTATTCGCCATCTCGTTTTGCCGATGACCACCTTAAGGACCTTCCACCTAGCCGTTCTACGCTACGCTCCGAACCATCCTACGCCGATGTCGTCGCCCAAAGAACCCGGTCCAGCCGCTCGCCGTCGCCTCAGGGTCGCCAGCCGCGCTCCTATCAACGCCGTCGCTCCCCGTCACCGGCGTATTCTGGGCAGTTCTTGGGAAACTAACATATGCAGCTCCTGGAGGTGGCGCTGCATACCACTCGGACCAAAAAGCGCTACCGACCACTAATTCCAGACAAAATTTACTTGGTGTTCTTATCGATGGCCTGACCATTTCAGCTCTAATAGACACTGGTGCCCACATATCCGTTATGAGTTCACGTCTTCGATTCCGCCTGAAAAAAGTTATTACCCCTGCCATGTCTTCGACTGTGCGAGTAGCCGACGGCAGCCGAACATCAGTTCTTGGTATGTGCACTGCCCCCATCACTGTTGCCTGCCTTCACACTTCAGTCCTCTTCGCTGTTCTAGACGCTTGCCCACATGACGTGATTCTCGGCATTGTCTTCTTTACTGCGCATTCAGCCCTCATCGATTGTTCAACCAGCACTTTACAGCTACAGTTGCCTTTGTACAGTGAAACCTCGTTAAACCGTAGTTGGCCGGAGCAATGCGCAGCTTCGACCACTGTCGGACCTGGATCAGACAACCCGTGTTGTCGCTTTCCATGTCGTCCTCATCACTATCATTTGGCGACACTTCGACAACTGAGGCAACAATGGCTTCGTCGGACATGTCTGGAGATGTCTGCACATCACTGTCTGCGCCTCTGAAGTCGGGGAAGGAAATGCCTTCCGTAACGCCCTGCCGCTCCAGCACTTCAGCTAGCAGAGTTTTGCAAGCTTCGTCTACAATGTTCGAAGTCTGGTCGATGGTGTCACTGGCGTCATCTGCGTCGCCCGCACACGCAATGAAGCCAGCACGCTTGAAGCAATTTTCAACTGTCATTGCTTCAACCTGCCGCCACGAGTATTCGAACAGGTGAATCGCGCCAATCAGGTCGATGGAGAATAATTGGCCACATTCAATGGCGAGAAGAAATCTGCGCTGCAGATTCTTCTTGTAGAGCTGTTTTACAGCTCGAATGATGCCTTGGTCCAAGGGCTGGGCAATCGCTGTTGTGTTTGGTGGCAGAAACGCCAACTTCACTGCCGTCGGGTTGTCCAGGGCGACGTGCGCCATAGCGTTGTCCAAAATAATAACAACTATTCTGTTCTTAGACGCAAAAAGGCGATCGATGAGGCGCACGTACCCCTCAAAGAGTTTTGCAGTCATCCATGCTTTGGTGTTGCTCCGATAAATGACCCCTGATGGCAACCGGGCGCCTCTGAAACATCTAAGCTTCGCCGACTTTCCAATCACGAGGAGCGGAGTTTTGTTGGTTCCAGTCATGTTTACGCAAAACGCCACTGATATTCTGTCTTTTGCATGCTTGCCGCCGGTGCACGTCTCGCCTTTGAACGCGAGCGTTTTGTCTGGTAGCAGTTTAAAGAATAGCGCCGATTCATCCATATTAAAGATGTCATCAGGTGCGTAGTCTTCCAAGATGTTCTTCAGCTGACCATTTTGCCACTGCTCCGCGCCATCCACTTCAGCAGCAGCACCTTCTCCCGAAACAGTCCTCGTGGTAATGCCGTGCCTCACCTTAAATCTGGCCAGCCAGCCATTACTGCACACGAAGTACATGGTTGAGCTGCGAGGCGAAAACCAGGGCCTCCTCCACGAGGAGGGGTCCGCTGATAGGCAGATTTTTTGACCGTGCAGCATTTAGCCACTTCACCAGCGCCTCCTCTACATCCGAAAACGCTGAACCGCGTAGCCGGCACCTTTTTGCAGTTGCAGCAGCACTGCGGAGCAACTTCCCTCTGGAATTCCAAATTCCACACACCGTGGTTAACGGCAGGTCCTTTTCGCGTGCCAGCGCCGATTTTTTTCGTGCCACTTTCAATAGCACAAATTATGTCCAATTTCTCCTCTATTTTCAGCACTCGATGCTTTTGTCCCAGCTTCGGCATGATGCAAGTACGAAACAGCACAAGCACACATACACAACACGTGAAAAACGACGTGAGAGCTGTACGGCACGGATCAACCAGAGAACACCTATGCACGGCGCGAAAGGAACATAAAAGCAAAGCAAGCGCACATCATGTTTGCGTGTTTGTGCAAAGCGCCATCGCGTGGACAACACCAGAGGCCTAGCCGGCCGAGTGCTTCTTGTTGCAGAAAAATCCAAGCTCACCAACACAGCCGCCATCATCATCAACACAAACAAGCGAGGCGTGTTTCAATCTATGGGACTTGCTGTTCTGTCGGGACGCCCAGTGGGGGACGACATGCCACGGCGAGTGCGCAACGAAAATTGGAAAAACTACTTATTAACCGATGCATACGCGATAAGCTGGTACGGCTTATGCGGATACAAAATGCAGTATGTTCAATGGCCGCCGAGTCGGGGATTTGATTTCACTACTTTTAAAACAAAACTACTGTTTACGCGGGTACGGTTTAACGAAGTTTCACTGTACTCTGATGTCCCTTCTGGAGCTCGGACACAGCTAGGGTCCGTGGAGTGTCTACGATTACTACCTCAGACCGCTGTCTACCTTTCTATGTCTCCGTTTCCACTTGTTCTTGATGGAGACTACTTGGCAGCTCCACTCATTGACCTGACCCTTTCTCGGAACATCATACTTCCTCATACTATAGTGAGGATTAGCGACAACAAGACGCTTCTCCCTGTCCTCAACTTCTCCGTGTCGACCCAGGTCATTCTTCAACGTATTGCCTTAGCAGAACTCTCCACTCTGGAGCAATGTACAATTTTATCTCTCACTCCTGACATCAAGACCGTAGCCGAACCTGTTGCAGCCGTACAGAATAGAGCTTTCCTAGACAAAATGATATCAAATTACCTGTCACTAACCCAAGTTGAAGCACTCCGTGGTCTTCTATTTTGTTACCTCGACATTTTTGATATCGACGATTGTTCCTTGGGCCGCACGAGCGTCGTAGCCCACCGTATCGACACTGGCGACGCCAGTCGCCTTCATAAGCTTCCTTACCGCGTGTCTCATTCAGAGCGCCAAATAATCCAGCAGGAAGTAGAGAAAATGCTCGACAAAGACGTCATAGAGCCTTCGATCAGTCGTTGGGCATCACCTGTTGTGCTTGTTAAAAAGCAGGATAGCACCTGGCGGTTCAGCGTCGATTATCGCCATCTCAGTCGAATAACCAAGAAGGATGTCTATCCTCTACCTCGAATTGATGATGCGCTTGACTGCCTTTATGGTGCTAAGTATTTCTCTTCCCTGGACCTACGATCTGGATATTGTCAAATTTCAGTCCATGACCGCGATCGCGAGAAGACAACATTCATAACACCCGACGGGCTTTATCAATTTAAAGTCATGCCTTTTGGTTGTGCAATGCGCCAGCAACTTTTATACGCATGATGGACTCCCTCCTTCGCTGTTTAAAATGGTCGACGTGCCTGTGCTATCTAGACGATATCATCGTTTTCTCGCCAACCTTTGAAAGCCATCTTTTACGTCTCTCGGCCATTCTTGACGTTTTTCGCTCTGCTGGCCTCCAGCTGAACGCGTCTAAGTGCACCTTTGGGCGTCGTCAGATAAAGCTACTTGGCCACCTTGTTGACGGTACTGGTGTATGACCCGACCTTGATAAAGTTGGGTCGTACACCAGTACCTTGATAATGTCGACCCGACCCACGTTCCACGCAAGAAGTCCGCAGCTTTTTGGGACTCTGTTCATATTTTCGCCGTTTTGTCAGCAACTTCGCGGAAATCGCTCGGCCCCTCACAGATCTCCTCAAAAAGAACATGGCTTTTTCTTGGCGTGAAGACCAAGACCATTCCTTTGCGTCGTTGATTTCTGTGCTAACGTCACCACCTGTGTTGGCCCATTTTGACCCAGCCGCTCGAACAGAGCTTCGCACCGACGCAAGTGGCCATGGCATAGGGGCAATACTCGCACAAATGCAGAACGGCACAAACCGTGTCATAGCGTACGCTAGCCACCTACTTTCTCAGTCGGAAAGGAACTATTCAATTACTGAGCGAGAGTGCCTGGCTCTCATCTGGCCTATCCCAAAATTTCGTCCGTACCTATATGGACGCACGTTCGCAGTCATCACAGACCACCATGCGCTCTGCTGGCTGTCAACCCTTAAGGATCCTACAGGAAGACTCGGGCGATGGGCATTGCGATTGCAGGAGTACAGTTCTCTGTAGTGTACAAGTCTGGCAAGCTTCACAGCGATGCCGACTGCTTATCTTGACACCCTGTTGATCCACCAGACTCCTCCGAGTTGGTAGCTGATGCAAACATCCTAGCCATAAGAGATTTCCTGCAAATAGCCGACGAACAATGCCGAGATCCATCGCTGCTATCGATGATTGACCGTCTTCAATCCGGGCATAGAGATCCTTCACTGAGCCTATTTTTTTTTCAAAACAACGTTTTGTACCGCCGCAACTTACAGCCCGATGGCGTGGAATTTTTGCTCGTCGTCCCATGTCATCTGCGCAAGGACATCTTGCAAGAACTTCACAACGCCCCAACTGCTGGACATTTAGGTGTCTCCAGAACCTATGACCGCGTCTGCCAACGGGTATTCTAGAAGGGCCTTTATCGTTCCGTTCGCCGCTACGTTGCAGCGTGTGGCCTGTGCCAGCGTCAGAAGAAGCCTACGTCTCTCCCTGCCGGTCACCTGCAACCTATTGAAGTCCCAGCAGAGCCGTTTCATCGGGTGGGTTTGGATTTGTTAGGTCCCTTCCCAACATTGGCAACGGGAAACAAATGGATAGCAGTAGCTACGGATTATGCCACTCGGTATGCAATTACTCGAGTGTTAGTGACCAGCCGCGCAACGGATGTCGCAGATTTCCTACTCTATGACATTATCCTTCAGTATGGCGCTCCTTCTCACGGACCGTGGCTGCTGCTTCCTGTCTCGTGTGGTTGACGATCTCCTTAGATCCTGTGCTACGCGGCAGAACTTTACGACTTCTTACGATCCTCAGACTAGCGGACTTACTGAACGCCTCAACCGCACACTGACGGACATGCTTGCTATGTATGTTTCTGACGACCACACCGATTGGGACACTGCCTTTCCGTTCATAACCTTTGCCTACAACTCGTCGCATCATGAAACTGCCGGCTACTTACCATTTTATCTTCTCTTTGGCCGTGATCCCTTACTACCTTTTGATACCCTGCTTGCGCATGACCTTCCGTCCACCACTTCGTACGCACAAGATGCTATCTCCTGTGCTCTGATCGCATGTACAGTAGCCCGCACCAGGTTCTCGTCGTCCCAGAGAGCAGAAAAGTCGCTCTACGACAGCTGACATAGGGATGTCGATTTTTCTCCGGGCTCTCTTGTGCTACTGTGGCTGCCATCCCGTCGTGTCGGCCTGTGCGAGAAACTTTTATCGCAATACATTGGGCCTTACCGAGTTCTGTGCCAAGTCACACCTGTCACCTATGAAATTTCTCCTACTACGAACCCCCACTGTTACATTCAGAAGTGACATTGTGCATGTTTCTCGCCTGAAGCCCTATCACAGTGACCCGTCCGTCTAATAACAGCAGGCACCGGGACGGTGCTTTGCCGCCCTGTGTAATGTCACAGGTATAGAAAGGTACCTCAGGTACAGATGCAGAAATGACGCAGAAGGGATGAATACGATGATGTTGTTGTGGGGCCGCGTCTGCACTGCCCTGTTGTCCTGCATTCTTGCCCACTGTGTGCAGTGTTAGCCCAACCGGCGTTAACTTATTAAATACTCCCCGTTACAATATATATTCACCGAAATGTGCAGCACAATTGCAAGTTGATAGCTAGGGAGTGCTGTACTAACGTGGCAGTTGCGGGACTGTTCACAGCTTGTAATGATGCTGCCCTCTCAGTGCATTGCCCATTGAGACGTGAGGCAGGAATAACGTTCATCTCGGCACCAGTGTTGACTAGGAAATGACGTCCTGTTATTCTGTGTGATATGTAAAGCAGACCTAGCTACCTATCAGTGTGGCATCATGTGAGTCACTTGCCAACATTAGCGACTCGAATTTGTGTTTTCCTGCCAGGGACACGGTTCCCGGCATTTCATAGCATTGGTGCTAAGTGTGGTACTAGCAGTAGCCGTCACAGTTGTTTCTTGAGCGGGATCGTGAACATGAGCTACCACGGAAACGGCAAGGTGTCAAAGTCCGCATTGCACTGGTGGAGGCAGCAAGTTGGTCCACATTCTCTTCAAGGCCAGAGTGCCGCACTTCGGTGTCGGGTGTCATGTGGTCGCTGACGCAGCAGCAGGGGAGTAATCGTATATACGATCAGCGAGTTTCGCTAACTTCACTAATAGCATGTGACCAGCAGTAGCCAAGACAGGAACAAGGTTTCGGGGCAGGCTTTGTAAAAACAACTTGCGAAGCAGCGGGATTATGGAGTTTTGCATGGCGCCACCGAATAGCTGGCGATTCGATGCAACATCTGCGATGGTCGTCTATCTATAAGCTGTGTGGCTTTCAGGAGTTACTGCAGGTGGCTGCATTCCGGAACCATTTTGAGCATCAGAACAGAGGATTCAAACTGTTCATGTAGCTCGGATGGGTGGGGCCTGCTTAAAAAACATTGTCAAACTCGTCTGCTACCTCCGAAGGCTGTGTTGAAATGACAAGCAAGCACTTCATCGTTGTGAACTTATGTGGGGCAAGTTGAATAGCGCTTCTACTTGAGTAAACCATACCACTGGGTTTTCCGGCGAAAACGATGGCAGCTGCATCTGCACGTTGGAAACCGCTTCCACGTCTGCGGTGTGGGCTTGGTTCTCGTTTCCGATCGTTGACTGTGGTTGCTGTGGTTGTGCGTCGTCCGCTGTTGGGCTCGTGTTAGTAGCCATCGCATCCGGGTCACCACGCTATAGGTATGCGACTTACGTAGAGCAGCGGAATGTATGTCAGCACACAGTGAATGCTTGACAGAGAACTTGATCTTTATTGCGTGCGGATTGTGCCACGCAGTGCGGGCATTGTAAGCGAGAGTGCACCGGGCTCACTGAAGATTCGGCATGCTGTAAGCAATAGTCCAGTACAGTCCCAATGTTTTAACAGAAGATGAAAGTGCTATAAGCAATAAATACAAATAAGAAATTGCAATAATCAAGTAAGAAGTGCAGTCCTCAGGTTCTCTGACGCCCGTAAAACGGCTTGAGTTGCACAACTTCAGGTTGCGCATGGCGCCGTTTAGAGTTCATAATGCAGTCCAATACAACCTCTCGTGGTCTAGAGCGTTCGACTTTGAAGCATGTTGTATGGCCTGAAGCATCGTTGAAGTAGCGTATTTACGCGCGCAATGAACCCACCTTTTTTCAGAAAAGTTCTCGCTAATTCGGAGAGAAACTTTATTACTCAAGAGAAAAAAAAAAGTCACGGGAGTTATGACAGCAAAAGCTTTGCATGACGGTATTAAAAAGTTCGCTGTCCAACTGCTGCTCGCCTTCAATTTTGTGTTAGGACTATGCAGCGTCTATTCGAGAACTTTGCTCCCAAAGGGAAACTGTCCTTGTTTTGGCCCGTGAAATGTAAAATGTGCAACGTACCTTTCTTGTAGCACCATCCACACAGAGTGAGTGATTCTTTATTTAAAAAAGAACAATAATCTTGCAGAGAGAAGGTAGGAAAATGAGGGATAACCGCGCGCAGGAGGAGAGCGAAAGAGCGTATCGGTGATGCTCTTTCGCCCTCCGCTTGCGTGCGACAGTTGTTTCGGCAGGTGCTGTGCTGATAGTGCGTGTACAAGCCAACGTGCATGAATTGACGCTGAAAGTATCATCCAGCTGCTCGGTTCTCAGGCTGCAGCGAATGCTTGACCGGTTTTAAGTTTAAAACCGTCCATTTTGCTAGCATACAGGTCGATCGTCAAAAGAAAAAAAAACGCAGTGTCGGGTAGCAGCGCATGCACCTTGCAGGTGCGTGTCACATCGTTAGGGTGGCAGTGCTTTGTTTTTTGCTTTGTTTTCATGCCACTTGGCTGGCGTGGCACTATAAGCTCAATATTTTTTCTGCATTTGACAGATGGCGCAGTGCCGCAAAAGGCACAACTTTTAAATTTTGATCGACTTCGCCTGCGCTCGTGTTGCTCACAACTGTTTAGCATGGTTGTTAAACTATGTTCTGACATTTATTGTGTCATTCTTTTTTGATATAGTTACATGATATAAAGGAACTGTCTGTCACTCGAAAAAAATTTTCTGAATGTGGTTGAAAAGAGCAGATCGTTCATCACATCTTCGGCAGCAAGCATGCTTTTGTCTCATAAACACAGAATTAAATCTAATTTGATGCTGAAAATTAACAAAGAATGGCTGCTACGCTAGTGTCACCTCACAGTGATATTGTCAAGCTATAGGCAGGACAAGAAATCCTCACATTTTGGTTCCTTTTGCTTAAAAACAAACATGTCACACACACTCACACACGTAGCTCAACTTTCAACAGTTTATTTTGGGATCACTCCTGTTGGCATGATAAGCCACGTGCTGGTAAACCTATATTCCTCTACCACTCAGCGCATTCAAAACTAGTGAAAAGAGGAATTGCCAAGCTCTGCTTTAAGAGTGCCCTAAAGAAGTCTTGCCACCATGTGGTCCAATTCAGTTTCAAGCAGCAATGATTCAGGCTGCTGGATGCAGGGTTTCCACAGCCTTTGCTAGTTTTCGTGGCTGAATGTATTTTGAAGGACTGCAAGAACGTAGCCCATCTTGTTGCGAGGACAATTGAGCGAGGGAATCGCACATGGGTAGTACGTTACGTACACGCGGTTTCCCATAACCTGAAAAAGATTGTGCAGCGAGCCAAGGTGCATGTGCTTTTTTCAGCGCCACATAAATTGTAATGGCTGTGCAAGATCATGACGGGAAATGTAAACGAAAAGAGGGTGGGCCAAACAAAGCACAAAAACAAGTTTATTGATGGTGCTCTGTGTGTAGTGCATTGTCTGCTGCTATCTTGTGGTCGCTGCTACATGGGGTCAGACCGGTCATTGCTTAAATGAGTGCCTGCATGAACGCCATTACAATGTTAGAAATGTGGCAGGCGGTTTCTTAGCAGTGCACTGTAAGAAGTGTGGCTGTTTTCCTCTCTTTGACATATGCAGAATTTTGGCATGAAGCAGAAATCAGCTTACACGTAAAATCATAGAAGCTGGGGAGATAGGAAAGATGGGTGACAAGTTTATTAGCATGCCTGCTATCGTGCTGACAAGACAATAATTTGATTTTCTTGGTGTACGTCTTGATGCCTAGTAATAATGATGTTCTACCATGCAATAGATGTGTGCATATTTATTGTCTTTTTGGCCCTGTAAATAGCCTCGGTATCGCAAAATAAAACTGTTTGTGCCTTCTTTGTGTCCTCGTTTTTATTGCACTATTACCATTCTTAACCATCTTTTGGGGTTTTCCACAACGACTTAGGTCGTGCACCTCAAGCTTTCCTCCGACCAATCCCGTTTGTGAATGTAGCGCGTATGCGCACTATCTGGGCATCGTGCAGCGATGCCACATTTGAACGTTTAGCGCACACCTGGCGTCCTTTTACTCATGACATTGGCCCCCTTTCTAAAAGATTTTTATCAGGAAACTGCTTATCTCTTCCTCAGGGGTGCAGCCTTTTGGTCTTCTGCTGGTGAAATCACTTGCAATCACTTGTGTACAGGCTGGCCTATTACCTCCCATCACTGCTCACACTGTTCACATGGTTCATTGTCTAGTACACTAGTACATCATTTCTACATTATTTCACAACTTTGTGCACAAGGTTTATCTCCTTTTATATTCCTGGCCAAAACACCTGTTTCGTAACTTCTCTGTGTAGCCTCCTAGAATCTCTACAGCCCTTCGCATAGTGATGATCTAAAATAGCCAGCTTGTAATATGCTGGTACACCCAACTGTGCACCTCGCCTGTCACAAGGCCTCGGTTGTGACCACGCTACTCGAGAGAGCAAGGAACTTATGCTCTAATGACACAGAGTGGAAGAAAGAAGAGGCCCACGTAATTGGGGACCTAAGAAAAACGGATACCCAAAAAACTTCATTCGAGCCGCCGCCCGTCGCGCAGAGCAACAGAGGTACGAAAACACCAATTGACCCAGGGTTTGTAGCGGTCCTTGAAACCCTTGAAAACCCTGAAATTTGATAATAGCATTTTCAAGGCCTTGAAAACCCTTGAATTTTTTCAGGTCCTTAAATTTCCTTAAATCTCGTCAATGGGCTTCGGTTCAGCCAATTTTAGCGGATTCTGCTTGAACGCCTGGCAACTATGTACTGGAGCCAGCAAGGCATCCAATTCAATCCACTCCTGTAGCTACTGCGCAGTATGACAGTCTGGCGTGGTTGCAGCGGTAGCGACGACCAAAGCTAAGCCTACCCTACCGGTGTAGTGGGAAACATGGTGTGTGGATAGTCCAAGTCGTCTGCTGCAGCTGCAATATGCCGGGAAAATGCAACTTCCAGCACGTGTGGTTAACCGGTGCTGCTTATAAAGAGTGGATTTCTCCGGACACATTGAACTCGCATCGAGCTAAGCGCAAGGTATGTGCAAAAACATTGGACGTGTCGTCAATGGGGGAGTCTGCCCTCAAAAGTCACATGAAAAGCGCAAAGCATGTGGAGAACATGACAGCAACCACAGCTCATAGTACTGTGCGGAGCCACTTCACAGCTGTTGAGAAGCAACGCATCGAGCCAACTCCTTCAAGTTCAACGTCATCTGATGTGAGCAGCCTGTGCAAAGCTCATGAGAGTGTGGTCGACGCGGAGATACTGTGGACCCTGAAAATGGTCACGGCGCACTACTCCTACAAATCGTCCGCACATACGGGGGACCTTTTCAAGATGATGTTCCCGGACAGTGAAATCGCTAAGGCATTTTCCTGCAGTGAGAGGAAATCTGCATACGTGGTGTGCCATGGTCTGAGGCCGTTTTTTCTTTCGTGCCTGCAACGCGAATTGGAGCAGTCGGATGGTTACACCGTTCTGTTCGACGAGTCTTTGAACGACTACCTGCAGAAGAAACAAATGGACATTCATGTGCGCTACTGGAGCACAATGCCCGAGCGCGTGACCACGAGGTTTTATACGTCGGTGTTCATGGGACATTCAACTGCCGAAGACCTTCAAGAGAAGCTTCTGGGTGCCCTGGAAGATTTGCCGCTGGCGAGAGCTGTTCAGCTGTCAATGGATGGCCCCAATGTAAACCAGAAGTGTTTTAGAGGAATGCAGGAATACCTGCAGCAGAACCATCAAGTTCAGTGTTTGGACCTGGGCACTTGCGGACTTCATACCATACATAACGCGTACAGGGCGGGCGTTGTTGCCAGCAAGTGGGGCCTAGAGAATCTCCTTTCAAGCCTCAGTGCCATTTTTCATGATGCGCCAGCGCGAAGGGAAGACTTCTCTACTGTGACAGGCCAAGTAACATTTCCTCTCAACTTCGCTTCTCATCGCTGGGTAGAAAATGTTCCCGTCATTGAACGTGCCATAACCCTCTGAGGTGACGTGCAAAAGTACGTCGCACATGCAAAAAAGAAAGAGGTGAACTTGCCAAAGTGTGCATCGTTCATCCAGCTCAGCGACTTTTGCCAGGACCCACTGCTGTTGGCCAAACTGAAGTTTGCTCTGGGCATCGCGATGATTCTAAAACCGTTCCACACGGAATTCTAAAACCGTTCCTCACGGGCTGATGACCATTTAGCACAAAATCATCCACAGTTGCCTTCTGACGAAATAAAGATTTCCATCTATCTCAGCCTTTGTGACGTGGAAGGCCCAACGCGTCTTAATGGCTTTCAGCTGCCATCACCAGTAGCGAACACCAAACTCGTCGACTCCGAAGGGCCTACGGGCAGCCTGGTTGCCGTTGTTTAGTGCATGATCAATCACTTTCAACTTGAAAGCAGCTATGTAGCTTCCAATTCACCCCATTACGTAATAACATTACGGACACAATGTACAAAAGTTACTGCAACGTGCACTTGCCACTTTGGCTTGGCTTGGATTGGATTGAATCTTTGTGCAATAATAGTGCGATTGATGCTTAAGAGATGGCACCAGATCACGTGGGCTATCATCATCGGTGGCTGGAACAAGCAGAGGACATTATGTTTTGCGGCAATTTTTGGGGGTGCGATAATTAGTCCCAGAAAAAAAGAAATTGTATTTTTGTTAGGCGGTGTGGGGGTGCGAGAATCGTACGAGTGCGAAAATTAGGCGAGTAAATATGGTAGTTTCATTTTCACAAAACATTTGGAATGTAAAATTCATGCCCAATTCATAGCTTACTGCATCTCTAAACCCTTCTCTCCTTGGTTTACACCCAATCCTGGGTATTGTGTATCTCAGAGTTTTATCCATCCTCTGCCCTTTTGTGAGCTCCTCTGAGGATACGTACACCTAAATGCTCAAGAATTGGCAATTCACTCGCAGCTTGCCTTTGTCTTCTATCTTTATAGTTACCCTAGCTTTTCCTTGCTTCCTCTTTTGGTATTCCTAGTTCTCCTTGCTTGGCTGAAGATACCACTCCGCATTAGGTGATCGACGTTTTGCACACCTGGCCTATTTTCTAAGATGACCTCCTATGCCGGATCTTCCATACACTTAGCCGTGATCTCCACTTCAAAATAGGGTGTATCTAGCCTTATCTTGGCCTCTGGTTATCTTATCTTTGAACCATCTGTAAGGATTACTGTCCCACTTTCACCTGTAAAATCTCTTTCATTCACTAAAGCCATATCTGCTCCACAGTCTCTTAACACAGCCACTAGTTTGCCATTTACCTTCCCATCTACTACTGGCGCATTGCTACCTGTCAACATGTCCCTCACTGTGCTAACCAACTCTGCTTTCTCTCCAGACCTCACTACAAATGCACTATTCTTTGGGGGTCTATCCCTGCTCTCGCCAGCTTAGTGCCCCCTTTTTCAACATAACTGGCAGATTACTGGTGGTTCCTGTCAACTGCTGCTCGTTTGGCAGTTCATTGCTATGTGTCTTAATCCACTACATGGGAAACACCATTGCTGTGCCCTTGCCTTATTCCTTGAAGTCTCACTTGTGCACTCGCCTTCTTCAGGGTTGTCGCTGCCCCCTTTCTTTAAATCCTTCAGCCCTTGAGCTTTCGTGTCTTGCCATTTCCTCCATTGTGTGGAGCTTCTGCTCTTTCAGAAATGCAGCTAACTTGTTGCTGCCCTTATTCAGGAACTGCTCAACCAGTATTCTGTCGTGGACTCCCTCATACGTTTCTTTCTGTCTCTGACAGCTCAATGCATTGATCAAAATAGCTGTTGAGGCAGCATATGAACTTCTTACCAGTTTCTGAATTCACAGGCGTAAAAGATCGGAACTTCTCTCTGAAACCTTCTGCGGTCAGCTGGAACATTTCAAATAAATTCACCACATTACCTAACTACTCATGTGCTGGCATGTGTCCGAACATGCTCAGTGTCTCTCCCACGAGAGACTCTAGGCATTGGCCCACTCTCTCCTTTCCCAGCCTTGCCCGGCAGCAATCCTTTCAAAATGATGCAAGGAAGCTTCCATGTCATCTGTTCGCTCATCGGAGGGTGCTGTAAGCTTAGGGGGGCAAATTTGTCTAGGCCTTAATGTAGGCGAGCTGGCCGACGCCAATGTGGGGGTACTCGCCCCGTCACGTGGGCACGCGTTTATTATTGCGATATCAATTATATGGACACTCTTAGCTGTATTTTGTCACCGGCATCGTCGTGATTTACCGTATATGTATACATATCTATATATATGAAAACGCAAGAAAGCAAAATAATCCAGTAAAAGACTCCGGCACGCGGAATCGAACATCCAACCTTTTGCTTGTGAGTGCGAGGCGTTAGCCACTGAGCCACAAAGGAGCACCTCCTTCAACGTTGAAATGGCAAGCTATTTATATCTACCACTTATCGCTGGCGATTGCAATCTGCGGGGGAACTATCATGTTTTCAGCATTACCAGCGAGATGGCACAATGAGCACGCGTTGCCAGGTCGTCACAAGACGGCGGCGTGCACTCTCATCTTCCATGCATACGTTGCCCCGCGGAGAGGGGGCTTGTGGACGCCCATGCGTGCGCGTGCTTATCTCGCGGTGGGGAGAATTGTATGCCTTGTGCTTTCACCGGAATGATTCTGTTGTACAGTATAACCTTGTTATAACGAGTCCGCTTACAATAGACATTTGATCACTACATATTAATTTGCATCGTTATGCTGACCTTCCTATTTGTTCCATTGATGACGCTTCGTTTACTACGGATTCTGGTAAAACAGACATTCGGATATAATTGACTGAAATGTGCAGCCAGCTAAGTGTTCAGGACTCTTTTACAGTGCACTTTTCTACCGCGGACATTTCAATTTTATTTATTAATTTATTTCATAATACTGTCAGCCCTCTCTTGAGGGCTCCTACAGGGAGAGTACAACCAAATACAAGCCAACCAATATACATCTATGTAGGGTAGTAGCACAATCAAGTAATACATGTGCAACACATTTCAAATAGGCAAACAGTGCCTGCATTTACAGCAATGCCTGGATACGCATTTGATACACAGCTGGGAGAAAGAAAACAAAGAAACTCACACCAAGGAAACATGCAGGTAAATCATGTGGCAGCTCCATCACTCAAATACATGTCGAACATTTTTTCGAATTGGCAAAGGTCGCTTGCATTTACTATACCGTAATTACTCGAATCTAACGCGCACCTTTTTTCCGGTTAAGCAAGTTCATAAATCGCATGCGTGTTAGAATCGAGTACGAAAAAAAATGAATACGGTCATTCTATTGCCATCGGCATTTCCAAAATGGCCGTCCCTTACGTGCGTCGGCATGGCGCGTCGGCCATTTGTGCCAAAGTGTTTCCCATGTGCGGCACTTCGTACGTGTGCTGAGGAGTTCGTCATCTTGTAGTGCATTAGTATCGACGGCATGGAAGGACTGACTCCGAAATTTCGACGAGTGCACCACGGCGCTGCTTTTAAAAGAAAAGTCATCGCGTGTGCCAAAACGGACGGAAATCAAGCCGCATCGCGGTCGTTCCGAGTTCCCGAACGGTGCGTGCGGGACTGGTGGAAATAAAAGCAGAAGATTGTTGACAACAAAGATAAAGGCTTCAGTGAACCACAGCAGGATCTGTTTCCGCAAATTGAAGAGCTGCTCGGCGAGTATGTGATTGAGCAATGAGCGGCATAGCGGTCTGTGACAACAGAACTGCTCCATGTGTAGGCTATGCAGTTAGCCTTAGAAAAAGAGCTAATGCGGAGCCAGTGTAAAGCGAGCAGGTGCTGGATAACTAACTTCATGAAGAGGAAAGGCTTTTCCCTCCGAAGGCTAACGGGCATGTGCGAAAAGTTTCCGGAGGAGTACGATGAAAAGCTTCACAGTTTTCAGAGGTTCGTCCTAAACTTGCGGCACAACAACGGCTATCTACTTGTGCAAATCGGGAATGCCCATCTGACGCCTCTTTACTTCGACATGCCTGGCACCACAACCGTCGAGAAGGGGGCGAAGCAAGTTCGCGGGCTGACATTGGGCCACGGTAAAACTAGAGTGACGGCAATACTCCGTCACACGTCAGATAGGCACAAGCTTTTCCCGTACCTCATATTTAAAAGGAAGATGCTCCCGAGAGGAGTCGTGTTCCCGAGTGGTGTGATCGTGCGGGCCAATGAGAAAAATGGGTGCGCGTTGCAATCGATGTCTTACTTTTTTTTTCGTCGTGGAAACCGGGTGCGCGTTACAATCCAGGGCGCGGTAGAATCGAGTAAATACGGTAATGCCTGGCAACGCATTTCAAAGCTCAGTCGCAGCTGAAAAAAAAAAATTACAAAACACATCACTCCGACAAGAGTACGGTACTAAAAAAACAGTCGTGATTGACCCGACTGCTTTGTTTCCTTGGCATTTTTAAGTACAAATCTTTGTTAATTTTTATTTGTCCTTGCAGTATCCTGAAAAGAGCTTTCAACCCGTTCGTTTGTCTTCGTGCCTCAAGTGATTCCAGTTCACAGGACTCCAACATCTGCGTGACAGAATCTAACCGGCGGTAATTCGTGCATATGAAGCGGACGGCTCGGCGTTGAACTTTTTTCTAATTTTGTTTTCAGGCTGTGTTGATGAGGACTCCACACGACTGAGGCAAATTCAATAACTTCTGACTTCAAACATAGCTTGGCATACTTTCGGAACGCAAATAGGACCGTGGATATGTACAAAACAATTTAGGAACGAAGGCCGCATATCTCCGGTGTGTTAATGGTGAGCTGCGCCTATCTACGGTGACGAAAAGACAGCGCGCATCATGCTTGATTTCACGTGTTGGAGCGCTGACGAGCGAAATTCCTGGCAGCTGCCACCGCTGTTCCGAGCGGTTGGTGCCTGGCGAGCATGGCTGAGGTTCGTTACCAATGCACAAGATTCGGGGTTCTAAGGAGCCAGCCAGCCGATGTGATTTGTTGCTTGCGACAAAACACATTATGGCTTCTCCGCTTTCGCAACCGAAGCACCAAAGTTCAAGGCGGAGTTAAGCCTAGCCACGACTTCGAGCAGGAAGCGCAGCTGCGATGGGCATAGCCACGGTTCCTGATGTTTCAAAGTACGACATGCTCGATCGCGAGTACAAAGATCTGTCCTGTTGTCTTTATCGCAAGGTCCAAAGCACTGATAAGCAGCACCTTCTCCCAACAAGTCAACGCTATGACAATCAGTTTGAGACGCGCACGTCCGATGTACAGCGCGTGATTGTAATCTGAAGACTGAACTTCCGCTTGCAGCTGCCTCAGCAACCCGTCAACAATGTGAAAATGTCACTAAGTAGTGCAATTTTAGGCAGCTGCGACCTCGCGAGGCACAACAAGCCGACGACGCTATCCCAGAGGCATATCCGGAACACCCATCGAACTAGCAAGGCGTACTGTGAGCAATATGGCAGAAATATCAGATTGGAATCCTCAAAATGAATTTCAAGCACTTGGTTTGTGAACGTGAAATGCTCTTTACAAAATACTTTTACGATGAGCCCAAAATGGTGGTGGGCAGTTGTGCCATAGGGATGCTATAAATTTTTGAAAAACAGCTTTTTTTTTGTCACTTCTACGATGATTTGTACCACCTCGGCAGATGCAAAAAACTTTTTACAGCACTCCTACGTTGTTTTCAGTGAAGATGTTGTTATGTAAAAATGACACGATGTGTGGATATTTAGAAGAGATATTTACACTTATGCATATAGCAACGACAAAGATGGAGGACAGCACGCACAGCGGACGGACCAGCCCACTTCTTCATTGTCGTTTTCTGATCACTGATATGTCAGCTGTGTAGCATTACCCCCGGCGGTAAAAGTGCCATCTTGGTGCGCATTAATTACGGTCTTCAGAAGGCAGGCGGTGCCTTGCCATGGTAGTCTAGTGGCTAAGGTACTCGGCTGCTGACACGCAGGTCACGGTATGGAATCCCGGCTGCGACGGCTGCATTTTCGATAGAGGTGACAATGCTGTAGGCCTGTGTGCTATGATTTGGGTGCACGTTAAAGTACCCCAGGTGGTAGAAATTTACGGAACCCTCCACTACGGCGTCTCTCATAATCATGAGAGATTATCATGATAATCATGAGGTTTTGGGACATTAAATCCCACATATCATCGAAGGCAGGTGGTAGAGTTTTAGCCTGCTGACGTGCATTGGTAGAGTTTTAGCCTGCTGACGTGCATTACATCACCAGGCGTCATTGTGGGCAGGGTGATCTCAGATGCAGGAGCGATCTCATAGGTGACGTTGGTTACCTGGCGGACGATACAATAAGGACCCATGTACCGAGATAAAAATTTCTCGGATAATCTAACTCGATGAACTGGGTACCACAAGAGAATGAGAAAACCGGATGAGAAGCGAACGTCGACATGCTGGCTGTCGTAGATGGCTTTCCGAGTGGCTTGCAAAGCCGGAAATCTAGAGTGGGCAATCTGACGTGTGTGGTCGGCATGAGCATATTCAGTTGACGGCGTTGTAGTGGTCGGAAAGAGGATGTCCAATGGTGACGTTGGATCACAGCCATGAAGTGAATAACCAGTGGGGTCATGGTGTGAAGAATTGTACGCGAAGGTCATGTGAGGTAGCGCCAGGTCGCGAGTTTACAAAGGCGAGCGGATAGACCCCCGCACAATTCACTGCACCAGTCACTCTTACGAGGCTCTCGGAAGGTGCGTGCTCATTGGTTTATGCGTGATTTCATGTGCAAGCATGACTTCGCCCACGACGATGCTGCAGGGTTCGTGTGTCGGGCGCGGGCCCAGCTGATGCAGACGCTGTGGCCAAAGGGAGAACAAAGTGACGTTCGCACGCGCACTGGCACTGGCCTGCGATGAATAAGAAGATGGCGCTATCAAGTAGTTGGTGCTTGCATGGTGCAACAGAAACGCTGTGAACATGGCTGTGCCGACACTGCCGCAAGACTTGCCGCTTCGTTTGCAACGATCACTGAAAGCATCAAACTCAGCGCAGATATATGCCGGGAAAAATATAAGGTGACGGTGCAAAGAGTTCATGTGCGGACTACAATAATCATAACTAGGTAAGCCCTTGTTACCGTTCAAATAGCTGGTTTCGGAGCTCTTGAGTGCCTACATCGCGAACGTCGCTCGATTGGCCACACAATATAGGCTCGGCTTGCACTCACTCTAACATCTTAGGCTACTTGTAGGGAATGCAACCGCTACTGATAATGATAGCGATGCGAAGTGAGAAGCACGAATATCTGTAGCAGTGCCTTGATAGACTTGCAAACAAATATCGTCGTAGTGCAATTTCGTTCACATAAGGAGCAAGAGGCCGCGATATTATAAGAGAAGGGCTTGGGTGACAGCGTATTCAGAATACTCTAGGCCAAATACACTTCGAAATCTGCTGTATGTTCTGCATATAAAGAGCCCGCCTCCAGCTGCATTTTTTTCCCCCTTACTTAACCGCAATGCATGCCTGTAGAGTGATGAAGCGTTGGCAGCAGGCTTACTGTCGTGCTACACGACAGGCGCAAGCAAGGAGTGTGCGAGTAGTGACTTTCAGAAGTGAATTTAATTCGAACATAATAATGGTTTAACCAAATTGAATGCTTATATGAACCTAATGCTCTTCTAATAGTTTTCATATAGTAAGGAAACCTTTTTAAAAACAATCCTAGAATTTGACAACAGTGTATTTGAAGGAAGTATTCACAAATTGTCACCAAATAATACTACCATTATGAAAACCATGATAAGCTTGTATACAGCAGCAACCGGAGCCATCTAAAAACTGTATGTCGAAATACTGCAGCAACTACAGTATTCAAGCTCAAAGTGTAGCCAGCTTTTGAATAAAATTGGGGGCATAAAATCGAAACAATTTTGAACCAAACACCATGCATGCTGCTAAGGATTTATTGAAACGTACAAAATTATTACAACATATACTCTGGCACAGAGAGCATGTAAGTGTATTCGTAATAACAATTTATGTGAACAAAATACTTGCATGTGTTTTTATTTGTGAAGCTGAATGCAGCCATAGTTTCTAACTTCAATGATGAAGACAGGAAATGATTAATGTGATGCAGCTCTACCATAGTAAAAACAGAGTAGAAGTGCAGTTTGCAGCGGAAATGCTTTATCTGGTAATGGTTATAGCATCAATAGGGTTGCCAATACTTGGGCTGCATTTATTGTGGTAATTCAGGGAATACAAAAAGAAAATAAACCTTCAGCTGATCCCATTCTTCTCTGCTCCAGGGTTGTCTCATAAGGGCTGATTATCTTCTGAAGCTGTGGGTCTGTCCTTCCTAGATCGTCATGGTACGTGACCGCCTAGTTCGAAAACACACTCGGCAGGTGCCGACAGATGGACGGACGGACGGACAGATGATTCACAGTTCACCGATAAAACCCTGTGAAGCATCGCCCCACTCATCATCATTTACTTCGTGGATATGCTGCGATTTTTTTCAAATATTCGGTATTTCGTCTATGTACCGTTCAATTTGATTAGCTGATTGAATGAAATGCTATTTGATTCATTATTCAAATATTTGCACACCCCTAGTAATGTTGTTGTCAGCACTGGCCCACCATCTTTTTGTGTGATGGCATCTGTAAACACTACGAGTACTTTTTTCTCACTCTTCTTTTTTTGTGCTGTATCCCATTCTTTACTGAAAACATTCTAGCACAGTCTTCAAGGTGCGCAAATGGAAAAAAGAAAACATACCTGGCTACAAGTGATGCCAATTCGTGGCAACGAGTGGCAACATGGCTAAATTATAATTATTAATATCGATGAAATGTATTTTCTGAGAAGCTTTGGAAGCATCCAATTTCTGGCTCAACTTGAGTGAAATGCCTATACACTCTGGGTGCTTTGTTACAAAAAAATAAATAATAATAATAATAATAATAATAAATAAAAATAAATACAAAATCTTACATCAACATTTAGATATTTTCCTGAAACAACAAAAAAAAGAAAATGAAATGTGTTAATTGTATTTGCCAGGGAATTCAGAGTACGAGGTGATTAATTAAGGCTGTCACAAGATGTGTTGAAAATAAAAAAAAAATTACTTGCCATTGTGAACTCCTTGGGGAACGTGAAGTCTACATATATTGTTACAACAGCTATGTGAATTTCTATAAATATTTGTCACGACAATAACACTCGCAGCACAACACACTACATTCAGGTGTTTTTTGGCCTCTGGGGATAAAAATATCTTTTTACTTAGAACTTGTTTGGCATATAAATGACAAGCCTGGCTACTAAGTACATGCATATTGCGATGTGTGTTTTATTTTGATAAAGTCGGGTTTCACCCATAAAGACTCTAAGCAACACTTGGCGCAGGCGGCGCAGCAGTCTTTAAGAAGCTCCGCAATAACTTGAGCTCGCCGTGTTAAGTTTGTCGATAGGACGCAAATAGTCTAGAGCTTACGCAGCCTCCAGCAATAACCCTGAATTTTTCTATAGCACATGTATAAAAGCAGATGCGTTATACTGCTTGTCAGATTATTAAGGGCCGACACACTGTTTACCGCTGTCAGGAAAGACTATGTATTGCTTGTAGTTCGACTTGTGTTTCTCAGGCAAAGGTTTGCTCATATAAAACGTTTGGTCTCAATCCCGCCGGCTATTGCAGTTTTCAACATCATGACCACATGACATTAGTTTTTATGTCTCTCAATGAGATGTTTACATCTGAATGGACCTTTAAGGCCCCCCCAGCAGAGGCAACACACCCCTTTGGACCCGGCTTCACGTAGACGGCACCCCTGGGCTGACCCACCCAGGGAAAAATCGGCAGTCGCCCTTTCCTATCTCTCTCTTTTCCTCCTGATCTTCGTCTTTTCTCTATTTCAATCTTTCCTGTCATCTCCTCACTTCTGTTTACTTCCATCTTCCAGGCGGCAAGGGTTAACTTTGTGTATGTGCCCTCTCTTGGTCACATATTATTGGGTTATAGTGGCTTTGTACAGCTGGCGCTGGCATGCCTTTATAATTGTGCTGCCGCGTCCCCATGGTGGGTGGCTAGCATGGCTGCTGAATTTATATATACTTTATGGCCTCTTTCTCATTTTCTAAACTGTCTGATCGCCCTCATCTAGGAGGGGGCGCACCGAAGCAACAATGAATGTATTCATAAAGCCAAAAGAAATTTTTCCGTGCTTCCATGTGATCCACTGTGAGACTAAAGAAAAGAACGCAAGAACCATCTCTCCGCTTGTTCTTTCCAAATGCCTCACCAGTACCCTTGGTCCAGGTTATCAGGCTACACGTATGGCCAGTGGAAACCTTCTTCTCGAAGTCCAAAGACACAGTATGAAAACCTGACAAAACTCGCCTCTTTTGGAACAACACCTGTATATCACACCACATCGTTCCCAGAACAGTTCCCGAGGCGTAGTGTCTGATCAGCATCTAATTAACCTGACAAAGAGTGAGCTCCGTGAGGGCTGGAAGGAACAGCATGTAATGCATGTACAGAGAATTAAGATTAGGCGTGACAACAAAGAAACCAACAAAGAAAGCACCTCATTCTTACATTTCGCACATGCACACTTCCAGAATATATTGAAACAGGCTACTTGAAGTTAAAGGTCCGACCTTACATCCCCAACCTCCGACGTTGTTTTAAGTGCCAGCGATTTGCCACGGTTCTCAGAGCTGCCGCGGTCGTCAAACCTGTGCAAAGTGTAGTTCGCAGGAACACGCTACAGACAAATGTGAAGAAGCCACTACCCACTGTGTGAACTGCGATGGTGGACACCCCGCTTACTCTCGCACATGCCCTACATGGAAACATGAAAAAGAAGTACTCACACTGAAAGTAAATGAAAACATCTTGTTTAGGGAGGCGCGCAAGCGTCTACTAATGCAGGGTTCTTCATTCGCGGAGGTGGCACGAAAGGGCAGTGCCACCAAAATCCGCGGCGCCTGCACGTACCACACAAAGTGGTAGAGCGGTAGTGCCATTCACCCCCTCAGCAAAAGTACCACAAGCTCTTCCACCACCAAAAGGCTTGCATGCCTCCGGACCTGAAGCCCCAAGGCTTTCTGTCTCCGCAGATAGCTCTAAGACCTCCGTGCCTGCACGCGTGAACCGTGAGCGGGCATCCAGCTCCTCGTCCGAGGTGATGGACACAACAGCAAGTCCAACGGTGTCTTCGGCAGTGGCAAACTACAGACTGCGATGTGTCTTTTCTAAAAGTTACAAAACATGCGCCTATTGCCGATATCCATACATACTTCCTGGAACTTCAACACAAATACGCACGTCCTGAGTTCTTTACAGATGCCTCTAAGTCTAACTCCTTTGTGTCCTACGCTACTGTCGGCCCATTCTTTTCAGATGCTGGCCCTCTACATCCAGGCACAAGTATCTTCACAGCGGAAGCTTACGCGATACTTGTGGCCGCTAAACAGATCAAACAATTAGAAATACAAAAAGCAGTAATTTATACGGACTCCCTCAGTGTGGTAACGGCTTTGTAAACTCTTTAAAAAAAAAAGCCTTGTCCTTATCTCGCTTTACTCCATTTTATGCACACTCTACACACTCAAACAACATGTTGTAGTGTGCTGGGTGCCAGAGCACCGTGATATTCAAGGCAACGTGATGGCGCATCAGCTTGCTGCATCCGTCCACGAAAGCACTGCCACTACACCCATATCAATCCCGGCCCTTGATCCTTGACTGTCTCTCAAACGAAAGCTCAAGGACTACTGGCAGAGCAAGTGGGATAGGCACACACAAAACAAACTACGCGTTATTAAGCTACACCTTGGCCATTGGCCACCAGTATAGAAGTCACGTCTAACAGAGGTAGCACTAACGAGGCTCAGGATAGGGCACACATACACGACACACTCATATCTTTTGTCCGGTGGCGATCCACCATTGTGTGACAGATGTGGTGAAGCACTAACAGTTCTCCACATTTGAATTCAGTGTGAACAATTAGACAGTCTAAGAAGACAACACTTTCCATTACCCTACCGGCAACATATACCATTACACCCTGCAATGTTCGTCGGTAGGGAACCACTTTTCACTCATAAATCGTTGTTAGCTTGTTTAAAAGATGTCCGTTTCTACCATGTAATATGCCCAGGCGTTGCGTAGCGTGACCTCTCAAGAGAGGTTGCTGCTGCAGTGGCTACATTGAAAAGCACTTGCCTCGCGGCCCTTCGACCAAAGGCGCTGATGAGGCACTTGTGCTAGTGCCAAATATCTTTAAACGTTTTTATTATCAAAACCTTTTGTCATCCATTTTTACTATACATATCATGCCACTGTCACGATTTTAATACTTAAGTTTTTACCTGCGCTAGAGCGAGGAATTTTAAGGGCCCTATACAGTCACGCACCATATTATTGTCCACATCTCTAGTCACGGAAATGGCACTCTTTGGCCATCAATTGGCCCTTGCAGCACAAAGCACCACACATCATCAGATATTTACATCTATAAATCCAGAACGCTGAAATTTCGTTTCTTAAAAATGTGCAGATGTATAACGGCAAAACCATGAAATGTAATACAAACAGCTATCTCTCTTTTGTTTTAATGTGAATGCATTTGGTGAAGCAGAGCAGTATACAAGTGCCACTGTTAATGGAGACTATGTGGCAAAGCCCACTGAGCCTTAGAGCAGCATGCATTCCTAGCTGTCTAGTATGGTGTAAGAGTGAAGGTTTGGAAACAAATGTCCAAATGAAGCAATGACATGCTGCTCTCAATTGTGTGCTTGTGGTCCCCCATTTTCTCGGATTAACAATGGAATGTAAAGACCTTTTATAATTGCACAGCAGAAGTCCTTGTAGACCATTATTGTTAGAGACCTAAATAGTCATAACACAGCAGATAAATTGACAGGACAGGCTGTATGGCTTACCCTATGAAATTTTAATATTTTAAAATATCATCACCAGCAAAAAGCATTTCAATTCGAGGATTATGAACGTACTAAGAATTAGTCATTGCACAGTGGAAAGTATACATAGTAACAGTGGGACATCACTAGTTACACTTCACAAGCCAACAATTACAATGCGCACAGCTCAGTAGCGCACGAAGGCATTTCCTGCCAACTTGTCCTTCGTCGCTATTATGTGATAGTGATGACACTGTGTCTGACTTGTCTGATGGCAGACTGTTGCCAACAAGGTTTCGGTTTCATTTTCACGCGCAGGCAATTTGCGGACTCAGTTCAACAGTAGAAAGATGCGCGTTGGGTTTATTTTTTTAAAGTTGAGAATAAAGATTTGCTCGCACCTCCCTTAAGTATGTAATGCTGCAATTAGCTGCCACTGGCAAGAAGAATTTAATCTACATTCCTTGCAGAGGCACAAGGTTATGCCGTGGGCTTATTTAGGTGGTCTGTGTTGCTGATGATTGGAACGCGCAGTACAAGGGGGAGATGTAGAAGAGAAGAAAGAAGTTCGGGCACGAGCAGTAGAATAAACATGGTTGTTCTTGGTTTAGGGCTCGGGTTTTAATTACGCGACAGTGTACACGTTTTTTGGGCAAGGCTTAGTGTCACTGCCTATAATATTTGTTTTTTGTTGTATGGTGCCCGGATTATACGATGGTTTTGCGTGGTCCCCTGACGGTCAAATAATTAGGGTTCCACTGTATAAACCTTTACATAATATAGCACGTGAACCATCGCCTGAAATGGTGCGTATATTTGCAGTTCCTAAACGATGCAAACAACCAACGACTCGAAGGCATGCATGTTTTGCATAGCTGCCCTTGTATCACAACTCCTCCAACTGATCGATCAAAGTACAAGCGCCAGAGAAAGCAATTCGCTCCAAAATATACAAGTACAGAACGAAAAGCAACGAAGAGTACCAGTTTTAATGTCAGTTTTTACACTCTGGTCTTGTTTATTCAAAACACCAGTGCAGAATCTCTTGGGTCTTGCAATCAAATTTTCGATCGTCCTTTTGCGTGCAGCACACAAACCCACACTGCATTAAACCAGTCGGCACACCATGTCAAGCAGAAAACATACATGTTTTATTGAGCAAAAAACTAACCCCGAACAGGCGTCAATGAAAGCTGAGGGAGAGATGGTAGCCTACAGCACAATTAACTGTGTACAGCGTTAGAACAGGCATCAAATTACGCAAAACTTGATGCGTACTCATAGTGAGGCTCGAAAAGTTTAGTTGAAAATGTTGGCCTGAAGTTCCCACTTGGGATTCTGCGCAACCACCTTTTATGTCGCAACTCGTCGCGCTTAGCAGGTGTTATCCCGGTGAAGAGCATTTGGTCATCACTATACTTGTTCTGGCATGAGAAAGCGCAACAGCAGCCAACCGCAAACAACTCCGACGTCAATCTTAGTTGAAAAGTATTTCAGAGCACTGCGTGCACGACAGGACAACGTTTAAATAGATGCGCTGTACAACAGCGAGTCCGTGCTTCGAGAGCGACTGTAAACAAACGAACGCTGCGCGCGTTTTCACGTGACCGAATCTGGCCAATACTAGCGCGGTGCCAGCCTTGGAGATTTTGAAGGGAGGAGGAAAGAAAGGAGGCACGCGTTGAACCACATACGTTGCTACTTTACGATGTTTCAGGGGCTTTAGAAAGTGCGGGCCTGAGGCGAACCCGTGATTGAGTCTAGGGGTCGGGCCGCACTCAGGCTCGCTCATTAGAAGGCCAAAGTCGAGCCATTAAGCACACGCACTTGTTATGCATTACATGGTCTAAGGCATTCTGTGTCAAGCTGGTGGAATTCGAAGCTCGCCGTGATCAAGTTTGTGCTAAGTCAGTACGATGCAATCGAGAACTTCCAAGATTCAAGGGCAAATCCACTCTTTAAAGACGTCATTGTGGCTACGTTGACGGAGGTCGTCGAATTCTTGGAGCCCTTCAAGGAGGCCAGCGGGAAAATGTTTGTGGAGGACAATGTAGTAATGCTGACCCTTGTGTTGATGTACTATCCAAAACTGAAAAAGTACCTTACCGCTTCTTCAACTGGTTCTCAGAAATATGCAAGCTAAAGTCGAGGACGCTAGCATTTCTTCAAGTAAAAATGCCCATAGGATGGCTTTACAAAATGGCAATGTGAATGGAAAGTATGTGAATTGTGGATTGGTGTACATTTGTGTTTGCCACAAGGAGAAACGAGCAGAGACCAGTAGCTGACAGTTACCTTAGGGACAGTGAGGACCATGAGAAACTGCTTGGATGGTGGAAAGCCAAGTGTAGAAAATACTGTCGGCTTTCACTTCTTGTAAGAAAAGTACTTCGTATCCCACATATACTAGCACCAGCAGCTTTCAGAATTTTAGTGCAGTTGGGTATGTACTCCAAGACAGGGGCTGTGCTTTGAGCCAGAGAGTTTGGACAACTTTCTGTTTTTGCACTGGAAAATGTATATTTTCGTCTTTTGCTGGCATTTTCACACTCCTATTTCTGTGGCATGATTTTCAGTGCAGTCTTTTTGTGTCTCTGGGTGTTATTTTAAGTGCATTTTCTATCCTTGTTTCACGAAGAAGGGCGACACCTTTTATAAGGCATAGCACAAGGACGGTGTGCAGCAGCTTGATTGTAGAATTATGTTGTGCATGGTGTTAGAATATGAATAATTTATATTTCATCTACTTTTGGTGGTTGTTTGTCATATATAACGTTAAGATTTTTTTATCTTTCTTCTACAAATTATTAATCAGGAGCCTCTTCATAAAATTGTGTAGATAATGCTTCCAACGTTAGTGTAGAAAAGAAAATTTACAAAAATGCCCGAGTTCGCTACTACTTTTAATGTTAGCTGTACACTTCTTTCAAATAAATTTGCTAAGTTTTATTTTCACATTACTGTTATTGTAATGACTTGCTATGTGCTTGTGGTGAGTAAAGGATTTACTCGACGGGCCCAGGTTGTCGGATGCACTCAAGACAACCTGATGAATACAAAGACAATATTTTATTTGACGAAGATTGCATATCACAGAAACGAACATCAGGACGATACAAAGTTAAAGAGTGTCTACGGGGAAGTTCCTGTCCTAGTGAGACGGAGGTCTAACGTCTTAACACTCAACGCACTTCACTCCCTCACCACCAAATTTTCAAGACTACACTCAAGCGCACTGTCATTGGGGTGACCGTAGCACCGGGCAACGTGGCGTCGAGTCCGTCGCGGTAGCGTCCACGGTGGAAACACGCCTTCTTGTGTAGCTCGTTGGCTCGAGCTTAAGTCGATGTCCTGCACCCTGATGTCTCGCTGGCGCCCAGGTCATGTTTGACCAGGGCGAGCGCCCAAGACACGGTGTCGAAAGCCCCAACCACTCTCGAACCCAGCTGTGCACGCTCCCTGCACCAGTTTTTTTTTCTTCTCTTCTTCCAGTCGATTTCACGCTCCGATTTTACCCCTATGGTGCGCTTGTCATAATCATCATAGTGCTATGTAGGCAACATTTCACTTATATTCCTTGGTGGCGAGGCATAATGAGGCATGTCGTAGTGTGGACCGGAAAAATTTCGACCACCTGAAGTTTTTTAATGGGCAACTAAAGATAAGTGCACGGATGTTCTTTCATTTCACCCCCATCAAAATGCTGCCGCCATGACCGCGGGAAGCACACTTGTGTCCTACGACTTAACAGCAAAAAAGCTTAGCTGCTGAGCTACTACCGCAGACAAAGCAACATTTTGGTGCATTTACACTCCGGATTTTCCATCAGATCACCCGCTACAAAGTGCAAGACATCATTAATGATCATTATCAAGAACTAATATCATGTAGTGGGTCTGAGCCAGGCCTGGTCGTGAACACGTGCGCCCTATATAAGTTTAGTAATGAACGGCCGCGCTCGATCTTGGAACCAGGGGCCTGGGATGGGCCCAGTCATGTACACCTAGGCTCAGGCCGGGTCTGGGCTTGGAACCATGGGCCCAGGCTGCTCTTGGGCTTCATGAAGCGGGCCCGGGCTGAGAAATTGGGGCCCGTCGAGTGCTCTAGTGCGCACACTTGCGCTGTTTCGAATCTCATCCGCTGTATAGTCACCTGTGCTGAGGTTTTCAGTGATCTTGTGAACATCTTTGGACATGCATACTTTTGTGAATATGTTTGTACAGTCTCAAACACATTGTAATGTGTTGCGTGTAAGGACACTGGGGAAGTAAGGACGACAAAGACAACGGAGGTGTTGAGCTAACGCAATGCAGACATTCGAAAGAAAAGAAGAAAAGAGCTGGAGGAATTTTCGTGGCGCAAGAATCCTAGAAAAAAAAAAAAAAGAGGAGTGCAGCAGTAGCGTGTAGGGGAGACGCAGAGATCGGCAGAAGAAGCAATCTTGCGGCCATGAAACCCTGGCTCCTGCCAATGCCTTTGAGCCTGGGGCTCTAAATTGTTGACGGAAGTTTTTGGGCAGTGTACCTGGACGTCAGTCATCTTATAGTGCACCAATGGCAATCGTTCGTGACACGCCACCTAATTACGAGACTACCTACCAGTGGAACATGGAAATACGGCTTCAAAGCATTGCGTCTGGGATGCTCCTGGTTTTCCCGGCTGGTACTAACTGTTGATGTCTGAACCTGACTTTGCCTTCCTTATATGAACTATGAAGTGAATTTATACATATCGACACATATCTGCTTAATGCAAATAACGCAAATGTTGTAGTCAATTGTGTATAACGCAAGTTGGTTGAGCCTTTAATAAATGTCTGCGTGTGTGTGACCGAGATTGGGTGCTTCGTCCTTCTTATTGCTTTTGAACCTGTTGATATACCATGATGCACATATGCAAGCGCCAGCTATTACTGTGAACGTGTTGTTATGGTTGTACAAAAGGTCAGGGGAAAAGGTAATACTATATTTATGACAGATAATGATGCTTGTTGGTACTGTAATGCTTGAAGTGATGAATTGCTTTGGTTGAATCAAGCTAGGTGGTCACACATAGTGCTCATGTTGTGAGCGCTTTTGTCCCTGTCTTAGAGCTGTCAATCCTTGCACTATATCACTAAGTGCCTCGTGTTGGACTCTTGTATTAATTTTTACCAATGCCACAGAAGTGTGGCTTGATTGCTTCTCAGGAGCCAAACGGTGTGGCGTGTATGACTTTGCTAAGACGAAATGCCCATTTTCTTTTTTTTTATTGTACGCTTCGCCTACTATTCGGTTTGACATGCTTGCTACTTTTGAATGCAACCCTGCATCTATTATTTCATTGAGGTCACTTGTTGTATTATGCAGGTTATCTAAAAGACACGAACAAGTCATTCATGGAAAAAGATACAGTGCCAGCCATTCAGGAAGCAGGTGCAGAGGTGCGTGAAACATCGACAGAGACAACACTGGCAACGCCTCTGACACCTACACTTAGGCAGGATGTGCAGTCAGCTCCTACAACACCCTCAGTGAGACGAACGGCACCACCAGCAACAAAGCGAGTGACCCCGGCTACAACACCTGAGGAACCAGCGAATAGTGTGCCAGCGACAATGCTGGTGACATCACCCACAACACCGACAGTGATGATGGTAACATCGCCTAAAACACCAGTGACGATGGAAGCGATGGGAACATCGGTCATGATTCCGGCAACAATGCCTGTGACGAGCACAGTGATAACACAGGAGACATCAAGCACAGCAGTTACAACGATGCCAATGTCACCTGAAACACCAGTGATGGTAACAACGACACCAATGTCACTTGAAACACCAGTGATGGTAACGATGCCAATGTCACTCGAAACACGAGAGACGGTAACGACGATGCCAATGTTGCCTGAAACACCAGCGATGGTGTCTGGGACGACACAGGTAACGCCAGCTAAGCCAACGACTATGGTGACTGCATCACTCTCACTGCCAGGCAGAGACGTGTGCTTCCCAACGAAAGTGTCGGTGCCGTCCCTGTGCCGATCGCGATCATTTGTTGTCCACAGTCCGTCCCTGGCCCAGCTGGTTCTGAAAGGACTTCACCAAGACGGTAGTGACTGCTTGAATGGAGCAGCTGTCAAGATTGTTCAACCCTGCAACTCCCATGCTAAGGCAGGAGCGCATTTGATCCCTGGCAGCAGCGAGCAATACGCATGTGCCAGAAGGGCAGAAGAACGAATCTGCAAAACAAAAGTGCTCAAAATGTCAAAAACTTTTGTCAAAGCTGATAGTGATATGGATGATCTTAGCCTTAGCCCACGACTGACAGGTGACAGTGCTGACGAAAGTAGTCACCGAATTGGTGATGTTCAACTACAAAGTTACTCTGTGCCTGTGCATTCAGGAAAGGAACAGGAAGCCGTGCCTTCTTGCAGAAGTTTCAACTTTTATGCACTGGAAGGTAACAGTGAATGCCCAAAAGGATCTCCTCTATTTGCTGAGCCAACAGTGCCTGAGTTGTGTTTTGGAGTTCAACAAGCGTCGACCTTACCAGGTAAATGGGACTGTGTTGATGGACGCTTAATTTCTCGTGCCTTCAGTGACACTCCAAAAAGTTTCATCAGGGTTAATTATCTTGCCACCCAAAAGACCGGGGACAACAGTTGTGACGTCTCTTTTGACAACTCTTCCAAAGTGACTGGGCGCATTGTGCCTTGGACTTCCTCTGCAGTTGATGTGGTAGCTGTGACCAAAGAACATGTTAAAGATGACATTGCTGACAACACTTTGCACAGCATCTTGAATGTACCCGACGACGATTCTGTGGAAGAGACTGTAGTGGATAACATGCTCATCAATGCCCTTGATCACGGTTGTACTGAATTTTCATCTTCCTTGTTGCCCAACTTTTTTACCAGAGACAGTGCTGCGACTGCTGGCACCTTGCCAATGGCTGTTGTTGGTGACTGGGATCGAGGCTGTTGCAATGCTATTGTTAAAGACTGGGATCGAGATGGCATTAATTTTGGGCCATTGTCAAACAGTTCCAGCAGAATTTGTTCCTCTGAAAACAGTATTGACTCATTATCTTGGGCAGAGCAGAGTGATGCGGCCCCTAGTCTGAACTCATCAGGTGATGTTGAAGAGCGGGAAGAACAGTACAAAGCTGCAGATGAACAGTGTGGGGACCAAGCGAATTATTTCGCCGAGCTGGCTGGCTCTGTAGAAAACAGTGGACGTTCATTGGATGAGTCTTCTGCAAGTTCTGGCAGTGAGCAGCTAAAGTGAGTTATGGTCTTTTCTTTAATTGTTCTTTTTTAGGCTTGTGGAAATATTCAAGCACATTCAATATTTTAACCAATAATAACACATTCAGATTTGCTTCGATTGAAATTTTAATTTAATGGAAATTTTGACCGCATAGGTTTGACAGTCTGCACCTAACCTCTTGTATAGGTTGCTTTTCTGCATTGAAGGGGTTCTAAGCCAACTGCGACTGCACCTATCCAAGTGTACATTGACCGTTTGTAATTCCACCGTGAAGTTAAGTTGCACTGTCCCGAAAAAATGCTATTCGCAACTTTCAGTGACTACAGGGGGTGTCACAATAAAACCAAAATGGTCGTGGTCGTCAGTGGGGTGATCCCCTGCATGCGTGGAGTCTTCGTAACAGGTATTGTCACTGCATGGTTGCCGCCGATTTCGGCTGGGATAACTTTCCATAGCATTTAAAATTCCCATGAAGGAAGCAGCTCATGCTAGAGTGCATAAAGTGTGGAACACGGGGTGGGATCTTTCGCGGTATTTGACGTCTGACATGCTCGTGCAGCAGCCGGTTCAGAGTCGTTCCATCGCATTGCGCTTCCGGATCGGGCATTCAGCGTGCGTCAAACTCTGCAGATTTTCGTCATCTGCTCGGTGCGGCGATCACGCAGCCGTATATCGACAATGGTAAACAGCACGGGAGACACATGACGTTGCGCCTTTATCACTTTAGTCATTCTGACCGAGGGTGCCGGTTTCATTTACTGATTTCATACCAGCAAAGATGGGCTACAATTGTTTCATTACATAAAGTAATGCGTAATCCTATAAACTGGTGCTCCAGTGTGCCACTTATTCAAAACAGTGTCAGCTTGCAAGCTATGAGCGAGATCGGGAACCACGATGCTTGGGCATTTCATAAATAAACATGTGACACTGCAGGCCATCTCGCCGAACTGGCTTACTTTGCTTCGATCTTCGTATTGATGTTGTTGGAAAAACTGCTTGCGTTTCTTGATGCAGGCTTAAGACTTGATATATCAATCACGTTGCTAAAATATGGGCACCCTAGACAGGCTTGCGCTCGAACGTGGACAGTGGCGGTTTCTTTCCAATTGCGGCTCGCATGTGTCAGCTGCGGCCATAGAGTTAGTTTCCTGAATACACACTAGATGGAACTCTAGCGCAAGTGGCTGACCCGCAGGTCGCGGGTTCGAATCCCGGCTGCTGCGACTGCATTTCCGATGGAGGCGGAAATGTTGTAGGCCCATGTGCTCAGATTTCAGTGCACATTAAAGAACCCCAGGTGGTTTATATTTCCGGAGCCCTCCACTATGGCGTCTCTCATAATCATATGGTGGTTTTGGGACGTTAAACCCCACAAATCAATCAATCTTGCGCAAGTGTCTATGGAAGCTACAACACGTAACGCTTCAGCGAGCATGGGCATTATGGCTATGATATGGATTTGCCTAGTCTTTGTACTTTACGTTCGCTCTGGCTTCGCATGGCTTGAAGCTGCTTTGTCATGAAACAAAAATCGGCAAATGTGCGGGAGTTACGCTTCGAAATATTGACATTTTAGGCTTACCACTTCAGATCGGGTCACGAAGTGAAAAACGGTTGGTTCTTTTCTTCCCAACAAAACCAAAACACAGCAATAAACGAAACCCCAAGTTCGTTTGCCGCCCGTGAGAACGAAAACTAGGCAAATCGATGTCATACCCATAATTCCCATGGTCGCTGAACGGTCACAGTACCAGTGTCCTCTCTAGTTAATTTTATCTAATTCTGTGGTTGCGGCGAGCTGTTAAGTCTTTTACACTTGCAAAAGCATAGTTGTATTTAGCGTGTTACTATAGCCCCCCCCCCCTTCCCCCCCCCCTAAGGAAAAAGAAGGCACTTGCCTGTTGTGTCTCAGGACCACTCACCACGCAGGGGTGCTGAATTTGGTGGCACGGGCTCAATTGCGGGCCAAGGCGGTGGAATTTCAATAGGTTATCGAAATTCCACCGCCCCGGAATTCAGCCCTATTAGGGCTAAATGCAAAATAAAAACAACCACGTGATTGAATTTAAAAGCACTTTAAGAAGCCCCAAATGGTCAAAATTAATCTTGAAGTCCGTACTACGGCGTGTGGTTACTCACCATATCGCGGCTTTCGTAAAGGAAACCTGAGCAATTTTGTTGCGTCCCAGAAGTCAGTCCGCTTCAAGTGCACCCTGGGAACCACATTGTTATTGGCATGATTTTGACGATGTGCAGTTTGATAGCCCACGGCTTCTTTCATCGCCAGCCAAAAAGAAAACCAAGCATGCTCATGACGCCTTTCACGGTGTGGTTTGAGCATTGGAGCCCGCAGAACATGCAGTTGCTTTTGTATTATTTACTCATTATTGAAGCTGAAAGGTTCCACAGCCTGCCCCGCCGCGGTAGTCTAGTGGCTAAGGTACTCGGCTGCTGACCCGCAGGGCGCGGGTTCGAATCCCGGCTGCGGCGGCTGCATTTCCGATGGAGGCGGAAATGTTGTAGGCCCGTGTGCTCAGATTTGGGTGCACGTTAAAGAACCCCAGGTGGTCAAAATTTCCGGAGCCCTCCACTACGGCGTCTCTCATAATCATATCGTGGTTTTGGGACGTTAAGCCCCACAAATCAATCAAATCAATCAAGGTTCCACAGCCTTGAAACTAACAAAATCTATCGTAGTTCAGTGCCGATGTCAGAAAAGAGGAAGAACACGCAGTGCCTGTACATTACTTTCGTTTTCTGCAGATTAATTTTAAGACCCACCTTCCTGCTCTCCTTGTCAAATTTCGTAATCCTGAGTTACTCAGCAATGCAATGCCATCGGCAAAACGCAGGTTACTAAAGTACTATCCATCAACTCTTATTCATTCTTAACTGTTCCCATTCTAGGCCTCTGAAAGTCTCCTGTAAGCACGCGGTAAATAGCAGTGGGGAGATTGTATCCCCCTGCCTTACACCGTTCTTTATTGGTATTTTGTTGCTTTCTTTATGAAGTAATATGGTAGCAGTTGATCCCTTGTAGATTTTTTCCAGGTTGTTTATATACACTTCATCGACGCCCTGATTCCACAGTGTCAGCATGACTGCTAATATTTCTACTAAATTAAATGCCTTCTCGTTATCTATGAAGGCTATAGTGGTTGGCTATATTCTGAGCATTTCTCTAGTACCTGATTGACAGTATGAATGTGGTCGATTGTTGAGTAGCCTGTTCGAAATCCTGCTTGTTTCTTTGGTTGATTGAATCCTAATGTTTTCTTAACTCTGTTAGCAATTACCTTTGTAAATAGCGTGTATACTACGGAGAGCAAGCCGATCGGCCTGTAATTCTTCAAGTCCTTGTCATCTCCTTCCTTTATGGGCAGTACCAGCGCACAAACTCACGGGACGAAGAGAAAAGACACAAACAAGCGCTGACTCTCAAATGAAGAATTTATTTAAATATACAAGTTATCTAAACACATAACATAAAAAGCACAGAACATGCGCAGAGGGCCAGCAAAGGATCGTGTAGATGTCATTAACAATTTTGTGCTACAGGTAACTGCGCAGGCGCGGCATATTCCATTCAAACAAACATACTACTAATTAAGATTTCTTCTTTTTCATGTAAAGATATTGATGTCTGACTGACACAGGATTCCCCTTCTTTTTTGATATAGAGTGCTTCCACTAGTTCTCTTGTGATCTGATCGCTATGTTTGAAGAGCACTGTCATTTTATTGAGCAAGGGCTTGCATCCATTGTATATTTCAATAAATTCTTCAGTTGAGAGTCAGCGTTTGTTTGTGTCTCTTCTCCTTGTCCCGTGAGTTTGTGCGCTGGTAGTGCCCATAATGTATCACCAACGAGCCCAACTATCAGTCCTGCATCTCCTTTTTAATGTATTAAGATGATGTTAGCATCCTTCCAAGATTCTGGTACTCTTCTCGTCAAGAGACACCTCGTAAACAGGGTGGCTAGTTTTTCTAACACAATCTCTCCTCCATCTTTCAGCAGATCTGATGTTACCTGATCCTCACCAGCAGCTTTGCCTCTTTGCATGCTCTGTTTTGCATGTGTTTGCATGCATTCAGTAAGCATTCTGAAATGATGTTTGAAGGTAAAAAAAAAAAAAAAACCTGGAGGCACTGCACTCACCTAGAAAAGTGATCAAAACGCAGTTTTTTTTTTTGCTTTAAAAAATTAAATCCTGACGTGCTGGTTCGTTACGAGAACTCTGTTACATTCAGATTAAAGATGAGACTACTATAGAAAACGAAGACAAAATAAAATTGATGGCTGGGTGATGGCTGGCTTCTGCAAATCTCCCTTTTTTTTTTCCCGTTTCGGATAGCTAGGTGTAGCTGATGTGGCATGCTCCTAGATTCGTAGTTGTCTCGGGCCGCTTTCCCGACCAGTTCCACCAGCTCGGCGGTCAAGTACTCAAAGACGCCTGCCAAGTAAACTGGCGCGCTCACTGTAGTTTGCCCTCCTCAGTATGGGGTGGATTCGGCCCACCGGGAGGCCAGCTGGGAAGAGAAGCCCAGCTGCTTTTCACTTTTGCGCACTTTGGTGCCAGCAGTTGTGTTCTGTGTAAATAACATTGATGTGGTGATGTAGATTGTGAAGATGATGTGTGGTGACAACAAGCACCTGCATGCAGTCCTCTTTTTTACCGCCTCTGTCGCTACCATTCACTCCTATATCATTTGCTCATGGCCACCATTCAGATTTTATCTTGCTGAGCTAGACTGCAGTCAGCTTTGCGAAATCTCTTCTTCCTTTTATCTATTTCTCAATAGCTTTCTAATAAGCAGCCCCTTACTCCTACCACACTCTATCCTGTTACATACCATAACGCAAGCGATTTATGCTCTAAAAATTTTATTTTTTCTAGAAATAATTTGAGAACAATATTTTGTAGATCAAATGCTATACTTATGCAGTACTTCTAGTGATGATAATTATGGACTGTGGTGAAAGGAGGGCTTAGATCCACACTTCATAAATCTTTTGCGAATGCTCGGGAGAGTTCTCTTCTTGGGATGCTGTCGGCTACAAGCATCCAGGTATGAAGCAACAAATGTTTCAGACAATATCAGGTCACGTGTGTGCTAGCTTAGCCTGCCATTCACTATGTTGTGTGGCCACAAACGACCTTGTTTGCCACGAAAAGATGTCATCCACGCTCATGTGCGATTTCATCTGCTGTCTGCTGGTGGCTAATAATCTGACAATGTTCTTTTTCTTTGTGCTGATAAAAATGTAGCGTGGATGTTGCACACTGGATCTTACACCTACGTCTCTGCATTCAGAAGATCCCGATAAAGCTCCTTCGCACTATTTTTGGGCTATCATTACGCCGAGCCCCTTTTCTGGGCATCAGTAATAGTTATTTTACATGTATGCACGATAAAATAGCTTTGCCTCTGTTCATGCTAAAACACTTGCCTCACTTATCCTACGACAGATATGTAGGACGCCACTTTCTTTTTATTTGTCATGAACTATTTCAAAACTGCATGAATATGAGTGGTGATTAGGGTGGTATCTGCCATGTTATGGTGCAGGCGTGATGAGGAAGCACAAAGGAGAATATATAATGTCATTCAATGCAACATACATACTTGCTGGGCACACGGTAAACTCAAGTGAGACACAGAAAGCATGTCCTCCTATCATTGCATTGAAGAGCACAATTCATAAGACATGCAAATCACGTGCATTGCAATGAGTAAAGGCACTTACTCGGCCAAACCCAACCTATCCATATGGGCCCAAAATCATTAGGTGACATTACCCTATGACATCACCAGATCACCAAAATTTGTCACATTATCATGACGTTAGCACATGATATTGTGTTTGGTTCCGTAGGAACTGCCAAACTGCTTAACTTGCTAGAAAGTTTCATTGAGGGGAAAGAGGGGTCTATACTGGAAATAAAGACAGATTTCGCTTTTGAATTCTTTTAGATGAATGTATAAACAACGTTGCGAGTTTTAGGCCGGTATTCACAAACCTTATCATATGCTTTTCTGAAGTTTCTGTACACTCTACAGTGTTATTGGTCGACAAAAACCGTAACAGGTTGAAAGATAACTGCAAGATCGATTTCTGGACTCTTGACCTACTTTGTTAATCACATGCACTAAAGGCACTAAACAGATAATGAAAATGTAAGATAAGGAAATTGTTGGCTTGTGCATACTGGCCTTAGTAAGATGAAAATTTCGCACATACCTGGCCCACTCTCTGTGCTTTTGCCAATGCAATGGTGCACTCGTCAGAGTTTGGTGAATTTGCACACATGGTACTGAAGATCTTTTCATTTGCCAGCTCTAATAAACAGCTTTCAAAATAATTACTGTGCACGTGCAAGCAAGACAGTTATAGTTTGCCCAAGCAGAATAGTGGGGTTACTGGGATAGCAGGATCGAAGTGCGCACGTGTAGTAACATATGTAACTCGTACTGCTCACTGTACACATGCTTTTTTTTCTTCAGATTTAACGTTACCCTGTTAGCGGGGTTTATGTAGTGTACGTAAAACATGGCGGTGGTTTCGCATGGTCGCTTCAAAGTTACTTTGGCGTAGTTGTTGAAAGATTCACTTCGTTCACAGCAAACAGCTGTTGAAAATGGCTTCGCTTGCCTTCAGTTAGCTTCAATGAGCAAGTATTACGGATAAGTTAGCTTAATTTCAGATAGCTTCCCATTTCGAACGTCTCAAGGCTCAATTAAAAGATTGATGTAAACAAATCAGCTGCATGAATGTTTTCACATTATGTGTGTTGTTTGTATGTAATTACTTTTATTATTACTGAAAAATTTTTTAACATTGCTTCATGCTGTGACACAGGCAAACATTTTCGTTTTCATTAACTTATTCACTCTCTGATAGATGGTGCCACCATCCCAGCTAGGGCATATAAACCACGTAAAAGCTGTCTTGCTAAACTGTAAGGCGCTGTCCGCAAGGAGCATTTGCAGCACGGTAACGCTATTTTCTTAACCTCTATTATCACGCTAACTGTAAACTATAACTGTCTAATTATGGCCATGCTTTGAAAGCAGTATTTGCTAAAACTTGTACACTTAAACACAGCTTTTTGCTGTCAACAATTTCCAACTGAAACACTTTTCCTAAATCTATTTTTTAGGATGTTGCTTTCCTTTAGTGAGGCTTTGGTACAAAATTTAGAGATGACACTTTGAGCTTCATTCTGTCGTCTGTTAATAAAAACTAAGGTGGTGGCAGTAATTAGAGTTTAAATTGCCTATTGCTTTCCTATCAGTGTTCCTTGGAGTGAAGATGTATGAAGACCCCTCTGTTGCAGTTTGATGGCTAAAGTCATCTCATGCAGTGCTGGAGATACGTTGATGATCAGTCCCATTTTCTTGTGTTCAGCTTATCGAATAGTATGTCATGTGTAACCCCACAAGCAGTGCTTCCACTGCTGTGCCAACTGTGCCAAAGTGCACCAAACGAAATTTACTGTGCCATCCTGATAAAACTAGTAAAACTTGCACCAAACTGCACCGAAGTTGCTGGTTTGACGACTTTTATCACTGGCAGTAACCACACCAGCGCGTCAAAACGTGCAGCTTGTCGGGGCCAGAAAGCCGCAACCACGTACCTAGAGTTATTTGACTGAATCATCAGCTGTCACACGTGCGTCCCAAGTAATCTTAAGTGCTGACGTCGTAATTGTGCAAGTCGGCTCTATGGCACAATGCGCTCTCCGCAGCAGCTCATGACATCAAGGGAATTGGTAGCATAAGTGCGGCGGCACATCATCGGTAGACATCGTCCATTTCAATAGTTTTACTGTGTGTAATTAAAGCAATTTTCGCTATTATCTGCATGTCGGCCACTATAATATCTGTCTCGTCTATTTCGGGGCATTGCGAACGAATTCTCTGTGCTTCACGCCCACAGAAAAGTATGTAAATTATGGGAACATGTTGAACTATTCCTCCCCATGGATATTCATCCAGAACAGCTTTTTCGTAATTACTTCCACAAGCAAATCCGTCATTGTAATCCCTCTTGCGGTATATGCCACTAAAAGGTCCTGGTTTTTCAAGCTCGTGAGTGCTGGTGTGCCAATGCAAACTTTTCGCGTGTTTTCTTTTTTAAAATACCATCTGACTGATAAATGCATGCCTCCAAGTCGGAGCACCCTATTTCATTTTTAATACGCGCAGCTTTCTGAGCGGCCCCACAGCCGACAGGCCTGGTGGTCAAGCGGCTACGCCGTGTTACATGTCCGGTCTTCGCTTTTGACGGCTAAAACATGATAAACATGGTATCGCAAATATTGCTTCGTTTTGGTGGCTGAGTGGCTGCGTCGTGCGAAGGATGCTGTTGCTGGCTTGCGCTATCTTGTAGCATCGTGAGACTGCTTTAACTTGTGCTATCAGCGTCTACTTCACGTTTGAAGACTGACGGCACAAAAACCGCTTCGGCATTTCCCCTTGGCCGTAGTTCCTGTACTAGCCTTCTGTTGAGTTAGGCCAGCTCGGGTACAAAGGTATAATTTGTTAGTTTCGATAAAGCTCTTCAGAAATGAATGTAATGCCAACAACTCGTATTGTTATGTGAAGTAAGGGTTCACATCCATAAGGAGCACTAGCGGCAGGGTTGCCGTTTCCAAGGTCTGTGCACTCGCCGCGCGCACTGTGTTTGAAGTCTGTATGGCAACTTGGATGACTAGAGACCTCCGGAACACCTGCTGACGCATGTACAGCATGAACGGCGTGTAAGAATGGACATTCAAAATCGCAGAACAATGGTGTTGCCGCCTTGCGGATCAAAGCTCAGTGCATGCCCCTATCACGGCTAGCGTGCGCACCGATCCAGGCGTCCGTGCCCTCTAGAGAGCAAAGCATTTTTTACAGTCTTTTTGTGTTGAGAGCACAACATGTAAAAAAGTATAGGACGCGAAGCCGACCACTACAGGTGCAAGCACTGCTGTTGCTGTGACGTGCAGGGTTGGATCACATGATCTCACCTCACTCTTGTGAAGGAAAGCTGGCAGCTGAATGCATTGTTTTTAATCACAACTTCGCGATGCTTTCACTTTTGAACAGCGTTGTTTTGCTCTCACTCCACGTGTGCAGACTTCTGCAGACAGCACTTTCAGAAATGTTGTAGTAAATGTTATTGGTGGCGTGCCATGTCCATTTGACAGTGGCATCGCACTCCGTACGCAATGCCACTGTCAGGGCTGCTGGTAGTGCCACTGTCACCCTTTTCTTTCTCTGTTATGATTATTTCAAGCCCATGGAGTTAAAATGAGCATTGATCACGAATGTTCACATAAAAGGAGAACGTCTCAGTTGCTGCACAGGAGCCTCGTTCACAAGAAAAAATGAGTGTGCAAACAGTCCTATTATGTATAGCTTAAAATATGACATGTGCGTACATGTCGGGGAGTGGTTGCCGTCATTACATTTAAGAATGTGCGTTGTTGTCTGAATTGTCAGAGAGTCGAGATAAAGCGTGGAAGTCCAATTCATTTTCTTTAATTTCTGTGGGTTTTACTCTATTTTGGTCTATTTCATGGCCAGTTGCTTCTGTTCATTCAACCAGTGCGTTCAACAAAACCTTTGTTACATCATACATGTGCCGCTCCAGTCTTTGCTAAAGCTTACTTCTCTCACCAAGGTAACATTTACCGCAGTCTGTGCTACCACCCCACCTTCTACCCGGGTGTCCGTCTCCATGTGTGTACCCACCCATGCAGGTTTCTGCGCACCAGTGGCGTAGCAAACCACGTTAATGCCCCCCCCCCCCCCCCCCGACATTTTCACTTGTGACATATAGCATACAAAATAACGGTCGACCACATCTGCCTGCCCGGGCCCCAATTCTAATTAAGCTGGTGCCCCCTCCGAAAAAGATTTCTGCCTACGCCCCTGCCGTCCACGACTTCATCTCACAGGGTTCCTTGCTTATAGATTACATCTGCTGAATGGACCCATACACTGTCACTTCTTCTCAATGTCGTTTTGATCTACAGACGAAAGCACGGTCAGCTTTGAAAACTGATTCATCTTCCAACAGCCTCCATAAAATGTTACACAGCTTATCGTTACATAGCTGACGGCTCAGTCCCGGCAAGCAGACGCAGACAATCGTAGAGTAGGGCAGAAGAAGACGTTTATTGCATCGCGTAAGCTTTGTTGTAGCTTCACCTAGTATCAGAGGGAAGAAGGGGAAAAGGGGCGGGCAGCCATAGACAGAAAACACTAAGAGAGGAAAGGGGGAGCATAGAGTGGCAGCTTGCTGTTCGCAACACTTTTCTCTTTTTAAAAATGGAACCGTTGTACGAGCTTGCGTGGCATGGCAGAACGCCGAAGCACTGGTTCCGCGCTTGGGGTCTCCACTTGTGTAGGACCGTCCTGTGTTTGGCCCTCTCTTCTTGAAAATGGAACCGTTGTACGAGCTTGCGTGGCATGGTAGAACGCTGAAGCACTGGTTCTGCGCTTGGGGTCTCCGCTTCTGTAGGACCGTCCTGTGGTATGGCCACCGGATGGTCGTGGGGGCTTGCGGTAGTGATTGCTTCTGGGGGCAGCATGGTGAACCTTGTAGCGGAGGGTAGCGGGGACAAATTAGACTCTCATAAGAATGTAGAGCCCGGCAATGTCGGAGACTGCGATTCTTTTTAAGGGCACACTTGATCCACGTGGCGTCTGACTAAAGATTGAGGAGTTTTTATGGTCACCATTCGAAATCCTGAATTAGACTGCACACGCCTTGGTGTCCACTTTTCTCTGACACCGTAGTTCCATGCTGCTTTCCGTGGGGACCACCCAGTCATCTGATGTCAGCGGTGAGTCTGCAACAGTTGAGGGAAAGCATGCATCCAATCGTGATTGTAACTGGAATGCTAGCAGTAATTCTGATGGAGATTTTCTCGTCTTTTGTGGTGTTTTCCTGTAGTTGAACAGGAGCCGCACAAGGTTGTCCTCCAAATTAGCCTCCTTCATCTTCCAAAGTCAGTCTTTTACTGTTTGCACTGTTTGCACTTGATTCACTTTAAGTAAAGCATAGTGACGAAAAAATGGCAAAGTGAGAAGATCCTGGGTACTGCTGCAGTAATCATGAATGTACCGCAAAACTCTCTTTTGAAGTACTTGTAGTTTCTGATAGTTGTTGAAGTACTTGTAGTTTCTGATAGTTGGTAGTCGTAGTTGTTCCCCAGATCAGAATACAATAGGTTAGTTTAGAATATACAAGCGCATAATACATCTGTAGTCTCAACCATACGGGTACAAGACTAGTCACCTTCTAGAGACAGCCAACACTTTTGCTTATTTCAGACGCTAATTTTGAGACATGCCTGTTCCAGGAAAGGTTCTGGTGGAACCAGACACCGAAAAATTTTATAGACTCAACTTGATGTATTTTACGTGTCCAAACTGGATGTTGACTTCAATTAAATCTGCTGTATTAATCGTTCTAAAAATAATATAGCTGGTTTTCTATAAATTAAAAAAAAACATGGTGGATTTTAGCCATGATTGTAGGTTACCTAAGTACCTGTTTACCATAGCCTCTGCTTGTACAAGAGATTTCGCTGTAAAAACTATATTTGTATCATCAGCATATATGATTATGTCATGAGACCCTGGTAGTTTAGTTATACCATTAATATATATAAAAAATAGTGGTCCTAGTATCGAGCCTTGAGGTACTCCACAAGTGACAGTCAGTTGGTTAGATGTAATGTCGTTTACTCTTACATACTGCATTCTATGGCATAAGTAATATTGCACTAAGTTGAGTGTAATACCGCGCACACCGTAGTAATTTAACTTTTGTAAGGGGATAACTGGGATATGATCACTAATGTCCGAACTCAATAATCCACATTTAGTACTACTTGGTTGAGTGCTTGTAACACAGACATCTAAAAGAGTAGCGGTGTGAATAGTAATTATAGTTGGTAAAGTAATGTGATTGTAACATTCTAACGATGAAATAACACTTTTGAAATCGTGAGTGCTCGGATCGTCATGCAATAGATTTATGTTAACGTCACCCAAGAGCACAAATGGAACAGTGGTGGAATTAAATTTTTCAAGCAATGTTTCACGGAAATTTAGAAACTGTCTCTTATTTCCAGTCGGTGGCCTATAAATTGCCGCTACAATTACATTAGACAGTGATACAGTCAAACATTCAACACTGGGAGTCATAATTGAGCAGTCCTCAAGCACAGAGTGGAGCAGTCCTCAACCACAGAGTGCGGGTAGCGGCATTTAACATAAACAGCTAGGCATCCACCTCTTCCGCTAGGACGTAGGAGACCGCTATATGTGTAGTCTCAGAAAACACCACTATATCAAATTCTGTTGTTAATGACGTAAAAAAAAATGATCGAGCTGATCACCTTTGTTTTTCATGCTTCTTAAATTAAAGTGGATAACGAATAGTTCCTAGTGTCGGTTTTGGAATTCAGCGTTGAAAGACTCAGGGTTGTGCAGAGAACAGGTCAGTACTTCGAACATTGCCATGATTGTTTGAACGAAAAATGATGCAGCTATTGGGATATTTTGCACAAATCACCCTTATTGGCAATTCTGATGGCATTTGATGATTCGTTCCTTCTGGTCAAAATCTTGCCTCCGCTTGTTCATAGGAATTTCTATGACATTTCTTTCCTGCGGGCAATTCTGGCTCCCAGTAGTTGTTTATTAGCACGAGTTAAATGCTCATTAACGTAGACCCGATCAAATCCAGTAAGTCCCAGCATCTCGTTTGTGATACGATGTTTTCTTGCTTTCGCAAGAACCGCTTGTCGCTTATCGCGTTGCAGGAAACAAACGATGATGTTGCTCTCACCCATCACTCGTGTTGGTATCTTGTGGCATGTGTCAATATCAACAGCACACAGTCGTTCGTCAATGACTTTGCCAAGTTTTCTTATGACGTCAACAGCATTGTCGACTGACTTGACCCCCTTAAGCTCGAGATTATTAAAACGGCTATACTGTTCAAGCTCATCAACTCGTTGCGATAGCTATTATTGTCTTTCTTGAGAGCTTCGTTACTTTGTAGCACGACGCTAAGTTCCTGCCTCAAAGCTTTCAGTTCTGTGTTAATCGCCTTGGTTTCATTGCAAGTATCACTACAAAACTTGACACTTTCTCTGACAGAGCGCATTTCAAGTCTCATTTCACGTTTGAAATTATCCAGAGCCTTCAAGAAATCTTTTGATATTGTTGTGAACAAAACTAAGAAACTCAAAAATACAATGCAATGGATCCAGCGTAACAGAGCTTGGCAGCAGTGCACAAAGACTTATAACATATGCAGGGAAAACCAAAGGTATAGCTCACCTGCAAGACGCAGTAGGATTAGTCTGATGCCTATTGCTTGCGCACCGCTGCCAAACCATGTGAGACCGCGGAGCTGGCAGCCTTTTATAACAGTTGAAGCCGGTGACGTCTTCCTAATCGGCCTTGTGATGTAGCACCACGTGGTAGAAAATCAGCAGGTATCAGGCACCGAACATGTGTCACAGTTCGTGGCGAATCTGTAGAGTCTTGTCGACCGGTCCTTGAATAATCGGCCACCACTGCAAAAAGCAGAAGAATTAGTCTGATGTCTATTGCTTGCGCACCACTGCCAAACTGTCAGCATAGAACGTCAGCATTCCTAAACAAAAGCGCAGTTCAGCGACGTCCTGTGGGCGATGTGCCTGAATGATAGCTTCCAAGTTTTCTTTGTGGAATGAAGGCCTTCTCTGTCTATCGGATGGCCAAGATATGTGATAGAGCGCTGTCAAAAACTGCATTTATCGTACCTTAGCTTAACTCCGTGTTCACGGAGCCCTTGCAACACGCTCTTCAGGCGTTCACTTCCATTGCCACGAGTCTCCGAAACCAGTACATCATCAAGGTATGCCTGGACGCCTGCCAAACCTGACAGTATTGCATCTATTTTTCTTTGAAAAATAGCCGGAGCAGAAGCTATTCTAAAGGAAAACCTGTTATCAGGAAACACACCTTTATGCATGTAACGACGCGTAGCTTCCTTGCGGCTTCATCCAAAAGAAACTTGATTATAGTAGGCTTGTGTGAATATTTGAATGCTTCGAATATTTGAACGAGTAGTGGAGGATTCGAATTTGCTTCGATTTGAATTTAAATTATTGAATATTTTTGAAGTGTTCGCAATGAACAAATAAATGTATATCAATTCGCATGTCATCGCCTGTAAAGGTGGTTTCACTGCAATGTGGGGGTGCTAAGCAGCTAACGCATCTACCCAAGAAAAATTCATTTTGTTGTGAAGCCCCCCTTCAAATTTAAAAGGGCCGTGCAACACTTACTGAACATGGTCAGAAAACACTGCCGATCGGTAGTCGAGGCTACCGAAAACACGCGAGACAAATATTGTAGCGCAGCGCGTGGCCCGTAACCTACAATAAACTTTTAAAGCTAAAAATTGCTTTCTTTCCTTGGCAAATGACACTATAAGCTCAAAAATTACTTGTCGCAGCCAAGAAGAAATATACGGCTCTGGTCACAGGCATCGGCTGATTAGAGCATGGTGCGCTTGTCGTTACCGGGGCCGCCGCTTGTCCATGAGTATATGCGCGATGTCACTGAAAAGCCGCGTATCCGAAGAAAAAGAAATGCTCAAGGTCACGAGATGCGTGCGCGATGTCACTGAAAAGCCGCGTATCCGAAGAAAAAGAAATGCTCAAGGTCACGAGATGCGTGTGGAGTATTTTCTTTCACCGTGTCATTCTTCCCTGCTTACCTTCCAGCTATTTCGTCAAGATGAGAAGAGAGAATGCAGTTGCAGCGTGCAACAAATTTTTGGAACTCCGCTTGTACTGGACTGATTCCAGAAACCTAAGGCAGTAAATTTGTGAGGCCACAAGCATGTTTCTGGCTCCATGGCTACTTCAAAAAGTGTTGCAAAGCCTCTTTAAAGGAACATGTTACCTTCAAGTCAATTCTTCATTTTATTAAGCTTGTTATGATGGCTTGTATGATCCAAGTATAATAAATTTTAAGACATTAAGTATCTTACAGGTTATCAATCGCATTCTACCGAAACTACTACTCATGTTGTTTTGACTTCTTTTGAATGAAAAAATAAGTGGAATTTGCATGCAGTCCCTATTTCAATTAAAAAAGTTATTGTGCAGGTTAGTTCGGTCATGATAAATATTACATTTTTTTATATGTCATACATACCATTTAAATTCAATTTGAAATTATTCGATCAAAACCATTATTTGCTTCGAATTCGCTTCGAACCGAAAATTCACTATTCGCACAAGCCTAGATTATAGGCATCTCGTAAATCAAGAATGCTAAAATACTCCCCTTCAATTAGAGATGCAAACATGTCCTCAATCACTAGGAGAGGGTACTGCTCTACTGTACAGGCTGAATTCAGGGTGGCTTTGAAGTCGCCACAAATTCTGAGGGATCTGTATTTCTTAAGTACTGGCACAATGGGAGTGACCCAACCAGAATGTTGCATTGGTGAAATAAAGCGCCAATAGCTACCAGCCGGTCCAGCTCTTGCGACACCCTGTTCTTTAGAGCGTAAGGTATGGATCTTGCTTTATAGAATTTCGGTACGGCTCCCTCTTTCAGCTGCAATGTGGCTGGAGGTCCCGAGATGGGGCCGAGATCCTTGGAGAATATGTCGTGGTAGTCATCTACAACGTTGTGAACTGCCCCAGTGGATTCTGGTGTTGCGTGTAGCGGGTCTTGTGCCAACAGCTGCAAAACTAGAACCCCCGTTTTTTGTTGTGGAGCAAGGAAATCAGCTCATGCCTATACAGGTTAGGTCCAGGGCAATCGAGCACAACAGGACGGCAGTTAGAACTGAGACTTCTTTGAATAGCACACAGAGTTGCAATTCTCCCATCACTTTGAATGGTCCGACATAGCATGACAACTTCACATGTGAAGGTTTAAGCGCTGGCCATTGTTCGCGATGCTTGTCAAACACATTTCAGGAAATAACGCAGACAGACGATCCAGTATCTCTTTTCATTGTCAGTTGTACTCCACTGCAAGAAAAATTGTGCCTTATCGGCGGCGTGCAGCAAGTAAGGTTCATATTGTCGCGGTACAGCGCGAACCAAAGGCAGATAAACATTGACACAGCGACTCTCAGCAGCCGAACAGCAAGATCACCTTCTTTTTCTTTTATCAGCCAGAGCTCCACTACCTGGTGTCCGCAAAACCCCCTTATCGTCGTTTTGGTCCACCAGTACCCACGCGTCATTTGCACACCTCTTAAAGAGCATTGCCTCAATGTTAAACCAATAGTGCAGTTTTTTTTTTTAAGAAGTGTCTTGCGCAGTCACTACCTGGCATAAGGCTTCATGCGTACAACGTGAACTAGTTCAGGACGGTGCTGGCGAAGACTCGTACTACACGAACTGTCGGGAACGACTTCGTAAGTAACATCACTTAGTCGTCGCAGTACTAGGCATGGCCCAAAGTATCTCCTTAAGAGCTTTTCGGAGAGTCCTCGTTTCCAGAGTATGGGCATCCAAACCCATACTCTGTCTCCGGTTTGGTAAAGGACTGTTCTGTGGCGAGAACTGTAGCGGCTCACGTCATACTCTTGTTGTTGCTGGATTCGCAAGCGTGCTAGTTGCCTTGCTTCTTCCGCTCGTTCTGTAGACATCTCGGCGTCCGGTTCAATGTCGTCGCATTCGTGCCCTAGCATCAAATCTAACATGACGGGGTCATCCGGGTTGTTTCTTGCTTGGCCGTGTTGTATGCAAACGTGATATATGGCAAGATTTCGTTCTAATTTTTGTAGTCGTCCTCTACGTACATTAAAAGCATGTCTTCAATTATTTTGTTCAGACGCTCTGTAAGCCCGTTCGTTTGCGGGTGGTAGGCGGTGGTCTTACGATGGGTTGTTCCACTCAGCATGAGGACTTGATCCAAAAGAACTGCCGTAAATGCGGTTCCTCTGTCTGTGATTACGAGGCTTGGTGCACCATACGGCAGGACAACGTTCTTGATGAAAAATTGTGCCACCTCCTCTGCTGTACCTCTCTGGATAGCCTTTGTTTCAGCATAACGGTAAAGGTAATCAGTCGCGGCAATAACCCAGCGGTTCCCGGCAGTAGAAGTAGGAAGTGGACCCAAAATATCCATGCCAATCTGGTCGAATGGTGTTCTTGGGACCTGAACGGGCTGCAGGAGGCCAGCTGGTACTGCAGCGCCTTGGGACCTGAACGGGCTGCAGGAGGCCAGCTGGTACTGCAGCGCCAGTAGTAGTGCTGCCGTACCAGCTGGCCAACGTTCTCGTGTAACCTAAGTGGCCTGAAGTCACCTCGTCGCATGCTTCGAGTACTTCGGAGCGAAGGGCTGCTGGGATGACGAGCAAATAGGCAGATCCTGTCGAAGAGAAGTTTCTTTAGTATAGTACTCCGCCCCGTAAGCAAAATGATGACAGCGCTCTTACGAAAACCGTTGGTGCCTTCTGAGATTTTTCGTCCAGGTAATTAATTAGGGCAGGTAACTCAGGGTCGCGACGTTGTTGCTGTGCAATGGCGGTCGTGTCAAGCACACCGAAAAATGCTGTTTCCTCCTCATCTGATAGAGTTGCCGATTCAATGGGTGAGCGGGATAGACAGTCGGCGTCCATGTGGCGGTTCCCTAACTTGTGTACGACCGTCATGTCGTACTCCTGCAGCCTGAGACTCGCCAATGCGCTAATCGCCCGGTAGGATCTTTAAGATTTGTCAACCAACACAGAGAATGGTGGTCACCGATGACTTTGAAAGGGCGGCCGTATAAATACGGGCAAAATTTTGTGACCGCCCTTACCACGGCAAGGCATTCTTTCTCAGTTGTGGAGTTATTAGTCTGGGCGCGTGTTAGTGTTCGGTTTGCATAGGCGATTACTCTTTCTGTGCCTTCTTGCAGCTGCACAAGCACAGCTTCCAAACCAACATTGCTGGCATCAGTGTGTACCATCGTTGGGGCTTTCTCATCAAAGTGGGCAAGCACTGGAGGCGTCTGTAATCGCTGGCGCAGGGTTTTAAAAGCAGCTTACTCTTCGTTGCTCCATTGGAAGGCAACGTCTTCCCTCGTGAGGTGATTTAACGGTGATGGGATGCGTGCGAAGTCTGCGATGAATCGCCTATAATACGCACATAGTCCAAGGAATCGTCGGACAGCCTTCTTATCAATGGGCACCGGGAACTGTGCTACAGCTGTGATCTTTTCAGGATCAGGACGGACGCCTGTGTGACTGACAACGTGGCCAAGAAGTGGCAGCTCTTCATAGCAAAAGTGGCACTTTTCAGGCTTCAACGTCAATCTGGCAGACCGTATGGCTTGTAAAACTGCCTCAAGTCTTTTAAGGTGCTGGTCAAATGTTGCGGTGAAAACTACGACATCATCAAGGCAGACCAAGCAGGTTTTCCACTTCAACCCAGAAAGTACGGTATCCATGAGTCTTTGAAAAGTAGCAGGCGCTGAGCATAAGCCAAAGGGCAAGACATTAAATTCATATAAGCCATCTGGTGTCACAAAAGCAGTCTTCTCGCAGTCTCTTGGGTCTACCTCGATTTGCCAATATCCACTCCTCAAGTCTATCGATGAAAAGTAACGAGCATGTCGAAGTCTGTCGAGAGAGTCATCTATACGAGGAAGTGGATACACATCTCTCTTTGTCACCTGATTGAGTTTTCGGTAATCTACACTGAAGCGCAGGCTGCCGTCTTTTTCTTTAACGAAGACTACTTTTTGAGGGCTGAATGACGTCATCTTCTAGCAGTTTGTCGACTTTCTCTTGTATCACTTCGCGTTCCTTTGGAGCCACGCGATAGGGGTTTTGGTGAATTGGTCTCGCCATGTCCTCGGTAATTATCCGATGCTTGGTTAGAGGCGCGCAGCCAACTCTTGATGTTGTCGAAAAGCAGCCTTTGAATTCGACCAGTAGCTCAAAAAGTCTCTTTCGCTTGTTCTTAGGCAAAGTAGTGCTAACGTTGAGAACTGGTGTTGAATCAAGTTTTGGCGTTTTGGAGCGTGAACCAAGGGCAGATAAACGTTGACACAGCGACTCTCAGCAGCCGAACAGCAAGATCACCTTCTTTTTCTTTTATCAGCCAGAGCTCCACTACCTGGTGTCCGCCGAATCCCCTTATCGTCGTTTTGGTCCACCAGTACACACGCGTCAACATGTCTCCATTATCGTCTCCTTCAGCTACGGCTTCTTCGAGAGTCAAAACTCTTCCTTTCATGGCATGTGTTGCGACACAGTCTTTACCGACGGTGCTGCGGCACATCTTTGCAGCTGTTGCCGTTGTGTTTTCCGCTTTCGCGTCTATCACAATGCTACACCGCGTCATGACTAGAAGGAGCTTTAAGAGTGTTGGCCTCGAATGCGCGTAGTTTAAGCAAGGGCGTAGCTTCTGAGGTCATGCTTTATGCACCATTTTCAGTTGCTTCGACAGACAGTGCCAATGCTTCGGCATCTTCTAGCGTTAAATCCTTTTTTTGCAACACCTGTTTCCTCGGTGCCCTGGAGTGTATGCTGCAGACAATGCGATCCCGAAGCATGTGGTCAAGAGAAGTGCCAAAATTGCAGTTGCCTGCTATTCGGTGAATAGCAACGAGAAATGCGCTTACGCTTTCGCCTGGAAGTTGTGAGCGATTAAAGAACTTGTAGCTTTCCATTATCTCATGCTTTTTAGAAATGTAGTATTTATTCAAAATCTGAATGACTTCCTCATCAGTAAGTTAATTTGGCGCACGCAGGGCTACCATGCCGGCTAGCACCTCGGCGGTTTCGCTAGACGACGCTGAAACTAGCTGTCAGTTTTGGTGTTGCCTAGTAGAAACTAGACAATGCTGAAACTAGCCAGGTTTCTAACGCTGTTTGCCTCAAAGTAAGCTTCTGCTCTGACGAGGTAAGCTTTCCATTTATTTTTTGTTTCGTCGTAGTCTGGCAACTGCAGGGAGTCCATCGTGGTTGTTCCTTGTTCGCATGATCGCAGGACTTGCGTCATCTGTACCGTGGATAGCAAAAAACCAAACTCGTCGCCACTGTTGCATTGCTGGCGGCTCAGCCTCGGCAAGCAAACAGACGATTGGAGAGTAGGGGAAAAAAAAAACACGTTTATTGCTTCATGCAAGCTTCTTTTGTAGCTTCACCTAGTTGAAGGGGAGAGGAAAAAAGGGATGGCAATGGCTATCGTTTTTAACTTGAACAGAAAACAAAGGGGAGAGGGGCGGGGGCGTAGAGTAACAGCTTGCTGTTCGCAACACTTATTAAAGCTATAAAAAAAAAAACTGGACACTGAAATCTTTACTGAAACATGAAGTTGCTGTTTATATCACGGCATGCAAAACCTCACAGCATGCTCATTCAAAGGTGCAAAGTAATATAAAAAAGCGTTTAATAGAGGGCTAGTTGGTAAGACATTTAGGAAAATTATATGGCTGGCTGACACGCAGCGCATTCGTTATTGTAATCAAGCCCTGTAAGGGTCGCACTTTTTTTTATCAAGATTTACCCCTTTGTAGAAGCCGTGGAACTGAGTCAATCACATTTTCACCATGTGTGGCTCGATGGCGATCAAATGTGCACCGTGTGGCAACCATGGAAAATTTGCTCAATAAATATTAGAATCGTGCCGCAAAGAAACTTTTCCTCGTCTGAAGTATGATCTGGTTACAACTCTGAATGAGGCACGTGTGTGCGTGTGACTCTCGCGTCTCCTTGCAATCATAACAAAAAGGTTGCGGCTGCATGCGGCTATAAGAATGCTGTGTTGCTTCCCACTAAGCAGGGAATCCACTTCCGCTGAGCTTCGTAAGGCTGTGTGCTCAACAAAAAAAAAAAATGCTAATTTGCGCATGCTTGTCATAGCAGCCACGGGCCATCTTTAGATGCAAACCTATAATGAATGAAGCGGCATTGTTGGATAAAACTCGTGCAGCAAAATTAAGTTTTTTTGCTGCTAGCGCGCATTAATGCCCATTTGATGCTTCGACACCAAATGAGTCGTTACCTTTTACGAAAGCAGTGCACTCGGCCCCTGTGGTTTTCATATAGGTGGCCATAGCAGACGACGCCAGTAGTCGGGCATTATGAGAAGCTAAAGCTTTTCCGGAGCAGTTCTTTAGAACTTCGTACAGTCAGGGGAGAGGCTGCAGCAGTATTTTATTGATTTCAATAAGTGAAATATTACAAGAACAATGATAAAAAATAGACCCGAAAGTGGCTGCTGGCTGCGCGCAAAAAGGCGGCGGAGCAATCAACCAGGCATGTCACAGCGATGCCTCCGTATGGTGGCACCATGGTATGTCCTCGCACCCAATACGAGCTGTCTCTGAGGCCTGCCAAAGTAGCGTGTATGCCAGCGACCACGTTATCAAAATTCATCATTGCTGCGCTAGGGACACCTCCCTACGTTCCTTCATGCTCCTCGAATATTGACGGGGCGTTCCTCTATGCTTGAGTAGCAATCGATAGCAGGCCTGGCACGCCAGGTAATGTTATCGAATGCACTTTCCGTGCAACTGTAGTAGGTTGGCTCTTTTTATCTCTGCTTCAGCCGTGTTCGTCGCCCACGCTCGTGTGCTTTTACCCGCATGTAAACAGTATGATGCGCAGTGGGATGTTATCAATTTGGACAGTGCAGAAAATGTGGAGGCAATGGCAAAAATCAGTAGCTAATGTGCATATAATTGCTATCGCAGTAAAAACAAAATAGCTTTCGTCTTTGAATCTCTTTAGGCGAATGCATAAGCTTGTTTGTGAGGATTTTTTTCATTGCTTTTTAGAGGTCACAAGGAGGTTTTTGGTGTACAGCCAGAATGCCCTAGCCATATATAGCTTCGTTGCAAAAAAAAAAAAAAATTGTTAAATCATCTAGTCTGCTTTTAAATGCACACTTTGACACTTTTGCAGAAACTTGATTGATGCACATCTCTATATACAAGCAGCCCGGCGCATGCGGAAACGATAGTCTTAAGGATGCTCTTACTCCAAAACAGAGAGGCCTCAAACAGCAAACGGAGGGTTAAAAGAACTTGGCTTTATGAGGCCAGCCAAGTGATGTCATGTTGCTCCCACTCATATAAACGACCGTGAAAGAAAAGAACCTGACTTCCTTCTTGGAGTCACCTTAGGGAAATTCATTTGGGAAACTGCGAGTATTTAGCAGTGAGGCATTGTTGTACGTTACAGCATTCGTCTACTATGACTGCTCATAACCACATAGGTGTATTTAGAATGTTATACAATGTACAACTTTACTGAACTTGTAATCTGTTAATTTGCTACAAAAATAATCACCGAACAAGTTGTTCCAGAATGCTAAATTCATGACGCCATTATCTTTGCATCATCGAGTGAAGGGCTCCTGAGATGATTGGCTGCATGAAATTCGCAATGAATCAAAATATTTCTGGCTCTTAACAAGAGTGCCACGATAATTACTCATGTGCTTGAACGTAAATGCAACTTTCCTCTCTAGTGCACTTCAGGATGTGAAGTTTCACACAGCTACGCCTCTGCTCCAGAATGCTTTCAGATGCAAAAATACGTGCTCCAAAGTGCTCCAAAATGGGAAATTTCGCTACTCCAAAGTGCTCCAAAATGGAAAATTTTGCTGCTCCAAAAATTGCTCCAAATCAGAAGACCTCGATAGCATCACTGCACAAGGCCCGAAGTCAAACTTGAGCGAAATGAGAACAACTTCAAACGGTAAAGCATTAGAAAGAACGGTGACTTTTGAAGGAGGCAGGACTTGGAAATTACCCATTCCTTCTTGAACTTTACTGTCACCATAAACATATAGCACCAACATGCCCATTTTGCCCTGCCGTGGTGGTATGGTGGCTAAGGTACTGGGCTTCTGACCGGAAGGTCGCAGGATCGAATCGCGGCTGCGGCGGCTGCATTTCTGATGGAGGCAGAAATGTTGTAGGCTCGTGTGCTCAGATTTGGGTGCATGTTAATAAACCCTAGGTGGTTGAAATTTCCGGAGCCCTCGACAACGGCGTCTCCCATAATCATATGGTGGTTTTGGGACGTTAAACCCCACATATCAATCAACATGCCCATCCTGTTCTGTTTTGTTTCGGAAATGATGTCCTTAGTGATTTTCGTCTTTTATTCTGGAATGTCATTGATTTATGAGGATCAGCTTGCAGCTTGCTTATCAGAGAAGTTGAAATACAACATATTCTCAAACATCCGTACACCAAACTTTGCAAGCTCCTTGTAGTTGGCCACAAGGTGTAGCTGTGTGAAGCTCACAGTGAGGTGTTAGTTTCATTGTGAAATTTAGGAAAAGTTCACTGACCATCTTCATTTCTTAAGCAAGAACAGCAAGACTACCAAAAGTTTAGGGAGAATGCATTATCCGTCTTTTTTTTTTTTAAATGCCATTTGTTTCTCTTATGTTTGGTGTTTTGCTTCTTCCGCCATCCAGAGCAAGCATTTGTGGTGTATAATAGCAGAAAATACTTTAGTCATTTTGCTGTTCTCGAGTTTGAACATTGCTTGGTGCTTCAAGCTTGTACAATCTTGCCTGGTTGTCAGTTTGATTGGATCCAGTATGTCTGTATCGTGTTCTGTAAATAAGTGCTCACTCATCTTGTATTGCAGATCTATCAATCAGCCCATGTCGGCAGTTGACATGCTCTCAGCTCACGAGCTCAAGTTACACGCCCTCTGCCGTACAATCGCGCAGGACTACGCCAAGGTTGACTGGAGTACTAACACAGCATTGCACAAGGAAGCTGTTTCCGTGCTAATGGAAGAGGGGGAGAGGTTTGGTTCAGATGACAATATGCCCCTGGAAGTGCAGACGGCAAAGTCAACATCGCCTGCCTGTGAGTCTCTTTTTGTTGACCTGAACAAAGCGTCCCAACAGTCGCATCATGTTAGTCCCTTTACGTCACACGTCTGACATGAACTTGTAAGCTGTTTCATCTGTTTCAACTGTATCTGCTGGGCTCTATTTGATCTGTGAAGTTTCGTTGAATATATTCTAGAAAGAAAACTGGTGTTGTGCTCTTGTGTACACTGGAGCGCGACAACTGGTCATGATTTGTTGGTGTCTAGTTGGCGCTAATTCATTCAATGTGTATTCTACAAATTGGAGACTTCGAATTGGTGCTGTTCTTGGATAATTGGAATAGTTCAAGTTGGGCATGCGTTAAAAATGCATAGTTAAGGATGGCTATCAAAGACATGTGAGTAGGTATGGTCGAATATTCAAGTGCTTCAAATATTCAAGTGAGTATTGCAGTATTCAAATTTGTTTCAACACGAATTCGAATTTTTCAAGTTTTTGAAGTATTCAAAATAAATCGGTACCAGAAAAAGTGATTTCACTGCAGCGTAGGGCTGCTTGCCATGAAGTAATCTATTTAGAGGAAGTGCACACTGTCACTAAGCCCCGTTTGAAGGTTAAATGTAACCTTAAAAGCGGGTTACGCATTAAGCATATGTGCTAAGTATAGCAAATTTTAAAGTTTACCATATTTTCACTTATAACTTGTACCCTATTATTATTCTAACTCAGTATCGCATCTCACCGCTGATATGCAGGTATTGGCTGACAATGATGTGGACAGAAGAAGAAATACTTTCATTTATTTACGTTAGAGAATTGGAGTAAAATAATTAGATGAATTGGCTTAGACTTATCACTATGGTCGGTAGCAACTCGTGCACTGCGGGCCTCGGCCAGGTGAAGACGACCTCTCTTTTGATGGCTGCTTCACTTATATAGCCTTAAATCACGTCATTTCTAGCGAATCACAACGGGGGCGAGTGATGTCAGGTTTGTCTAATGGGCAGTCCCAAACAGATGGCGTCACTTTTGACCTATGGGAGACCTAGGGCCGTGTTGCCGGGTGATTGTACTGCTTGCAGCGTTAGTGTACTGTTGCGCAAGCACGCACCTCGAAATCACAATGCAAGCTTGCATCATTTTACACTTCGGTGAGGCCATGGGCTCTGGGTCATTGAACGTGGAACATGAACCACCTCGGTCCTGGCTCGAAGGCGTCGCTCAGAGGATGACTCACAGTGCCAGGCTTCTGGAAGAGTGAAAAGCCGAACACTGAAGTGCTGCGCAGTCTGTATCTGACTCTAAAGACTATTCGAATGTGCTTCGACTTCAAACCAGTAAAGTGTCATTTGCACACGTCTAGTTCTAAGTCCTATTGTGCAAGATAGTTGGGTCATGACAAAAATGATGATCTTTCTTTGAATATGTAAAATATAATGTTAAACAATTCTGTGTGTGATTATTCTACAAAATCGCTTTTTGATTTCAGCTTTAAATTTAATGTTCACCCATCCCTAGATGCGAGCTACAGTTGTTCTTGTGAAAACAACAAAGATAAAATTGGATTTGTAAGAATGAAGACCATCCAACGAGAAATAATCCATACATGAAAATTTGAACATATAAATGAAATGTTCAAAAGTACTGAATCTTAGGCGAGTTCGAAATTTGAATTTGTTTGAAAAGTGTGTGATATGGGGACTAAAAGAAATGAATCTTGGGGACAACTGGAGTTTATTAGTTGCGCTCTTACTATGAGTGACTAGTTTACGGGTGACACAAGTTGACTGTGGAAAGTGTGTTTCTTATGCACTTGCGCCTGTAGCCACGTTACCGCTGCTTAAGTTATGCTGCTCAATCACCTTGCAGGTGTGGAAAGCCTTTGTGGTCACGTGAGCCCACCAGCTGAGCATTCCATTTTACATTGCTCAGATGCTGACCACTCTCGTGTAGACTCGTCAATGGCCAGCGTGTCTATTCATCTGGACTTGCTGTCAGAAACACGACAAGTCAGTGCCATTCTGTGCTGGTACTGGCACAGGTCCTGTTACAATCAAGAATGGAATATGCACAGTGTTCAATGGGCTCGTTTGCATGGGATGCTTTGCAAATAACATGCCAATTTTTCAGAATCTGTCTAGTACAAGCAGAGTTCAAGTGCCTTCTCCTCTTGTGCAAGTGAGTGCGCTGAAAGCTACGTAGGGTGACAAGGGCGTGAGAAGATGCGTCCTTTCTTGAGCACCAAGCATGATCTAGTTTTCCTTCAAACGCGCTGCCTACTTTCAGTGTGATCGGCAGTGCATGCTCGGCTATGTAGTGGCACTCCATGGAGGCTCCAGTAACTCTGCCAATCACCATGGATGTGGCTATATGGCATCACTTGTAGAGATAAAAGGGAGCAATTTCTAGCTGACTTCGAGATTGAATTGTACATTCCATACCGCGCGCCTTGCTGTAACGTTTGGTTCTCGTGTTTTCAGCAGCCTCAGCTACCGAGAGGCAGTGTTTTCTGACCAAAGTTGAAGAATGTTGTCAGGTCTCTTAACTCTTTCGTTAACATGCCTATTCAAACCGATCACCAGTGGTCACTGCTTTTGATCATCGATTTTAGCATGTTCAGTTTGTTTGTCGTACGCCCAGCACTTCCTAGTAGTTAGTCCAGCCACTGAACTTTCATAATCAGTTTGAAGTTTCTTGTTTTCGTAACAAGGCTATTTTCTCACTTGGCTTTGTGTGAACTAATCTATGTGTGTTGTTGGAAAAATGTGCTTGGCTGACAAACATGACAGAAGTGCAAGCCGCTGATGGTTATGCTACAGCAAAATGAAAGCTCGGTCATCAAAAGAACCCTTGCTAGTCAATTATCGAATGGAGGTGTTGGCTTCACCGTCTGATAGTGTTGAATGGTAATATTTGTCTGAAATTTATGCCAGCTACTCTCTGTAAAGCAGGTGCCTGAAGTCAGGGAAGATTTATTCTTCAAAAACTTAATACCAAATGTCTGCCGCATGTGGAAAAGTGACCTTTTCAGCTAGTTCGCTTGCATACCTCACAACTCTCCCAGATTTTGGCTATATCTTACATTTGCGTGGTTGGCCAGAAATATCTGTGCGTGATCTGGCACCATTAACAAAAATTCAACCAAACCTGATCCAGACCTTTTTTACGATACTATTGGACTGGTGCATTTAATTTAAACGAATTGGAAGGCATTGACTTAAACATACAGTAGAATGTCGGTGATACAAATCTGCGAAATTCCTCAGCTGAATCGCACTGTGTTCAGTAAACCAAAATTTTGATGTTTCAAACTTTTGCCATGCGCCAGGCGATACGAAATGCAATAGCGGACCATCGAACAATGGCCGAGCGCAACATGCTCTCGGTCATATTAGATTGTCACGCCGGGAACGGCATGACAATCTAATATTCTACAATCTCCCTGACACTAATCCTAAGGAAACATACACCCAGCACTGCCTTGAACGACTTCAACTCACAATCGAACCGAAAGACATAGAGCGTGCACACCGCCTAGGGCGGCACACCAATAACAACAAACGGTCTATAATAGTGAAATTTTCGTCTTTCAAAACTAAAGAATCTATCCTTTCAAGTGGCCCAAAACTAAAAGGTACTAACTTTAGCATTGGCGAAGATTTCACACACCCTGTTAGAATAGTCCGAAAAGAGCTCGTTGCTTTCGCTAGGAGCAAATCTGTGCCATTTTCACTGCGCTTCCAAACTTTGCACATCGGCTCTAAGCGATACATTTACGACCACGAAGCAGGAATTGTGAAAGAAAAAACATAGGGATCAGTACGCAGACGGCAAGCGCGCCAACAGCCACGTACAAGCACTAAAGCTAAGCTTTCGTTTTCGGTAATTTATACTAACATCCGCAGTTTTCTTCCTAAGCGCGTGCCCCTGTCTAATCTGTTAAAATCATCTGGCAGTAGTATACTTTTATTGACCGAAACGTGGCTTACTGACGACATTTCGGATACAGAGGCTCTGGCTGACTTGCCGCACTTTAATCTTTTTCGTCATGACCGTAAGAACGCACGTGGTGGGGGAGTACTCATCGCCACTAGCAAAGAGCTATCTTGCTCCCTTATCAACATTCCTTCACAACTTGAAATATTATGGGTATTGTGCCGTACCCCACCCGAAACAGTATTACTTGGCGTATGCTACAGGCCCCCTCGCTCTGATCCAAATTTCGCCCGCGAACTGAATGAAGTGCTGTCTACGCTTACTAATAAACACCCATCCGCACAAATCCTCCTCTATGGCGACTTTCATTTCCCGAATATTGACTGGATAAATGAAACACAACTAATTACAGGAAATGCCGAAGCAAGAGAATTTGTCGATGTTTGTCTGAACTTTAACCTTACGCAACTGGTTTCGGAACCAACTCGTGTAACTAGTGAATCTTCGAACATTTTAGATCTTATACTAACAAACAGCCCCGAAAGCTTAGAATCTATCTCCTATTTACGTGAAATCAGTGATCATAAAGTCATTCATACTACATTAAACTTCATCCCTAAAACACGCCACATTTCCAGCAAAACAATTCATATGTACAACAAAGGTGATTATGAAGCAATCAATAATGAACTGCGAGATTTCCTGCCTGAGTTTGAATCCAGTTTCGATTCCAGATCTCTTAACAATAACTGGTTAGTCTTTAGGGACAAAATATTCGAGTTAACTAATACATATATCCCAAAGATGAACTTACCTGCTAATCAAAATATACCATGGTTTTCGAAACTTTCAATAAGGCAGGAAAATAAAAAGAAACGTCTCTTTCGTACTGCGAAACGTAATGGTACTGCGTGCGCATGGGAGAAGTACTATGCTGCAGAAGACGCATATTATGCTGCAATTCGAAGTGCAAAACAGACGTTTTATCGCATTGACTTACCTAAAATTCTAACAAATAACCCTAGAAAGTTCTGGGAAGTTATAAACCCGCAACCGCCGCGCGAAATAACGCTTGCTGACCAATATGGTGACGAAGTTAGCGACGGTGATTGTGCCGACGTTTTTAACATCGCATTCTGCTCTGTGTTCACAAAAGAAGCCGATTCGCCACTTCCCTCGCCACCTACTACGACGTTACCGATAATGACTCCAGTGGAATTTTCTGTTGCTGGAATTTCGTCCCTTATCGACAGACTTAAACTTTCATCATCGGCTGGCGTTGACAACTTTAACTCTAAACTGTTAAAAAACACTAAACAAATTATTGCAGTGTATTTGTCGATGCTGTTTTCATTGTCGCTTAAAACAGGAATGCTGCCAGAAGACTGGAAAGTGGGAAAGGTCATTCCGGTCCACAAATCAGGTAACAGTCACCCCTAAATTACCGCCCCGTTTCACTAACCAGCGTCTCATGCAAAATCATGGAACACGTCATATACACTCACATAATAAACTTTCTGGACGCTAACAATTTCTTTCATTCTTCCCAGCATGGATTTCGTAAATCTTTATCTTGTGAAACACAACTAGCTATATTTACTCATGATTTTCACGCGAATCTTGACCGTAACTTCCTGACTGATGTAATCGTTCTAGACTTCGGTAAAGCTTTCGATAAGGTACCACACAAGCGCCTGTTACTAAAACTTGCCCAGTTGAATCTGCACCCCAAAATTCTTGCATGGATTTCAGAATTTCTTGCTAACCGTTCCCAGTTTGTCGATATTAGAAATAAACATTCTAGCTCCCTCTCGGTAACATCGAGAGTCCCCCAAGGTTCCGTCCTCGGACCCCTTCTGTTTCTAATATATATTAACGATTTACCTATGCATGTATCTTCTAATATCCGCATGTTTGCCGACGATTGTGTTCTATACCGCAAAATTACTAACCCCTCTGATCAAACTGCACTTCAAAATGACCTTCATCGTGTACAGCAATGGTGCGACCTGTGGTTGATGGAGCTTAACCCCTTTAAATGCAAACTCGTTTCTTTTCAACGCCAGCATAATCCCTTGCATTTTTCTTACGTAATAGCTAACTCTACTCTTGAACAAATTAAATCCTATAAATACCTAGGCGTCACTTTATCCAGTGATCTTTCATGGCGCACGCATATCACGAACGTCATATCATCAGCGAACCGAACTCTGGGTTTTTTGAAGCGTCATTTGCGTCATGCCCCACCTGACATCAAACTTCTCGCCTATAAATCTTTAATCCGAACTAAACTAGAATATGCAGCTCCCATATGGAGGCCGCACCAGGTATACTTGATAAATGAATTAGAGTCTGTGCAAAACTGCGCCACTAGGTTCATACATTATTCATATTCATATAACATAATATCATCCCTTAAACGTGAAACTGGTCTTTCGAATCTTTCAGTGCGCCGCCGCATTACCAGCCTTTGTTCGCTACACAAGTTCTTTCACAGCCCTCTTAATCAAGCACCCTACATCGTCCCACCGTCGCGCATACCTCACCGCACTGCCCACGCGTTTCAAATTGCCCGTCCACATGCTCGCACTACTACTTTTTCTGCCTCTTTTTTCCCCCGTGTAGCAGTGGACTGGAATGGCCTTCCCTGTGACGTTCCAGCCATCACGTGTCCATCAACATTTAAAGAGAAGGTCACCACGCACATTTCCGTTTGAAAACCTGTGTACATTTACCTGTAACCCACCTCTTATGTAATACTCCCTACATGGGGGTCTTTAAGGTATTAAAGTGATGTGATGTGATGTGATGCTGGGAGCATCGGAAGGACGCGCGTGGCCAACGAAATCGCAGTCGCTCGACGCGATTTGACAGAACTGCAAAAGTGCACAAGAGTTTAATGCTTAACTAGTCAAAGCGATGGTTCTTTTCGTAAACACTGACAACAAAACCACGTTAGATCAGCGCCTCCTCTATTCTTTTCAGTGCCTGGGAACGCTCTCTTTGGGCTGTCGCGCTCCACCTCCGCTTTCCGCTGCTGCGTGGCAGCGCTGCTCGAGTATAGTACCAAAAGCTGGCGCTGAACGGCTGCATGTATTACAAAGCTTGGGAATTCGTGTTTTCATGCTAGTTTAATTGCATTCGTGCTTCTTGCAGGCTTTCGCGGCTACAGGGGGATTAAAAGAAATGCAAACACAGTGGTGTACTATATTCACCGTACTCCGCCCATGGGGGCAACAAAAACTTGCTAGATAGTCTTTATTATATTGTCACGTGATTACAGAACGACCACAACGTCTGTTCACAGGAGCAGCACTGGACGTCGAGCCGAACCGAACGTTAGAGCACGAGCACACCAACGGTCCACCAACGAACCGAACGTTAGAGCACGAGCACACCATGGCACATACTCGCATTGGCATGGCTGAACCTCGTTCCATGCCTGCGGCATTACCCCCCCCCCCCCCCTCCCTTCGAAAAAAAAAAAAGTACCACCCCGATGACCAATGCCGATTAAAAGTTAAAGTAATCGCGTACGCGCACAAAGATGCATGATGAAGCAGTGTCATGTGGCTCGGGGTAGTGTGGCTTCATCCGTGACACATGAAGAATGTCGGCCTGTTGGGAACGTCGAGATTGCTGAGCTGTGTCTTCAAGCAGAATTTCGTAGTTGACATCTGTGAGGCGCCGTAGTACTCTATAGGGACCGAAGTAGCGGTGAAGTAACTTTTCCGAGCGGCCCCTTTGGCGAACGAGGATCCACAGCCAGACCAGATCACCGGGTTGGTAAATAACATGGCGATGACGGGAGTTCTACCTCTGCGAGTCGATTCGTTGTTGTTTATGGATCCACTCGAGTGCAAGCTGGCGGGCCGCGTCCGCGAGCCGGATAAAGTCGTTCGCATCAGTAGTAATATTGGTCGTGTCAGGCAACAGCATGGCATCAAGCATCGTAATTGCTTCTCGGCCGTGGAGCAACCGGAAGGGAGTGAAACCCGTAGTCTCTTGAACCGCAGTGTTGTAAGCGAACGTTACGTGTGGCAAAATTGCATCCCAGTTTTTGTGATCACGGTCGACGTACATAGATAGCATGTCAGCGAGCGTCTTGTTTAATCTCTCCGTCAGACCGTTGGTTTGTGGATGGTATGCGGTTGTTTTGCGATGAGCTGTTTCACTAAGTCTCGTGATGTCTTGCATCAATTGGGCTGTAAAGGCTGTTCCACGGTCAGTGATAAGAACTGTTGGCGCTCCATGGCGGAGGACGATGTTGTTGATGAAAAAATACGCAACCTCACTGGCGGTGCCTTGTTGTAGGGCTTTCGTTTCGCAGTACCTCGTTAAATAGTCAGTAGCGACTACGATCCAGCTTTTACCATCATGTGACTTCAGGAAGGGCCCAAGGAAGTCCATGCCGATTCGTTCAAACGGTTGTGACGGGGGTGCAACAGGCTGCAATAAACCAGCAGGGCGCACAGGTGGGGCTTTACGGCGCTGGCAATGATTACACGTTTTAACGTAATGCTTGACATCCTGGGTGAGCTTTGGCCAGTAGTAGCGAGTCCGAATCCGGGCAAGGGTGCGTACGAATCCTAGGTGGCCGGAGGAAGGCTCGTCGTGGCAGGCAGATAAAATGTCAGCACGTAGCCCTGGTGGAACGACGAGGAGGTACTCAGTCGCATAAGGTTCGAAGTTCTTTTTGTAGACGATGTCGTTGCGGAGACAAAATGACCCTGAACGTGCGAATGCCGATGGTGGACTCGAGCTGCGACCTTGAAGGTATTTGATAAGTTGTTGGATCTCTGAATCATTTCACTGTTGCTGGGCCAAGTCAGATTCACTGACCGCACAAAGAAAATGGCCATCGGTATCATCGTCCCTCGATGTTGTCGCGAGGGGTGCGTGCGAAAGGCAATCGGCATCAGTGTGCCTGCGGCCCGACTTGTAGACGACTGTAACCTCAAATTCTTGAAGGCGTAAGCTCCACCTCGCGAGGCGCCCTGAAGGGTCCTTGAGATTGGCCAGCCAACAGAGGGCATGATGGTCCGTAACTACTCTGAATGGACGGCCATACAGATACGGTCGGAACTTTGTTATCGCCCAAATAACAGCAAGGCATTCCTTCTCCGTGGCCGAGTAGTTAGTTTCCGCAGATGACAAAATGCGGCTAGCATAAGCGATGGGGTGTTCAGCGCCGTCTTGCCACTGGACGAGGACTGCACCAAGACCGATGTTGCTTGCGTCAGTGTGAAGTTCGGTGGCGGCATCTTCATCAAAGTGCCCTAGTAAGGGTTCACTCTGAAGGCACTGCTGAAGCTGGGAAAAAGCGGCTCTCTGCTCTGGACCCCACACAAAAGGAGCATCCTCCTTCGTTAAACGGGTAAGGGGTTCAGCGATGTTGGCAAAGCTCTGGACAAAGCGCCTGTAGTAGGCGCAGAGACCCAAAAACCGGCGCAAATTCCTTTTGTTCGTAGGTGGAGGAAATGCAGCAACAGCCATGGTCTTTTCTGGGTCTGGTCTAATGCCATCGTGACTGATAAGGTGGCCGAGGAACTTTAGTTCTTCGTAGCCGAAATGACACTTCTCCGGTTTTAGCGATAGGCCTGCGGATTGAGTAGCGACGAAGACGGACTGAAGTCGTTGTAAATGTTGCTCAAATGTTTTGGAAAAAACAACGACGTCGTCTAAATACACGAGGCAGGATTCCCACTTCAGACCGGACAGGACAGTGTCCATCATCCTTTGGAACGTTGCCGGTGCAGAGCACAATCCAAATGGTAACACTTTGAATTCGTAAAGGCCATCGGGAGTTATGAATGCTGTTTTTTCCCTGTCGCGCTCATCGACCTCGATCTGCCAGTAGCTGCTGCGTAAATCCATTGATGAAAAATATCGGGCATGTCGAAGTCGATCCAGTGAATCATCTATGCGTGGGAGAGGGTAGACGTCTCTCTTCGTCACCTTGTTGAGCTTCCGGTAATCGACGCAAAATCGAAGAGTGCCGTCTTTCTTTTTAACAAGTACGACGGGTGACGCCCATGGACGGGTGATGCCCATGGACTGTTCGAGGGTTGGATGAGGTCGTCGTCGAGCATCTGTTTCACTTGAAAACGTATTGCCTCTTGTTCTTTTTGCGACACGCGGTAGGCGTGCTGTCGTACAGGCCGTTCGGTAGGGTCCGTTATAATGCGGTGCTTCACGGTTGGGGTCTGCTTGATTTTGGAGGTGGACGCAAAGCAATCACTATACGTACGTAAAATCATGCGTATCTGCTGTTGCTGCGCACAGGATAGCTGGCAATTGACGTCAACTGTACTGGCTAATGCAGTGTTACCTTCGGCAGCAGTGGCAATCGGAGCGATAGTGGAACATTTTTCGTCATCAATGGCTTCAAAGTTCGCGATCGCTGTTCGCTTTGCGAAGTGTTGGTACTGGCCGCCGAAATTCGTGATCAGAAGCTGAGTCCTCCGATGTTTCAGTTTGACGATAGCACGCGCCACACAAATCTGCCGAGCCAAGAGCACCGAGAGGTTAGTTTCCGCGATGCCACTACTCTTGTTGTCACAGTCGCTCTCCACAGTTACCAACATACTGGCTCGCGGCGGCAGTGCGATGGTGTCGTCAGCAATTCGAAGTGTTGTGGTCGACACAACTGCATCCTTTCAGGGCTGTATGGTCGTTAGATAACGTTATGAGCAGGTCGCGAAGGTTAATAATGGCTCCATGCTCGCGGAGAAAATCCATTCCGAGAATCAGGTTTTGGGAGCATTCGCGCAATACAACGAAGGAAACAACGTACGTCGACTCACGAATTCGGAGGCGGGCAGTGCACATTCTTAGCGGTGTCAATAGGTGACCTCCCGCAGTCCGGAGGTTGGTTCCATGTCCCCAAGGTGTCGTTACCTTTCTTAGCTGTGCAGCGAGGTCAGCGCTTATAACAGAATAATCGGCACCCGTATCTACCAGAGCGGTCAGTGGGTGGTTGTCGATAAGGACAGAGATACGAGCAGAGACCCGTTTGTCGTCGATGGGTCGTCGATGGCACACGTCGGTGAAAGAATGTCGTCGGATGTCGGCAGGCAAATCGGGGGAGGGTCTTGTAATGGTCGATCAACAGCGGCCTCACCCCCAGAGGTCGCTGTTCTTAGTTTTCCCGGCGCGGGCTTGTGGATGTAGGCAATCTTCCTGCAAGGACGTCCGCAAAGGTCGATTGTTGGCCAGGTGACGTGGAACGCCGTGGAGATGGTGAGCGGGATTGGCGACGCGGAAGGGTTAAGGATCGTTGGCTTGCCAAGTATTCGGCGATAGCACGGGGCCGCTCACCATCTCTGGGTCGACGAGCATCCGGACGAAAGCCAGGATGACCCATGTGCCTGTAGGCACACTCACGGTAGATGTGACCTGGTTCACCACAGTGATAACATAGAGGCCGGTTGTCGGGAGCACGCCATACACTGGATTTCCGTGTAAGAGGTGGGTTGCCGTACTGCGGTGGTCCTGAGTAGAACGACGGTGCCGTCTGCAGGGTGGGCGGACGGGACGGATAGCCAACAGCCGGTGCAGGAGTACGTAGTGCTTCCGCGTACGTTAATAGCGGAGCTTCGGCTGGACGCGGGGCCATCATGGGTTGGACTTCGGCTGCACGCAGAGTCGTCATGGGGTGCACCAGCTGCCGGACCTCTTCGCGAACGACATTCGTTAGAGCAGCAACATGGGGCGGAGAACACACCACGTGCAGCTTTTGCAGCTCCTCGCGCACGATACTGCGCACGAGCTCCGTCAGGTCTTTTACAGTCGTGACATCAGTTGTTGGCAGGGCCGACGACACTGACGAAAGACTGCCAGGACGCTCATACTGGTACGAACGCTGCCTTAGCATTCTCTCCATTGTCGTGGCTTCGCGGAGGAAATCCTCTACAGTGCTGGGAGGGTTCCGCACTAGTCCCGCGAACAGCTGCTCTTTCACTCCCCGCATTAGGAGGCGCACCTTCTTCTCTTCCGTCATTGAGGAGTCGGCTCGCCTGAACAGCCGCGACATGTCCTCAAAGAACATGGCAACACTCTTGTTCGGACGCTGGTTTCGGGAATTGAGGAGCCGTTCCGCTTGCTCCTTTCGGTCAGAGCTTCGAAAGGTATTTCGCAACTGGTTGCAAAACTCTGGCCAGGTTGTCATTGTGGCTTCATGGTTTTCGAACCACGTGCGCGCAGAGTCCTCGAGATAAAAGTAGACATACCGAAGCTTTCGCTGCTCGTTCCACTCGTTCACGCTGCCGCAACGGTTGTAGTCGTCAAGCCAGTCGTCGACGTCCTCGTAAGGCTCACCGTGGAACGGCTTCGGAGTTCGCGGGACGTTGAAGAACCATGGAGGAGGCAGCGTTGATGTTTCTTGGGTTTGCGTTCCCGCACTAGCCATAGTACTGCCGAGTTGTGGAAATGGTCCGAATTCAGGAGGTAGGCCTAGTTGTCGCCTGCTACGCCGTAGGTCAGCTGGTTCTTCCAAGTCGCGACTAGTGTCGGGACCTTGCTGCCGATTGCAGTGGATACAACACTACCCCGCACCTCCACCAGAAAATGTCACGTGATTACAGAACGACCATAACGTCTGTTCACAGGAGCAGCACTGGACGTCGAGCCGAACCGAACGTTAGAGCACGAGCACACCAACGGTCCTCTTCTTCTTTCACATCATGGCACATACTCGCATTGGCATGGCTAAACCTCATTCCATGCCTGCGGCAATATTATGTATGACTCTGCCTTTTTAATCAATCATTCAGGCCACAACCGCTTAAAAATAAATGTGAAACAGCAAATAGGGTGGACACTGCATTTGTTTCCATGTCCACTGCACGCATTCTGCAGGCAATACTGTCAAGCCGTGCTGCCTGCTGGATTGCATTAGTCTGATAGCATTGACGTTCTATTTTCTATTTCAGGCTATTATGACCACATCATTTGCATGCCTCAGTATGGCATACTTTTGTGTACCACTCTGCATATCAAACAGAAAAAGTCACATTGTCTTTCTTTTATTTCAATTTTTGTAAATTAAAAAAAAAAACTCAGTATCTCTTATGGATTACTCAGAAAGGCAAAAGCCATGTTCTTTTTCTTCCCAGTCAAAGTATCCAACGTCTTCTGCTTTCCTGTGCAATGTTTTTACAGATAACGTGGTTTTCTGTCTGCCTCAAGGAAGACAGTGCCCCTCACTGGTCATGCGCTACCTTCGGAATCGGCCTAGTTTGACCTTAAATAGTCGCAATATGATGAAATCACGTTATGTGATGTTAAGTGTTGTGACTCACACAGAGAAAGACCCACTCGCGGAACGTCATTATTCTGACGGTTCCATACTCAAAGCAACACACCGAAAACAGCAACTCACATACCAGTGTCCGTGAACACACGCATCCAATCACAAATGCGCACATGCACAACATGCAACGCCACAGAGCGTTGGGCGCAACGCCACAACTCGTTCAATGCAATGCGGTAAGCGTTGGATACAATGCTCCTTCCCTTTTATTTTGAAGCATGGCTATAACTCCAATGGTCCGGAAGTCGTCGCTCTCGGCAGCTGCTTCTTACCTTCTTACGTTGATTTCTGGAGAACAGTCAGGGTGGGTAATGCTTGTGCTTGTTCTGTTGTCAACTGGGCATCCGGTGACTCTGTTGCATTGGGTACTGATAAACTGGGCACAAGCACTTCCGCAGCATGCGGCAACTCAAGTTCACTACGATCACAGTCGCTGTCTGTCTCCAAAAATGGTTTCTGCAAGGGATCAGCATGCACATACCGCATACAGCCTCGGACAAAAACCAAATACGTGCGTGGCATTTTCATGCATGTCACTTTTCCGGGAAATCATTTAACAACTTCATTTGAACTGAGTGCACTAAAACAGCATGACCAACAGAAAAATACCGCGATACACCCCTTCGCTTGTCTGCAGACAGTTTCACTCTCTCCCCTCTGCCTGATAGCTCACTCCTAACATTTAGTCGCAGCAATGTTAGCCTAGTTCTCAGTTTGCGTCTCAGAAAGAGTTTAGCGGGTGTATTACCCGTGAAGGTAGGAGGCGTATCACGGTACGAGAACAAAAAGTTGTCGACACTATGTTGTAGCGATCGGCTTTTCCCGTTTTGTTCATCATTTAGAAGCTGTTTTAGAAGTGCTTTCTTTGTAGTTTGCACTGCTCGCTCAGCCACACCATTTGACTGTGGGTGATATGGTGGCATCAGCGCATGTTTTACACATTCGCTTTTAGAAACATCTCAAATTCTGCTGCAGTGAACTGAGGGCCGTTATTGGTAACCACCTCAGTTGGAAGGCCATGCAATGCAAACAGAGAACATACTGCTTTCTCAGTTTTTGTTGCTGTCGTTGAATGCATTATTTTCACTTCCAGTCATTTTGAATATGCATTCACAGCAGTCAAAAACATGTGCCCTTCCTTAGCTGCAAAATCTAAATGCACTCTTTCCTGTGGAAATTCAGTCACTCAGTCACCACAGACATGAAGGCGCTGGCTGTGTTTTCAGAAGGACCGACTGACATGTTTTACATTGGTGAATTACTTGTTCTAGAGCATTATCGATGCCTGGCCACCACACCATTGAACGTGCTACAACTTTCATTTTGGTGATCCCCAAATGCTGCTCGTGTAAAAGAGCTTGGCTTGCAAACTTTCAGGTATTACGACTCTGTTATTCCAAACAATACAGCCATTATCAACAGCCAGTTCCAACCGATGAAACCAAAATGGCTGCAGCTCATTTGGAATGCCTTTTGGCCAACCGTGCCATATAATGTTTCGAACGCTCTTTGGGAGCTTGTCACGGTGTGTTGCACATTGAATGTTTTTCGCGGTAACTGGCAAGTCAGTTAGTGTAGAAAAGTAATATATATCTTCAACAAGCTCTTCCTTATCAAATAGCGGCAGGCGGGACAAAGTGTCGGCTTTAGCAATCGCTGTCCCCGGTTTATGCATTATTATGTAGCGATAGTTAGCCTAGAAGGTCAACCATCTATGTACTCTCGCAGTAGCCACAGCGTTTCCAAGTCTCTTTGGATTGGACAACACTGTCTGGGGCTGGTAGTCTGTTACCACCTTAAAAGTTCTTTCATAGAGATATTTATGGAACTTTTTCACCCCAAAAACAATACTTAGGGGTTCTTTTTAATGTGCCCGTGATTCCGCTCTGACACAGTGAGACACCTTGAGGCAAACGCTATCGGTTTCTCGACACCATTCTCTACGTGTGATAGCACGGCTCCGATGCCACAATCCGATGCATCATATGTTATTTGCATATCTTTGCGAACATTCTATAACTGCAGAACACTTTTCATCGGTCAACAACACTTTGTACTTATTGAACGCATTGTCACATTCACGTGACCAGTGCCATTTGTTCTCTCTTTGTGAAGCAGCTCATGGATAGGTTCTAAAGCAATTGCCAAACTTGGCGGAAATCTGGAGTAAAAATTTACCAAACCCAAAAAATCTTTTAGTTTTGTCACATTGACTGGTTTGGGCGTGTTTTTTATGGCCATTACCTTATTCTTTGTAGAATGCAGACCATTTTTATCAATTTCATGATCCAAATAAGTTACTTTTTTTTTAAAAGAATTTGCACTTTCCGGCGTTGACCTTTATTCCATGCTTGCTTAGGCGTCTGAGCACTTGCTCAACTCTTTGCCGCACTGCTCGTATGCCTGACCAGCTATGGCGACATCGTCCAAGTAGCAGGCTCTTCACGCGCCGCGGCCAAGGATCTGGTCCATTACTGCTTGGAATATGGCAGGCGCACACGCGGCGCCGTAAGGCAGATGCTGAAGCCTAAAAAGGCCTAGGTGTGTATTCACTGTCAGTAATTCCTGTGCTTGCTCATCTAACTCAAGCTGTAGGTAAGCCTTTGATAGGTCAGTGACAGAGAAGATGGTTCTGCCTTGCAATGTCGTGAAAACGTCCTCTGGTAAGGGCAGAGGATAGTGGTCAACTTCAATTGCCGGATTGAGAGTGACGCGATAGTCACCGCATAGACGCAGCCCTTTATCTTTTTTAGGCACAATAACCAGAGGTGTTGCCCAAGCACAATGTATTACTCTGTACACTAGCCCTGCTTTTTCCATGTTCAACAATTCCTGCTCAACCTGCTCAAGAAGAGTATATGGCACTGGCCGCACCTTACAAAAAGCTGGTAACACCTTCTTTGAGCTTGACACTGGCCTTGAAACTCTTCATGCTGCCATAGCCTGGTTCAAACACTTCGCTGTACGTTTCTGTTACAGTAACTGAATTTGGCACATGCTGAATGTGCGTGACTTCATGCCATCTAATTTTATTTTTGTTTAGTCTGTTTCGACACCGCAATGTTGGTATTCTAGCTCTTCCAGCATCTTTTGCTATGACCAGAGGCAGAGAATAGCGATGCTCATAGCATCGAACATTAACATCTGTAGTGCCTTTGATCTCGACAGGTGTGCCGTTGTAGGCAATTAAGTTCACATTAGCTTCTCTGAAGCAAGCTGAGGGAAAAAGCCAAGCGCACTCAGATTCGGGCATAACCGACACAGCAGCACCTCTATCAAACTCCATGCAGACTTTTTTACCATTTACCTCTAGCATAACTGTAATAGCTGGTGTGCCGGAATTTTGATCAGTGTGGCACAGCGTAAGCAACTCATTTTCGGCAGCATCACAGTGTAACTGCTCAACGACCTTAGTTTTACACATTTTAGCTATCTGCCCTTTTTTCTGACATTTGTAACAAGTACAGTTAACAAATCGGCAACTTACTGGCAAATGTTGACCTGCATAGCGATGACACACTTTAGTCCCATGCTGCATGGTTTTTTCAGCCTTCGCGAACATACTACTCTTCGCGTTCTTGCCAGCATTTGCTTGTGGACGCCATCTTTTTGCTTGTCCTTGCCAGTGCAGGTCGGAGACGCTTGCTGCGATGCCTTCCCTCGTCATAGAGGCCATCTGCTGCGTGTCTTTCGTAGCAAATTCCAAAGCCACAGCAACGGTGCAGGCGCGTTCCCAAGTCAGCTCAGCGTCTGGCGGGGCTAGTAGACGACAGCGTACCGCGTCTGCTTGAAGGCCTGCGATTAGTCGGTTCCGCAGAGATTCCTCTATAAATTTGCCAAACACACACGTTGCCATCAGATTCTTTAGCGCCACGATGAAATCGGCCACGCTTTCATGCTTCTCTTCTGTACGTCAGTGGAGGCGATACGTTTCCGTTACCACGAAACTCATGGGAGTGTAGTGCTTTTCAAATGTATTTACGGCATCCTCGAATGTCACTTCAGTCGGCGTTTTCGGAAGAAGTAAGCTTCTGAGCGTCCCATAAGCCTTTTCATCAATCGTAGTCAAGAAGACTTGCAGTTTTTTTTCTTCTGCAAAGTCATTCACGGCGATGAAGCACTCGAGTTGCTTTAGGGAGACCTAGAAGTCCCTGGTGTCCGGGTCAAACTCCGGCAGTTTGCCAAGTGTAACGCCCGACGAAACCATCTTCACGGTATCGTGCGGTATTCATTCCTCGTCCCCAGTTTGTTGTGACTCACGCAGAGAGAGACGCACTCGTGCAACATCTTCATTCCGACGATTCCATACTCAAAGTCATACACCCAAAACAGCAACTCACTAACCAGTGTCCGTGAACACACGTATCTAATCACAAATGTGCACATACACAACAACAAACAAACAAATCCACCAATCCCAACCGTGGTGCCATCTTTCACACGAGCAAGTTCACTATCAAACACACCACGCGTTTTATGCAATGCCACAGATCGTTGGGCTACAACAATCTGTCAACAGATTTGGGCACAAGCAACTGACAACAGGCGGCATTTTTCTTGCCAGTTACACTGCCTCAAACTAAAAGTCGGCATTAGACTTCAGACTTGAACAACAGCGGCTGTTCACAACATTGGCCGTGGTTGCAGGAATCATGCCGCATATGCAGCTATTCTTGTTTGTTATTTGCACCACCACGACTTAATTTTTTTAAGCTTTGAAATGATGGAATCACGAGGCATAGTTCTTGAATTTCTCACTAGTGCTTTTTCTCGGTGGAAACACATCTAATACTCAAAAGATTTATGAAGGGAATGGGTGATCATGTATATCCATAAGAGCAGTCAAATGGCCTTTTGTGCTATTTAGCACATGCACTCCAGGCTCGCTTATAAGGTGTGAGACCACTGTACGGTAACATGCATCACTGATTATTAAGCACCCAAGCTTTCAGTATTAGCTTCTGGGAAATGCTGCTTTCGAAAATCGATTATCAGGTACTAAAGAAACCGACTCACAGTCAAGAGAACATTACGGTGACAAAAAAATCTTCCATGCATCACTGGCATGCGCCCTTTGGTATCGGCCTGGCAGACAACGCGCAAGCGTTTCAGTCAAATGGCCGCAAACAACACCGACACATGCCTTTAATGTGGGCTGGTTGCTCAGAATGACAAGTGCTTCACGATTCTCGTGTACAAGTTTAAATTATACTTTAAACAGCGGGGACACAGCTAAAAACTGAACTATTAATGCAGCCCCGACATTCATTTCTGCGAGAGGTGACGCGACAGCTGGTCGACTTTGGTGGCAGAGCCTGCCGGCTCAACGCCGCACTAACGCCAACGGCTGGTTCCCATTGCGCTTCACTTTTTCGCCCAGGCACTGGAAAATAGAGGAGGTGCTGAACAGATACAACCACTAATAGCAAAAAGCAACATAGTTTTGAAGAAACGTGTGCGGCCAGCACATGCAGATAACTAAGGGAACTACCGTTTGCCGCAACTGCTGCAAGTGAAACCGTGATCACGGCGACACGAGCAATAGGAACTACGAGCTCGATATATGCGTGGCTAACGATGCGGTCGATTAAATTCAATGAAGGCGTAACAAAAAGGCACAACGTGTTTCGATGTTCATGTCAACCTTTGCTCATGACTGCGCTGGAGCAGGCTTCAGCACTTTTCAGCTAGCCTCAAGCGAAGTGTCAACGCTCACTTTTGCAGCAGCCAGCCGCGCCGTCCCTTATTGGTTCGTTTTCGTGTGTCCGAGAAGGCGAGTTCTTTTGTCGGACAGAAATTTTTTATGTATGTGTTGTGATTTAGAAAATGATTTTGCTTGTTTTTTTTTATTATTATACGAAGTTTCGGATGGTAAGGATCTTTTCAATGCTGCTTGAGATTCGTACATATCTCTAAGATTCTGCTGTAATAGAGATACCCTCAGCATTGTTTAATAGCCCCGAGAACGAACACTGGCGTCGCTGCAGCCGCGGCAAAGGGACGTCACGGCACGGATTGGCCTGCTTTGCTGCTGACGCATGCCAACGGTCGCTTCTTTCCGAGCTCCCCGTTTACCCGCTCTTCAGCGACACGGTGGTGATTTCTTCTCAATTTCGAGTTGCAGATTGCTAAAGGTACAAAGTAAAGGTATTTATTGCTGTTAAACGTTAAGCTGCAGAAAGTATGGATCCATATTGAAAATGAAGGCGCAGGACAGCAAGACAGCAGTTGTTTTCACCATGCACGCACTCGACGAAATCAATGCTAAGAAAATATTCGCGCTAAATGGGTTTGACTTCATGAAAACTTGGCATAGATTATGCGGTTAGACATTTCCATCGAAGTACGACAATTTAAGTTAGGACGTATTCAGTTTACTCACAGCATTGAGATTTACCATGCAAGTTATGTCTGCCTCTGCAAATAATGTAGCTCATTAGACAGAATTCTGCTTTGGTATGCAGGAGACTTTAGATGGATCGTTATTTCATACACAATCACTTATAATGCTAGTGAGAAAAAAAAAGTAATGCTGCAAACCACAGAATGGTTTCTGGAATTCTGTGAAGTCGGTATACTCGGACCTCATGTACAGATTTCTTCTCAGCAATCGTCAGGATTACGTAGTCGCATACCCTGATTTACGCAAACAGCTGACTCGATCTACCATCATGTCATAAACTGTAATGTTCACTTCGCAAAGAAGCACTGCTGATAGCAATTGTTTGCAAAACCAACGCCAGAAGGTCGAAATTAACTATTTCGATGGCACATGCTGGGATTCAATCCCCCGACCTCCGGGTCAGCAGCCTACGTGATAACAAAACGGCCTTTGCCTCAGTGAAGCAACGATTGGTCTCGCACGTCATGTTCATATACAGATTGATGCTGTTCTGGGATAATCAATCATCGGAAAAATTTATTCATCAAGTGGCTATCTAAACTGGTACTTAAAAGTGTGACAGCACAGTTGCTAGGACGTTGCACGTAGATACTATCTGAAATAAGTAGCAGTTTCTGCAACTAACCTCAACTTAATTTTCTAGTGAAACGCAGCGCTGAAATTATTTCCTAGATATGTGAGGTGTACGCACGCCACAGCAAGATTTTGATGTCATGCAATCCTCCCACCAGGTGGCGCCACTCCAACTTTTCGAGGCTAATAAGCGATAATAAGACCGCAATGCCTATGTTTACACTTACAAAACCGTTCCTGACCCCTATTTTTGTGATTTTTTTTTGTGTGTGCGTGTGTGTAAAAAAAAGTGGAGGGAAGGCAGACGTACCCCCTTCGCTGGTTGCCGTTGTCGCCAGGGTTTGCTATCCTTGAACTTGGCAGGTATGTGCTTGTATCGTTATACGAGACAAAGGGCCGCATACAGTGTCACTAGTTGCTCCTCTAGCGTCACTGTCACGTGCGCATCGGTGCGCACCTGTGTTGTGGAATATGCGCACCTCTCAAAACTGTCTTGCAAGCTCACCTCCATTGAGTGTGACAAGTTTTGAGTCCGAGAATGACAGCACCTCAGCTTCAAGCTCTCATGGTGACAATGTCAATGATGTGATAGTTGCGCCAATTGCAATTAACGGTGCCACAAGATAAATCCTGCTACATTTCCACCATGCTGCGCCAAACATGTTGTGTTCATATTTCGAAAATGAAGCCACAATCTCTCGAGGTTGAAACGCCGTGCCACACCCCACACTATCGTGGCTATGAGAACGCATAAATTAAGGAAAACGTGCGAGCTTGTGCAGTGCTAGTTGGATTGCCTTTCCGCTACACCATAAACTGCCTAAATAATGTAAGTCTGCAAAGGAATGCCACGGCCACTGGATGAAAGAGCGCACTGTACGGCCTGTCGCCTCGAGCGACTATCTATGGGAGAGTGCGTGTCAGCTCCAGGGTCAGTTGCGACCGGGGCGGGTACTGGGGGACGGTAAATCGAGTGGCGCTGGCTCTCTCAGGGCAGCAGCCGCAGCAAACTGGCTGGTGTTTGTCGCAACAGTGACCCACTCAGTTGTTCTAATTAGTGTTTTTTTTAAATCTAATTTATGGCAGCGATGACATATCACGTATTTAGTAGACTACAAGGCGTTATCTAGTTAAAAAGTCGATTGATTTTTCCTGTGCGTGCCGAACACCTGACATTTTTTTTCAGAATCTGTTTTTTGCTTTGAGGCTGGATGAAAAATCTACAATGCATGTAGCTGAATAATATGGCACTGAATTAGTGACAATGTCGTTCTATTTATGAGGATGCCTTAAACTAACTTATTTTGATTTTTGTGAAAATTATTAAGTATTTTTACGTTTTCTCAGCAGGAATGCTTGACAATTTATTTCTTAGACACTTACCAATAATCGTTCATAGTTTTTATATGCTGAAAGCGTATCAAAAAAGCATAATTTGAATATTTTTCATGTTATCCGGTACATGGTAGTGTGCCGAAAAGTAGTTAAACTTCAAACCTGGGTAAAAGTGGTTTCTACTAACATGGTGATGCGCTCCACGTAACTTAGTTGAAGAGGCTGCCAAAGTATTAGAAGTGGCATTCAAACTTCTTGATAGTTCTTACTAGGCAGGGCATGTACACACACACACGCACGCACGCACACGCACGCACACACGCACACGCACGCACACTTACGCTGTAGGAACTCAAGCATACCAACTTTCTTGCCCTCTCCTGTTGCCTCTCCTGTCTGCCTCTCCTGCTCCATCTTATACTGACACAGCATCAGAGAATCAAGTTTATGCAGCAATAAGTTCCCTTGGTTGATTTCATACTATCTATAGCATCATAGAACTTGCTATCAATAGGGCTATCTTTAGTTTCTTTTACCATCGATAGTGCTATAGTTACTTAACTACTGATAGTACCACTGATAGTCCGGTATCACTACTTTGTGGTCATATTGAGTTTGTGTCCAATGCTTCTTTCTTTCTATCAGTTTTTTTGTTTTTTGTATATTCTTGTACTTTCTTTTGTATATTCCTTTTTTATTATTGTACCTGATACCTGCAAATATGTTATTACCAATCATGTGTTGTGTAACCCTCCCTCTGTAATGCTTTATGGTGCTGAGCCTACTGTGACAAATTTATTTATTTATTTGATTTATTTTCAATACTGTAGACCCCAGTTCTGGAGTCATTACAGAGGGCATATTGCAGATGGTATTCATTCAAACAGAGCATAGAATAACAGTCTAAGTAATATACGGATTCAATTACACTATTGGTAAACAATAACAAAATACAAGGAACAATGAATTCTCCATACAGTGAAAAACAAAAAGATATTCACACCAAAATTTGTTATACACTGTTAGAAAATACATATCTATGAAGTGCATCTGGAATATTGGCAAACCATCATTACCTCTAATTGCGTCAGACAAGTTATTCTGCATCTTATTTGTGCTAGGAAAAAAAAAGAACAAAAAATACTGAAAGGAAGGGCATCAATTTCAAAGGCACTAAATTTTTCTGTATGCGTGATATCAGAAGAGCAGGACAAATGACAGTGACTGAATTAATAATATGCACAGCTTTCTAGCAGCAAACTCTGGAAACTGCTGATTTGTGCATATCATGCCAGGAATTTGAACGATGCATTGAATTAGCAAAAAATAAAAGAAGAAACCATTATCTTCTGTGTACCAGACGAAGGCATAAAGGTAGGCCCGATCAAGTACTGTGTGGCCTGCTATGATGCACTGTGCAAAAACGGAAAGAGGAAAACCACATAAGTATGCGAAGCATAGACGCACTACTGTATGTTTCGCATGGTTTCTAACATTGTGCAGAATGCGGATAAAGTGTCAGCATTAGTAATGCTTCCATTCAGTTTATTCAATTTGCATATTATTAGTGAGAAAAATGAGTTCCCGAAAATGCCGCTATTTGTGAAATATTCTTGCAGACTGTACTTGTGCTTATAACGAGTAGGGCGTGACTGTGAAAGTGTGACGTACTTTGACACATCTACCTTGTAGTGGCCATGTAGCAACTGGTACAGGAACCTCAGGTGCACCTCTTTTGCTCTAGTAGTTTGTTTATTAATGCCAGAAGATGCGAGAAGGTTAGTGGGAGAATCTGTACGTTTGAAGTTGTGTGCAAACCGTTTGGCTTTGTGTTGCACTGCCTCTAATTTACCAATACTTTTTAGTGAATAATGAAACCAAACTATGCTGGCATATTCTAATACCGGTCTTACAAACATGGTGTAAGCCAAGAGTTTTGCGGGTGCTGGTGCAATTCTCAGTCGTCTTTTTAGGTAGAAAAGTTAACAAAGTGCGGCCGCAGTGACGTTAGCTATGTGTGTGTCCAATCTCAGGTCATATGTTAATGTAATGCCTAAGTACTTAGGCTGCACAACATTAGTCAGTGCTGAATAAAAAGATAAATAAAAATAAATAGCCAAGAGTTCAACGTAAGTTCGTCTGGTCAGGTATCATGATGGGGATTCAGATGCGGTCACTGACCAATTCAATGTGGTGATGTTGACTTGGTCAGTGGCCACATCTACATCCTCATAAAATAAATGTGTGGCCTGTGTGACTGAGAGCAACAATGCCTGATTGGTCAAATTATACATTACCTGCTTATTAATTGCTAAAAGCATCCAGGAAATTTACAATGAAACTAATGGCAAAATCAGAAATGTGCCTGGGGTGTTTATGAAAGTTTAGAGCAAAAGTAATGCGCTAAAAACTTCTGCAAAAGATTTCTGTGTTCTGACGTGGCAAGAGCTTCAAGATTTGTCGAGGGAATCTACAATTAGAGGACTTCGCAAGTTGGAGAAAAACACGAATGGAAGTTACTCACCACAGGCAGTAAAATAGCCAGGGTAAAAATTTTATGCATCATCTACTGTGGCAACTGGGGAATCGGTGAAAACATATATTTAAGACAACCTCGTTATCAGACGTCCTCAAACAGTAGAACAGAATCTGCTGCCCGATGAGATAGTGTTTGCACCCAATTTTCCTTCTGCCTGAGAGAACTTTATATGGACCCAAAGTAGTCGACACCCGACAGATCGAGTGTCGTCTACCTTGGAGGGGCTTTAGTTTCTCCAGAGATGGATAGACGGCTCAAAGTAAGTTTAGTGCCTAGTGTCACATGTGTTGTCAACTGCTGTCCGCTGTGCGCCAGACAACAAACAAGGCCCATGAAAACGGAAAAAGAAGCACACTAGAAGAGTTGGTGTGGACTGCTTGGCAAAGTGGAACACAATGAATAGTGGATCGAGAGAGAGGGTGCTACAGTCCGTGATCAAGTATTTCACGAGCAACAAGCTTAGCCTGGTGCAATCCAACAAGGAAGGTGGGTTTGTTGTTCTCTCTGAAAAACTGTACAAAGAAAAAGCCGCCAATCTATGGAAAGAAATGTCAGACCGGTGAACCTGTTGCCAACACGATTGAAGACAAAAGTGCTCAAGCTTTAGAAGCTGCAGAACCTTGATGCTTCGGCCCTAGAAGTGAAAAGGTGTAGGAAAGGGGACCTTCATATCTTCTTCGCCATGAAAACCCATATTTCGGCGGTTCCATTTAGGGCCGGTGTGACGGAAGACAACTCGTGGCAGAAGTGTGTGAGTGGGTCTTACACAATGCCTTGAGTAGCTTGGAAATCAGCCACCCTTTTGGTGTGAATTGCTCTTTGTATGTGATAGAAGGGCTTCAGTCAAACAATCTGTGTGCAAATGCCAAATTTCATATTGAGGAACTGTTTTATCAAGCGGACTTCTTTTGGCTGTTCATGAACAAATTGAACAGTATAGGGACAAAAAGTCTATCACTTCTAGTTGTTTAATTATCGACTCTTGTGCAGAACTTCTATCATTTTACTTGACCGATTCCATGCATTGTTTTCTTCAGTGTGCACAGAGAAGGCTCAAATGCTCAGCATTGGCTCAAGTGTGGCGCCAGTCCTTTGCCAGATAGTTTTATTAAAGTTTCACAATGTCGTTTCACAGAATGACAGTCTGCATTTTTCATTATGTTGATGAATTTTTTTAGCACTTTTAAACATTAGTGAAGGTGACAGCATTGGATATTTTTCTGCAGAAATTTTAGCAACCTATACCGCATGCTGTCAAATTTCACTTATGGACTCACTTATGAACTTTGCCAAGATTGTTCCATTTGACCTGGTGGCACATTTTAAAGGCAATGGCCGTGCCTCTTGGCTTTATGCCCCACGTACAAAAAGAAGCATTACTCCCCTTTGAAGCATGTTAAAAAGGTATTGTTTCTTTGTAAACTCTTTAATAAGAGTTGTGTGCATTCAGTACACCTAGGACTCCAGGAACAATCAGCCAGGCTACCCTGGATCTTTACTGCATTCTGTGGCGGGATCATCTTTCAAAAAGCTGAAAGGAAAAACTAAAATAGAGACAACTCTGCAGGTGGTGCACAAAAAGCATGTAGCCCAGCACGGTGATGCCATATTTCATGGAATCTTGCATAGCCCCAAGAAAGGAGCCACAAAGAAAGGCGTATGGCTCGTGTTGTTGGCACTGTGCAAGCTGTCCAGGCTTTGCAAGTGTATAGCTATGCAAGAAGTGATTCGAACACCGTTTGTGAAAACAAGCAGGCAAACATATTCACAGATAAACTAAGAATAGAGACAACTCTGCAGGTGGTGCACAAAAAGCATGTAGCCCAGCACGGTGATGCCATATTTCATGGAATCTTGAGTAGCCCCAAGAAAGGAGCCACAAAGAAAGGCGTATGGCTCGTGTTGTTGGCACTGTGCAAGCTGTCCAGGCTTTGCAAGTGTATAGCTATGCAAGAAGTGATTCGAACACCGTTTGTGAAAAGAAGCAGGCAAACATATTCACAGATAACGCTGTTCTGCTAGTACACCGAACTACCTTGTCCTGTGGCAGTGTCTACATCGGTCAAATGGGCCGATGCCTCAGTGACAGGCTGCAAGAACACAGCTATCTCCTCCCCACAGGCACTGGTGGAAACTTGCCTCTGTGTTACAAAAGCTGTGGCTTCAAATTTCAAATCAGCGATCGTAATTGGCAAACGTAGAAACGAGAGTGAACTTGAAATCTGTGAGGCCTTCGAAATCAGGGAGCAGAGCAAAACATCACTTGTGAGCGAATCCTCACAGATAAATAATTTGCGTTTCTAGATATACTAGCTGGTAAGGTTCGCGTTAAGTGTTTTTGCAGTTTGACACCTTTTATGCTCTGTACTGTTAGGTGTGCAAGTTTGACATGGCTCAGATGTTCTTTCTACGCATGCGCTGCTGATTCATGTGTGGAGATGTGTGCACTTGTATGTCCAGCACTTGTCTTGGGAGGTTGTTGTCCTTCGCTGTCTTCATGTGGCTTTTCACTGTTTTCATTTTTCAGCTTAAATAACTACGATTCAAATATTACTTTGAGTATTTTTTTTTGATGGTATGTCTAAGGCTTTGTATTGATCGTGTGGACTCTCTTATTACGATGTCTGTATATGCTAGTTTTATGGCTGTATTGACACTGCTGTTTTTTTTTACATTTTATTCCTTCTTTACATGTGTAATCAACCCTCTATGATGCCCTATTCTGGTGTTGTGTGTATTGGTACAAAAAAATAATAAACCTGGTAATATTATACAAGAAAATATTTACCACAACGTACGTGAGCACGCGTTTCCATTGACTTACTCGGCTGTTGTGCTTCTGCATTGCAGTCTCTCCACCCCAGGTGGCGCAGATGCTTTGACCGACTGACAGCCATGGCTAGGGGCCACCTGATTCGGAGGCTGATGAAGACACACCGCGTGCAGTCCATCATCCAGACCATCAAGGTGAGGGCTGCTCTGGCAAGCTTATGACCCTTATTGTAGGATGCATGCCCAGAAATCGGGCGAACACAGGGAAAGTGAAGCAGGCAGATCGACTGGCTGAGTCGTTCTTGAAACTGCCCAATATAAGCTTCTTCAAGCATCACAAGGAAAGGGGTAAAGGAGAGAATGCAAACACATTTATGGACACCTCACGTCAAGCTAACCTGCGTAAAACATTGCCCTCTGTCTTGTATAGATTAACCGAAATGTCTTTTGCGCAATCATCACTCTTCTCTTTCATGATTAAAGCATCTAAGAGTTCATGCCCTACTTTGATGCTGCTCTTTCTTAAAATCTTCATTTTTTCGAGCAAAGGCTCATATTCTAAGCATGTACTGCAATGAGGGGACAGGTCCGCTCCTTCTCTATTTAGAACTGACAAGGCATGCTGGTCTTGAAATGGAGAAAATCGCAAAAAAGTTTATTTTTGAAAAAGTGCACTATCGCGAAGTTCTAACATTAATAATCTCCCAGTAGAACTTGAGAAAGCCCCAATTCAATCGAGAAATATTTAACCCTTTCGGCCCTGGCGTCCTATTAAAAAGACAGTGTAGTATCGTGCAGCCACAGGCCACGATGCTGAAGCACCAGCCGACACGAGGTACGCAGCAGCGGGTAGGACACAAAGTATGCAGCAGCCAAGCAGTAACTCCTTTATCATATACAATGCCGCGCATATATACACAGGGTAGACCCCCTGAGGACGAAAATACTTTACATGAAACCAAATCTGGCAACCATGAAATTGAAACTGAAACACCACAGACGGGGAGAAAGTTTGCTGCCAAATGTGACATAGCGAAGTCAAAAATTGTTAAAAATTTGTCCGATATATCCTCAATACACCTGCGCAAGCTTAGGTAGTAATTTTTTCGTCGTCGTCTTTTTCGGAACTCGGCAAAGTGGAAAACAAAGTGGTAGAATGCGATAACGATGACACTCACCACAGCCAAATAATAAATGATACCTTGCTGGTTAACTATTAGATCAGTAGCTATCGTATTTTTTCAAGTTGTTTCTAAGATGTCTAACTTGCTACTTATAAAGTGCGTCTTCCCTAACACTAACGTATTGCACGCAGCAATGGACAACCTTCATATCCTAGATATAGGACACCAGGACTCAGTGGTTGTCAGACGTCTGAATGCATTCAGGTTAATCCAGATGCATAGCTCTTGTTATTCTAGTCGAGAAACCTGACCATATCACTTTTGTGATACGTATGGGGTGTCTAGTAGCAAGATAGTACGTAAGGAACTTTAATTGGTTTTATGAAATGTTATAATGGTGTGCGATTGAGCTAGAAGAAGACATCGAAGTGTAGCTCAATCAGCTTGCCCTTGCAAACATAGGCGGAATTAATTCCGGCACTGCAAAGCAAGATTCGGAAACTTTCTATGATGTGGCATCTTCCAAAGTGTTCAATAAGTAGGCGGCGGCCATTCTAATGCAAAGAAGAGCGATGTATCACGAGTGCAAAGGCTTGTTATTAGACAGTTTAGGCAGTGTAACTAATACGTGGTTGCTGTACTATGTTAGTTTCACAATGCTAACTTGCACTAAAAGTGTTAAATAAATAGATGTATTCAAATTCACTATTATTTTACTTTCACAACCACTAAACCCTGGTGTCCTATATATAGGACATGGAGCCTTTTTTTTTGTATACTGACGGGGTACTCAAGGGAAAAAAAAAACATTTTAGTGTTCTTGAGGCTCTAGTAACTCCAAAACAACGAGAAACAAAAATATCTGCTGGTAAAAAAAAAAATCCGGGGCTGAAAGGGTCAAAAAACAGCACTTTACATGTCTAGATCAAGGCGAAACGATCCAAAGTTGGCTAGACAAGTTCGAAGTTTGCGTGCTCGTACATTCTGAATTCGGCGACTGAGCGCCACCATCTTGGTGTTGTTTTCAAGCTGCTTTCTTTGTGCATTGTTTGACACGAAATGCATCAGGAACCATCAGTTGGCGGTTTGCGTCGAAAGCAAAACTTGGCACATGTAGTGTGTATATTTCGTCGGCCCATGCCTTGAGTGTTGTCACGTAACGCATCGATACCGTTTTCTTATTGGCTGAAGAAAATAGCCAGCGCTCAGCAAGTGCGGCCAACGTGAAAAAGCACTTAGCGTCAAGTCCACTGCGGAACGAAAATTTGGACTTCTCGGTGTCGACACAGAACAGGGGAACGTCAGCGACAGTGGAATGGAATTGACCATTTGTGGGAAAGCTACTGCGCATGAGCAGAAACAACACAGGTAGTGCCCTCTCCTGGCATTTTGGTTTTGGTTGGAAAACACGAGCCCGTCCAGCCACCAGTCATACATTTGTGTGCCGTGGTTCAGTGGCCCTGCTTTCGTAGTTTGGGCAAATATGTCAGCACACTCTGTGAGTTATTTTACTGAGAAAGGAGCATGAAGAGCTGGGCTGGATAGTCCATGTGTAGGTGCGAGAAAAAGCTGCAAAAGCTTCCGGTCATGGTGTGTGAGTGAAAGTGCCTTCTTCGTTCTTGTCTTGAGTTTTACTTGGTTTTTCTCGCATCTAAACTGAGAAATTAGCACTAACTTTGACAGGTTCCTCTCTACGAGGCTACCCGCAGATAAGAGTTGCTCAGATAATGGCATGTAGGATTACAGAGTGTTGGCGAATGAGGAGAAAAGCTCTATTGAAACAGAAGAGTGTGGGTCACGAATGAACATCTTCGGACCTTTTATATATCAGCGCTTCTAACATACTACCAAATACTGCCGTTAGTATGTAAGGATGCGCTCTCACGTACTGCGCCAACCAAGTTTGATACAGCAGTGCGGATCATTTAATAATCACAATTATGGAAGCTGCTTCCGTGGTCACTTTGTGTATAGTAAAAGAAACTCCTGTCATGGGAAAAAAGCGTAATGTTGCGTATTAGGAAAGTGCATAGTAGCCTAATGTTGCATATTAGGAAAGCGCATTGATGCATATTCATTTACATCATCGTTTGTTACATCGGTGATTTTGACTCGAGACGCTTTTATCAGGGTGTACTCACAAGCTCTACTTATATATAGAAACCTTTTCCGGCCAAGACAATCACAGTGTGTTCCAATGATGTGACCAGTATTACAGTGACGAACGCTGCCATTGTCACATAAACACCAGAACTCGCAGACAAGTCACCCTCACCAAAACTAGGTCATCGTCAATCATCGTTCCCATTTTTTCTTGAAGGTGCAGGTGTAATGAGCTTGGTGAACATTCGAGGTAGTGAAATGCAGGTGTCGCTTCACTTCGTTGTTGCTCAGGCTGAAACTCAAAAAATCCTTGTTCTACCCCATTTCTACCAACGTAAACGGAAAGTTTTCCTCCTCTATCATGTTTTTTTCAATAATAGGCACGTGTTTTCGGCCCTAAAGCAACAAAACAAACGCATGTGAACCGCTGAACACAGCTTTGTGCATTTTAGCTGGCAAACACATTTTCAACCAAAAACACAAGCGAAGCTTTCCTGTTGAAACGACAGGTCGTACTCACTTTTCTGCAAATGTGTTTCAGGGACGAACATGGAAAGCTGAATATGTCCCCGATAGAAGCTAGTAAAAGACGGTTAGAGTACCGTTGGCAGAAAAGTAGAGATAAAGGACAGAAATAGTGAAAAAAATGAGGTCACTTTGCCTGAAGGAGCAGAGAGGTGGAACACAATTTTATATTTTTCTTTTTCATAATAAGATTGATTTAGTCAAAGTAGATAAGGCATTAGCGCAACATAAAAATAGAGATTTCTTTTTGTTTTTTTCTTGCGAGCGTGGTGGCACACATGTCACTGCCCCGTTATAAAAGTAAACGCTCTTAGCATCCGTCTATTCATCCATTGTCAATTCTTCATCGTACATTTGAGCGTGTTTAATTATCTTCTCAGACTTATGACTTACGCCGACTGCGGCGACAGTGTTTAAGGAGCAAAGAAAAGAGTACGGACTTGTGATGAAACTTGTGATGGCATCCTCAATGAGTGATTTGCTTTACTGAAGGTGACTGGAGATTCATCATTAACGTCATTTATATATGCAACAAAGACCATGCAGCCAAGAATGCCATGAATAACAAGCTCATGGATAGGCCTCCCAACCTCAGCCATGGGGCACTGCACCGCGCGTTTTTCTCAGTCTTTCTAGCTAAAACCAGTCGCTCATCACCTTGCTCACGCCTTCTGACTGCTCTGTCTGAGAATGCTTACAAGCTCTGCACGTGCTGTTGTCTGGTTTCCCTGCTCATGCAGCATCACCTGTGACTTGCTCCGATGGTTTACGAAGATTTTTAAAAACATTTTCACGGTGTGAATCTCACCAGAACCCAGAGCAATTCATTGACAACCTTTGCGGGACCGAGCAATAATGTCGTCAAATACGATGTCGTTGAGCGAGTGCTATATATGTGCTTGTCGATGGTGAACAACCGTATACCTGTGACATTAAAAGTGAGGTGACTGTGGGAATTCTATGTATGTTACCGGTAAAATGCGCATTTGCTGCTGCAGTCGTGTCTTCTCGGAACTGTCAACAAACGACCACCACGCTTTCGCATGCATTTGTATATAGCATTCGGATTTCGGTTGCTTAGATGCCAAGCTTGTCGTGGGGCTCTAAGTTCATTAGGAGGTCAGCATGAAGAGCTTAAACTTACATCTGCCCTGTTTAGTCGCTGGCACCATTGCAATGCACAGTGTCGAGTTTCATGAGAGTTTGACTTTTGCCGAGGTTTATATCGGATGTTAACAACGTCGTATCGCGAGTTCAATGCCACCTTGGATTTTTTTACAGCTCCTGTGAAAGCATAATGATGCGCACAAAAAAACTATTTTATGTCCACTTCAAACATGCATGTTTCCTGCTGCGCATGTTTTATTTTGGACCACCATCCACGGCTGATCACGCAGCATGTTCACCGATTCGAATGTCGATTTGGTTGTTTTGACAGCTAGCTTGGTCTTTGTCATAATATTGTCACGAACAAAACAAGACCTGCCGCCAGGAGTTCACTTGAACCAGAGCAACGAAGATGTGTTCTTCTTCTTTTTCACGCCCAAAAACGCGTATGAGCCACAGTGGCTCGTTCATCAATGGTGGCATTACCCCCTCTCCCAAGAAGCATCGTCTCGATGCTGTACACTAAGGCAAAAAAATAAAAGAAAATTAGATGAAAATTAGCATGTGAGCAAAATGAATGGCGTAAGGCAGAATAACGTAGTTGGTTGTGGGGACAAAAGTTAAATGAGAAATAAGAAAAATAGGAAAAATGTAAGGAAAAGACGAAACAAAAAGAAAGATGCGAAGTTACCAATAAAGTCAGTCACTCACTGGCGATTCACAGCTGAAAAGTATGGTTTGAGACGTGAAACGTGAATGACTTCAGTTTGCGGGGTGAAACGGGAACGACTCGAATTGCCTTGTGGGAGAACCTCGTAAGTGACGTCGCTGAGACGTCGCACAACCTTGTAAGGGCCAAAGTAGCGGCGAAGAAGCTTTTCTGAACGTCCACGCTGTCGGATAGGGGTCCACACCCAGACTTCATCACCTGACTTAAAAATAACTTCACGGTGGCGAAGATTGTAGCGGCGCGCATCTGCGGTTTGGTGACGTTGAATACGGTGACGAGCAAGTTGACGGGCCTCTTCTGCGCACTGCGCGAATTTGGCGGAATCTGTGTGGTATATTCCTAAGTTGTCGGGCAGGAGCATGGCGTCGAGCATCGTCATGACGTCGCGACCGTGGATTAAGCGAAAAGGCGTGAAACCGGTACTTTCTTGAACAGCAGTGTTATACGCAAAAGTTACGTAGGGAAGTATGGTGTCCCAGTTCTTGTGATCGATGTCCACATACATTGACAGCATGTCTGCGATTGTCTTATTGAGTCGTTCAGTCAGCCCATTTGTTTGCGGGTGGTAAGCCGTTGTTTTACGATGTTCCGTGCCACTTAATCGCAAGACTTCCTGCAGCATCTCTGCGGTGAAAGCTGTCCCATGATCAGTTATGACGACAGCTGGAGCACCGTGACGTAAGACGATGCTGTTAACAAAAAATTGGGCGACATCTGCTGCGGTGGCTTTTGGAAGTGCCTTGGTTTCACAGTAGCGTGTTAAGTAGTCTGTAGCGACGACAATCCACCCGTTTCCAGACGAAGACGTGGGGAATGACCCCAGCAAGTCCATGCCAATCTGATGAAAGGGCGCCTTTGGTGGGCCAATTGGGTGCAGTAGCCCCGCTGGTCGTAAAGGTGGAATCTTACGTCGCTGACAGTCGCGACATGTGCGAACGTAGTGGTTCACAGTCTTCGCGAGACGTGGCCAGTAGTAGGAGCGTTGAATCCGTTGCAGCGTGCGCGTATAGCCGAGGTGTCCGGATGATGGCTCATCATGACACGCACGTAAAATGTCACCACGAAGCGTAGTTGGCACAACAAGCAGATACATAGCTTGTGTAGGATGAAAGTTCTTTTTATAAAGCACTCTATCACGGAAACAAAAGGAAGATAGTGAGCGCACAAAGCTTCGAGGAAGGTGGGAATTGCGTCCTTCCAGGTAGTCAATGAGCGGGATGAGCTCCGAGTCGTGACGCTGTAGCTCAGCTAAGCTGGTTGCTGATACGGCAGAAAGAAAAGTGTCGTCGTCTTTAAGGTCAGTGTTGGCATTTTCGACCGGTGCACGTGAGAGACAGTCGGCGTCGGTGTGTTTCCGCCCAGATTTGTGGACGATGGTGACATCGAAATCTTGTAGCCGAAGGGCTCCATCGTGCTAGACGACCTGAGGGATCTTTGAGATTCGCGAGCCAACAAAGGGAATGGTGGTCGCTAACTACCCTGAATGGGCGGCCATACAAGTATGGGCGGAACTTTGTTATGGCCCAGACAACAGCGAGGCATTCCTTTTCGGTTGCAGAATAGTTTTTCTCCGCTGGTGATAACGTTCTGCTCGCATAAGCGATCACGCGCTCTACGCCATTTTGCCACTGAACTAATACCGCTCCTAGTCCAACGTTGCTGGCGTCAGTGTGTAATTCCGTGTCAGCGCTTTCGTCAAAATGACCTAGTACAGGCGGAGCCTGGAGGAGGTTTCGGAGGTTGTCGAACGCATGGCACTGATCGGAACCCCAAACAAACGAGACACCGTCTTTTGTAAGCTTGTTGAGGGGTTCAGCAATCTTCGAGAAGTTTTTGACAAAGCGCCTGTAATACGCACAGAGCCTCAGAAATCGGCGTAGGTCGCGCTTATTTGTGGGCACGGGAAAGGCGGCAACGGCGCGGGTTTTCTCGGGATCTGTGCGGATGCCAGCATGGCTCACAACGTGACCAAGGAACTTCAGTTCTTCATATCCAAAATGACATTTGTCGGGTTTGAGAGACAACCCCGCTGTTCTAATTGCCTGAAGAACTGCATGAAGGCGTTGGACGTGTTGTTCAAACGTGTCTGCAAAGACCACGACGTCATCAAGGTAAACAAGACATGATTGCCATTTGAGCCCCGTGAGAACCGTATCCATCATTCTTTGAAAAGTAGCTGGCGCTGAGCATAGACCGAAAGGCAACACTTTAAACTCGTACAGACCGTCGGGAGTAATAAACGCCGTCTTTTCGCGGTCGCGCTCGTCTACTGCGATTTGCCAGTAGCCGCTACGCAAATCCATGGAGGAAAAATATTTAGCGTTGCGTATACGGTCCAACGAGTCATCTATCCGGGGTAGAGGATAAACGTCCTTTTTGGTGACCTTGTTCAGTTTACGGTAATCAATGCAAAAACGCAACGTACCATCCCTCTTCTTTACTAGCACAACTGTCGAAGCCCAGGGACTGGTCGATGGCTGAATGACGTCGTCCTGAAGCATCTGCTGGACTTGGTCACGTATAGCATCTTGCTCTTTTTGCGACACCCTATAGGCATGTTGTCGGATGGGTCTCTCAGTAGGTTCCGTGATGATACGATGTTGAGCAAGTGGTGTCTGTTTAACCTTTGACGTAGTGGCAAAGCAGTCTTGAAATGAGCCGAGTATACGCAAAAGGCTTTCTCGTTGAGCCGAAGGTAGTCTCTCGTTTACGTCGAGAGTGCTCACGAAGGCCTCGTCAGGGTGGCCATTCGATGAAAATGAAGCTAACGTAGACGGACCATCGGCATCGGCAAGTTCTTCACAATATGCAATGGCAGTGTGTCTCGTTAGGTGGCGATATTCGTCGCTGAAGTTCGTGACCAGCAGGTGAGCATGCCTATTGCTAGGCTGAATGATTCCTCGGGCAACACAGATTTGTTGTGAAATAAGGAGAGACAAATTGGCCTCTGCAATTACTGCGTCAGACAAGTCCTGTCCTAATTCTACTTTGACAAAGAGGCTGCTTCGAGGTGGGAGAGTCAGAGAATCGTCGGTAACACGGGGCGCTCTTTTCCGGAATTGCGTACTGTCAGTTTGAGCGCAAAAAGGATCCTCGAACGACACAAGTAATTCACGGAGGTCGATGACGGCGTTGTATTCACGAAGGAAGTCCATTCCTAGAATAACTGGCCGAGAGCACACGCGCAATACGAGGAAAGAGCCCGCAAATGTTGACGTACGTATTCGAATGCGTGCCGTGCACATACCAGTAGGCGTCGCCAGATGGCCACCTGCCGTGCGCAACTGAGGTCCTTGCCGAGGCCTGGTAACCTTCCTCAGTTCAGATGCCAGTGTTGCGCTCATTACGGAATAGTCGGCACCGGTGTCGACGAGGGCGTTAACAGCATGATTGTCGACGAAGACGGCAATTTCGGCAGAAACAATCTTTTTGCTGTCGGAGAACACTGCAAAACCGGAATCGCCCTCGTCCGGTCGTTGCGTCGAAGGAGGGTCTTTTACAGTTCGCCGGGCCGCGACTTCACCCCCAGAAGTCGCCGTTCCTAGTTTCCCCTGCGGGGACTTGGTGACCGGCTCCTGAAAGGAGCGGAAGACGATGAGGGCAAACTGGGTGACGTAGACCGCCGAGGCGATGGTGATCTCGACTGGTGGTGCCGAATAGCCGAAGGAGTACGTTGGCCCGTGAAATAGTCTTCAATTTCGCGGGGGCGCTCACCGTAGCGCGGGCATCGAGCATCAGGGTGGAAGCCGCGGAGACCTAGTTGCCGGTATTGACAGTTCCGGTATACGTGACCCGCTTCGCTACAGTGATAGCAGAGTGGACGGTTATCCGAGGTGCGCCACGTGCTTGCCTTGCTACCACTTTGTCTTGAGATAGACGCCGGATAGGTGGGTGGGCTTGAAAACCTTGAGCCGAGAGGTGGGCTTGAAGCAGTGTCGTGAAATGGCTGCATAGCCTGGTACCTTGGCCGCATAGCAGTATCTGTAGCCAGTGGCGCAGGGGATCGCAATGCCGCTGCGTATGTCAGGACTGGGGCCTCGGGAATCGACGGTGCGATTGGGGCTAGGGGTGTGACGGCCTGCCGGACTTCTTGTCTGATTACATCCGCGAGGGCTGACAGAGGTGGATGGGATCCCACAGCCTGCAGCTGTCGCAATTCGTCCCGAACGATACTTCGAATGAAGTCTGCGAGGGTCTGTCTCTCTCTGTCCGAGCCGATAGAGCATGTGGTGGCCGAGATCTGGCGTTCGTATTGTGACGACCGCTGCTGCAGCGTACGTTCCATCATAGCTGCCTCACTGATGAACTGGGCGACTGTCGTCGGTGGATTGCGCACGAGCCCAGCGAAAAGCTGTTCTTTTACTCCGCTCATCAAATGGCGCACCTTCTTTTCCTCAGGCATGGCAGGGTCCGCGCGCTTGAAGAGTCGAAGCATGTCCTCGACAAACATGGATACACGTTCGTTCGGCCGTTGGTTTTTGCTGGATATGGCTTGTTCGGCCCTCTCCTTCCTTTCGGTGTTGCGATAGGCGTCACAGAGCTGTCGGCTAAACTCTTGCCATGTTGCAAAGGAGCCCTCGTGGTTCTCGTACCACGTCTTCGCAGAATCCTCCAAGTAGAAGTAAACTCGGCGCAGCTTGCGAACATCGTCCCATTCGTTGATACTGGCAACCCGATCAAAGTGGTCTAGCCAGTCATCAACATCCTCGAAGATGTCTCCATGGAACGGCTTTGGTGTCTGTGGCACGTGAAAAACATGGGCGAGAAGAGAATCATGGCCATCGCTGGTTTGGACTGCCTGGCTTGTCATCGCAGTTGCCATCTTTCTGGTTGTCGATGCCAAGGGACCAAATTCAGGGGGTAACCCACGCAGGCGGCGGCTGATTCTTGCTCTGGGGGATGTAGCTGTCTCCACGATGGCCGACACAGCCGAAGTACACGTACCCAGCGTCTCCACCAGTAATGTCACGAACAAAACAAGATCTGCCGCCAGGAGTTCACTTGAACCAGAGCAACGAAGATGTGTTCTTCTTCTTCTTCACGCCCAAAAACGCGTATGAGCCACAGTGGCTCGTTCATCAATGGTGGCAATATAATACCCACTAGGATCAAGCATGTTTTTGGTTACGCCAAGATTTGCTCCTGATAATCGTGTCTGATTTCGCGAAACCATCGGAAGTTTTATTGCTGCCGTGGTTCTTTTTTCAACTCATTGTCATAGCGCCAGCAATATATGACCCGCAGCTCGGGCACATGCAAGAATATGATGTTTTACATGCAAAAACCATGACACCATTAGGAGGCACGCTGTGGTGCTGAACTTCATATTAATTCCGGCCGCCTGAGGTTTTTTTTAATGTGCACCTAAATATATTTGAAGTGTAAGGTGTGAGGACAACAACGAACAGAGGGTGCGCACACACCGAATGCCACTTTTGTTTACATTGAGCGTCATACCACCGTACGCTTAAAATATGCAAAATGCAACTCGCCCTCTCTGCCATTCCTACACTTAAATCTTAGCACAGCGTGACTACAGTTCGCTCCAATATTAATGCAGCTGGTGTATGCGGGAACTGTACTCACGACTTCGATGCTAGCATCACAACATTTCAGCCTGCTAGCTTATCGGTGGGTGTTCCTTGCAAGACCTATATGTATAAACGCTCAGTGCAAACACGCACCTTTGAATCTGTTTACATTGAGCGGTGACGAGAAGTCTACAGCCCGCAACAGAATAAAACACTCGCAGAGTTGTCTCGGAAAGCCAGTGCCTAATCTCGAAATGTGCAGTGGTTGTCTATTTGCTGTAGCTTCAGTTTACAAATGCACTTCCCTTTCATATTAGTCGGGCGAACACGTTTTACCCTGGTAATAGTCGGTAATACTGTGCACTACAAAAAGTTCTTCAAAGTGACAAGACTGCGGAAGTATCGACGAACTGCCATAATCCACTAATGACGTCATTGCTCCTCGCATTGCTCCTCGCATTGCTTGCATCGGAAACGGTAGAACTTCACAGGTAGTTTTCAGCTCTGAGACATTTTTAAACTTTTGTGGCATTTCACAATGCAGTAGGAGTGTGTGCCTGCTTTCCAGAATGACGAAGGAGCAGCGCTCACAGCATGCGAAATCTGAGATAAAAGCCCCAAGGAACACGTTTTCCGTGCGCACAGCGGAAAAACCAAGACAGCGCGGCCCATCCAAGCGACCAGAGTTTTGCCCTCTCTACGCTAGGTCCGCAAACGGTGCTGCACTAACTTGAGCCTGTCTTCCTTATAGGCACAAGCCTACTGGGGACACTGCCTACAGTCCTGGTCAGCTATGAAGTGTAGATTCAAGCCCATGTCATAGCAAGAATTCAAATAATGTTATTTTTTCCCCTTTTTTATTTTTGTGACCTTGACCTTGATGCAAATAGTGACAGCAAGGACCACATAGGCATGTCATTTTTATGCACAGTGTACACATACTAGCTGAAAAACAACTGTGAAATGTCTGGTAGCGGCTTTCTCGCACTATTTTCAAGGACTATGTATGCTAATACAGCAATCTTTTCAGGTTTCTATGACGTAGTTGTAACATATATGGCATTATCTTGTTTCTGAAAGGCAAAGCTACATAGTGATGCTAATTATACAGTTATGTCGCATTACCACATCAATTTATCGGAAACTAAAACTTCATACATTTTTCTCAGTTTCATGTTCTTAGACATAACATGTAGCCTTACTTATTGATATGTTTTTATTGACTCACAATATTAAGTTTCATACAAATGTGTTTGTATTGAATAGACCTGGCCAACGATCCTATAATTTTCTTCTATCTTGTTCACCATATTGTAATTCAGGATGATTGTATACAATAAGTAAAAGAAAATTTTCACTTATGTTTCTATCCATTTGAAGTTTGTTACAATAAAATTAGACTCATTGTCTATACCAGCTCTCTGGCAATATAGATATATACAGTCGAGCCCACTCATAACGAACCTGAGCGAGACGCGGCATCCGTTCGCTGTAGCCTGAAGTTCGTAGTAAATGAAACACAGCTTTTAAAAAAGTTGCGAGTGAAAACACAAACTTTTTTTGCTCCAAAAAGTCCGTGATGCGCGTGTTTCGAAGAGCAGAAACGATAAGGGTGGTGTCGAGTTCATTTAAAACGGCAGGGTCCTTGTTCGCCCGGGCCGGTGGCATAAGCTGCATGAGGCACTGGCTCCAAAGTTTCGGCGTTCTCGCAATCCGCGATAAAGAGAAGGGAGGATGCGACAGGAGGGCGACCTTGAAAACCAAAACACACGGGAAGGAGGCAGGTTGGGTAGCTTGCTTGAAAGGTTCGCGAAACTCGCACGTAGAAAAGCTTGGAAAGAGTGCCTGCGCGTGCAGAAGTCAAGGCATAGCCGCCTGGATTGGTGCGCATGGCGGTGTTCAAAGAATCGGCGGCCGTGGTCAAAAAATCGTTTTGTTGCACCGGCAGGTTTGCGTGGCCTCACGAACTTCGATATTTCGCAATTCGCTCTGCACGAATTAACCAAATTAACAACCGTTTTCGCGCTTCCGCAGGCGCCCGGAAGGCATGCTGAGTTGAGTGCGGAGTGAGTGAGAACAAGTCCTAAACAGGAAACGAATCGCAAATTATCAGAGTCGGTGGGGTAACGTACGCGCATGCACTAGACGCAGACTATCGGATACAGTCGGTGGCCGACGATGTTGGCACATGGTCTGGTCACTCCACGCTGGCGACGCCAACGACAGTACCAGTGATCAAAAACAGGCTAGATGGCCGACGGGTCTTCGAAAGATCAGTGGCAGTGTGAAAGGGGGGCCTCGTCTGGTGATGCGGGGTGCTCTGAGTAGCGGGGGAACAAAGGACAGAGGGGTGCGTAACAAATAGCAGTCAGGCCATGGAAGAAGGCAACAAGTTTGCTTTCTCCATGGTTTGGGGAGAGCGGCAACTAGAGGGTCGCGGAGGCAGGGTCGGCGTTTAACAATAAGAATGTATGGGCACGTCGCCGATGCCAGATCGATGGTCAAAATTGGTTTCCCTGGAAGTCGGCAGACAGCTGACTCAATTCGCTGTAACCGATTAGCGGTGCTCGGAGATGTTCGTTGTAAGTGCGATTTTGTGCCATTGAACCAATTTATATTTTCACCGTCACGCGGAAATTGTTCGTTTTAAGTGGGGCCGTTATATGTGGGCTCGACTGAACTTTGTTTTTCGGTTTCACATAATTAAATTGCCAAAAGCCACGAAATAACTGTGCAAATTTCATATCATAGAAGCTTAATATCTTCTGGTTTAATCCAGCCATCTAAAATCTACTTAGTGATTTGGAACCTGCAGAAGAAACTGAACAAGTTTATCAAGTGTCATTCAATTCAGACATTAAAAATAAAAGTCTTTTTCAAGGCTCGTGCCTCCCCTTAACACGCCATGTAGAACCTCCCACGTTTAAGCAGTATTTTATATACCACTTTCGTGGCACACATGACATAGCTTTCCGCATGCTTCATTCTGCAATCGCTGCATAGGGATTCATTTGCTCCGTTGCTTGATCATAATCCGGCAGGCTTTCAAAGTGATGAAAAAACCGCCTGAACACCATGCCTATTTGCCATTTCTTGCATGTTGTGACTGACATAGTGCATATTGTCACGGGGTCGCGACGTGGAAGAAGGGAGCAGTTGCAGGTCGAATAGTAAACTGTTTATTTGAGCCGAACTTTTGGCCACGTAAAAGGAAAATCGAATTACAGCAAGTCATTGGCACTAATAGTGGCGAGCAGAGCGTCAGCTGTCGATCAACTGACGAGCGGCGAAGAGTGTCGGCATTTATACCCTTGCCATTGAATGTTCTAGCGTTATCATTAGTGGCGATGTAGGTTCCCGAATAATCTGTGACATTCCCGAAGTGGGCGTAATTTTAACAAAACGATCTACTAAAGCCTCGAAGCTTCTCAAACACAATAAACGCAGTTTGTGCTGAGCGTAGTGTAACAGAATCATAACAAAACTTGAGAAAAGGAACGCGGCATTGCCCCCCCTCAGAAAAAGGCATCGCCCCGATGCTTTAACAAAGACGAAGGTACAATAATAAACACAATAAACAATAAGTACAGCAGCAACAACAAAATAAAGTCCTTAGGTTCGCGCATGGAATGGCTTGAAGCGCACTACATGGACGACTTCAGGTCAGAGCAAGGCGCCGTTGAGAGTTCGTAATGCTGTCGGAAACAATCACGTAGTCGAGTGGGCCGAGACGTCGAACTACTCTGTACGGTCTGAAGTATCGTCGCAGAAGTTTTTCACTGAGCCCACATCGGCGTATCGGCATTCATACCCAGACACAATCTCAGGCTGGTACTCAACGAAGCTTCCTCGAAGATTGTAACGGAGGCTGTCAGTCACCTGCTGATTCTTGATGGGCAGGCGGGTGAGTTGACGAGCTTCTTCTGCACACTGAAGGTAGGCGGTGATGTCGTGTTTCCCTTTGTCAGTGACGTTTGGAAGCATAGCGTCGAGCGTCGTTGCCAGGCTCCTTCCGTGGACCAACTTGTACGGCCTCATCTGCGTCGTTTCTTAGACGGCCATATTGTACGCGAAGGTCACGTACAGAAGGATTTCATCCCACGTCTCGTGCTCGACGTCGACGTACATAGCCAGCGTATCAGTGATGGTCTTATTAAGAGGTTCGGTGTGGCCGTTGGTCTGTGGATGGTAGGCGCTGGTGCGGTGGTGACTTTTTTTACGGTACCTCAGGATCGCCTGAGGTAGGTCTGTTGTAAAGGCTGTACCTCTATCAGTAATGAGGACCTGTGCAGCTCGGTGATGCAGAACAATGTTCTCGATGAAGAACCTTGCTACCTCAGAGGCACTGCCTTTGGGGAGGGCCTTTGTTTCGGCGTAGCATGTGAGGTAGGCAGTAGCTACAACGATTCATTTGTTCCCGGAATTCAACATTGGGAATGGCCCCAGCAAGTCCATGCCGATTCGTTGGAATGGCCGGCGAGGTGGCTCGATGGGCTGGCCTAATCGGCGGTGTCTTTCGTCGCTGACAGTCGTGGAGGTCCTGACATAGCGAGTCACTTCAGTGGAAAGTCGTGGCTCGTAGTACTTTTCTTGTATTCTTGCGAGCGTAGGGGAAACACCGAGATGTCGAGCTGTTGGGTCATAATGTAGAGCCTCGAGTACTTCTGGTCTCACTGCTGAAGAAACCATGATAATGTCGTCGGCTCGAAGGGGCATAAGTTCTTCTTTAAGAGAACTCTTCCCAAAAAGAACGACTCCAGTCCTCTCTTAAAAACATTTAGAACAGTCGTGCTGTTACCCTCAAGGTATTCCACAAGACTTCTGAGTTCCAAGTCAGCTCGCTGTGTCTCGGCGAAGTTGTCGGCAGTTATTGTTCCTAAGAAGCTGTCGTCATCCAGGCCGTCGGGCAGCGGTGGTATGACAGGGGCACCAGACAAGCAGTCCGCGTCAGAGTGTGTTCTTTTAGACTTGTAAACGACGGTCACGTTGAAGTCTGAGGCTCCATCATGCGAGGCGACCCGAAGTGTTTTTCAAGTTGGCTAGCCAACACGAGGCGTGGTGGTCGCTCATAACTTTGAAAGACCTGCCGTATAGGTAGGGGTGAAAATTTTACGCTTCCCAGAGGATGGCAAGGCACTCCTTTTCGGTTGTGGAATAGTTGGCCTCGGCTTTGTATAGTGACCGGCTAGCATAGCTGATGACTTTTTCCACGCCGCCAGTTTTTTGCACAAGGATGGCGCCGAGTCCTATGCTGCTTGCATTAGTGTGTACTTCTGTTTCGGCATATTCGTCGAAATGCGCAAGTATTGGGGGTGTTTGGAGGCGTTATTTAAGTGCCTGAAATGCTTCCTCTTGTGGCGCTTCCCACCTGAATTTGACGTTGCTTTTCGTAAGGTGAGTTAGCGGCTTGGTGACCTGTGAAAAGCGTTTGCCGAAACGCCTGTAATAGGCGCAAAATCCGAGGAATCGGCATACACCATTTTTGTCAGTGGGCTGTGGGAAATCAGCGATGGCGAATGTTTTCCGCAGGTCGGGCGGATTACAGACTTGCTTATCACGTGTCCCAGGAAGAACAGCACCTTGTACGCGAAGCGGCATTTTTCTGGCTTCAGGGTTAGTCCAGAGGTGTTATAGCTTATAGTATTGCTTCTAAGCACCAGAGATGCTCGTCGAAGCTGGAAGAAAACGACGACGATGTCATCTAAGTACACAAGGCAAATCTCCCATTTCAATCCAGCCAGCACAGTGTCCTTAATGCGCAGGAGTGTTGCATGCGCCCAGCAAAGACCAAATGGCATGACATTAAACTCGAAGAGGCCGTCTGGTGCGATGAAGGCCATCTTCTCTCGATCTCTCTCGTCAACCTCAATTTGCCAAGAGCCCGTTTTGAGGCCCATAGAAAAAAAATTCGGCAGATCCCACGTACCTGGGGCTGGTAAATGACTGACTGGACTGGACTGGACTGGACTGGACTGGACTGGACTGGACTGGACTGGACTCGACTCGTCTGGACTGGACTGGACTGGACTGGACTGGACTCGACTCGACTCGAAAATGCTTCGCATTAAGAAAAAACTGGTCTTGAGAGTAGGCTGCCAGATTATCTTCATCTTAACAGTACATTCAAGTGGGACAAGGGTAGAGCGCACGGAAAGAAGATGTATTAGATTATTAGATTCGGGGCTTAAGTCCCAGTCTATTAACATTCTTTTCCACGCAGTTGCATAGGAGTAAAAAGAGATCAATATTCATACATATTTAGAGCTGTTACATAAAAATTCGGCAGATACCACGTACTTGGGTATCGATGTTATATGTAGCATGCGGAGGGAAGGTGACCGTGTTGCAATTTTTTTTATTGAGCGACATGTCATGAAATGACGCTAAATATATTTACAAGTGTTGCATGCACAGACATATGCTGAAGAGTTGCAGATGCTTATATAACCAGATGGGCGGGCGGGCGGGCGAGCGGTTTTTGCATTTAAAAGTACTTTGCATTGTGGAGAAAGTCCAGTGCGCCGTCTATATGTAGGAGAGGGTACTCGTCCTTCTTTGTGATTTTGTTCAGGTGTCGGTAATCCACCCAAAATGTAGGGTCCTATTCTTCTTCTTTAGCATTACGGTGGGCGACGCCCACGGGCTCTTGAATGGCTGAATGATGTCATCGCTTAGAATTTCGACTTGTTTCTTTACGGCATCGCGTACGCGCATCGAGACTCGGTACGGGCTTTGTTGAACTCGTCGGGCACTTTCTTCTGTTATGATACGATGTTTCACAACTAGGGTTTGTTGAATTCGCGATGATGATGAGAAGCAGTCTTTGAATTGCGAGAGCAGGGACTTGAGCTGGTTTTGCTTGCACTTTGAAAGGCTCGGGTTGACATCAAAATCTGGTTCGGCACCTCGATTCATCGAAGCAGCATCGACAGCATCGAAGAGGGCGAATGAATTGCTAGCCTCCACGAATTCGTCGATGAAGGCGACCGCCGTACCACAGTTTAGGTGCCTATATTACTGATTGAAGTTTGTCCGCACCACCTTTGCTTTGCTGTCATGCTGCTCAGCTATGCCTCTTCCGGCGCAAATCTAACGGTTCAAAAAAGGGGGTGGATCGCCCTCGACGACACTGTCAAAGTTTTCGTTTTTTTCGGTGCAAACGGAAACAACGACGTTGGAGAAAGGCGGCATGGTGATCTGCTCTTCTAGCACATGCAATGCGTAATTCCTTGGCATTGTGGGGTAGGCAGCGTGTTTTCTGAGGTAAGTATGATTGACCCAGACCTCAGGTCGATGATAGCGCCGTGTTGACTTAAAAAGTCCATTCCAAGTATCACATCCCTGGAGCAATCTTATAAGAATACTAAGCTCGCTGGATAAATCTGGTTATTGATGGTAATTCTTGCTGTGTAGACTCCAGTCGGCCTTATTAAGTGACTTCCAGCGATCCGGATTTCGGGACCTTGCCGTGCAGTCCTCACTTTTTTAACTTCGTCGCGAAAAAACCACTGACGATGGAAAAGTTGCCTCCAATATCGACGAGAGCAGTGACGAGGTGGTTGTCGAATGTTACGTCGAGATCGCTGATTGGTCGTCGTGGGTTGCGATTGGGTCGTGGCATGGGGTCACGACTACGTCTATTTGCTCCGTTCCTTCCACGTTCCATCGTGACGTCTTTTGCAGGCTGCAAAGGTTCAACGTCAAGACCCGTTTTGTCTTGCGGCGAGTGCTTTTGATTTCGTGGGGGCAACCGTCGGTGACGGCAAAGGATCTTCGGTAGTTCGTCGTATAGAAACTGCATCTCCATCGGTTGCTGCCCTTAGTTTTCCGAGTAAGGGCTCAGAGATCGGCCCAGGACAGGGCCGGTGTACTGCCCGTTGTGTGGTGAGGCGTAGCAGCCTGGCGACGGTGAACGATAAGGTCGCCGGGGTGTCGACTGCGCTCCCGCGAGGTAGGCGGTGATGTCATGTGGCTGTTCACCCTGTTGTGGGCACGGCACATTGATTTCGAAGCCCCATAGACGCATCTGTCGGTACTGGCAACGGCAGTAGGTGTGCCCTGCCTCGCCGGAATTGTAGCAGAGCGGGCGGTTGTCAGGTGCACGCCACACATCGGTTTTTCTCGGCGTGGTGCGCTGGCCTGCTGGCAAATGGTAGGACGTCGATGGTGGTGGCGGTGGTGGCTTCTGACGACGGAAGTGCGAAGGGGCGGCGTTTTAGCGTGGACAGGGAGGAGCGCAGAACTTCTTCTCACACAATGTCGGGGATCAAACCCACTCGAGGCTGCGCCAAAGGTAACAGCTTGCACAGCTCTTTCTGCTCGATCACTCAGATCGTTTCATGCATGTCTTCGAGTCAAGGGCTTGAGCAGCTACGCAGTCTGGAGTCGAGCGACAATTGTACTGTCTGGTACGCATGTCCAGGGTTTTTTTATAGTAGTCGCTTTCAATACAAATTCTTGAACGCTATTTGGTGGACTCCTCATCAGCTCGTGAAAAGCTCCTGTTTGACTCCTCGCATGAAGAACCGGACTTTCTTTTCTTCTGGCATTTTGGGGTCTGCATGGCAGAAGAGTTTAATTGTATCTTCTGTGAATATTGCCCTGTTTTCATTTGTCATCTGCATATGAGTTTCGAGGAGAGCTGTAGCCTTCTCCTTGCGGACCACACTTGTGAAAGTGGTGAGAAACCTGGCGTGAAAGACGTCCTAAGTGGTGAGGCTCTGCTCTTGATTCTCGAACCAGGTCCGACCAGCATCTTCTAAAGCGAAATACACATGCTGGTGCTTGTCATCGTCAGTCCAGTCATGGAAGGTGGCAATGCGGTTGAACCTTTCAATCCAGCTTTCCAGGTTTTCCAGTGGCGAACCGCGAAAAGTTGGCGGCTCTTTGGGTTGCCGGAGACTCACTGGGACAGGCTGCATAGGGGCGGTCATTGTTGCTGCTGTCGATGTCACAATTCGGTGCTGCCTGGTTTATTTAGGATAGGGGCCAGTATTATGGCTGCAGTCCCCTCTGCTTACGGCCTTGCTCGCTGTTCAGCATTGGTGTCGGCGTCTTCCTCGCGTCGTGGGCTGGTTTCACGGCTCGACGGGGCGTTTGGTACATGAAAGAAGCAGCACCTCCACTAGATGTCACGGGGTTGCGACTTGGAAGAAGGGAGAAGCTGCAGGTCGAATAATAAACTGTTTGTTTGAGCCGAACTTGTGGCCATGCAAACGGAAAATCAGATTACAAAAAGACACCCTGATAGCGGCGAGCAGAGCGTCGGCTGTCGATCAACTTACAAGCGGTGAAGCGTGTCGGCATTTATACCCTTGCCATAGAATATTCTAGCATTATCGCTAGCGGCGACATAGGTTCTTGAATAATCTGTGACGTTCCCGAAGTGGGCGTAATCCTAACAAAACAATCTAATAAAGCCTCGAAGCTTCTCGACCATCGTAGGCGCATTTTGCGCTGAACGTATTGTAGCGGGGTGTTAACAAAACTTGAGGAAAGGAACGTGGCAGTATATAGGGTGCAACAATGTGCTTCTTTTTCAGAGTTTAGTTGGGGCTGGCAGTATGTTTTTCTTCTTTTTTTTTATTCTTAAGAAGATTGTCAGGCACTGCTTAGATTAGCTCACTTCGAAACCCGGCCGCTGGAAGCCTGCTAAGTTGATTGTCAAAACTTTCATGCATTGTATGCGGACACGATTTAGTTAGCACTGAATGAAGGCACAACTTGCAATTACCCTTTTTACAATCTTTGATTGCACTGAATCAAAGAGCATAAGTGGTTTCTGCGCTCGTGGAACATATTTGCAGCAGATATGGCTTCTTTTGATTTGCAAGTTACTGTCTAAATATTGTAACAAACCCTTGGAAGGGATCTTGCATGTAAATTTCAAACTTTGCCCACATAGAGTTTCGTACAATATTACCTAGAGAGGAGTCTGGCGCTGCGATCGTGTACCCTCATGGGAATTATGGGAAGCACAGGCTTCGGATTGGATCGCGTTAGCCAACAAACTGTCTGTGGATCTTTTTCTACAGTTTCAGTTTCGTTCTATGCATAGAGTGGGTAGTGGGGTGGGTGCAAAGGACTGAAGCTGCGCCTTTGTTGTTCAAAGAAGCTGAAAGCTGCTAGGCCTCTCAATTTACTGCAACGCTGGAGCAGTATAAGTCGTGTTTAATAGTTTAAGCGAAGTGTCATCTACTCACCGCTGTGCATAGATGTAGCGTCCCATGCTAGTGCAGAATATTACATTGAGTTCACATTTGTTGTTAGTGCGTCTCACCAAAACTCGTTGAAGTAAACTTCAAAACGATGGCGATGCGAAGTAGTCGCACTGCCACGCTCTTCTGACTTCACTTCACAACAAAACGAGAGGTACGTTGGGGACAGATCACTTGAACAGACGCACCTGGCATCACAGCAGACGAAACGTTAAGTGTTTTTCACTTAATACAGTGCTGTCATTTCCATAAATGATTATTGTGTTCTTTCAAGGGAAAAACAAGAATGTTTGTTTTAAAATTCTGCAAAGAATAATTCATTACATCTTGATGCCAAATCTGGAATGCAATGGCAGAGCAATGAATACCCTGGTGGTTAAATTTGTCCAGGTTTCACTTCTACCGCCCAGTCACAAAACCTTTTTGCAATAAAGTTTGCGTACAAAAAAATGAAGAAAGTTTCAATTAGACATAACTTCAGCGTCGGGAATCTCAAGAACGTGATCCATCCGAAGCCTGTACTTCCCATAATTCCCATGAGGGCACAAGCTTTGCTGAAGCAGCCCACGTAGACACTAGCGGCAGATTCTCCTCTAGGTATTACTGTATGAAACTATGCTTGCCCATGAAGCCCAAAAGGTTTAGAAAATTGGGGGACCTTAAGCTTAGGAGTTGTACTCAATAATCTGTTTTTAGTGCCTACTTAAAACACTTAGTGTATAAATTAAATTTGTTCGAACTTGCTATGCACCCACTACGTGTCCTTAAGGGTGCAGTAGCATGTGTTGACCGAATGCGAGCATGCCATGCTAGGGCACAGTGCTTTGCTGCACCACATCTAGATCATCCCTGTAAAGAGAGAACCAGCACAGAGAGAAGCAGTAATGACATGTTCTCACCACGAAACTGCTTAGGTTCGTGGCAAACTTGTCAGCACGTCCAGCTTTTGTGCTCAAAAGCGATGGAGTCAGAGGTTTGGCTCCCCTTTGGGCTAGCTCAGCCTGCCTGCATGTCCCTTTTGTTGACATCACTGCTATCTTCTGAAAGTTTCTTGGTGGGCTGTGTGTAATGGGCACGCCTACATGCAGGATACGTTGGAGTGTGCATTGCGTCTACATGTAGAGCCACACATCTGCAAAGGACTGGTGACTCAGCAGGACGTTGAGCTGCACCAGAGGCTCATCACACAGGTGAACTCATTTACTCAGACATATAACGTTGCAACCACATTGACAGGGATTGTAGAATGTACATTCATAAGCAAGCTTGACTCGCATGGTCCACAGCATGTCCTGAAATGATTTGACTGACGTCCGCACCATATACACAATGCCCAAACAGGCTTGTAAGGAATTTCAAATAAACAAATAAGTATAGCTTTGTGTTCTATTGCGAGATGTTACTCATGCATGTGCAATGTCATTGAGCAGGAAAGCTTTTATGTGAAAACATTTGTATTCCAAACTCTGACTGTGCATTTGCTGAGAAATGAAAGCTTGTTGTTGATTCCCTGATTATCTAATTTTATCAAGCATTATTCAAGTTTATTCATAATTACATTCAAACTAAAGCCTAAATCTTATCACTGTAGATATAGAATGTTAAATGTGATAGAATAGAGGTGCCACCTGTTCCAGTGGCAGTGAAACTGTGCTGTCGTCATGCTCTGCTATATATTCCTTTTTAACTTGTCAAGGACTTTCTCCCACCCGTGTGCATTCTTGAGGCATCCATATTACCATTTGCAATGACGTCTATTGGTAAAGAGAATATGGGACACAGTCGTGCAGAAATCTAAGGTCGTGCAGAAATTTTGAAGGATGTTTTAACTGTTGCATTGGGAATGTGGCGATGAACATTCTTGAAGCCTGGCATTGTCAAAACTTGGTGCGAGTGATTGGGAGCCTGTTTCATACGTTTCGCATGAATTGTGAATTTTTCTACTCCACTTGTACAAGTCCAATCGGGACAAACATACGTTTATATTTCCAGTTAATTCTAGGCTTGTGCTAATATTTGAATGCTTCGAATATTGAAACTCAGTTCAATTACTTACTGAATTAACAAAGTAATAGGAGCATGTGATCACATCGTTAAATGTGTGTGCATAGTGTAACAAATTTAGCAAGAATTTGATATATTGTTATGGTGAAAAAATCCTAATGCGAATGCTGTTCTGGCCCTTGAAATTTCAACAGGCCCTTAAAATTCTTTGAACCTTGAACCCTGGTACATTCATATTCAGCTATGTATGCTACCAGAAGTAGAATAAAATTTTTAATGTTCTATTTTTTTCATTTTTAATGTTCTAGAAGGCTAATGTTCTAGTGCTTCTTTGGCTCTGGTACCATAACATTTGTTGCAACTATCACTGCTTATTTGTTTCACTGAAGTTGCATTAAACATATAGATTAGCTTGCCTGAATTTGTCAGGCTAAATGCGTGTGCAATATTGCAACATTCATCAAGAAATATCAGTGATTTTTCAACTTGCAGTTTATTTATTGGCACTGCAACCCTTTCAGGAGTTTTAGCAGGGTGGGATACAATGCATGAACGAAAATACATTAAACCGTTTAATGAGAGTCTACTGTATAAACATTAAATGTGTTTCGTTTACCAGGAGTTCTGTTCACTGAGAGCTCAACTGGGTTGCAGCTTTCAAGTATGAAACCAGTCGTATCATAAGCAGTTGTTCCATTAAAGCAACAGATTTTCATTTACTGAGAGTCCACTGTAATAGCACTCAAAATAAATCAACAGGAAGATTACAATAATAATAATAAAAGTAAATAATGAGAAAACTCACACATGCACTAAACATCACAAATTCATGTTCAATTTATCATGCAAAGCAAAGCATTTATCATAGGTGTAAATGAAACAAAGCAACAGGCAATGGAGATGTAAACAGACAGTAACTACGAAAAAGTAACTAAGCTTCTTGAATGATGTTGCTGCTAAGGTTATTTCAATCTGCGACTGTTCGTGGGAAAAAGAATACTTGAAACAGTCCTTGTGAGAATGGAAAGGAGTGATTTCTAGTTCATGCCTTTGGCGCAATGAATAACCTGAAGAGAATGAAATCTATTCGCTAATGTTGACGTGAAAGTGCCCCTTAACTGATGTCAGAGTTTTAAATGTGACGAGTGGTTTTTTTCGGCTAAGGGCATTGGGTTTGTGCGAGCTTTGCAGATCACGTACTGAATTGCGTCAGAAATCATTATAGAGGAGCTGTATGGCTCTTTTCTGAACATTTTATAGTTTCAGAGTATTACCTTTTGCATAGGGGTCCATTATTACAGCAGCATAGTCTAAGACTGGCAGAACAATCAAATTGTGTACTAATGACAAATTATGGCATTCATTAAGAAGTGTTCCGTGATTTTCAATTTGCAATCCTTGTCTGCCGATTGAATTTGGAATTATGGATGAGATAGTAAATCACAAAGTGAAAGTTGCACAAAACAAGCTGCAAGTGTTAGTACAGTACTGGAGACTTGGTATTTTGCAACTGTGGGCTGTATTGACTGTGAACAGCGGTCAATGCATTGTGCAGCTTTATTTTTGTTGATGTGTGTATTCATCTTCCTTTTCTTTGCTACAACCACAGCTTACATCAGCATGCCACGAGCTCCATGATGTCTTCTTCAGCATTCCTCTGTCTGAGAGAATGCAGCTGATCTCCCAGATGCGATCGCGGCATCATCCTGTCAGAACTGCCAAGGGTTGCACGGTGAGGCCCCTTTTCAAGTATTGTGTAGCTACAAGCCGTGTGCTGCTACACTTCGTGACAACTTTTCTTGACAGCACTGTGGAAGCTTCAGAACTGATGATGATGATAATGATGATCAAAACTTTATTACTCCCAAAAGAGGGAACCGGTCGAGAGGTCGGTTACGCTGCTTAGAGGAGGTCAGCGGGGATCCCTTGGGACACCGCGGCCTCTAATACGGGTGAGATTACTCGGCGTTGCTGTGTCGATTCAGTGATATACAGAAGGGACTCCCATGTATCTTCTGTGTGAGAAGCGTCAGCGTACTGTGGGCACATTCATGCCGTGTGTATGAAGGTGGCCGATTGTGAGCGGTATTTACTGAAGCCCGTGCTGCCTATCGCACCAAGAAATAGTAATAAAGTTTACTGATAACATATTGGCCACCTCTGTCAAATTCTTTGTAAAATTTTCAAATTTCGTCCTCTCACAATTTCAGGAATCTTGCCAGAAACTTTAGAAAATATTTTATTTCCAACGAAACAAAGCTCAAAAATCTATTAAAGCAGCGTCGCTTTCGCGATTAGCCTCGGCTCATTGTGTAGCGAGTTGTGAAGGCCGTGTTCCGCTGCTAAGATAGGACTGTACGTACTCCTGTTGTCATTATCAGCTAAAGCTGCATCATTTAGCAGAAGGGCTAAGTTAAGGACTTTTGTCGTGTTTTCCGAGAAGCTTCTCTTTCTTTGTGTCCATACCCTGTCCACAGAGTTGTGGCAGTGGGCATTGTGCTGAGCCGCTAATTAGGATTTTATTGTCGTTTTTCGTAAAACCGGCTGCTGTTTCCAACGTATTAGGACTGTATGTTAGACTGGTCATTTTTTAGTGCTCTGGAGGTTTTAGTAAACAGAGTCCAAGCTAGACCTGTGCGCTGGTACCTGTGTGCTCGGTTTGAAATGCTCCGGCTGAACGCCTTTGTCTCGTGCGATCTCCTTTGCCCTACCTTGTAGTAGCTCGATGTTAACAGCGAGATGTGTAGCTCGCTGCTCCCGCACAAAGTCTGCGAGTTCTCGTTTCACATCAGGAAATGCTTCATTTTTTGGTCCACGGAAACTTTTTCACTGGCCACTGTAAGCAAAGAGGGTGTCCTTCTGCTTCCACAAACCGCGAATACTCCGACCATTGACTCCAAACTGCCAGTCTGCGGCACAGTTGCCAGTGGTTTCGGCAGCAGTGATGACTTTCCTTTTAAAAGCAGCCGAGTACTGCCTGTACGGTGCTGACATGATGTAAAATCACAGGGGTAAAATTGTGGCCGTTGTTATGGGTGCCAAGTTGAATCAAGGGCCACTGACCACTTTTGCATGCATGGGTCTGTAAGACTAGTGCCTGCTACTGCTGCTAACGCTACGTAGCACTAAGCACAGAAGCGCGCAAACACTGGATGATGATAATAGCACTGCGCTATGCCGAATTCAAAACTAAATTTTGGTCGAAAATTCTTGGGACTCACATATAGTACAGGGTTGAAAAATTTCGTACCCTAATCTAGAAAAAACACCCCAGGCTATATGGGGACTTTTACGGCAATTTCGTGGTCTTTATATGGAAGGTCACTGCAACTAAATTTCACAAAAATGAATTTTTTTTGCGCAACCCGTCAGTTTTGTTGTAGCAGGCTTTGACAGTACGATTGTTCTACGCTGTCTTTGCAAAAACACCCAAAGATGATTTCGTGTGGATATATTTATTTGGCTGTTAAGCTTTGTTGCTAGCAAACCAGTCTGGGTTTATTTAGGGCTGCCCTCTGCTGAAAAGATTTCCTTTGCGTGGGAACTGTGGAACTGGTTTGCTGCATTTGGAAGTTTGTGTCGACTTGCACTTTGTGTTGTAATCCACCGCTTGTATTTCAGGCACCAAAAAAGATCTCCCTGGCCACGCAGAAGGTTCTGGAGAGGCGTTTCTCCAAGTGAGTACCACCGGAAGTTTCTCAAGTGGGGAGCAAGGAAGTGCCATGGTAGTTTCACTGTTTGCAAATTCAATCCTAGTAACTGCGAGACGTATCCATTTAGAATGACATCTGAAGGAGGGCAGATTTTGGGACTTGCACCATCAATCTTGCTGTCGAAATGTGCTCATGTTTCAGTGACCTTTCTTGGTGTTGAGGCTTGATCGTTTTCCAGTGCTGGTGTGTGCCGTAGCCGCTGATAACGATGAAAAACAAGGGCGCCCCAGACCACACATTCTTTTTCTGCTTCTGCGATAAAGCACATGCAAGGTTGTAGCCACCATAGATCATTACGATGGCTAACCGGTGAAAGTAGGAGCGTAATCTTATAAAACTCCATAACTGCTCGACAGTGACAGCAAGTAGTTTAGCCTGGTCTAATAGTACACCATCCTCTGATATGACATGACTGCAAATTTCGAGCTTTCGCACAGCAAAGTTGGAGTCACTTGAAGCTGAGCATTCTGGAGACACGTCAGTGCATGTCTCAGGCGCGCAAGGTGTGTTGCTAAGTTGGGTGCAAAGACAACAATGTCGTCGAGGTAGCAGAAACATCCGTTCTATTTAAAACTTCATAGAACTGAGTCCATCATTCGCTTGAAGGGGGCCGGCGCATTGCAGAGGTCGAAAGGCATGACATTGGATTCGTATAGTGTGTTGTGTGTCACAGAGGCTGTCTTTGGACCTGCTTTAGATCGGCATCTGCTAAGGGCACCTGCTAATACCACGTAGAGTAAAAACTCGTTAATTCGAATTTTACGGGGATGTCCAATGAGTTCAAATTAAACCAATTTGAACTAACTAATTTATTGAAAAAACAGCAAGAATTGAAACTGGGTTATCTGAAAATCAGACAAAATTTGCAAAAGTAATCTGTGATTACTTTCTGCTTCTTTTCATTGAAATTGATTGTCATAGCTTTGTTTTCTAATGCGCGAGCGTGGCGGAAAGCATCTTCTTCATCTTCCTCGAAGCTGAAGAAGAGGCACGCGACACGCATAGCCTTCATTACCTCCGAAGCTGTTGGCCGCGTTGGCGCCTCATCTTTATCGTCCTCACCCACGCCGTCGACGAGCACTTCTCCGGCAGTCGCCTGCACAATGATATCGTCGTCGATGATAGTGCTCCAGACCACTGCACTGCAATCTGCATCGACTTATTTGCCGAAGTTCACGTCACCAAGCGCATCCAGCGGTCAGTCAGGAATGACGTCGGCCTCGCGCTTGTCGAGATCGTCAGCTGTGCCCTCAATGGTCACACAAAAGTCACTGTGACGGAAGCAATTGACAAGAGTTGTTGCCGTGACCTGAACCCAGGCCCGCACCAACATATGCAAGGCCGAGAGCAGTGTCACATCATAGGCTTTTGTACCGGCGGTGCACAACACCAAATGCTCCATCATGTGGTGCCTGTAAAAGCATTTCAAGTTCTTAATTACCCCTTGGTCCATTGGTTGCAAGGACGCCGTTGTGTTCGGAGGCAGAAACGAGAGCTTCATCGCCTTCAAGTCGACATAAAGCACGTGCGCTCAGCAGTTGTCGACTACCAAGAGCACGTTTCTGTCAGCTAATTCAAATTTGCGGTCAAGCTTTATCAGCCACTGTTTGAATATTTCCCGCATCATCCATGCCTTGGTGTTGGCTGTATACTCTGCCTGTAGTGTGCGGACGTTCTTGAAGCAACAAGGCTTCAGGGCCTCACCTATGATCAGCAGTGGTAGTTTTTCGGTCCCGGTCATGTTTGCTGCGACCAAAACAGTAACGCAGTCTTTGCTTCTTCCCGCCAGCATAGGTGTCGCCTGTGTAGGTCAACGTTTTACTCGGCAGCAGCTTATAAAATAATGCCGTTTCATCGGCACTAAATATATCGTGCGGCGAATACTCTTGAAGGAGTTCTTGCAAAGCACCACTTTGTCACTTTGTACATGTCTTGCTGTTCACGTCTTTGCCTTCGCCAGACACGGTGTGGAATACACTCTCGTGCCTGTCTCAGAAACGATGAATCCAGCCCTCTGAAGCTTTAAAAGTATCACTTTTCAGGCGAAGAGCGAAGTTTGCTGTTTTCGATATAACGATAGGGCCGCTCAATGGGATGTTCTGGCTCCTCGTTTCCTTGATCCATGTGAGCACTGCGCGCTCTAATTCCGGGTGCTTCGCCTTGCGAAGCCTCTTGCGACTGCCAGTGAATGCATCAGTTGCGTAGGCCTCCTCAATCGCTCTCGCATTCTTTATATATGTTGAAAGAGTGCTTTTTGGGATGCCATGCTTTCTTGTGGTTTCAAGCTTGCTTTTTTTGCCACTGTTTTTTCACAAAAGATTTCTACCTTCTCTTTGAGCGTTTTGGTGCCCTGTTCTCTTCCGCGAAAAGTCATAGTAAGTGCAGTATGCTAGGCCCAGCAGTCGAAGGCAACACCATCACAAAACCCACGGCGCTAAAGGAATTCGTAGCTTTGACGCACACGAGGCCTAGCGACTGAATAGGCGGCACACAAAGGACACAGAAAAGCGTTCGGCACGAACCGCCACACGATGCAAAAAGCGCGCGCAGTCGGCGCAGTATGCCGCAGCCGCGCAACGACGCCCTATGCCCGCGTATGCAGGCGCTGGATTGGATTAGATTGAATTGCGCCTGCGCTCAGCGTTCGCGCCACCTATCGTATAGCCATAAAAGCTTAGGCGGCAGCATAAAATACCACTACGCAGTGGCGCGCAGTTCGAATTATCGATAGAGGAGCCGATACGCGCGTGAACTAACGAGTTTGTTAACTTATAGGCGCCTATACATCGTGGCTGGACCACGCCCATCAGTTTGAATTAACCTGAAAGTTCGAATTAACGAGGGGAAAATTAATGTGCTTTCACTATACACATATGTAACGACAAAAAAAAACTCTGCACCTTGTGAACAATCAAGCGCATCATCAATCCTGGACAAGGGTATACGTCTTTCCGAGTGATCTTATTTAAGCGCCTGGAGTCATGCCGAAGCGAATTGGAACATCCTTCTTCTTAACTAGAACAATAGTTGATGCTCACGGACTTGCTGAAAGTCAGATAACGTCGAGCTTTAGCATATCGTCATTCGCTTGGTGATAACCTGACATTTGGCGGTGGAAACATGGTATGATGGCTGTTCAACTGACCTGCCGGAGCTTGTGTCGATGTAGTGAAGCATAGTAGAAGTTCCGCCCTGGGCAGGTTGAGCAACATAAAAGGATTGGCGGAACTGGTACAGCAGCTGGAGAAGATCGGAGCATTCAGATGGTGACAGTCCATCTACGATCGATAAATGGAATAGCTTCGAAAGTGGCACATTTAAGATGGCTCAGAGCACTGATGGCGTCGTGGCCATTGTCAGAATCTTGCGGCATGGTGACATTTGGTCTTTTGCCAATGGCCTGCACATGTCCAAAAGATTCACCTTTAAGCAGTTGAACGGGATACGGAAGGAGATTGATGAAGCACATAGCGCTGTTGCCTTCAGAAATGGGTAGGTTCGAATAAGGCAGAAGAAGTGGTTGCCGTCTGAACAAGAAGTTTGATTGTTCAAAGAATGCAGCTTCATCATAAATGTCACAGAACATGGGGAGCAAAACATCGCTGTCACAGGAATTTCAGTGCCTCCTTTGACTACTAGTTTGTGCATGGTGGGCTGAGTGTGCTTGGAGGGTTGGTCGTAAAACAGGAAGAGTTCAAGTTCATATATTGAATAATCAATTACACGTGGTCACGTGACAAATCATAATACAGCTTTATTTGATAACATTACAGAAAGGTGGCAAGAGTAACAGGCACCGAGGCCTGACAGAGGCTCCTGCTCCGTTCACAAGTTTGGCTACGGCGAACAGATTATTTGTACCATAAAGGCATGTGGTGCTTCACCATCTCACAGTATAACAAAATACTACAGCCAATGGCATGAAGCGATACCATGTATACAAAAGTTAAACACATTGTCCGATTCAGCCGGGTATGAATTCCAGCCAACTATGATGCCGTGCGAGCATTATGAAAGGACGATAAACTTAACAGTGTATCAGTCCTTCGCGATCATCAGGGCAGTACAGATGGCTACAGGCCGAACAGGTTCTCCATTCGCTGTATGCAAGAACATATTATCAAGAGGCGTGGTAATTTTTTTGAAGCTTGTGGCAAAGTTTGGCACCTACAACAGAAATGACAGCACTAATATCGACAAGAGCATATGGCTGAGTACCTTCTACAAGAACTTCACTAATATTCTATGCCGAATTTCAAGGACTTGAGCAATTCAACAGCCCAGTTCTAGCCTCCTGAACTGTGGCGGCTAGTTTCCGTCGTTTTCAGAAGCTGGTCGCCGACGCATGGGTGACACGGAGCGGCGGATAGGTAGAGGTGAGAGACTAGATGTAGATTTCCAATAGTCACGGGAAGAGCTGTTTGATTGAAGATCCGAGCTTTGATAACGAGATAGCAGGAAGGTCCATCTAGCTGTTTTGTGCCCGGGTGTCTGCGTATCCTGCTACATGACGATGGCAGTGTCGAGCGATATGGCCAGGATAGCCGTATACAAAACCAATCGGCTAGTTATCACGCGTTCTACCGGCATTTGTGGTAAAGAGAGCGGCCCATGCAGTGGACGGCTGAGTCGCGGCTGAGATATGCGGCATTCCATGAAATGGTGAGGGCTGGTGTACCTGCTGCTGCTTTAGTGCCACAGCGTAAGTAAGAGGCGCGGTGACAGGGTGCTACTGAAAGGTCAACGTGATAGCCTCAGAAATCTGCGCCTGGATCACATGTCATTGCATGGGAGCCAACGGCCTTTATTTCCACAGTGGCTGCTGCTGTGAGAGCTTCTGGCAATGAGCCAAAATGCCGTAGAGAAAGCCGACAAGTCACTTCCTCACCCACGAAGTCTTTCATTTGTGCGAGAAGGTATGACTGGTCAGGCATGACGTCCATTGTAGTGTTGGATCATCTGGGATGAACATCATGTGAGAGCTTGTTGCCTCCTCAATTCATCATAGCTGCCGCACAAAGTCATCACTTCAAGACACAGTGCTAGGAGACTTTGCGAGGAGCGTCTGAAAACATAGTCATAAACGCTCTTTGTAACATGCTGTATCTTGGAACTTTCGCTCATTGAGACATTGATGGGCTAGCAGCGATCGATTACATCTGCAATGTATGCGGTAAAAGTTTCACGTAGTTCCTGTGCCTGTATGTGCAAATATTTGGTGCATTACTTTCGTACGGCTGGGCAATTGAAAACAGTGATTATTGCCTTCTTGAAAGTATCGTGGTTTGTGTACCACAGCTTGGCCACCTTAATGAGGTAAAAGTTGACAGTGCCCTAATTAGCAGTGTCATCCCACCTCTTGGGTCTATTGACTTTTTTGCAGGACGACAGCCAGTCCTCAACATCCTGATCATTCGTGCCTGCAATTATTAGGGAGTCTTGTTGGCGAAACCAGCCGGGGCTAACAGCTGCCACAAGAGGCAGTATCTGTTGGGCAGGATGAACTTGCATGGTCGACAGCAGTGTGCGGGTTGGAGTTGCAGGCCGTAGGTGATGTGGAAACCCAGCACCTCCACCAAATGTAGGGCGAGCCTAACGAATACGCGATAAATCGGAAATAGACACAGGGCAAAGAAGATAGTGGTGCTCGAGCACCAATCTCGTGGTGCCTTTCTCTCGTGATGATGATCATTGTTCCTTGTTGTTGTCTTCATTCCTTCATTATAGTGTGAATAATTGTGCCATTCGACATGATGTTCGTGTAGCATGAAGGGCAGGTGTGTGCATCTGTGATTGCATGTTATAATTAACTATGTCCTAGGCTGACTGAAAGAGGCCAAAGCCTGGAAGTTGAGGTGAAAAAGCCTACTGCAGTAGTCCGTTCACAGACCTTTGTGGCTCCTGCCTCTGCAGACACCTGCCATACAGCTGGAGCAGCAGCATCCTCAGGTGAGATATGCAGGCAGTGTTGCAGAACATATCAGTTGACTCACTCGAATTCTGATCGGGCTTCGAGTCCGAGTGAGTTTGAGCCCAAGTGAGTCCACTTGGGGAAGATTTTGCTGAGTTCAGGTGGCTACAGTAGTGGAAATTTTTGGGGACGCTGAGTCTTAGTGAGCCTTAAGGGGGGACGCGGCTTTGGGATCGCGAAAAATGGCAAAAAAATCAATTTTTTTAAACTCAAGTTTTCAGTTTCTGGAACCCTTTTTCTATCTGGTTCCAAAATATCTACACTGAAAACCGCGCAGAAGTGCTTCGGAAAATTCGTTTCACCCACCTAGGTAGCAAAAGTTTTTCTGGAAATGGCGAGAAAACGGCGATTTTAAAAAAATTATAGGTTCGCGATGCTTGGGCCGGGAGCCGGCTTCTTGGGCTCATCGGAAAGAGCATTTCTCCGTGTTTAACTTTTCCGCCTCAGCTGGCTCCTCCCTTTAACAACAAGCGAGCAAAAAGCAAATGTTTGAAGGTCGTTTTGAGGCCCTTGATTGGCCGTGGCCGCATGTTGCCTCAGCTCGCCTCGCCATTGGCCCGATGCTCGTTCCGGGAGATTGTCGTCTGCTGCTTGTGCGTCGTGAGGACATGGCTCTCGAAAATCGCCACATCGTGATGTGTTCACGGCTTGATAATCACTTAAGATATAACTACGCTTTAGTTACGAGCAGTAAGCAGATGCGCGATCAGGTTACTACGAGCGTGAGCGCGGTCTACGAGCGCCGCACGTCATTGGAGTCGTCTTTAGCCCTAACTCTGCCGACTGCGGGCAGGAACGACGCGCTAGCGCATTCGTGGCAACGCGCTTCTTCGCAAGCAACGAAGCTGTAAGCGGTGGCACGATCTGATTACTACGAGTGGCCGCACCAGATGCACGATCAGATTACTACGAGTGAGCGCGCGGCGGTCTACGAGTGTGGCGCATCATTGGAGTCAGCTTTAGGCCTAACTCTGCTGACAGCGAGACTGCGGGCACGAACGACGCGCAAGCGCACTCTTGGTGACGTGCTTCTTCGCAAGGAATGTACCACATCACTCGCTAGCTCCTCTGAATATTGTACGGGCATTTTACGCATCGGCAGCGGACAACACAGTCAAGCTCGTCACCCCCCCCCCCCCCCTCTTCACTGCCAAGGATCGCTCGGTACAGCGGCTAGCAGTTTCGCGCGTCGTCATTCGAAAATGCGATTCCAAGTGCAGTGCGTGCCGATTTTTTGTCTTCGTAGTTACACATTTCGTGCATCGTCATCGAACGCCGCCGGCAAGTGCATTACGCGCCGGCTGCACTGTCCACACGGCTGCGCACCCCACGGTCATATGGAGTGCTGTCAGTACGCTTGTGTGATGCGATTCAGACGTGCTTGGAGCTGTGCTTGATATCGCCACGAACGTCTATGAATGTTTCGAGGTTAATGAATTGCTGTAGATTAGAGTTTCCGCGACCGGCTGTAAGATGATGCGTTTCACGGCTAGAGCGGCGAAAGAGCATGTGTGAATCAGGTGCATGAATTTTTATATGCCCGTTTCGTGTCATTAATTATACTGGTGGAAATTCCCGTGCCACCAGTCTTTTGCCCATAACTTTGTTATTTAGAAAAAAGGCATAGGCCGTCATGGTGTGATCCATTTTTCTGATGCAATAAACTTCTCTCCAAAAAAAAAAAAAGTTCAGTGAATATTTGTAATCAAGTACTTAATTATGCTAATTACAACTTCAGCACAAAAAAAAAGTATGTGTAATAATTTCAGTATATGGTTTTATTCAATTACAATCTTTTATGTCATACCTATCACACCACTCCTTCATACAAAGAACTTGGTTTGAAATCCATACGTGTTCTTTGTAACTCATGAAAAGGAGTAAATCATGAAAAGAAGTCAAATATCACAAGACAAACCTGAGATCACAATTTTTAGGCGTCTTAGAGACGTAAAGAAAAGTTGAAACTTTAAACGCAGCTTTCTCAATACTGTTTTTTTTTTGACATTATGCTCAGGCCCTCCACATGGTTCAATGAAGAAATAATTTGTTTCTTGTAAAGTATTTGTGGTATCACTTCAAAATTTTTATGGAAGCACTGTGATGTCATTCTTAGTGTCTGTGCCAATTTTCATCAATATCCAACGAGAAACAAAAAAGTTCATTGAAAAAAGCCTGTCGAAAACTTCGACAGGCTTTTTCTCACAAGTGTGTTTTGGACATTGTGCATTGCTCGTCGAAAGAGTAGCACAAGAATGACTGGACCGATTTTGATTCTGATTTTTTTCCCTGAATCCCTGAACACTGCTTGTGGGTACAGCAATCTTCAATTTCTGTTTTGTGGCCTTGTTATTTTTCTAGACAATGATTTGTCCGTGTCATTGTTTCTGACAATGTGTGTCGGCAGCCATGATGATCTCTAAAAAAAAAAAAGAGAACTTATTAAAAAATTCCGAGAGTGCCATACCCTGTAGCTTTCTTTTGAGTAAAGATCAACACCGTTCCAACTTCCTGGCATGTTTTGTTGCAGCGCTAGGCTTTCCACGAGCAGACCATATAATTGGATCGTGTAGCATTATGTAACTTAAGAACTACTGAAGCTATCATGATGAAACTGCATATTTCCCTATTCTAGACACTTATGAGTATGCATGCCAAATTTCATTGCTGTAGGTCAACAAATAAAAAAGTTTTTTTTCAATGCCACCTCCCCCCCTAAGCATAAAATATATTTCTCTAGCGAGTGTGATTCAGTGCCACATTTTGTGTTGCTCATCTATGGCTTGAGGGCACCGTGTTTAAGAATTGGATGATTTGTGCAAAGCTGAATATTTGAAATTTATTATTCTCTAAATTATTCATCATTTTCCGGAAGTGCAAGCAGGCTTAATGTAAGTGCATAATGTAACTGTTGTACACTTTATTGAATTTTGAAGTTTCAAGAGATTCAAAAAGGCAATTTCATTTAGTGCTTGTGTGCAAAGTGGAGGGATTGGGGAAGTCTCTGGAGCAGCTACCGTATTTACTCGCTTAATCCTCGCACCTCCCATATCGTCCGACAAAAATACGACTTCTTTTTTTTTTTCTCGAGTAATTATCACACCCCAAAAAACTGCCACAATAATGTCGTCTGCTCGTTCCAGCCAGTGATGATAGTAGCAAGCGTCATCTGGTGCCATCTCTTAAGCATCAAGCGTACTATTACTGCACGGAGATTCAATCCAATCCAAGCCAAAGTGGCTAGTGCATGTTGCGGCGTGTTTTGTATGTTGTGTTGGTAATCATGTCACGTTATGGGATGATACTGAAGCTACACGGCTGCTTTCAAGTGGAAAGTGATAGATCATGCACTAAACAATGACAACAGGGCCGCCGGTAGGCCCTTCGGAGTCTACGAGTTTTGTGTTCGCTACTGGTGACCGCAGCTGAAAGCCACCAAGACGCGTTGGGCCTGCCGTGTGTTTACAACTGTGATTGGTCGTAAACGTTCTTTCTTCAGAAGGTAACTGCGGACGATTATATTAAATAGCCATCAGCCCAATACTGACTTCTTACGCTTACCTTTTGAGGGCTCCTGTTGCGCGACGAATGCTACCGCTAGGGCCACAACACCCACAAGCTTTGCGTACAGTATTCTAATTCTCGACTAATTGCTTGCACCTTTAGTGTCTCAAATAAATCTTGCCTTGTGTTGAACCAGTGCTTTTAAAGTTGAGGTAAGTTTTAATTAGTACTTCTCAAAGCTTGCTGTTAGTTGCTGGTGTGAGAATCCCGATTTGCGGCCACTTCGTTTTCTTGGAAAGCTTTCTCCGCGTAATTCTCGCACCCCCCAACTTTGCATCGGTTTTCCGCCAAAAAAAGTTTGAGGATTATGCAAGTAAATACGGTAATAAGCTCTCCCACCTTGACATCATATCGCTTGGTCACTTTAATTTAAGAGATGTTAAAAAAAGTACTGGAGCATGTGTGGACTGCTTAAATTGAAAGATAATGTGAGAATTGTCAAAAGTGAATGCAAATAGCACTTTTTTGGCTAAGAACAAATGCTGTGGCTAGAGGGCTTCGCGAGATCTGAGCAAACATGGTGACATCATCTTGGTAAGCTGCGTTACAACAGTGCTGGTAAAATGTGGCCTCTTTATTTTCATGCTTGTGATGCTCTGCAGGGTGAGGAAAAAACAAAAGAGGACGCAGAATGGTACGCAAACCAGCAAGTACTTTGATTGTGAACAGCCTTATGTATGAGACAAAAGAAAAAAAAGAGAGGAATTCAGTGATAGAAAACAGTGTACGAAAAATAAACATGTCCGGGCATCAAGCAATTTCACTGAAACGTGGCAAGAATTACGTATGCAGTGGTACGATTTCCTTCAAAAAGTCCTTTTTTTTTTTTTTTCAGGTAAACAGCCATCGAAGAAGTGTTATGCACCTTCCACTTATATGCATGCAAAAAAATTTCTGTAATTTCCTTTTCCGTCTGATCAATAGATCGCGCCAAAAGTTTTGTGTCAGGGAAACATCGCTGTGCACTTACATTTTGCGCAGTGCGAAGCCAAACGAGCTGGATGCGTTAGAAGTGACACAGCATAATTATGCTCTTTTAAGCTCTCATTAATGTACCTCCCAATCTGGCCTATCTTATTTCTTATTGCATGAGAGGGGAATGCCGTAAACTACACCTTCTGAGCATTAGGCAAATTAATTTTTCAGCGTAACTCTACAGCCAGTTTTTCTTCCTTCTGCTTTTACACTCATTTACTCTTTCGCAAAGCCCTTTCAGTTTGTTAGGCCTTGAAAAAAGAACTATGTCAAACTTTTGTATTTTTCTTCATTCTATGAGAGAGGGAATGACTGCCGGTCTTTCCGTGCTCCCACTAGACCTAGAAGGTTGTTTTACCTTACCAGTAGTGGCGATCGCAAGGGCCTTTTTGGCAACTGAGCTAATTACCTTATTTGGGTGCAGGGCCTTCTTTAATCTGGTAGTATGTGCTTTAAGGCTGGCCAGTGCCGCGTGAGAGCACGACTTATTGATAACTTGCTGCACACAAAGCAAAGCCACTGCCCGCTTTACCAGTTTTGACTGGCCAAAGTCGAACCAAAGCATTCTTTTTTCTCCCTTAGGATTACCGTATTTACTTACATAATTTGTGCACTTTTTTCAATATTTTGGGGCTCCGAGAAGGAGGTGTGCAAATTATGCGGGGATTTCACGAACGAATACAAAGAAATTCACAGTATTCCTAATGCATGCAGTATGTACATAAAAAATAAAATAGATTGGAAGCGCAAGTGAAGTGCACTTGTTTATTTAACAAAACTAGTACGGACTTTGACTAGTCATATCCGATCACGCATGATCTAGTTAGAATCATGATTGAGAGGTCCGATTGGGAACCATTGTCGCGGCCGCTACCACCGCCCTCCGAAAGAGCATCGTTCTTGGTTCGGTTGACCACTTTTGAATGCCCCATTTTTTTACGCTCTTCTCGACAGTTCTAGGAGGAACTAGGTCCCACAGCACGGCGATATTGGAGGACCCCAGAATTCGCACATAATATTGAAAAGGCCTTCAACGGCCGGAAACAAGCGTGCACTCTTCTCCCTTCTCCCTTACCGATTGCAGCGATTGTCACACGTAAAACAACGTCACGATGAAGGGCTCGGCAGCGGCACAGTTCTCATTTTCTTTGGCAAACTTGATAACATTGATTTCGAATTTCGTCGTATATATAATTATTGTAGCCCAAACGCGACGGAAGGATAACGAAATCTAACTTCCGAAATCAATCACACGTGTGTTGCACTGTGGACGTGTTGGTGCGGCAGGCCATCGGTTGCCTTCAAAGCAGAAAGTTGTCCGTGCCGTGACGTGAGCGTGTATTCGCAAGGGGGTAGAGATGGGGATATAAAGGGAGGCAAACACTCGAGCAGTTCGGGTGACTGATCAACAGGTTGGAGGGTCCGCGGGGATCTGGTAATCTAGGCACCATAGTTTAGGGGAAGTCCTCGGAAAAAGGCACTTCACCCTTGCAGCTCGTTATATTGTGCTGGCCTGCTCAATGGAGGAAGAACATAATGGAGGACCGTATGGAGGAAGACCATAATACTTTGATGAACGTTTTACTCTTGTTCAAAGTTCACTTTGAAGCCTTTGAGCTCACATAGGAATGCTATATAGTACTTCCTTGTTGAAATAATTTGACAAGCTGCATACGTGGTGGACATATGTAATCTTAGAAGAGAAAAAGGATTACTTAGGTTCGACTCTGCGTAGTCAAAACTGGTAAAGCGGGCAGTGGCTTTGCTTTGTGTGCAGAAAGCTATCAATAAGGCGTGTTCTCACATGGCACTGGCCAGCCTTAAAGCACAGACTACCAGGTTAAAAAAGGACATGCACCCGGATAAGGTGATTTGCTCAGTTGCCGAAAAGGCCCTTGCGATCGCCACTACTGGTAAGGTAAAACAACCTTCTAAGTCTAGTGGGAGCTCGGAAAGACCAGCAGTCATTCCCTCTGTCATAGAATTAAGAAAGTTATAAAAGTTTGACATAAGAGTCGTTTTTTCAGGGCCAAGGTACATTAATGAGAGGTTAAAAGAGCATAATTATGTTGTGTCACTTCTAACGCATTCTGCTCGTTTGGCTTCCCACTACACAGAACGTAAGTGCGCAGTGATGTTTCCCGGCATAAAACTTTTGGCGCGATCTATTGATCAGAGAGAGAGGGAAATTACAGAAATTTTTTTTATGCGCATATCAGTGAAAGGTGCGTTCGCAATTGTTTGATCGCTGTCTGTCAGAAAGAAATGAACTTTTTTAAGGAAATCGTGTCACTGCATACGTAATTTTTGCCACAATTCAGTGAAATTGTTTCACACCTGGTATGTTTCTTTTTCGTATGCTGTTTTCTATCACTGAATTCCCCCCCCCCCCCTTTTTTTTTGTCTCGTACATAAGGCTGTTCACAATCAAAGTACTTGCTAGTTTGCGTACCACTCTGTGTCGTCTTTTGTTTTTTCCTTATCCTGCTGAGCATCACAAGCATGAAGACGTACCAACTAGTGCCCATTGCCGCCTTATTAGTTCTTCGATTAGCTCTGGCAATGGCACGTCTCGACTAAGTCATGGAGGCCACAATTCAAAGATACAGGAGATGTTTGTTCATGTGGTGCTGGGCTGTTTGTGGTTATTCTATATTGTAGTCTACCTGCAGAAGTTTCAGCAATTCTCTATAATTGCTTGAGCCTTCATTACATAAGCAGCGCTCTCACAGTTCAGATCAGTGAACAGTGGGAACCTTTCGTTGACGTGCGACACGGCTTTGGCAAAGGAAACGATGATGGCATAGGTTTCCATACCTACACCTCAGGCATGTTCACGTGGGCAAAGCAAGTTGAACTTCTTTTTTACATATTCTAAAGCTCTTGCTGCAACAACTGCGGGAACAAAACTACAGCATTGTTGACAATAATGGCCGGCCTTCTAACCACAGTCTTATTGAATTCTAACACTTCTTCGGGTTCTCTTCATGGGAAAATGCTAGTAAAAAAAAGTTATTTTATTATACAGATGAGCTATACAGATCATGAAATATACACAGGGACCGCACTTCACCGTGGAGATTAGCCGGAGAAACATGGGGCGCCCCAGAAACATGGAGAAACATGGGGTGCCTCACAGCGTTGAGTAAAACTCCATGCTCCAATGGGAGTCCAACAATGGGACGTGAATGCTTGTCATCGGGGCGCCTGTGGCGACTCACGTTCAGGTGGGCTCTGGGTTGGTCTGCGGACTTCTTCGCGATTTAGAGCCACAGGCTTTGAGGCGCCAGGTGTCATTAGGAGCCCCGGGAAACCTTATCCGCGTTGCTGCTTCTTCCGCTGAACTCTCTTCCCCCAGGTGCTGTTCCTCTGCTCTATTTTTTTTTTCCACGTGCTCGTGCCACGGGGGCTTGCAGTGTTTTTACTCTTCTTCATTTTTTTTTGCTTTCTGTGTCAAAGTGGCTCAACAATATTGTCGACTTCGTCTCAGTCTTTATTAGTGCCACATGACACTACCCTACTGTTCAGGTTTTTCTTTTTTGAAAATGAAAAAAAAAAAAAAACACTATCCGCCAAACTTTCCAGATCATAAAATATACACAAGGACCGTACTTCACTGTGGATATTGGCCGGAAAAACATAGAGCTAATCGGGTAGAAAAAACGTAACAGCCGAGAAAATGCAAGAGTGAGGAAAGCTGCGAAAATAAATGAGAGCACGGTCACTTTGACTACAAACAATCTATTTCGCCAAGGTGAGCCTTAAAATAATTGAAGATAGTGGACTGCCACTTCTTTCCCACGCTAGTAAGCACCGCGCATTTCTCAATAATGGATGCATTGCTTTCAGTGTCGTTTTGGTGTGTGACGTACCTGCAAAGGTAGTCCAAGGCCGCGACGACTTCTCTGAAGTTGAGATAGGCCGACTCCACTGCCAACTCATGAGAATGGTGTGCCTCGTGCTCGCTGTCGTCATTAATGTCCTCGTCTTAAGTTGCGATCGAGTTTGCAAGGATCTCTGCGATTGTCTGACGCTTTGACCATTTTGTAAGTGATGTATGTCGTGCCATGGCAGAAATGGTCGATCCAGACATTTGACGCCGCAAAATCAGCGATGCCCAGTCTGTCGGCTATTTCCATCACCTTCACTTGTAAAATGGTGTTGTTGAAGTAGACACCGGCAGCACAAGCTTGCTTGAACCAGGTGAGAAGAGTGTCGTCGAGCTTCTCGTGAATGCCGCCACGAGCTCGTTTGGCTTTCGGGCCGAAGCGAGCGACATTCCCTTCAATCTTGGCATGCTATGAGATGATGCTATTGAGCGTTCATGGCGGCAGTCCAAGGTCTTTGGCAATGTCGACCCTTTTTAGGGCTGGCTGCTTGTCAATTGCTTTAAGTACGTCCACCTTTTCCTCAAGGGAAAGTGCATTCCGCTTATGCGATGCCATCAATTCAGACTTGACAAAAATTGCGTTGACAAGTTCAGCGGTAACAGGCTTAGCACACACAACAGCTACTGAAGACGCATCGTAACGTGCAGCGGTAGGACTTTTTCGTAATGAAACTTCTATGTAAGCACAGTGATGATGGTGATAGCACTTTTCGCTAGTGGCCATCTAGGGGTAGCCTCTCCAAGTTGCCTGTGGCTTCTTGCAGCCTATTTCGTAGCCAAACCAGGCCAAGACTGTCAAATGTCATCAAAAAGGCAATACTCGGGCAGGTTTGGCGGACTAGGTTGCGACGCATCATGCAGGAACATTCTCACAGGTGCAACGTAACAGTGGGGTTGGCAATACAGGGGATTTCATGAGAGCTATGTCGGGATCGATGGAAGACAATGTAACGGCCCAGAAAACGCAGCAGTAGAGAATGTAACAGCGGGGTTTCACTGTAAAACATTGTTGACATTGTTTGAATGCTCATTTCAAATGTCTGATTTGTATCGTGTGGTGCAGTTTTGCTGTGTGTCACGACAATTGGTAAAATGTAGACCTTTCTGCACTCATTTTTCTACTACTGAACTTGAATATTTAGGACTTAATAATTGCTCATGTCAATGAAAAATTTGCTAGAAAATTTTTATCTTCATGAATATAAAAATTTGAACATGAGAGTTGTCAAGGCTGTAATGCGGGCAAGTTAATTTAAGTCAATTGTATTCATATTTATTGCGCAAAAAACCAGATGCCTATGCAAGTAAGGGATGCGCACGAGTGCCATCTAAGTAACCCCATGCGTACCCTGGTTCTCTCCTCAACAATGCCTTCATCTAGTAGTGTGTATGTCCGTCTCAACCTTCAACACTGCACATATATTTTTGTGCAACTCGATGATGTGCGACCTTCCTCACAGTCCTTGTGTGATGTTTCATTTAAGATTATCAAGAGCACACTTGAACACTTCTGCCTGCTCATCAACAGGCAGAAATATACAGTTTTTGTCAGCCACTTCAAGCCTGCATTCTTTGATACTGACATGTCAACAACGTCGCATTTTACAGTCACTTTGGACTGCCATACTCACCGTGTGCATTTTGTGGCTCAACAGTTTGCTTCCGGCCATCTGTGACACGAGTGTGAACTACAAGAATCCGATTAGTACATGACGACAACAACAAGATAGTCGCACTTGGTCTTGTTCGCGTATAACTTAATGGCTTCCGATAAAATATATTGCTTTTGCTCTCACATCATCTATGTTTGTCTGCCTGTTCCCACAAAGACATACACTGGATGGGCACCCATCATGTGTATGTGTTTCTTACTTGTGTCTGCATCGATTAAAATAATAAGTTTTTTTTGTTACTTGACGGGCCAGTAAACAACCCAAAGGTCCATAAATATTTATGAAGAGAAATATGCTCACTTTTGCTATGTGAACATGCTGTTGCAAGAGTACTGCAAATACGTGCTATATACACTCAAACCTCATTTAATAAAGTTGAGCCTCACACGAAAAAAGTTCGTTATATCAAAAAATTTTCCATAAAGCTTTACTTCTGGCACTATATTGCAAAACTATTTCTCATTCACTTTGTTATAACCATATTTTGTTCTATCCAGTTTCGTTTTAAGGAGGTTTGAGTGTAGTAACAAAGTCATTGGAGTTAGAACATTCGTTTAAGCTGGTTTCGAATTTTTGCCTGGCCTGACCATCATTTTTTATGAACGTGACACGACATCCATCACACATCATCGCCGTGCAGCCAACGTCCAAGCGGGGATCCCCGACATGAGCAAATGTTATAGCGGCGTAAAGAGGAAGAGGGGTTCAAGGAGCACCCTTCTCTTACCTATCAAGATCGCGCGAGGCCTCTTTATTTCAGAGGTTTTCATTCTGGCAGTACGGCTTTTCTCGGTAGTGTCGGGCTCTACAAAACAGCAGTGGGCACCAAAAGAAAATAAAAATGCAGACTGCACGGCCACAACTGCATCACTGCAGGGCCAAGGCGGCTTATCATAGGGAAGACAGGCTCAAGTTTGTGCAGCAGAGAGAAGCCGAAGCTCCGGTAGCTCAGATGGCCTGCGCTTGCTTGGTTTACATATTGCGTGCACGGAAAACGTGTTCCTTGGGGCTTTTACCTCGCATTTTGCAGGCTGTGGGCGCCACTTGATTGTCATTCTGGAAAGCAGGCATGCACTCCTGCTGCATTGTGAGCTGCTGCAGAAGTTTAAAAATGACGAAAAGCTGAAAACTGCCCATCTTGTCCTACCGATTTCAATGCAAGCAGTGTGAAGAGCAGAGGCTTCTCGGGCTTGTCACTTTGAAGAATTTTTCTCGTGCACAGTATTGCCAACTATTACCCGGAGGAACCCGATGGTCGGACTCATATGAAAAGGAAATGTGTTCGTAAACTGAAGCTTCAGCAAATAGACAGCCGCTGTACATTTTGAGATTGGGCGCTGACTTTCTCATACAACCATTTGTAATGGGACAGCAGTGGAGCTTGCTAGCTTAATACACCAGAGTTAAAATACCGTATTATGAGCCATGCAGCTGTTTTGTTTTATGGATTCAGCTGGTGGTGGTAGACTTCTCGCCACCACTCCATGTAAACAGATTTAAGCTGCGTGTTCGCGCTGAGTGTGTATACGTATAGGTCTCGCAAGCAACACCCACCGATAATAGCAGGCTGACATGTTGCGATGCTAGCCTCGAAGTTGTGAGTTCAGTTCTCGCACACACCAGGTGCATTTCTATGGGAGCGAAGTGTAGTCACACTGTGCTAAGATTTAGGTGTAAGAATGGCAGATAGGGCGAGTTGCGTTTTGTATATTTCAAGCGTACAATGGGATGACGCTCAACGTAAACTGAAGTGGCGCTCGGTGTGTGTGCGCCCTCTCTCCCCTGTCGTCGTCACGCTTTACACTTCTAATTGATTTAGGTGCATGTTAAAAGAAGTCTCTGGGGGCCACAATTAATCTGGAGTCTTACAGCATGGCATGCCTCCAAATGATATCATGGTTTGGGCTCATAAAATATTATAACCTTGCAAGGGCCTGAGCCACGAGTGATATGCAGCTTCTGCTTCAAAAACGAGCTAAAAAAAGAACCAAGGCAGCAAAAACATTTTGAACGGTTTCGAGACATCCAAAACGGTTTTCAGGGGCCTATCTCGGCGTAAACATTAAGCAAGGTTCTAGTGGATATGGTATAATATGATGAAGACCATGCAAGCTGTGAAAATAACCAACGTGACATTCGAATCGGCAAACACGCTGCGTGATCAGGCGTGGATATTACCCAAAATGAAACATGCACTGCAGCAAACATGCATTGTCGGAGTGGGCATAAAATGTTTGTTTTTTTTTTGTTTTGTTTTTTGTGCACATCATTATTCTTTCAAAGGGAGCTGTAAGAAATCCTAGGTGGCATTGAACTTACGATACAACGTTGTTATCATCCGGTAAAAACATCAGCGAAAGTGAGACTCTCGTGAAACTGAACACTGCACACTTCATAGGTGTCAGTGACTCAACAGGGCAGACATGAGTTAATGTTCCTCACTCTGACCTCTTGATAAATTTAAAGTGGGACGACAAACTTGGCATCCAAGTAATCGAAGTCCGAGTGCTATATACAAATGCACCCGAATGCATGCATTTGTACATAGGTTTGTTGACAGCTCTGAAATGACATGACCGCCGCAGCAAATGCGGGTTTCAGCGGTAACATACATTCGCGCCGTCACCTTACCATTACTGTCATAGAAATGCAGATATTCACCATCGGCACGAGTCTTGCAAGACACCAATAAAGTATTGCATCCACCTACCCACCATTCGCACGTACTCGCTCTAACACGTAGTCTATTACGGCTTAAATGCTCAGTCTCGTAAAGGTTGTCGACGAATCTTTCTCAATTCTGGTGCGGTTCACGCTGAGAAATCATTTATCTATACCATGTAAATCTTTTGAAAACTCGCATGGAAGTCAAAGGTTAGGCTGCACGTGCAGGGCAACCAGAAGACAGTGCGTGCAAAGCACGTGAACATGCCGAGAGAGCGCAGTAGGAAGGTGGGAGCAGGGCGCAGAGCGACTAGTTTTTGCAAGAAAAAGCGGCAAAATGCGCATGCTGCCTGGCTGAGGTTGGGAAGCCTTTAGGACAAAGAACCGATGGACGAGCTCAGTGGTATATATATAGTTGCCCATGGGCAAGCTTGCATCACTGCGCGTACGATGGAGATCAGCCAGGCGTCGGGGGTAGGCAGGAGAATTGTTTTTCGAAATGGGGGTCTGCACGGGGCACAGTACTATAATATTCAGAAAATATGATCGCCGCGGTCTACTGTAGGAATTGGCGAGCTTGTTTGAGGGGTGTAAAAAATAGTCTGGGCCTGTTTACTGGCCCTATAATATGGTAGTATAGTAAAGATGCGCTTTCCAAAATGATTTATTCCTCTTTGTGAGCTTGGAAATTGTGTTTATTTTGAGAATGTGGCTTTGGTGAACTTCCTTACGAAATGTAATAATGAGAAGCCACGTAGTCTTAGCCAGGGGAATCTAACCAATGCCCATTTCCGAGCTTTTAACACCTACCTGGCACCCTTTAAAAGCAATTTTATCCCTTTTACATTTTAAACAAAACCTTGATTTTGATCACCGTGAAAGTAGAGAAACTCAGCTTTGAAAAACAAATATAAACAAATTATTCATGACCAGGGGTGGGCACGGGGAGGCTGGAGCCCCCTAAAATTGTGTCTGCCCCTCGTTGCCTCCATGGCCAAATTCCTCCGCCTCTCTGCCCCCCCCCCCCCCCCCCCCGAAGGAAGTCAGTTATCAAGAATGCCCCCCCCCCCCCCCAGTTAAATAATCCTGGCGCCGTGCCTGTCCATGACTTTAGTAAGAGGTTGTATTTTTCTAGTAGGCATCTCTACTTAGTTTTAAACAGAGCATATGGAAAGGTTGTCTTTCTAAGGAAGTGTGCTGTGTTTCATGCTTATATACGACAGATGAGCATAGGCTTTGCACAGATTATCATTTTTTGGCTTGCGTAGCACCATGCCTGTTTCAAGTTTTCACTGCTGGAGGAGCTGTGCTCGTTTTCTTGTCAAAGGTGCTTCTTCATGTCATTCTCCTTTCAAATGGGACCTTAAGTGAAAAAGGATCTTGTTAACGACATATAATTTTTGGCACAGCTACACATGTAGCCATTGCAGTCGCTTGTCGATTTTCTGTTGTCTGCCTCGATGGTGTAGTGGTTACCATGCCCAGCTGTTTACCTGAAGGTTCCAAGTTCAATCCTGGCTGTGGAGGTTGCATTTCGATTGAGGCGAAATGGTAGAGGCCCGTGTACTGTAAGATGTCAGTGCACTTTAAAGAAAACGAGATGGTTAAAATTTCGAGAGCCCTCTACTATGGCGTTCATGACAATCGTATCGAGGTGTTAGGGCGTAAAATCCTAAAAATTGTTATTATTAACTCTGTGTTCTCATGGCTTCTTCTTTTTTTTGTTTTTTTTTTCTCTTCTAAATGCCTAAATGCATGCGTGTGGAGGGGTATCCAAAACAAGAAATTCCGGCTGCAGATTGTCGCGTGATTAGTGCCACGAAGGGGCACGGGCACGCAAGAATCGACACGCACAAGCTGGCTCCCCAACAAAACTGGGCTCTCCGCGTTTATTGGGACTGACATATATAGACATACACAGAACGTACAGGGGCGCCACGCTCCAGTGGAAGCCTAATCAAAGCACCCAAAGGTGGCAACCTCTACATCTCTCACCCCCCCCCCCCCCCCCCCCTTGAATCGAAGCATTAAACGTCTGTTAAGAGGATGGAGGAAGCCCGACACAAAGAGTTCCACAAATTCAAACGGCGCGGCGGAACAACGCGTCAGTCGTAAGGTGTTCGTGTCACACTGCTGTGCCTGGCCACAGGAGACCGTTGCGCCGACTGCACGTGGTGGGTTGACGATTCGGCGAGGTCAGTAGGCTGAGGTTCCCAAGTGGGAACATGCTGCGGTGGTGGTGGTGGTTCCTCACTGGCACCACCAGGTGTAAAAGGCACTAGGTGATGGCGGTTGCGCTGCAGGTCTCCACCTTGCTCAGTCACGACCACGTAGCTGCATGGCCTTTGCCCTGGGCTGAGGACAGTACCTTGCGCTTTCCCAGGTCACACCCAGACACGCTGATCGGTCTGGAGCGGTGGCTGGTTTCGTGCTCTGTGATGCATGTTAAAGTTGTCTGTCTGCTTCCGCTTGTAAGCTGCATCCTTAGCAGCGACGTTTTTCCCTGACAGCCAGTTGGGACGTAGCTTGGATTCTTGTTTCGGGACCTTGGTTCTAAGTTGGCATCCCATTAACAAGTGGGCTAAGCTGAAGCCATCAACTTCTGGAGTATCCCGATAGCTGAGCAAGCCCAGATGACTCGTGAAACCTTTGAATAGCCCATATTATTGCGAAAGCCTCTTTTTCAGTCTGGCTGTAACGCTGTTCGCTCTCAGTCAGTGACCTCGAAGCAAATGCCACAGGGCGGCACTCTCCCGAAGGTTGGATCAGTAGCATGACTGCACCAAGTCCAAACGATCTGGCGTCTGCAGACACTGTAGTGGCATACGACAGATGGTAATTAGCAATGCACCTGTTTGATGTCAAAGGTTTCTTAATTTTTTTCGAATGCAGCCTTTTGTTCATTTGTCCACACCCAACTTGCGGACTTGCTCAATAAGGCTCTGATGGGTGCTGTGACGTCCGACATGTGTGGTAAAAATACGGCGAGGTGATTCGCCATTCCCAGCAGTCTTTTAATGAAGGCAACGTCAGTTGGAGCTTCCATATCTTTGACTGCTTCGATCTTGCTCTTGGATCTGCCCTGATGCCCCCTGCTGAGACGAAAACTCCGAGGAAAGAGACCTCAAATACCCCAAAACGACATTTGTCTTCGTGCAGTGTTATGCCTGCTTTTGCAAGGCGGGACAGCACCTGGCTAAGTCTAGCGTCGCACTCTTGGCGGGTGCGTCCAAAAACCAGAATGTTATCGATTATATTGGCAACTCCATCTTGGCCCTCTAGGATTCTTGACATATGTTTTTGGAAGTATTTCGGCACAGAGATGATGCCAAAGGGGAGTCGGCAAAAGAAGTAGCGGCATAATGAACGTCGTGAGCTCTTGGGAATCAGACGAGAGCTTAACCTGGTGGAAGCTTGCAGTCACATCGAGCTTCGAAAAAACTGTTGCATCACCAAGGAAGCCAAGGACTTGCTCCACAGTTGGTGGAATATCACGTTCACGGCAGAATATGACTTTATTCAGTTTCGTCGAATCAACGCACAGCCGGTAGGAACAATCGTTTTTGCGTACGACAAAGAGACCGGAGCACCATGGTGTAGGCTTGTCAATACTGTGAATCATGCCGGGGCTTTCCAATTTGTCCAGCTCGCGGCGGACGACCTCGAGCAACAGGATAGGGATTCTGTGGGGGACACTTAGCGAGAAGGGCACAGCACCAGGTTTCAGCCGGATGATGTACTCATCTTTCAGAGTGCTCAGTCCTTTAAAGAGCTCGGCGTGCAGCGTTGCCTTCGGGGTCTTGAGTTCGTCAAAACTTTACTACTTGCGGGGCTTGCAGCGCAGGCAGTCCGAGGAGAGGTACAGTGAGAGAATGTATGACGTAGTGGCGCTGGCAACTTGTTTTTCCTTACCACCGAAGTCGTGCCAAATACGAGCCTAACATGCGAAGTGACTGTCCTCCCGGGCCGGTGAGCAAGCTGTCGACTTGGTCGAGCTTGGCTGGCAGCATAGGGAAGTCGCTGGGCACGGCAGATACTTCGGCACCGAAGTCTACCATGAATTGCGCCGTACAGTTGTCAACGGTAACGTCGACGAACTTTGCTGTGGCGGGCGTCTCAACGGTGTGCAAATGCATGGAGCCGAGCTTGTTCTCCTTTCACTTCCTCGAGCGGCACACTTCAGCAAAGTGACCTTTCTTTTTGCAAAAGTTGCTGGCGGAGCGTCGAGCTGGACAGTCCAAACGTCGGTGAGGTGCATGGCCACAATATTCACATGTGGACGGCTCGCGGGCGCACTCTGCTTTCGGCTGCCGCGCAGTAGGCTTAGCTCCGGAACGACGAGAGGCAGGCTTGTCCGCTTTTCCGGTGTCAAGGTTGAGCTCACGTGAGTTCTTTGTGCGGTTCTGAAAATACTTTTCTTTATCGCTATTTTCGGATTGATGGGCCTGAGTCCATGGCTCCTTGTGCATCAGCTTCGTGTTTCAGCATAGCTGGTCCAAAAGGCGGGAGTCAGGGAGGCCGATGATGAACTGGTCACGTACTAGCCTTTCCTCGACAGCAGCTGACTGGTAGTTACAGTTGTTTACCATCCTACACAGGTCTGCGTAGTATATATCGATGCTTTCGTGCTGCTGGACACGTCGGTGAAACTGTGACTGCTCGTAGAGCTCATTGGATGGGTGCACGAAATGCTTAGTGAATGAGCGGCAATGACTTGGTATGAGCGAGCGACAGGGCATCGAGCGGAAAAGTCTCGAGGAGAGGGCGGGCGTCTGGGCCCATGAAGTACAGTATCGAGCGTACCTACACGTTTTCAGATGCTTTTGTGAGCCCCAAACCCACCGCATAGTCTTTGTAGTGGCAGAGCCATGTCGCCCATGTTGCCGGGCTGCCAAAGTCGAGTAGAGCCAGTTGCTGGAGATTGACGCCATACAGTTTGGGCAGTAAGGTGGCTCGCTGGTCTCGTTGAGGGATATCGTGTTGCTGTTCAGTCGTGGCGAGGCCTAATACTTGGGCCGTTGTTCATTCGCTATCCTACTTCTGACACCATGTCGCATAATTAGTGCCACGAAGCACGAAGGGGCTCGGACTTGCAAGAACCGACACGCACAAGCTGGCTCCCTGGACGAAACTGAGTTCCCCGCCTTTATTGGGACTGACATATATAGACATACACAGAAGGTACAGGGGGTGCCATGCTCCAGTGGCAGCCTAATCAAAGCACCGAAAGGTGGCGACCTCTACACACATGATGTATAATGTGAAGATGTCACAGTTTTGCAAGGTGATTCGAAGCAGCTGCACCTCTCTGTGGAGAGACAAACAGGACACTTGTTTGGCAGGCGAGAAAGTGCCACTCTGCTCTGGTGTTTGGGGATATTGTGCCAGCTACTGCAGCCTTTCTTTGCAATCACTTCGTTGTATGTTGGCTGCAGTCGTGGTTGTCTAGCGCATTGGGCCAGGTATGGAAATGCTGTCCGAGCCACTGGGCGGACAAGTTACGCCATGTTTATTGGCTGTCCTTATATAGATTAGTTCATGCTGTGCTCCCATCTGGTAATACTGTTGTACATCACATGAACATAGGGCAGCTATAGTGGTACTGTCGTACATTGTATTCCTCTTAACACTAGAGAGAGAGAAAGATAAAGGAAAGACAGGGAGGTTAACCATATTCCAGTTTGCTACCCTGTACTTAGGAAGGGGGAAAAAGGGTATTAAAGAGTGAAGAAGAGTTGATGACAGTAGAGAAAAAAATGTAGTGACTGCAGCACTATCCGAGCCCTGAGAAGCAATGTCTGCAAACAGTCACAAGTCTCAAATTTGGGTTGCTTACAGCAATCGCAACTACGCCCTCAGAGCGGCTCAGGATGTCGACCGGGTAGGCCAGGGCCCCAGAATTTTTTTGTACTCTGTCGGGGGGGCTGTTGTCCAGCTGGCGTAGTGCCTGCTAAACAACTTCTTGATAGTAAACTAAAACAAAATACATGTACCTCAACTTTTGGTCTCAAAGAAAAAAAATAATGTTCAACAAGTCAAGTTTTTTCGGCCTGCTAATCCCCCTGCGGAACCTGCAAGATGCGTGGTAGTAGAACCCCAAGGTTCCTCTGTAGTGGAGGCGTTTTCTTAAGGCGACCCAGTTCACTGATTTTGGGTTGCTTGGTCAGCTCCAGGTGTTGTAGTGATCTCAAGGTGAGCCACCACAGGGGTTCCAGGTGGGCTGAAACTTTGTTCCTCAGGGTGCTTTTTATTGTCACCAGGTGCATGCAGTTGCGCGGTTGTACGCCTGTCAGACACCATGCAGGAGTGCGGGCATTGAGCTCGTCCCAAGATAGTTGTGAGGAAGTTGACGTCCTGTTTTCAGACCTGCTTTCTGGCCTGGAGAGGCCGCAAGGTGCGAGTCACGTGTCTTTTGGTAATTTCAAATATGACGCTTTGTGCGTCCTTTTCTTATGGCCACATTAAGCGAATGGGACCGAAGAGGGCCAGGCTGTCTCAAGCAGGTGCGACATTTTCGACAGCCAGAGCTGTGCGCAACTACCTATGAGCAGCTGAGCAGGACTCACTCTATATATGCCAGGGGTGTACCGGTATGCCAGAAGTGCCAAGTAGGGACCATCCTCCTTATGCAGCAGGTCTTTGAATGTCCTTATTTTCTTTCCTTCCACCTCCCTGTTCAACTGTGGGAAATGGGAGCTGCTGGTGAGGTGGCAGTCCCTCCCAGATGCTGAGGTCCCCTTTGTACTGCCAGTAGCTCTTCACATGGAGAGGTGTCACAGGTCCCGTTAATTCGGGAGGCGATCGCCGGGCTAATTCCAAGGGCCGAAGTATCGGCCCCCTGAACCGCACCACGAAAGCGTGGACAATTTAGAAGTGGTCCTATTTGGCGCGCCAGAGGACGCCGGCTGTGGCCCAAAGAACAAGTCAGAGACGAGAGTTGATAAACAAATCAAACTTATATTCTCAATTATGGCAGATCAATACGATACACAATTATGCACACTCGGCAATAGTTGAATACATTATGTCACCAATCAAACAACGTGCCTCTGACATCCAGCCCCCGCAGGGGCGCCTGCGCAAGTAGGCGTTTGGTGTGTAGCGACACCACGGACCCGAGCTAACGGGGGAGTTTCTACTCCCTCCCACGCCTAGCCGTGCGTGGCTTTGCCGTGTCCGGGGAAAAGGGGATCCTGGGGGTTGAGCCGACGCTGGGTGATTGGACCTTGAAGGCCCCCCGGCAGAGGCAACACACCCCTTTGGCCCCGGCTTCACGTAGACGGCACCCCTGGGCTGACCCACCCAGGGGAAATCGGCAGTCGCCTTTTCCTATCTCTCTCTCCCTACATCTTCGTCTTTATCTCTTACTGTTTATCTGTCCTGTCTTCTACTCTCTTCCGTTTACTTCCAAACTTCCTGGCGGCTAGGGTTAACCATGTGCAAATAGCCTACCTTGGTCTAGGCGCATTGGGTTATAGTGGCGTTGTACGGCTGGCGTCTGCAGGGTTCAGCATCCGCAAACCTGTAGCGTCCCCTCGTTGGGCTCCGTGGTGGGTGGCCGCCAACGCTGCTGAACAAAAATAAGACAGGCATGCACAGAGCATTCCCCTTACTATCTGATCGTACCGGCTTAAAGCGGGTACGCACCGATGATATAAACTTTTTTAACCAGCCCAAAGAAACATATCCTCACTATCATGTTATCCACTGTGAAAAAACTGAAAAGCAAGCCAGAACCGTCTCTCCTTTCCTGGTTTCTAGGTGTCTTACCGAAACTCTTGGCACAGGATACAAGGTAACCAAAATGGCTAGTGGAGACCTTCTCCTCGAAATCCGTGACAAAGAACAATTTGAAAAGCTAGACCGTCTTTCAGATTTCGGTGGCATACCAATAACCATAACACCACATAGATCGATGAACACAACTCGCGGAGTGGTATCTGACATGGACTTACTTGACTTGACTGAGACTGAACTTTTGGAGGGGTGGAAGAGCCAAAATGTCACTAATGTGCAGAGAATCATTATTAGAAGAGATAATAAGGAAACACCGACGAAACACCTAATACTCACATTTGCATCCAGTAAATTACCGGAATCTATTCAAACAGGGTACACAAAGACATCTATCAGGCCGTACATACCAAACCCTCGTCGTTGCTTCCAATGCCAGAGGTATGGCCATGGTTCTAAAACCTGTCGTGGTCGCCAGACTTGTGCACAATGTGGAGTACTAGGCCACGTGTCTGAGAACTGCAAACAACCGCCACACTGTGTAAACTGCGAAGGAAACCATGCCGCATATTCACGCTCCTGCCAATACTGGAAAAAAGAAAAAGAAATAATTACGTTGAAGGTGAAGGAGAACATTACATTTAAGGAAGCACGGCGAAGAGTCGCTCCATTTTATGGACCTACATACGCTGATGCGGCCCGTCAGGGGGCACCGCCGCACCAGCCCTCGCCACACCTTCGGCCCGCACTTACCGAGCCGGTGGTTGTGGCACCTGCCCCCAAGGCGGCTGTAGCCCAGGCTACACCGCCTACTCCCAAACAGAGACCGGAGACTCCAGAGTCCTCGGGTCTCAAGGCCTCACCTCACCAGGTGAGGCCCGAAATTCGTACAAACAGCCCGCACGTGCGGGCATCCAGTGCCTCCGAGGAGGCAATGGATACGTCGGCACCCTTGGTGCCGAAAGAGCGGCGTGGCTCCCTGGAGCGCGTCAAGAAAACAAAAAAGCAGATAACAGGGCCTGGTGATGGCCCTGTTAAGTGAACTCAAACTCCCTGTCTAAACAGCCACTTGCTTATCGTACACACAGCACTATTTCACATTCACCATGAACACTCAAATTATACAATGGAACGTCAGGGGCCTTCTCAGAAACCTTGACGACATCCAAGAACTCTTACATGAACACTCGCCAAAAGTGCTGTGTGTACAAGAAACACACCTTAATTCGAAACACACCAACTTTCTTCGTAAATACGTTGTTTTCCGGAAGGACCGTGATGATGTCATGACGTCATCCGGAGGTGTTGCCATTATAGTGAATCAAGAGATTGCATCCACACACTTACAACTCCAAACATCCCTTGAGGCAGTGGTTGTTCGAGCTGTTCTTTGTGATAAACTGATCACAATCTGCACTATTTACATTCCTCCTAGCTATCAGCTGCAAAAACGCGATTTACACTCTCTAATTGATGAACTTCCGGAGCCTTATGTTCTCCTTGGAGACTTTAATGCGCATAGCAGACTATGGGGTGACTCTCGGTATGACGCGCGAGGTCGACTGATCGAACAGTTCCTTATCTCGTCGAGCACGTGTCTCCTAAATTGAAAAGAACCAACCTATTATAACCTCGCTAATAACACCTACTCCTCCATAGACCTGAGCATAGTATCTCCATCTCTTGTGCCTCTTCTCCAGTGGAAAGTTGTCAGTAATCTGTACGGAAGTGACCACTTCCCCGTAGTTTTGAGCACAACGACAGTAACTGAGTGTCCACCACGTGTTCCCAAGTGGCTCATAAACAGAGCCGACTGGGAACAGTTTCATACTATCGCTTGTCTAGGTTGGAATGACATCTGTACTTTGAACATTGATGTTGCTGTGAAATACTTCACAGCGTTTTTGATTGATGCTGCAACAAAATGCATCCCACAAACAAATGGACACCCTGGAAAACGATGTGTGCCATGGTGGAACTCTGAATGCTGAAACGCGCGCAAACAGCAAAACAGAGCTTGGAGGCTGCTTCGGAACTCACCGACAGCCGAAAATCTTGAAACCTTCAAGAAAATAAAGTCTCAAGGCAGGAGAACGCGTCGGCAGGCCAGAAGAGAAAGCTGGCAGAAGTTTTTGTCAGGGATCAATTCTTACACACAAGAGGCCAAAGTCTGGAACATGGTCGGTAGGATAGCAGGGAAACAAGTACACACACTTCCACTCGTAAACACTCAAGGTGATACTTTGGAAGATCAGGCAAACTTCCTCGGGGCACATTTTGAACGGGTATCCAGCTCGTCCCACTATACTGACACTTTCCAAAAATACAGAACAAGAATAGAAAAGCAGAAACTCGAACACAAATGCACTAGATACGAGGCATATAATCAAGCGTTCAGTCTAGCTGAGCTGCGAATGTCTCTAAACTCCTGCAGTACTTCTGCCCCTGGTTCTGATCGTGTCGTATATGAAATGTTAAAAAACCTACCGATCGAAACACGAAAAACCTTACTTTGTTTGTACAATGCTATCTGGTTTTCTGGCACTATCCCTAACTCCTGGAAAGAGGCTATTATAATTCCTATTTTGAAAGAGGGCAAGGACCCTTCTTTACCTTCGAGTTATAGGCCTATTGCACTCACAAGCTGCTTGTGCAAAATCTTCGAAAAAATGATAAACTGCAGACTTGTAAATTTCCTTGAAACAAACAATTTGCTCGACCCATTTCAGTGCGGGTTTCGAGAAAGTAGATCCACCACAAACCACCTTGTTCGTATCGAGGCACAGATCAGGGACGCCTTCGTCCATAAACAATATTTTCTCTCTGTGTTCCTCGATATCGAAAAGGCTTATGATACTACATGGCGTTTCGGAATTCTAAGAGACCTGTCCCACCTTGGCGTGCGCGGAAGAATGTTTCACATAATCGAAAGCTACCTGTCAAACCGGACATTCCGTGTCCGAGTGGGCACGGCTCTTTCCCAAGCATTCGTCCAGGAAACAGGCGTGCCACAAGGTGGTGTACTTAGCTGCACACTTTTTCTCATCAAGATGAATTCCTTGCACTTGTCCATCCCTCGCAATATGTTTTATTGTACATATGTCGACGACGTCCAGCTTGGCTTTAGATCTTGCAACCTGGTAATGTGCGAGCGACAGGTTCAGTTAGGTTTAAACAAGGTCTCCAAATGGGCAGAGGAAAACGGATTCCGACTGAACCCACAAAAGAGCACGTGTGTCTTGTCCTCCCAAAAGAGAGGCATGCACTCAGAACCTGACATTGAATTGAACGGTCAACGTCTGTCTGTCAATGCGGAGCATAAATTCTTGGGATTAATCTTGGACAACAAGTTGACCTTCGTACCGCACATCAAGTATCTAAAAACAAAATGTTTAAAAGCCATGAATGTTTTAAAAGTGTTGTCACGTACTACGTGGGGTAGTGACAGGCAATGTCTCATGAATCTGTATCGAAGCCTCATTCGCACCCGCTTAGATTATGGGGCCATTGTTTATCAGTCTGCGACTCAAAGTGCTTTGAAGATGCTGGACCCCGTGCACCATTTGGGCATCCGCCTTTCTACGGGTGCTTTTCGCACCAGCCCCGTAGAAAGCCTTTATGTTGAGTCAAATGAGTGGTCGCTTCATCTGCAGAGAACTTACATGTCCTTTGTTTATTTCCTTAAGGTGAAAGCAGATAAGAAGCACCCCTCATACTCCACTATTAATGATTTGTCGAGCTCCATTCTGTTTCAAAACAGGCCTTCGATGAGGGAGCCCTTCTCAGTTCGCCTGAAAAGTCTAGCTGAGGAAACTGGAGTCTCACTTGAACATAGTTTAATGGCTCCTGTAGCATATCTGCCACCGTGGCAATGGCAGACTATAGACTGTGATGTGTCCTTTCTTGAAGTTACAAAACATGCGCCTATTGCCCATATCCAAACATACTTCCTGGAACTTCAACACAAATACACACGTCCTGAGTTCTTTACAGATGCCTCCAAGTCCAACTCCTCTGTGTCCTACGCTGTTGTCGGCCCATCCTTCTCGGATGCTGGCCCTCTACATCCAGGCACAAGTATCTTCACAGCGGAAGCTTACGCGATACTTGTGGCAGCTAAACACATCAAACAATTACACATACAAAAAGCAGTAATTTATACAGACTCCCTCAGTGTGGTAACGGCTCTGCACAGTCTTAAAAAACAAAAAAACCCGGTCCTCATCTCACTTTACTCCATTTTGTGCACACTCTACACACTCAAACAACATGTTGTAGTGTGCTGGGTGCCAGGGCACCGTGAGATTCAAGGCAACGTGAGGGCGGATCAGCTCGCTGCATCCGCCCACAAAAACACTGCCCCTACACCCATATCAATCCCGGCCCTCGATCTTAAGCCGTCTCTCAAACGAAACCTCAGGGACTACTGGCAGAGCAAGTGGAATACACACACACAAAACAAACTACACATTATTAAGCCACACCTTGGTCATTGGCTGCCCGTATCGAAATCGCGTCACACAGAGGTAACACTAACGAGACTCAGGATAGGACACACATACACGACACACACATATCTGTTGTCTGGTGGCAATCCACCATTATGTGACAGATGTGGTGAACCCTTAACCGTCCTTCACATGTTAATTCAGTGTAAACACTTAGAAACTCTAAGAAAACAACATTTTCCATTACTCTACCGACAACACATACCTTTACACCCTGCAATGTTTGTCGGTAGGGAACCGCTTTTTAGTCATAAATCATTGTTAACGTTTTTAAAAGAAATTCATAGCTTTCATGTCATATACCCGGGCATACCGTAGCACGATCTCTCCAGAGAGGTTTTTGCTGCGGTAACTACACAAGAAAGCACTTGCCTCACGGCCCTTGGACGCAAGGGTATGAACGAGTGAGGCACTTGTGCTAATGCCATACATATCCACCATCGTTCTTATTATCACCAACTTTTGTTATCTACTCACACCACACACACCTTTCACGGCATGGTCATGATTTTAATACTTGTATGTTCTTACTCGCCTTACAGCGTGGAATTTTATGGCCCTTATACAGCCGCTTATCACAATCATTGTCTATATTTTTAGTAAGATGAACTGGCGCTCTTTGGCCGTGAAATGGCCCTTGCGCCACAAAACATCAAACATCATCATCATCTGACATCCAGTGCCTCTGAGCAGGCAATCGATACGTCGGTACCCTTGGTGCCGAAAAAGCGGGGTGGCTCCTTGGAGCGCACCAAGAAAACAAAAAAGCAGATAACAGGGCCTGGTGACGGCCCTGTTACATGAACGTAAACTCCCCGCCTAAACAGCCATTGCTTTTTGTACACACAGTACTACTTTACATTCACAATGAACACTCAAATTATACAATGGAACGTCAGGAGCCTTCTCAGAAACCTTGACGACATCCAAGAACTTTTACATGAACACTCACCAAAAGTGCTGTGTGTACAAGAAACACACCTTAATTCGAAACACACCAACTTTCTTCGTAAATACGTTGTTTTCCGGAAGGACCGTGATGATGTCATGACGTCATCCGGAGGTGTTGCCATTATAGTGAATCAAGAGATTGCATCCACACACTTACAACTCCAAACATCCCTTGAGGCAGTGGTTGTTCGAGCTGTTCTTTGTGATAAACTGATCACAATTTGCACTATTTACATTCCTCCTAGCTATAAGCTGCAAAAATGTGATTTACACTCTTTAATTGATGAAGTTCCGGAGTCTTATGTTCTCCTTGGAGACTTTAATGCGCATAGCAGGCTATGGGGTGACTCTCCTTGCGACGCGCAAGTTCAACTGATTGAACAGTACTTTCTCTCGTCAAGCACGTGTCTCCTAAATCGAAAAGAACCAACCTATTATAATCTCGCTAATAATACCTACTCCTCCATAGACATAAGCATGGTATCTCCATCTCTTGTGCCTCTGCTCCAGTGGAAAGTCATCAGTAATCAGGTAATCGTACGGAAGTGACCACTTCTCCTTAGTTTTGAGCACAACCACACCAACTGAGTCTTCACCACGTGTTCCCAAATGGCTCATAAACAGAGCCGATTGGGAACAGTTTTATACCATTGCTCGTTTAGGTTGGAGTGACATATGTACTTTGAGCATTGATGTTGCTGTCAACTACTTCATAGCATTTTTGATTGATGCTGCTACAAAATGCGTCCCACAAACAAATGGACACCCTGGAAAACGGGGTGTGCCGTGGTGGAACTCTGAATGACGAAACGCGCGCAGAAGTTTTTGTCAGGGATCAATTCATACACACAGGAGGCTTAAGTCTGGAACATGCTTGGTAGGATAGCAGGAAGACAAGCACACACACTCCCACTGGTAAACACAGAGAGTGACACCTTGGAAGATCAGGCGAACTTCCTTGGTGCACACTTCGAGCGGGTGTCCAGCTCCTCGCACTATACTGACGCTTTACAAAAATACAGAACAAGAATAGAAAAGCAAGAACTCTAACACAAATGTACGAGATACGAGGCGTACAATCAAGCTTTCAGCTTAGCTGAGCTCCAAACATTGCTGAACTCCTGCAGTTATTCCGCTCCAGGTTCTGACCGTGTGGTTTACGAAATGTTAAAAAAGCTACTAATCGAAACTTAAAAAACCTTACTTTGTTTGTATAATGCGATTTGGTTCTCTGGCACTATTCCTACTTCCTGGAAAGAGGCCATTGTTATTCCCATTTTAAAACAGGGCAAGGAATCTTCTTTAGTTTCGAGTTATAGGCCTATTGCACTTACAAGCTGCTTGTGCAAAGTCTTCGAAAAAATGATAAACTGCCGACTTGTACATTTTCTTGAAACAAACAATTTGCTCGACCCATTTCAGTGCGGGTTTCGAGAGGGTAGACCTACCACAGATTACTTTGTTCTTATCGAGGCACAGATCAGAGACGCTTTCGTTCATAAACAACATTTTCTCTCTGTGTTCCCCGATATCGAAAAGGCTTACGATACAATATGGCACTTTGGAATATTATCCTCTTCACTACCGGCCTAAGAAGGAATGAAGAAAACCTTAGTTTTTTACAAAGCTTTATTGAACACTTCAGTCTTAGTCTATAACAAAAAAAAACAATGAAAAAATTCCCGTTATTTGATGTAATTCTAGAATGTCCACACTTGTGGACATTGGTTGTGAACAATGTCAAAAGGGTGTCCACATACGGGGACATCAGTTGCCAGCGTTGTGGAACTTGACGAAGCAATTTTTGCCTTGCAGACATAGGAAAACATTGCATTTGGTGCACTTAACTCTCGTCTTCCCTTTGCAGTTTTCGTTTCTGCACCGCATTGCATTTTTTAGGCTGCAGAATTCGGGAAAGGGATCAAAGCGGTCACGCCGTGTGTCAAGGTTTGGCAGTTGCACAGGCCTTGAGTTGTCAGTCGCAGGCGGATCGCTCCTTTCCTTGCGGTTGTGCATGGAGTTTTCCCTTATTAGTGTCTCAGCGATGTCTTGCTTGAACTGCAGCTGGCTAAGCACTTCCTTTTTTGGTATGCCCATGGCCTGGGCGTCACGCTGATACAAGATCCATGAATTGCATACGGCAAGGTCCAGAAAGTGAGTGAAAAACCTCACCGTCCACTTTCTTGTTTTGATGTTTATCCGATAGTACGATACATATCGGTCGACCAAGTCTACACCACCCATGAACTTGTTGTAATGAGCAACAATAGCTGGCTGGGGAACAGGAACCTTCTTCTTTGCTTCTTTGCACCACCGCATGCATGTGGCGACGGGGTCGCACCCAACGGCACTTGACATCAAAAGAACACTCTTATTATCTTTCCACTTCACAACGCACACTTCTCCATCATCTCGCACAAGGCAAGCGCTGTCACCCCGCTTCATTGCTTTGTCGCTTGGAAGGTTTGCATTGGCTGTCCCAGTAAGAAACACTGTTCTTTCTAGAAGGTGGTCCATGATTCGCAGGCCTGTAAAATACCTGTCAGTGAAGATGTGTGCTCGGTCATCCGTTATGGTTGTTGCTAGCTTCTTGACCACTGCTCCCCCAAGGCCATACAATTTTGAGTCATCAGCGTATACAGTATTCTTCCCGGTGTAAACAACGAAGTCAGGGACTAGACCGTCAGGGGAGGCTAAAACGAAATTCTTGAGACCGAGTGGATCCGGTTTCGAAGGGAGGTACTGCCTGAATCCACATCTTCCTGAAAATGGGATCAACTGTTCGTTGATCGACAGTTCTTTTGAGCGGGGCAGTGCTCGGCAGGCGGCTTGGAAGCAATCCACTATTGGTCGAACAAGGTGAAGCTTGTCTTCCTTTTGGCGTGCTGTAGTTGCTGAAGTGTCGACAAAGTGCAGGTGATTACGCAGCTCGTGAAACCTGTTCCTTGTCATGTGGTCCGCAACAGATGGTGTCCCTGTTCCTCGAGACCAGTAGAGCTGGACTTGGGGAAGGTGCATAATCCCCATCAGCAGGTGGATCCCAGCAAGCTTTCTTACTTCAAGTGTACTGGTTTGCACAGATCGGTGGTTTCGTTTCTGAACCGAATACAAATTTGTTTGCTCAGCAACTTCCTTCCAAAAGTCCAAAGGAAAATATTTTTCAAAGTACTCGTGCGGTGTCAGAAACTCCCGGAAATCATCGTCTTGGTTGTTGTTGTCAGGACAGTCCCTCTTGCAAAATCTGTAACAGCGAAACGAATATTTAATTTTAACGAACCGACAGAAAAAATGTGAGAAACACTTACGCTTGCGAGGTCCAGGAACTTTTCTTCTTTTTTTTTCGTTGGTCGCTGGGCAATATCCGGTTCAGGTTCATCTGCAGACTCGCCTGAAGACTCTACATCACTTGCAAGTGGTGACGAGGCCCATTCTTCTTCGTCTTCCGAGTTCGAGAGGCCCGCATCACTTTCTTCTAGCATGGCAACGATCCCTTCATCGGTCAGGAACCTAGCTGTTGAGCGCATACCCGGATAGCAGTACCCCCTTTTAGAACTTATGTCCACAAACGTGGCCCATCGTATAGACGCTTATTGCAAGTCAATAGTTGTGAATACCGTAGTAATAATGCTTTATTGCGCTTCCGCTGCACGTATATTCAATACGTGAGCAGAAAATATTATGTAATGTTTACAAAATATAAAATAATAGCCAAAAACGTACCTCTCCTTCGCTGCGTGTCGCTGGAGCTGGGCGCCGCCATTTCACCTGTTTGTCACGGCGCTTCTGGTCGACTACTGGCGCCCTCTGTCTCCTATTGGGAAAACTATGAAGATGGCTTTGAAAAGCGCCAAATTTGAGTTCTTCAAAAGTGCTATTGGCGCAGTACATCGCCCAAATGTAAACGTCCGCAAACGTGGACGCCGGTAGCGAAGAGGTTAAGAGACCTGTCCCGTCTTGGCTTGCATGGAAGAATGTTTAACTTATCGAAAGTTGCTTGTCAAATCGGGCATTCCGAGTTCAAGTAGGCAGCATCCTTTCCCAAACATTTGTCCAAGAAACAGGCGTGCCGCGAGGTGGTGTACTTAGTTGCGCACTTTTTATTATCAAAATGAATTATTTGCGCTTGTCCATCCCTTGAAATATCTCTTACTTCACATATATCGACGACGTCCAGTTCGGTTTTAAGTCTTGTAATCTGGCCATGTGTGAGCGGGAGGTTCAGCTCTGTTTGGACAAAGTCTCCAATTGGGCAGAAGAAAACGGGTTCTGGCTGAATGCACAGAACAGCACATGTGTCTTGTTTTCCAGGAAGACAGGCCTTCATTCCGAACCTGATATTTAACTGCATGGGCAACGTCTTGCTGTTATTACTGAATATAAATTCTTAGGCCTAATATCGGACCCGAAGCTCAGCTTCATACCACACATCAAGTATTTAAAACACAAGTGCATAAAAGCCATAAATGTTCTGAAAGTTGTCACGCACTACATGGGGAAGTGACAAGAAGTCTTTAATGAATTCATATAAAAGCCTCATACGTACCCGCCTAGACTATGGGGCAATATCATATCAGTTCGCATCACCTACTGCCCTTAAAATGCTTGATTCTGGTCATCATCTAGGCATCCGCCTCTCTGCGGGTGCTTTTCGCACTAGCCCCGTGGAAAGCCTGTACGGGGAATTGAACGAATGGTCGCTCCGCCTACAGAGATGTTGCATGTCTTTTAAATATTAGCTTAATATAAACGCAGACAAGGATAACCTATCACATTCCACAATTAATCACATTTCAAGCCTTGCTGTGTTTGAAAAACAGCCTTCTATGAGACAGCCGTACTCACTCTGTGTGAGGGGCTTAGCGAAGGAAACCGGTGTGCCACTCGAACACCGCTTGATGGCTCCCGCAGTATGCCTGCCACCGTGGCGGTGGGAGGCGATAGATTGCGACGTGTGTTTCTTGGGGGTTACGAAGCATGCTCCAATAGCACATATCCAGACATACTTCCTTGAAATACAACATAAATACACATTTCCTGAGTTCTTTATGGATGCTTTAAAGTCCAAAACTTTTGTCTTGTATGCAGCCGTCGGCCCATCCTTTTCGGAAGCCGGCGTTCTACACTCTGATTCAAGCATTTTCACCGGCAAAGCTTATGCGATACTTGCGGTTATCAAACACATTAAACAAATAAAACTACAGAATGCAATAATATATACAGATTCCCTAAGCGTATTAAAAGCTCTGAAAACAACCAAAAAGCACAAAAACCCTGTTTTTGTCTCGCTTTACTCACTCCTATGCACATTGTACTCATCCAAGTAGCATGTTGTAGTCTGCTGGGTGCCAGGATACCATGAAATACAAGGCGATGCTCTGGTGGACCAGCTAGCTGGATTTGCCTACAAAATTGCTAGCAATACATCGATACCAGTTTCTGCACTCGACTTGAAAGCTTTTCTAAAACGAAAGCTCAGGGGTTATTGGCAGAGCACATGGGACACACACACAGGTAATAAAATGTATGTCATCAAGCCGCAACTTGGTCATTGGCCACCAGTATCAAAATCGCGCCACACAGAAGTAATACTTATAAGGTTAAGAACAGGACATACATAGACTACACATTCATTTCTTTTGTCTGGTGGCGATCCATGTTTTTGTGAAAGATGTGGAGAAGCGCTCACAGTACTTCACATTCTGATCCAGTGTAAAAAGTTAGACACGCTAAGAAGACAACACTTTCCATCACCCTACCCGAATTTTTTATTATTTTATTTGGGCATAACACATACAGGGTTTGTCCGCGAGGTAAGGCAAAAGGAGGACTTAAACCCCCTGACTAGGCCGCACCTCGCTGGGGCAGCAGAGACAGCGGATTCGAAAGTTGCAATTTCACTAGAACATAATAAGTCAACATGAATTTAATCACTAGTACAATAAGAACATGATCGCTAATTACAGTAAGAACATAATGACAGTAATGATATAGTAACAGCAAGAACATAATCACTAAGCAACAAGAACATAACAATGCAGTGACCAGTAATGCTTACTTACAATAACACTTAGTACCAATGCTAATGCAGTAACCAAAGATATTAACACAACACATCCAATTCCGAAGCAAGAAACATGTTCATTATTGACTGTTTAAATTCATGAATTGTTTTACAACTTCTGGCTATTTTAACAACATTAGGATACATATTACATAAAGAATAGTTTCATACTCAATGGTTTGCATACCATAGTTTGTCCTGGCCTTCTTCATTACTATTGATATGCGGGCGTAAACTGTACCCTGTGTCTCGACTGAGGTACCGGTTTGAAAATGTCTCAAAGTTGCTGGAAACTTCTTTAAACAGCCGAATGCAAATTTTTGATCTTTAAGAGTTTCTAATGTCAAGGATATTGTAGCGCGTCAATAATTTAGAAGACCCTATGTATTGATTTGAAGAGTTAAGCAAACGAACAGCTCGAGGCTGTAGTACTGCTAGTTATTCTATATCGGTTTTGTTTCCGTTCCCCCATACTAATAAGCCATAGCTAAGATGCGAATGTACAAGTGAAAAGTACAGTTGTCTGACGAACTTGACAGGCAGATAACATCGGATTCGTCGTAGTAGACCAACAGAGCGTGCTACCTTGGTCCGCACCAACCTTATTTATGTGCTCTGACCAGCTTAAATTTTTATGAAATATAACACCTAGAAAAGAATGGCTTGTCACATGCTCTAGCTGCGATCCACAGTATAAAAGTTTTACATCATAGCTTATTTCTTTATTCTTAGAACAAAAAACCGACAGCAAATACCACTTCACCCTGCAATGTTCGTCGGTAGGGAACTACTATTTATGCATAAATCATTGTTAGCTTTTTTTAAGAGAGGTTCGCACTTTTCATATCATATACCCGGGCATTCCGTAGCACGACCTCTCCAGAGAGGCCTCCGCTGCGGTGGCTACACTCTACAAAGCACTTGCCACACGGCCCTTGGACGCAAGGGTATGAACGAGTGAGGCACTTGTGCTAATGCCACACATGTCCACCATCGTTTTTATTATCACAAAGTTTAGTCATCCATTAACACCACACACCTTTCACGGCATGGTCATAATTTTATTACTTCTACGTTTTTACCTGCCTTAGCACGAGGAATTTTATGGCCCTTATACAGCTGCTTATCACAATCGTTATTCATATCTCCAGTAAGATGAACTGGTGCTCTTTGGCCATGAAATAGCCCTTGCGCCACAAAACATCAAACATCATCAAATTTAATTTTTTTCTGCTACATTGATGACTGATTCTGTGTGGTGAATAGGACAGTAGTCTCTAGTATCCTGGCACTCCGAAATTTTAATGCTAAGCACTTACAGATTACTGTCAAACGTAAAGAGGCCATATCCTATGTATTCTTATAAAAAAAGAAACTATGAGAACCGGACTAGTCCGTTGACGAAAAGCCAACAAATATCAAAAGATACTTGATTTCAGTGCATGCATCACCAATAGTTGGCAGATCTGAAAGACTGGGATAACTTGTGATTGAACTTTTAACTGGCATAATTGCATAGTGATGCGTGCTCCAAGTGGTAATCACAAGGGGGAGTTTTTGCGGTGGAGCCAAGTGATGTGAGCTCGCCAAAAATTGCTCTTTTTTGTTGTCTAGATCCGTAACAATAAAAGCATCTGAATTTTTGGTGGCAATTCAACTAAAGGGCACAGCAGCATCTGCATTTCTCGCACCGAATGCGTGAACAAGTTTTTGATGCACTTTCTGTGAAAGGCAGCACCACATATCTCGAAAGTCTCATTCCAGTTTTGGTTGTTCCTGCTGTGTTCTTGATGCGCCCTGGTGCTTTTGTACTCGGCAAATGGTAAGCGGGGTGTTCGGTGAAAACAGTTAAAACAAGGCACTGGTCACGAAAAACACAAATAAAAGCAAGACGTTCTGGCTTTCGTACATCTTGTTCGCAAATGAAAATTCTGTGCGTGAACAGTTCGGTCATATATATTTCAAAATCTAACATAAGCAACGTCTTTACATGTGTAAGAAGTTGCAGTCATTGTGATTAAGTGTTTGCGCCCTTGTCTGCATTGTCAGAGATTCTGGATGAAGCTGAGATGACCAGTTTTTACCTCATTCTGTTATCTTTGAATTATCCCAGTCTATTTTGTGTCCAGATGCTTTTGCATGTTTGGCCAGCATGTTTTCGATGAGACAGTCTTCTTTCTTACGTCGTACATGAGCTGCTGTGGTCTTTGAGAAGCGTTGCCTGCCTCTCCACGTAACTGCCACTACAGTCTGCGCACGAGATGCTGTAGACAACGCTGGAAAATTAATTTTATTTGCTTTTATCGTTGTCAGAGTCTTGTTTTAATTGTGTTCATGTCCATTCCTGACCAGACGGGTTTCTGTCCAACTCACGATTTTGTATTGTTGGGTGAACAAACCACCAAAGTGATCTGTTAACGCTGGCCTCCCTCTCAGTTTTGTCTATCCCCGATGAGTGGGAGACTCCTATGGTGAATTCTTTTTGCCAACCGACATTACTTGATTCTGCTTTTATTCGCCATGGAAAGATCCGCCCTGTAAACACCTTTTAAAGCAAGTATTGATGTATAACTATGTCAAGGAATAGCTTAACTATATGTGTTATACCCGTGCCACACGGGCAGAGAAAATGGCATTTACCTCCTAATGCCTTCAGATTGAATGTCATACGCGCGGTGCCACACGTATGAACGAAATGGCATTCGCCCAAATGCCATTTGTCACCTAATGCCATCACAAGAACTCAATCGACTGAGAAATGCGTACTCTCGACAGCACAGCTGAGGAAGTAATTGTAAAAACGACATTTGATTCGACTGAAAGGAAATTTCTAGCATATTTTATTTAGACTAATCACTTAAACAAGTGCTTAAAAACTATTCTGCAGCTAGTGGACGCTGTAAAATAAATGCAACAGGTGCCATTTTCTTTTTACGCTACAAATCTGACTAGCTTTCGCTTAAGTTGCTACACGGTCGGTTGCAACATCGTGAAACAAAGTAATGAACAAAATCTAATGGCAGAGTAATACTCTTATTTATACATTTAATTATTATCTGATGTGTATGATGCTTGTAAACGCTTGTTTATTTTTTTATTGCCACTCACCCAATGCTCACGAAGAAGGTTCTCTGATCGACATCATGAAGTCAAATGTCATTCGCTTTAGACATCGCTTTGGACGTATAGCGGTGCTGCCGAAAAAAATGTCCTTCAGGAACTGAATGCCTTCGCTACCAAATGTTATTTTCTATGCCCATGTGGCAAGGGTATGATATACAGTAAATGCTCATTAATTCAACACTTCATAATTCAGAAAAATTGGATCATTCAGACATGTTCTCTTCTCCTGGCCAGCATATTCATGGTTTAAAGGCATCAGAACCTTGTTAATTCGTGTATACGTGGTTTGATGGCTTCAATATCTTGTTCACTCGGTCTTATTAGGCCACAAGTTGGCCAATTCGGACGATCTTCAGTGCGCACCGAGCGCTAAGCTCTGCAGAGGATGCAAAAAAAAAAGGAAAACAATGTTCGCAGGCAGTTGGAATGACTGCGGGCTTTGTGAAAAGCGAGATCATTATCCACAATTGCATTGTTGATACGTAATAAGGCATCGGTTCAGAGCACCTAGTATGGTCTAAGACATGAGGGTTTTGAGCTGTGTTCACACTGTGAAGTTGAAAATGGTAAAAAATTCGGCTTACACTGCTGTTTTGCAAAGTGTTGGATTTACGTACGTATCCATCAAGCTAATGAAAGTGGATTGATGTAACAGACATTTCTTTGTTATTTGCTATCGATGATGTGGGATTCTGTCTATTTGCACAGTTTTTTTGGTCCTGTGAAATCAGAAGTGAACTACATGAATGTGTTTAGTGTGACGGCTGGTATTTACATTTGCTTTAGAGCTTAACCTCCTGGAAGTGGTGTGCTTCAGATTACCGCATTGTGTTGCTGTCACAATAGTTGCTAATGGTAATGCTGGCTCTCATGTGAGTGTACTAGTCTAAATTATAGAATGACAGAAACCAAAGATAGCGGAAATAAAAATCTGTGCATTACTTAGCCTTAGATTGTCTCGTTATCATCTATGAATGCTGTGATTTGATCTGCAAAAGTTCATGGCATGCACAAGCATCTGCAAAACTGCCTGTAAATCGCTACATGTGGTGTACCACTTACCCTTGGCGCACCGCGGTGGTCTAGTGGCTAAGGTACTCGGCTGCTTTCAAGGCCTTTGAAATTCTTGGAATTCTTTTCCGTCCTGGAAAATTCTTGAATTTTCTGAGCACTCTTTATCGACGTTGCGACCTCCTTTATGTTGTGGATCGGCATATCTGCCAAGTCTCCCAGATTTTGACCTGTTCTTACGTTTGTACGCTTGTCAGGAAAATCATCCGCAAATTGAAATTTCTGTGCATGTTCTGCCCGCATTGACATAAATGCAGCCCAACCAGTCCAGGTTTTTTAGTGAACCCACTGCATTTTATTGTAAACTAATTTAGAAGGCGTTCATCTAAACGTTTATTTGAATGTTTCGACTTCTTTTCCCCATCATGCTGTCCTTGCAGTGAGGTCGCTGTCTCTGAGAATGTGTCGTAACGCAAACCACCGTTCACGCTCCTGGTTCGCCCGCAGAAAATATGAAATACGGCTCACCCATGAGTGAGTGTGCTGCAAGTGTATGGCATCATTTGTAGGGACAAAGGCTGCGCCCGCAACACCTGTCAACTCTAATGGAAGGGAGCTTTAGAATAGGGTTAGCAGACGTTGCAGGCGCCGTACGTGTTTTAGAATAGCAGTTGCCATCCCCGCAGACCCAAATGCACGATCGCAGCTACACCATAGCCTTAAAATCAGCGCTTTGCGGGCCACACGCTATTTCTCATGTCCTGCGGGCGGACCGCAAGTGCGAACGACGGCTCGCGTTACGACTGTGCACAGAGGCAGTGACTGCACCAGTGCGCTGCTTGCGGTGCACCATTTTAAAACTTTCTAAATATGTATAAAATGCTAAAAGTGTTATGGCTTTCTTGTCCAAAGAATTTAGATACGTTCCTGTCGATTTGGGTACCTTGGCTATTCTTTGGCATTAAGTTTTCAGTTGGCCTTAAGTGAAGCTTTGACCCGCGCTTTCCTGGCAGCTGGCTGCACCACCGTTATATCGGTTCACGTGTTCCCAGAAAGACATATACGCAATCTCTTTTGACAGAAATAGGTTTTGCTAGTTGTTTTTATAATGCGAAATTTTGAGAGATACAAGTATGTTCAGCCCCCTTTGAGGCTTGCACCTTTCACTGTAGTTGGGAAACCTTGCCCTCAAGTGTTTGGCTACTCCAAGCCCGTATGAGACCGCGCAACACCAATGTTTTACTGACCCCCCCTCCCACCCCTGTTATTCTGTCGCACTGTTTTTCTTTTGGTGCGAAAAAGAAAGGGGGGGGGGCAAATAAATCAGTGCTATACACCCGCCTCCCTTTCCGTTGCGGTAATTTCCCAGATTCAGAATCCTTGAACTCGGCAGGTATGGATCGGCATCGTTCTGACAAACTCCCCATTTCCGAAACAGTGATTTGGCATGAGTTGATATGGTTTCGTTTTCCAAACTGTATGGGAAATAGTTTTACTGCGTCAAACCATGAGCAAACGAAGCGAGAAACTCGTAATGCTCCTCGGTGCTGGCTCCTTCCCTATTGTGCAAGCGGTGAAGCTAAAGTGCTGACAATACATGTTTGTTATAATTGCATTATGCATGTAATATATTAGTGCAATAAAAACTGCGCAACGGAGAGCCTTTTTAGAGTTACTCTAAAAGTTTTTCGAGTAAAATTTTAGCGTAAAACATTTTTTAACATCGCCTGCCACTTTTAGTCCTTGAAAAACCTGTGACTGGTCCTGGAAAGTCCTTAAGTATTCTTGAAATTTCTCTTTGGAAACCTGTACGAACCCTGACTGTGAGACAATACACCCCATCTATTCAGCGAGGGATGTCTCTTGGGCGTACAGTCAAACTTACTCATAACGATACCGGTTTTAACTATACATAGGTTATAACAACCAGAAGCTGCTGTACTGTGAACTTTTGTATGTTTTGTATGGTGAAATAACCCACTTACTGCAATGCCTGCATGGCGCATTTTCGGTTATACAAGGAATTCTGGCTGTTGGTTGTCCATGCTGAAAGATAATGGATCGCGAAATCGTTGAGGAGAGAGAAAAACATGAGAAATTGAAGCTACTGAATGCCGCACACAGCTCCAACATCCCCCAGCAGCTATTCAGATTAGCGGTATTTTTCACCACCCAGCGATGTTGTATTACGGCATAGCTGACTTTTTAAATTGGCAACGGTGTGGGTGCAATGATGGCTTCACAAATGCACTTTGGTTCATGTGATTTGAGTAAAAGTTTAAGACTTGAATGAGTTAAGTGTCCAAAACATTAGATGTCATACATTGGCTCCATAAGACTTGTGGAGGTCTCATGAAAGCATCCGAATTTTCAAGCATGTTCAAAAAATCGGCAGCCTTGTATTCTTATTACTGATATCTGTTGGCATATCCCATTCAATACGATAGTTTTCTTACAACATCCTGCAGCCCTTCTATTTTGCTTTTCTTCGTGCGTCCCATTTATACCAATTCTCAGTTACAGCAACAGAATTTTCATGAAACTTATTGTTATAAGTGAGTTTGACTGTAGCACTACTCTCAATCATCATAGACATAGTGGAGATGCCGCAGTAAGCTGCCCGGCATGTGTTCATGCATCGAAAGAACTTTTATGTTTGACAGTACATTAGACACAGTGCAAAGACCTGTGCCAGACTGTGAAATTAATGTTTCACTTTTATCTCTTCTATTAAAGAGGCAGGAAAGGGGAAAATAATTTTTGTCATAATAGTAAATTACTCAATTACAGTTCCAAAATCAGCATGCATGAGAAGCTTCATAAGCGAGAAAGTGCACAAAAAGGAAACTGCAGTAGCAACACCTCCTGGAAATTTGCCCACCAAACACTGTGTTGTCACAGATATTGACAGTGTCTTTGGCACCCTACATACTTACTACAGGATAAAAATTAAGTCCACTGTCCTATGAGGAGGACAGTATTTACCAATATTTAGAAATGTCACCAGAATACACTTTGAAATTCGTGGCATCATGCACATAGATTTCGGCACGAAATTTGAAAATGAAACTGACTTCATTTTATGATGGTGGAATTAACAGGTCTGAGAGTGCAATTGATTAATATAGAATTACTATGCATTGTTTCATTTTAGTGTTTGTTTACAGGCTAAGTAGCAAGCCAACTTCCAATGTGCCCTTTGCTTCTCTGTGCAGGGACGACCCGGAAGATATGTCGCCTACCAATGTACAAAGTGTGATATCAAGCAAACTCCTTCATTGCCTGCAGCCAAATTTTTTCAGCTGCTGTGATATTTTCTCTGTGCGATGCCTTGCCTGTTGTGCCTTTCAGTTATTGTTTATGACCTACAGTTTGCAACCAGGCTGTGAAGCTTAATATGGTAGGAAACAATGCTTGCATGACAGACCGCTTTACATGCGACCGATTTTTTAGTTTGACTATGCTCTTAATTTTGGCTGTCCTGTCCAATAATGAATGTTTGCTTAACATAATTCGATCATCGTGAGCCTTCTGTGTGCACAAATATGGCTTAGTGGCCCAATGTAAATATTGTTTTTTTAATCATCACTTTTGCCTTTTTTATCTTAATTAGCTTACTTTTTATGAGTACATGATTCAGCTGGTTATTCTCTATACCAAATAAATACTTCAAAGTGATTGTGGCTTACCTTTCTGATTGCAACAACTGCCTCAGTGGCTTAGTGGTTTTGTTATCCAACTGCTGACAAGGATTCAATCACTGCCACGGCAGTCATGGTTTGATTGGGGCTAAGCTCATATACCCGGAAGAGGCTCTGTACCCTGTTGATTGGCTCAGAGTCCACCCGGCAGGTTGGGTGTCGATGCCACGCCGCAGGCTGACTGCGCATGAGGCCATCCTGACTGCTAAACGTCGCTGTGTCCCACAGATGGCTCGTATTCAAAGGAGCTGGCGGGGGCAGCATATGTCGTCCTTGGTATGGCAGACTGTGTGGCTATGGTGGGTCGGTTTTCTCTGTTTCTCCAGGGCCACGAGCGCATTCGGCCCAGAAGTGTTGCCCTGGCAGAGGGGTTAAGTTAAGCTGGTTGCGTCGCCACTCCACCACCCACGTCGTGCACGTTTACACGGACTACTTCTCCCTCCAGCAGGCGCTTTCGTGAAGCGCAAGTACTGATCTCCACGTAGCTGCCATGAAGTACGCACTTTGTTGCATCAATGTTGCCTCATCTATAATGCTTTACTATGTCCTGGAGCAGGCAAGGTATTCAGAAATGAGGTAGACGACCACATTGCCTCCTACGCCGCAAGGCATGGCCACCCCAGAACCTTATACAGTGGTCATGGAGGAATGTCCGTGCTGTCCTCGGGAAGGAAAATTACAGGCGCTGGTCCCAGGAGGACACGGACACCACGCTGTACAAGTGGATGCCGGAGCAACGAGAGTTGCCAGACTACTGCGCCGAACCAGCCGCTAGTAACGTTCTTCACGGGGCATGGGCGCTATCACTCTTATTTCCACAGTTTCAACTTTTTGCGTGATCCTCGTTGTTTTTGTGGAATTCCTTGTGGCTCGGTGCAGCATTACCTCAGTGATTGCCCAGCCACCCGACATCTTGCGGAACAAATGCGCCCCAACGCAAACAGCGAGGACTCAAGTGGATTCTAAGACAACCATGTAATCGTGCCATACAGATAAAATTGGTCAAGTACATCAGTCACACTATTCCAGTTATCTCACATTACCGAGTAATCTACACTTCTTCTCGTTCTCATCTCGGCATATCCCATAAGCGTCTGCACATAGTATACTCACAGCATACTCGCACACAACCTGATACGTTAAAATTTGCGTGCATTTGGATGTGCAGGGCACATCCTCCTGACCCTAATGGGGCAGGTCTTGTACCTCAAGGCCTATCGGTGTGCACTCGACCCGTTTTTGCAAATGGCACCCCATAACAGTAGGCGTGACGCCCCTGCGTAGCTGACACCTCCTGCATCTGGACAACACACTGGATCATGGTGCAGACGTGCTGCTTCTTTTCCTGAAGGAATTGCTACTTGTTGGGTCGATCAGCACCTGGTACAAGAGTGGGCTCCCAGCACTGTTCCATGAACAAACTGTGTTGCGTCGTCCCTTTTTTCCTTTTCTCTTCTTCCTTGTCTTCGAACTATGTAGTCTGTTTCTTTCTCTTTTGTCTCTTTCTCCCATTCTTTCTTTTCTCTCCTCACTTCATTTCAATCTGGACGTGGTCCAGTCTGTCTGCGCCTCAGTCTTTCCCCAATAAAACCCCGGGGGTTTCAGTGTCTGCTGAGCCCTAGGACATGCACGGGTTACCCTTAGCCCACAATTTTTATTTTTCTAACTGGCTTTACTCCAAATTCGCTTTTTGGGTATTGATTCAAAATCTCTTTTCATTTATTTTGATTGGCTGGATACCTGGTATGCGTCAGCAGGAACAGATTTTTCCGCAACTTTATTTATTTGCTTTTCTTTTTAGTTCAGTGGGAATGTAGATCATTGAGGCAAAATGCTGCCAGCCCCAAAAAGGAAAACCCAGATGAATATGCACCATACATAGTACAGTAGAGACGAGAGCAGTTTGAATGTGACAAACCAGTTACAACCGAAATGTGTGTTCCTTAAAGAACTGTACAAATAAAAATGTGCCACATGATACTTTCCAATAAACCGTTTGTCTTAAACTCCTCTTTCATGGTAGCGATTAGAAAGGGCATTTACACACCAATTATGTCCATGTTTTTGCATTTGACATGCTTTGATCAGTTCCAAAATTTATAGAGGGGTGTAATTAGAAGGTATAATATGCTGCATTTTAAAGACGATAGTTTTTCTTGGAGTACTTTGACGCAAAAATTCTGGTTTGTCTATCTGTATAATTGTCTGTTTGTCTGCCAAAACTGTCCTCGAAACAGCCAAAATCTAACACCATTCGCAGAGCCTACAAATACTGCTCAAGTTTCAGTGTTTATACTTGTGTAATGGTTAATTAAAAAGCAGTTATGGCACATATCTGAGGCACAATAACAACACGTCAATATTCTGTATATGTCTCTTTATGTTAAAGAAAGCATACATAAGGAATTCTAAGGACCGTAGCGTATATCACGCTGCACTGGCAATGCAATGCTATGCACAAAAAGTGAAGTGTTTCCAACGGTTTGCTAAGACTAAAGGCCAAGACGACACGGTGGTGGCACCTGCCCGTCGCTTTGCGTTCTACACCTTATCGTCTCCGGGACAGGCACAGGCGCCTTCCTTCTATTTCGAAAATAACTGCCAGATAGCTCTCGTGTCTCACATGCCTCAATGCGCTCGTTCGCCTTCGTTGCACAGATCGGGGCATTCTAACGTAGTGCTTCACCGATTTTCTCGTGCAGAACATCAAATAAACGTTTTCTTCACTCTCTCCAGACGCAAGACGATCGTCTTTTGAAGACATTTGCAGTGAAACGTGCAGATACAGGGCCAGTGCATTGGTAAGGTTAGAGTGCATGTTCATAGGGCCCTGGGGCATTGTGTTAGTGGAGCTGATGGTACCCGTACAAATAATTCCTTAAAAATACTCTGACCCTGTATCAATAGACTTGCAGAGACGTGTTTGCCATACCTGTAAGGCAAATAAAGCAACGACGGCGCATATATATATATATATATATATGAAAAAGATGGTGTCCTTGGATCCAGTGGAAAAATTCCAAGAAGTGGAGGACGGGCAAAACGAAAACTTGTTATTTTTCCTACGTTTCAGCCGGGGACCGGCCTTCATCAGGGAAAACACGATACAAAAATGCATTTTTGTACGTGTTTTCCCTGGTGAAGGCCGGTCCCCGGCTGAAAAGGAGGAAAAATAAAGTTTTCGTATTGCCCGTCCTCCACTTTTTGGTGTGTGTGTGTGTGTGTGTGTGTGTGTGTGTGTGTGTGTGTGTGTGTGTGTGTGTGTGTGTGTGTGTGCGCGTGCGTGTGTGTGTGTGTGTGTGTGTGTGTGTGTGTGTGTGTGTGTGTGTGTGTGTGTGTGTGTGTGTGTGTGTGTGTGTGTGTGTGTGTGTGTGTGTGTGTGTGTACTGGGAGTAATTCAATGAGCCAGTTAGTCTTGTGAAGGTATGGTATATGGCACAACGGGAGTGTTGTCAACAAGGATAAATATATTTATTCCCTACAGTTTCGGGAGAGGTCCTCCCTTCGTCAGGGGATGAGTTATACATTCCCTGACGAAGGGAGGACCCCTTTCGAAACCGTTGGGAAATAAAATATTCTTGTTGACAATGCTCCCGTTGTGCCATATATATATATATATATATATATATATATATGAGATATAACAGACAGTAATGCCAAGGAATGTACAGGGGAAGTTATTAAACCAATAAATTTTTTCATCCACTTTTCTTTCTTCTTATTTACATTCCATTGGTTTTAATAACTTCCCCTGTACATTCCTTGGCATTACTGTCTGTTATATCTCATATATATAATATATATATATATATATATATATATATATATATATATATATAAGGGAAAGAAGTGTATACCTAAGAGCTCGTTTTTCCGTGTTTTAACACAATATTAATGAGATATACTTGACTGTCTGTTATATCTCATATATATATATATATATATATATATATATATATATATATATATATATATATATAAGGGAAAGAAGTGTATACCTAAGAGCTCGTTTTTCCGTGTTTTAACACAATATTAATGAGATATAACAGACAGTAATGCCAAGGAATGTACAGGGGAAGTTATTAGAACCAATGGAATGTAAATAAGAAGAAAAAAGTGGATGAAAAAATTACCAGCTGTCAGCAGGGATCGAACCTACGACCTTCGAATAACGCGTTCGATGCTCTAACCACTGAGCTATCACAGCGGCCGTCCCGCCATCCACTTTTTGGGGTTTATATGTGGATTTAGTCGGAGGAGTGACAGTCAGCGCCATCTATCAGCGCCATCAACTGGTAATTTTTTCTTCCACTTTTCTTTCTTCTTATTTACATTCCATTGGTTCTAATAACTTCCCCTGTACATTCCTTGGCATTACTGTCTGTTGTATCTCATTAATATTGTGTTAAAACACGGAAATACGAGACCTTAGGTATACACTTCTCTCCCTTATATATATATATATATATATATATATATATATATATATATATATATATATATATATATATATATATATATATATATATATATATATATATATATATATATATATATATATATATATATATATATATCTTTCTTTCAAAACAAGTTTTAAATTCGACCAGTACTTGTCCCATTTTCTGCTATTGTGTGTTTTCATTTTGTGCGCTGCCCTCGCTAAATAAGTTCCTACTCGCCCGTCTTTCGGGTCTACAGCACCACTGACCCATTACAAAGCGTATTTCAAAAAGAACAACCTATTTCGACCTTATATATAGTGCACTGCCTCCGAGATTGCGAGCGCGCGATGGAGTTCTCCGGCCGTCTGTCACTGCGCTCCTCAGCAAAACCAGCGAGTATTGCCTCACGTGCTCAACTACCGCGAGGGGGCGCGTTAATTCTGGGTTCCTAATTGTGGGGAATACTGGACACACTAGGCGCGGAACATGTAGTCACTAATCTTTTAAAGGGTGTCTATATAGGTAACAAGGTAGTTATAAAGTGGGAAAAACAGGTATCCAAGCCGGCAGAGGTAAAACGGGGGCTTAGGCAGGGGTGCCCCCTGTCACCCTTATTATTCATGATGTACCTACAAGGATTAGAGGCAAAATTAGAGGAAAGTGGACTGGGCTTCAACCTCTCTTTAGTCAAACAAGGAAAACTTATTGATCAGGCACTACCAGCATTAATGTACGCAGATGATATAGTGCTAATGGCCAACAACAAGGAAGATTTGCAGAGATTGATGGACATCTGCGGTAATGAGGGAGATAGGTTAGATTTTAGATTCAGTAGGGAAAAATCAGCAGTCATGATTTTCAATGACAACGAAGGTAGTGAGCTTAGAATACAGGAGGTCACGCTAGAGATAACAGATAAATACAAATATCTGGGCGTATGGATAAGCAATGGGGCCGAGTATCTGAGGGAACACGAAATATACGTGACGACTAAAGGTAACAGGAATGCAGCAGTCATGAAAAATAGGGCACTGTGGAATTACAATAGGTATGATGTTGTGAGAGGAATATGGAAAGGGGTCATGGTTCCTGGGCTGACGTTCAGCAATGCGGTCTTGTGCATGAGATCAGAAGTTCAAGCAAGATTAGAAATTAAGCAACGTGGAATAGGTAGGCTTGCTTTAGGAGCTCACGGGAATACACCAAATCAGGGAGTACAAGGTGATATGGGATGGACATCATTTGAGGGCAGGGAAGCTAGCAGCAAGATAAAATTTGAGAAGCGATTGAGAGAAATGGGGGAAGAGCGTTGGGCTAGGAAGGTTTTCAGCTACTTGTACATGAAGAATGTCGATACAAAATGGAGGAAGCGAACCAGGAAGTTGACTGGTAAATACTTAGAAAACAGCAGGTGGCCAAACCAAAAAGAACTATCGGTTAAGAAAAAAGTGAAGGAAACGGAGACTGACATGTGGAGAATGGGCATGATTAAGAAGTCCGCACTAGAGATCTATCGAACTTTTAAGCAGGAAATTGCCAAGGAAAGGATCTATGATAATACTCGGGGTAGTTCTCTACTGTTTGAGGCCAGGACGGGAGTACTGCGAACCAAGACATATCGGGCCAAATACGAAGGGGTCGACACAGTATGCAGTGCGTGTGGAGAGGAAGAAGAAACTGCCGAACACTTGATAATGTTCTGTAAAGGGCTTCACCCTATAGTTCAGGATGATGGCGCAGAGTTTTTCAAAGCACTGGGATTTAGGGACAGCGAGGGCAAAATAGACTTTAAGCGGGTAGACTTAACTAGAAGGAGGTTATCTGATTGGTGGCTAAAGTCAAGGCACGAGTGAAAATTAAACCCTTCACTGCGAAGTACGGATCCTCAACTTCATTATTTAAAGGAAAAAAAAAGATAAATGTAATGGTTAGTTCACTAAGTATTACGGCTAGGTGGCGTTAGCCGCCGCCCGATCTAGAGGGTACAGCCACATCCATCCATCAATCCATCCTAAGGAAAAAAACAATAAATCTAGTTTTTGGTTCATTAAGTATTACGGCTTGGTGGCGCTAGCCACCGTCCGATCTAAAGGGTACAGCCATATCCATCCATCTATCCATCCATCCCTCTTCTCCAATACTTTTAAGCAGGAAATTGCCAAATGTTTTTAAGCAGGAAAGTGCCAAAGGAAGGATCTATGATAATACTTGGGGTAGTTCTCTACTGTTTGGGGCCAGGACGGGAGTACTGTGAACCAAGACATATTGGGCCAAATACGAAGGGGTAGACACAGTATGCAGTGCGTGTGGAGAGGAAGAAGAAACTGCCGAACATTTGATAATGTTCTGTAAAGGGCTTCACCCTATAGTTCAGAATGATGGCGCAGAGTTTTTCAAAGCACCGGGGTTTAGGGACAGGGAGGGCAAAATTAGGTAGACTTAACTAGAAGGAGGTTATCTGATTGGTGGCTAAAGTCAAGGCACGAGTGAAAATTAAACGCTTCACTTCAAAGTACGAATCCTCAACCTCACTATTTAAAGAAAAAAAAAGATAAATCTAATGGTTAGTTCACTAAGTATTACGGCTAGGTAGCGTAAGCCACCGCCCGATCTAAAGGGGACAGGCATATCCATGCATTCATATGTACTCTACCATCCTCCTATTCGTATGTACACTCTACCATCACCACCGCCATGTGGTAATGGTAGAGTGTACACTAAATTTAAGGTCGTGCAAGGTTGTGCTAGGTCGGTTGGTGCAGAAGCAGCATGCACCGAGAGATAAGTTTCTTTTCATTTCTTCGTGTTTGTGTAACCATTATTATTTTTTCTCTCCTTATGAATAATTAGCGCTGCGAGTATTGTAGGTGTGGGACACGGGCAACGTTGTAGTGACGTTGACCACGTTAACGGGCTAGGCGGCTGTTTTGAAGAATGTCGGGGCGCCCGGTTAGTTGTTAAAGAGCTAGAGCCGAAGACGAAGGGGACCTAGTGAGAGCCTACTGGTGAAATTGAATACGTATGTGTGCGGTGTAGGCGGCAGCTTCAAACAGTTGTTGAGGTACGAGAGTTAACGGAGGTGGCTGGATAGCGGAATTAGGGTTGAACATAGGCCTGTCGGGCACTCGGTCCGATGGTCGGGCGGGCGATGGCTAAGGAGGCTAGGAAAACCACGAGTGAGAGTGAGCTGGTGCAGTGCGAAGAATGCAAGCGCTGGTGCTACTTAGATGAGACAGCATTCACGAGTTTGGCCGACGCGCAGAAGGCGAGCTTCGTGTACAGGCTGTGCGAGGCACTGAAGGCGACCGTGCAGCGCATGGAGGCTAGCATCGAAGGGCTTCAGGGGGAGCTTAGGGCAAAACGGGAGCAGAGGATAGAACTCCAAATACAGCTCGGAGCGTCGCGTGAGCGGGAGGAGGCTACCGCCAGCCTATTAGAGCAAATGAAGGGCGACCTTCGAAAAGAACGGAAAGGGCGGACCGAGCTCGAGCAGCGGGTAAAGGAGCTAATGGCGCTTTGCCCCGGCCCCGAGTGGTGTTAGACGGAAGGCGTGGGTAGCGGAGAAGGTGACAGGCGGGAAGGAACATGCGAGAAGGGAGGTCAGGCGGCCGCAGTGTCTGGCCACAGCACGGAGGCTCCGAGAACATACAGCTCGGTGGCGCGGCAGTCTTCGAGCAGGGCAGAAGTACAGGACAAACGGCAGAGAAAGAAACAGGTGAAGCAAACAGGGGCGCCACCATAAACAGGAAGCCAGCCATTGGAGCGTAGAAGGGTCCTAGTGGTGGGGGACTCTAACCTTGGCCAGGGTTAGGGATGGCTCAACTTCACTATTTAAAGGGGGAAAAATGATAAATCTATATGTTGGTTCACTAAGTATTACGGCTAGGTGGCGTTAGCCGCCACCCAAACTAAAGGGTATAGCCACATCAATCCATCCATCCGTCTACCCTTGAGCGGTGGAGACCACGGCGGAAAGCAGAGCGTGTGGTTGGTTGGTTGGTTGTTCCTCAGAGTCCTGGCGCAACCCACTACGGGGGATCGGCCATGAAATGTACGGTGCCTCATCTGTGAGGTGGAGTTTTTTTACCACCCGGAGGATTTAGATAACGATGTTTAAACAAAGAATCAATTGGTAGACGATAGATTAGAAATAAATAAACATAGGTAATACAAAGAACGAACTAGCTAACATGGTTTGAAATAAAGTGAATTTATGCCTCAGCTTAACATTCTAATCGTTTTGTTGTGTTAAGAAAATCGCATACGGCCTCGCAAACGTTCCTGTGGCTAAATACCTTTTCAGTTGCTCCTAAGGAAAGGACCACCGGAAGGGATAAATTTAGAGTCAACGTACGGAGGGGTTCTTCTAACAGTCTCTTCTTTGTATATAACCTGCATGTTAAGAGGAAATGGTGAAGGAATTCAGTTTTGTTGCAGTGGAGGCATAGGGGAGACTGTACCAGACCAGACCTGTGTAGATAAAACTACAGGGGGGGGGGGGACTTGGCATCTTAGTCTCGTAATTGATATCTCCACCGTTCTAGAGGAGCGCCATCGATTTTTCCAAGGGTACTTAAGATGGGGAAAATCCGATGTTACTAAGCGAGATTTTTCAAACTGATCTGACATGACAAATTTTTCAAAGCGTGCCACAGCGATAAATGCTAGCGTCGGCAATATAGAAGTAATGGGATAAATATGTGAGGCCAGTGCGAGTGCATCTGCATATTCATTGAGGGTTAAACCTTTATGCCCTGGTATCTACACCAAGCGAATGAGTCGTAAATATCCTGGGGCAAGGTAGTAAAATACTTTCAAAGCATTGGACATATTAGGCGCAGTTAATGAACTACACACAGACAAGCAGTCTGAAAGAATAATAGCATCTGTAATTGATCGGGGTGATTTTCGTAACGCTAACAGAATAGCCAGTAATTCCGCTTGGTAAATAGGTGTAAAATCGGGAAAACGAATTGAAAAAGACCAATCCAACACTGAAGATGCAATTCCGACTCCTGCCTTCTCTTCGAGAACTGAAGCATCAGTTGCTATTACAATCTTTATGTCTAATCTGGCCAGATGGTCTTTCAAAATGCCATTTAGATATCTACTGGGAAGAATTTCGATTATTAGGAAAATTAATAACAAATTATATTTTCATTGTTTGTATAGGTGTTATCAGCCGTACTTCACGAAGGTTAACTTGTAATGTTTTTAAGAGCTTCTGGGCGACGATGACTTGTGGACACTTTAATCTAGACCACTGTTGGTTAAAAAAGGACGTCGGCTCATTAATGAAAACATATTTGTGACCTCCTATGTGGGGATGCATATATTTTTAGGAAGGTACGGACTGCTAGTATTTGGAACTTAGCACGAAGAGAAGGCAGGCGCGCCTTCTTATATAAACTATTAATTGTGACAAATTTAGGGAGCCCATGACATATACGTACCGCTTCGCGTTCTAGTAGTACCAGTGGTCTAATTTTGTAGGTGGGTGCTCCAGAAAACAAGACACAGCCTAACTCCAATATTGGGCGAATGTACATACAATATACCATTACTAGCACATCACGACGTAAACCCCAACGTTTATTGCTGAGTCTACGAAGCATCCCAAGTGCCTGTGCTCCTTTAGCTGCCATATTTTCTATATGCGGACTCCAATTTAGGTTTTCAGTATAAGTCACTCCTAAGTATTTAATCGATTTCACCTCCGGGATAAAGTCCTGTCTGTAAAGTACGGAAATCTGCACCGGAACACTTATAGGAAAAACTACGACTGCACTTTTCCTGATGTTTAATGATAGATTAATGTCGTCTAACCTCGTGTCCAGAGCGTTCATATAAAACTGTAGCATCTGATATAATGTATGTATATCTGTAGCGCGTGGGATTTCATCGTGCGCATGATTTTTTTTCTCGCATGTGAGCAAAATCACCCACAAATCTTCTGACGGCACTGAAAGCAAGTATTTTTTGTGTTACTGCTTTTATTTTGGTCCTATTGGTGAATAAAAGCATGTCAACTGTTGAATTTTTCTTATATAGGTCATCGCAAGGAAGTATTATTTTGTCTGTGACAGAGACGTGCTAGCATTCCCCCTTACTGGAGACGTGTATGTGGGTGAAGACTGGGCTATTGTCGTTGAATCATATAGCCCTCCTATCATTAGAGTTCGTTGTGATATTTTATCGCGTACCGATATTTATTTGGTGGTCAACCGAATTACACTTACGCTTTAGATAATTAAAATCGTGTCACTTAATAAGGTGATAAGCAGTTTTGCTGGGATATTGTGAAATTCTACGATTAGCTGACCTGCATTTACTCCCTACGTCCTTCACAGTGAAAGTGCTTGAGTTTCATCGCCTCCCTTTTTGTCATCTGTATTTTGATTATGATTTGTTAGCACAATGGAATTATCTCTACTGCATCGAAATCAAAGGGTCGCACATGTGGCCGAATGGCGTCTTTCTGAAAAC